>NW_027361684.1:7702500-8302500 GCF_039654945.1 Dendrobates tinctorius | reverse complement strand
GTGCCGTCAGCAACGATTTGGATTTCTGGATCACGGAGTGAACTACTTATACGATGGACTACTTGCTAGAGATGGGGTGCACCTTACGAAGACTGGAAAGCAGGTATTTGGAAGTCGCCTTGCTACACTTGTAAGGAGAGCTTTAAACTAGAACAACATGGGAAGGGAAGCAAAAGACCAGAAAAAGCCATACACCTGACAAATGCTATTGAGAACTCTGCTATTAGAAGTGGAAAGGAAGAACAAAGACGAAAGAATCTAATTAATAAAAATATTGGAGAAAGAGAAACCAATCACAAACTAAAATGTTTCTATACTAATGCACAAAGCATGGGCAACAAACAAGGAGAATTGGAACTACTAACACAGGAAAAGAAATATGATGTCATTGGAATCACTGAAACTTGGTGGGACAATACACATGATTGGAATACAAGACTAGAAGGATACAACTTATTTGCAAGAAACAGACTTGATAAACGAGGAGGGGGTGTCGCATTGTATGTTAGAAATGCGTATATCTGCACAGAGATTGAAGCTTCAGAGACTGGGAGTTCTGTGGAAACTGTTTGGGTAAGAATACAAGGACAGAACAATGGAAAGGACACCATTGTAGGCATTTACTACAGGCCGCCTGTGCAAGCTGAAGATATGGATGAACGCTTTATGCATCAAATGGCCAAGTTCTCCAAAAAATATGACATAGTTGTCATGGGAGATTTCAACTATCCAGACATTTGTTGGGAATCTCTCTCAGGCAAAACTAACAGGTCAAGGAAATTCTTATCCTCTCTTGCTGACAACTTTATCTTCCAAAAGGTAAAGGAGAAAACAAGGGGAACTGCTACCTTGGATCTAATCCTTATAAACAGGGAGGAAATGGTTGAGGAGGTAAAAGTGGCTGGGACCCTAGGAGGTAGCGACCATGCTAGTTTAGAATTTTGGATAACTAGAGGCGGAAGACCTGTGAAGACTCAGACGTCAAGGTTAGATTTCAGAAAGGCAGATTTTAAGGGATTCAGAAAGAGAATTGGAGGGATCCAATGGCTGGATATCCTTAAAGACAAAAATGTCCAGGAAGGATGGGAAATCTTGAAAAATGAAATTCTCAAAGCACAGTTGTTAACAATTCCGAAAAGAGGGAAGAATAGGAAGCATTTAAGGAAACCAGGATGGATGAACACAGAACTTAAGCACATGCTAAAAAGGAAGAAAAAAATGTTTATAAAATGGAAAGAGGGAGGCATATCTAAAGAAGAATATAATGCTGTCTGCAGAACCTGCAGGGCACAAATCAGATTAGCTAAAGCTGAAAATGAATTGAGGCTTGCAAGAGATGTCAAAAGCAATAATAAAGGATTTTGGGGATATGTCAAAAGTAAAAGAAAAGTCAAAGATGCTATAGGATTTTTACAGGATGAAAATGATGAAATGGTAAGACAGGATGTTGAGAAGGCTGAACTTTTAAATTCCTATTTTGCATCTGTTTTCTCTCAGGAAGGAAATGTAACATCAACTGTTATTCACTGTCCTATTAAGGGAATAGAAGAATCCAGGATATCTATAAACAGAAAGATAGTGAGGAAACACTTAGCTAACCTAAATGAATTCAAGTCTCCAGGTCCAGATGAATTACACCCCAGAGTACTGAAGGAGATAGCAGAAGAAATTTTTGAACCCCTCTCCATAATCTTTGAAAATTCTTGGAGAACAGGAGAAGTGCCAGAAGACTGGAGAAGAGCAAATGTTGTTCCTATCTTCAAAAAGGGGAAGAAGGTGGACCCAGGCAACTATAGGCCGGTGAGTCTGACTTCTATACCAGGAAAGATCTTTGAACAAATTATTAAACAACATGTATGTCAATACCTGGATAAGAATGAAGTGATTAAACAGAGTCAGCATGGGTTTGTAACTAATAAGTCATGTCAGACTAATTTAATTTCCTTCTATGATGGTATTACTGATTGGGTGGATCAAGGAAATGCTGTAGATATAGTATATCTTGACTTCAGCAAAGCATTTGACAAAGTCTCTCATACAATCCTTATTGAAAAAATGACTAAGTATGGAATGGACAAGGCAACTGTTAGGTGGATTCATAACTGGCTTAGTGATCGGACCCAAAGAGTGGTCGTAAATGGCTGCACATCCAGTTGGAAGAATGTCTCAAGTGGGGTACCACAGGGCTCTGTCCTGGGCCCTGTATTGTTCAACATCTTTATCAACGATTTAGATGAAGGAATTGAGGGTAAACTGATTAAATTTGCTGATGACACAAAGCTAGGAGGGATAGCTAATACTAGAGAAGAGAGAGAGAGGATTCATAAAGATTTAAATAAACTGGAGAAGTGGGCAGCAACTAACAGAATGGTTTTTAACAGGGAGAAATGCAAAGTACTACATCTGGGCAATAAAAATGAAAAAACCATATATAGAATGGGAGGAATAGGGCTAAGTGACAGCACATGTGAAAAAGACTTGGGTATACTAATAGATCACAGACTGAATATGAGTCAACAGTGTGATGCAGCAGCAAAAAAGGCAAATGCAATTCTAGGATGTATTAACAGAAGCATACAGTCTAGATCACGTGAAGTAATTATTTCCCTCTACTCCTCTTTGGTCAGACCTCATCTGGAATATTGTGTCCAATTTTGGGCACCACATTTTAAAAAAGACATCAACAAACTGGAGCAAGTTCAGAAAAGAGCGACCAGAATGGTGACCGGTCTGCAAACCCTGTCTTATGAGGAAAGGTTGCAGGATTTGGGAATGTTTAGTTTGCAAAAGAGAAGACTGAGAGGAGACTTAATAGCTGTCTACAAATATCTAAAGGGCTGTCACATTGTAGAAGGATCAACTTTATTCTCATTTGCACAAGGAAAGACTAGAAGCAATGGGATGAAGCTGAATGGGAGGAGACACAGATTAGATATTAGAAAAAACTTTTTGACAGTTAGAGTGATCAATGAGTGGAACAGGCTGCCACGAGAAGTGGTGAGTTCTCCTTCAATGGAAGTCTTCAAACAGAGGCTGGACAGACATCTAACTGGGATGATTTAGCGAATCCTGCTTTGAGCAGGGGGTTGGACCAGATGGCCCAGGAGGTCCCTTCCAACTCTACCATTCTATGATTCTATGATTCTATGATTCTATCTATGACTCCACAGCACTGGTCACTACTGAGCATGTGCATAAAGTGCAGCACAGATTCATCTCCTCTACATCTCCGCAGCACTGGTCACTACTGAGCATGTACACAAAGTGCAGCACAGATTCATCTCCTCTACATCTCCACAGCAGTGGTCACTACTGAGCATGTACATAAAGTGCAGCACAGATTCATCTCATCTATGACTCCACAGCACTGGTCACTACTGAGCATGTGCATAAAGTGCAGCACAGATTCATCTCGGCTAATAGCCGAGATCCTTAGTTCAGGGACAGAAGAGACATTTATAGGTCATTTCAAAGCTTTCCAAACTATTAGGAAAATATTCACATCCTGCACTGAACTATTGACCCCAATTTATATGTATTTTAGGAGTTGGAGATGGTCCATTTTACACCGACTCAAACTCTGATTCCACCAAAATGGACACAGACTCCGAATCCACAGCCCTGCTTTTATCCCCCTCCCCCTGCCTGCGGTTTTGGATGATGGGTGACTTCTCTTTTTAGTAACCTGTTTCCTCTTGTCTGAAATCTTGCGTCGATGCTATTATTGCTGTGGGCGACACGTGTGCATATTAAGTTTCCGGCTCATTATCGTCTTGTAGAGATGACTAGATGAGCGCTGTCCACAGCCATGCCAATGTGAGATTTCAGAGAAAGGAGACAGGTCACTGACAAAGCAGTCACCTGTCATTCACAGACCGGCTGCATACAGAGGGGTGAGGGAGTCACAGACGGAGGATAAGACCCCGTGCACTGTCCGGCCCCGCTGCACCTGAACCTAATTAACCTAAAACTTGATTACTGAAGTACAACAGGGCAGATTTCATCACCAAACTACCTATGTAGTCTGTATTACAGCGCCACTACAGCCACGTCTTTACTTCAGATTCCAAATCCGTGCTGACAGGTTCTCTGTAAAGGTTAGGTTCTGATTGCCTGACATTAGATATGAGTGTTCACTGGGCTAACCTGTCCCTGTATCTGCCATGTAGCATTTTAGTTGACATTTTGGAATTTCTGAGAATATAGCTAGTTAAAAAAAAAAAAAACAGCACAGTTTCCTTGCTCATGCCTTCAAGTCAGTCATTTGTGCAGCAAACATTTTCTTCATAACAAACAAGAAATCTGCGCAAATATTAACAAGGTTGATGTCTGCCATGTTACCTGTGCAGTGGGAATGTACACTGTCATGGCTACGGTCTTTGCAAGACGCGCCTCACGTGAAGCTTCTTTAACTCACAATGCAGGAAAAAATAGCTGATTGATTCAGTGCTGATGCTGCTGTGATCACAGGACTAGCTACTTGATTCAGTGCTGATGCTGCTGTGATCACAGGACTTGATTTAACTTAAAAATTTCCCTTATAGATACACAACAAGCTTGTGGGCAGAAAGTTTTACTTTCTTACACTCTCACTTTTTCTCTGTTCCTTTCTTCCTCTCTGTTTCTTTCTCTCTCTTTTAATCTTTGTTTTCCTCCTCAAAATTACCTATTGGTTTAACTTTCCATGATTGTTTCATCCTCACAGATGGAGCATCTCAGTCGATCACACTTTATTTTGAGCCTGTACGTTCTATAATATTAGACCAGTTGATCAACATCAACTGCAGCATACGAGTCTTGTGTATCTCAATGTGAACACCTTTGCAAATATGTGTTTCAGAACCCTTAGAAAACTGTCTATATTATAAGCTGCTAGTGCCCCCTTCCCTTGTAATAGATTAAAGTGCATGGAAAGGACATAAGCTTGAGATTTATTAGGAAAATGTGCTGCCACAAGTTACATTGATTAGATACTTCAGTGAGATTTGGATTTTTCCTCCTGGACAAGAAAATTTCAAAAGCCAGATCTAATAAAACTTCAGGTCATGTATCGCCATCTAGTGGAGAACGTGTAATATACAAGTACCTTACATACCTATATAAATATTTCCCTTCATTACGAATTGTTCCCTTGGCGTTGAAATGTGCTGTTTTGCATCTTTGAGAAAACTTTAAGAATCTTTATTATGGTTTATTTTTTGAGGTGTGTTTTTAGCTTTTTGGGCCAGATCGATAGTTTTTCATCAGATTGCATGATTACTTATTTTAATTCCAAAAAAACAGAAGCTGTCAAGTTGAAAATGCAGTCCAATCTGCGGACTAAGGATTCACGCTCTCGAGTAGATGCTTGGAACATGAAGCCACAGGGTTCTTTTCTCAAAATCAGAATAAATGTTTATTTGCCATTGGTTGCACAATACCGAAAACAAAACCATAAATCTAAAATCCCTAGGCTTGGCCAGGTGCTAACGAAGCAATGCAGACCCTGGCTACTCATACATTGCCAAGCTAGTCCCAGAAAACAGCTATTGCCCTAGTAACCATTGATACTTACAGTTTGGTGCACACGACCTGTGCAGTCTCTTAGACAGGTTCCAGCTTCTCTGTCCAGCTCAACCCCCTCTCCAACACAACCCGCTCTGTTCAGCTTCCCCAGCCGACTGCCCAGTGAACACATGGCCTGGTTGTAGTCATAGCTATCCAGGGGCACCTAATCAGGACCTGTAATGCTAGGATTTACCCATGGCTGTGGCGTCTGAATCATGGAAATTGAGGAGTTGGAGGTTTGGCTTACTGAAACCACAGCCCTGGATTTACCCCTAGCCTACCTGGCTTTTCTACAACCTGTAGAAAGTTAAATGAATACCGTACTATCGTTTCCACGGTAGCGTGATTCCATGTTACTTGGCTGTGTTGTGACCACCCAGTGCTCCTTTCGTAAAGCTTCCAACCCTTCTATCATTATTGCTCATGAAAACGTCATGTATGTGAGCTGTCTAATGCTGTACTTCTACTGTGGAAATGTGAAAAAGAGGATGAATGAACTCATGGAGATCAACATCCAACACTGCGAAGACACCATCACGTGTTTCTCAACTCAGTGATTCTAGATGTTTTGGCATAGGTGGTTTCCTTCATTGGAGACTGCCCTTCCCGTGGTTGTTCCTTCCCGGGGAAAGACCTGGCTAGTCATTGCTTGCGTTGAGAAACACGTGATGGTGTCTCCGCGGCTTCTGTTTTGCATGTTCTACTGTGGAAATGTAGCGCTAGAGTCGGCCCATGTGTATGACACCATTAGTGATTAGTACATTGGGGGTGGTATTAAGTTGAGCTAGATCTTGTATCTGGTGGTGTATGGCATACAATCCATATTGAAACAGGAAGTTTATAGGGTCATGTGATGAGCACTGGACTGGCAGGATATTTGGCCCTCTTTTACCTAGGTCTTCGGCGTGCTCGAATGACATGTTCGAGTGCCTGTGGCTGCATGTCTCGCGGCTCTTCGACATACAGGGTTTTCCTGTTGTTAAGGAATCCCCTGCATGTATTGAGGCTGTTCAACAGACCCGAGACATGCAGCCGCAGGGACTTGATCATATTTTTCAAGCACGTCGAAGTCACTCTGTTAGGCCTGTTTCACACTTGCTTTTTTTTGCAGCGCGTTTTTCCCGCAAAAAAACGCATTGAAAAACGCATACAAAAGCATACAACTGCTGCGTTTTTTTCAAGCATTTTTATGAGCATGCATGAAAAAAACGCAGCGTTTTTATGCGTTTGTATGCGTTTTTAGTGCGTTTTTACCGCGTTTGCGTTTTTTCCCAACATTAGGTGGCCCCTCACACTAACCCAAACCATGACTTTACTAACCCTGACCCTGACCCTAACCCTGACCCTGACCCTAACCCTAACCCTTAACCAAACCATACTTAACCCTAACCCTGACCCTAACCCTTAACCAAACCATACTTAACCCTAACCCAAACCCTAACTAACCTTAACCCTAACCCTGACCCTAACCCTTAACCAAACCATACTTAACCTTAACCCTAACCCTGACCCTAACCCTTAACCAAACCATACTTAACCCTGACCCTAACCCTGACCCTAACCCTGACCCTAACCCTTAACCAAACCATACTTAACCCTAACCCTGACCCTAACCCTAACCCTGACCCTAACCCTTAACCAAACCATACTTAACCCTAACCCTGACCCTAACCCTGACCCTAACCCTTAACCAAACC
Organism: Dendrobates tinctorius; assembly: GCF_039654945.1. Taxonomy (NCBI): domain Eukaryota; kingdom Metazoa; phylum Chordata; class Amphibia; order Anura; family Dendrobatidae; genus Dendrobates; species Dendrobates tinctorius. The sequence continues at coordinate 8,295,256 of NW_027361684.1, read as the reverse complement.
ATACTTAACCCTAACCCTAACCCTGACCCTAACCCTTAACCAAACCATACTTAACCCTAACCCTGACCCTAACCCTTAACCAAACCATACTTAACCCTAACCCTAACCCTAACCCTGACCCTAACCCTTAACCAAACCATACTTAACCCTAACCCTAACCCTGACCCTAACCCTTAACCAAACCATACTTAACCCTAACCCTAACCCTGACCCTAACCCTTAACCAAACCATACTTAACCCTAACCCTAACCCTAACCCTGACCCTAACCCTTAACCAAACCATACTTAACCCTGACCCTAACCCTGACCCTAACCCTGACCCTAACCCTTAACCAAACCATACTTAACCCTAACCCTGACCCTAACCCTAACCCTGACCCTAACCCTTAACCAAACCATACTTAACCCTAACCCTGACCCTAACCCTAACCCTGACCCTAACCCTTAACCAAACCATACTTAACCCTAACCCTAACCCTGACCCTAACCCTTAACCAAACCATACTTAACCCTAACCCTGACCCTAACCCTTAACCAAACCATACTTAACCCTAACCCTGACCCTAACCCTTAACCAAACCATACTTAACCCTAACCCTGACCCTAACCCTGACCCTAACCCTTAACCAAACCATACTTAACCCTAACCCTAACCCTGACCCTAACCCTTAACCAAACCATACTTAACCCTAACCCTGACCCTAACCCTTAACCAAACCATACTTAACCCTAACCCTAACCCTGACCCTAACCCTTAACCAAACCATACTTAACCCTAACCCTGACCCTAACCCTTAACCAAACCATACTTGACCCTAACCCTGACCCTAACCCTGACCCTAACCCTTAACCAAACCATACTTAACCCTAACCCTGACCCTAACCCTGACCCTAACCCTTAACCAAACCATACTTAACCCTAACCCTGACCCTAACCCTAAACCCCCTTAACTAACCCTAACTTTACCCAAACCCCTAAATTCCATTGTCTAAACTAATGGTAAAAAAAAAAACACATGTGCAAAAAAATGCATACATAAGCATGCCAATGCGCACATATGCTCACCATAGACTTATAATGGGTGTCTTGCTGTAAAAAAACACGCGCGCATGCGTTTTTTTGAGGCAAATCGGACGCACAAAAAATGCAACAAGTTGCATTTTGTGCGCCCGAGCGCATACCGCAAAAAAACGCATGCGCGGTAAAACGCGTACAAACGCATGTGTATGCGCACATAAGCGCATCCCATGCAAAGTATAGGGAAAAAAAACGCATGCGCTATTTAGCGCTAAATTACCGCGAAAAAAAAACGCAAATGTGAAACCAGCCTTAGCACCCGAGCATGCTTGTACAACTCCTCCTTATCTGAGCATGATCACCCATCACTAATGGTGACCACAAACTAGAGACTTCTCATTATTATCTCAGAACGCCCCAACTACATGGTAATCAAAATCAGATTGGTGAGGGTCCTACACCCAACACTACCATCGATCAGCTGGTATAAGCTCTGGGTGTACAGATCCAGAACAGCCCAGCTCCGTGCACTGCAATAGCCACTGATAAGGAGCTCAGCTCTTATACTACTGGGAACAGAACAACACAGTAACTTTGACAATGTAAGGCCGTGTTCATACAGAGGTTTTGTGATGTATATTGGTGAAGCTTTGAGGTTTTTCAAACAGAAAATGTTTTCTGGTGGAGCTTTTACAGAGCGGTTTTAGATGAATTTTGTTTCCTGAAGTTTTCTTTGCAGCTTTTTGATTGGACAATGCCTAATTTAGAGACTTTTCCTTCAGGATCCACATCGAAGAAGTGGTATGCACTTTTTGTTCTTCCACCAAGGGTTTTGAAAACCTCTTCACGGAAAAAAAAATGTTCAAAAGACTCCTTCTATGAACAGCACAGTGGCTTTCCCACAGAAAGAAATTCGGTATGTGGCATTTTTTAAGGTGATTTTGAAGATTTGGTCCAAGAAACATTCCAGAAAAATGAACTGTGAACATAGCCAAATCTATGTGCACACAGAGGTTTTTAAGTGTTTTTTTTTCAAGCAGATCCTCTCCAAAAATCTAGAACATTTTTTCAATTTAGTTCTATGGGAAAGCCACTTGGGTGTTCATATAAGGTTATTTTTTGTGAAGAAATCTTGAAAAAAATCCGGGTATCCAAAGTAAGCGCATGTTACGGATCCTGAAGAAACCTTTCTAAAATAGTCACTGTCAAATCAAATCGCTGTAAAGAATGCTGCAGGAAAAAAAGCTCTTCCAAAAAGATTCAGGATAAGAAAATTTCCCCCAAAGGAGTAAAGTTCCCTGAGGCGGTTTCTGCTTGATAAACTCATGGATTTTGAACATACCTTTAGGGTAGGTGCACATGATCAGTAAACGCTGCGGGTTGGATGTTATGCACTTGTGCAACGTCCAACCTGCAGCGTCCAGCTGTAACAGCATAGTGGATGGGATTTCAAGAAATCCCATGTCCACTATGCGTCCACAGACACCCGCTGCTCACCCGCGGAGACGGATATGCGGTTCATCTTCCCAGACCGCAGCATGTCAATTTGTCTTGCAGAGACGCAAGAGAATTGTCACCAATAGAATGTATTGAACATGGTATAGTAGCTCTTTCTTTTGGGCTGTTCTGTTGATGGGCCATAGTCATGCTGATTGACAGTCTTCTCCCCTCTGCCTAACTGCAGGGAGCCGGCTGTCAATCAGCACGACGCCTTTAGTCATGCCTTGTCGACAGAGCAGCCCAGAAAGGAAGAGCTTCTCTGTTGACGTGGAGCCGCTGAATCATCAGCCGGAGCGGTCAGTGACCACTCTTGAGTCTGTGCCGGGAAGAACAGGCAAGTAGTTGCCTCTGCAACTACCTGCCTATTAGTTTTTAGGCTATAGTGAAAGAAATATAATAGTCCTAGACAATTACTTTAAGCCTGCTCAGTTGGAACTGGGTTGCATGAACTGGCCATCGGTCTCTGGAGCTGAGCTTGACCGTTTCATGGGAATATGAGGCGGTTCAGGTCACAAGACCCATGGCTGGTCCATGCATCTCCACCCTACACGGACCATGTTACATGGATGTCTGAATTCAGCCTTAGACATGGTTTACATGTTGAGGTGACACCACAGACGCACCCACAAATCCATAAAACATCGATGTTTCAGTTGCGATTTGGCCGCAGTGTGAATCCCGACTTAGATGTATTGAGATGGTGGTGAAAGCCCTAACTTATATGTCTGATGGGACAGCTGAAAGTCACGTGCTGAGATCAGTATATTTCATAATTACCTAAAATAATTCAATTAAATGACCATAAGATTGTTTGTTCTTGTGAGAATCTTCTGGGTGCAGATGACAACTGTCTTGTTGCTATGACTCCTCCATAGCTCGTGCAATCATTACATTACAAAGGCAATCGATGTGCAAGTTTCATTATCATATTGTCACCATAGCAACACCGACACTATGCCCACATTGTATGGCGGAGCTATTTTTGGGGGTTTTTTTTGCATTTCTAAGTGAATCGCTTGTTGAACCACTGGGTGGTGGCAGATAGTAACAAACATGGCAGGAAGGAGACGGGACTTTACAGGTAGAGAATAAATAAAATGTGCAAATGCCAAGTAACAAATGCCTTCTGCCACCTTTTATACAGATATTTTGAGTAGAATGGTGTATAATGGGGCGATTGGTACTAAACCATTTAGGCCGAGCATCTGAGCCTCAGCTCGGCAGGTGCCATGTTGTCACCAGATTGCGCCTGGTGTTTGGAGTCTCAGAATGCAGAGTGGAGCACCAGGGAGGCGCGAGCACTTCTCTGGTAAATTGTAATCGTACTTGTAGGGGGGACCTTGTTACTATATGTGTGGGGGGGGGGGGGCATGATGCTGTGTGTATGATTCCAGGGGAATGTGTTAGGGATATCATAGTGTGTGGGGGATATGGAGGGAGTCGTACTGTCAGTGGGGGTCATTATACTCTGTTGGCCATGATACTGTTTTTGGATGAAAATGGGCCATTCTGTGTGTGGGATGCTGTCTGGGCCATGATGCGGTGTGTGGGGGGCTGTGATAGCACCATACCGTATGTGAAAGGGCAGTGGAGGGCATACTGGGGCGAGGGGGCCAACATACTGTGTGGGGGGACTATGTGGGTCATTGTGCTGTGTATGGTAGGCTATAATGCCGCGTGTGAGGGACAATGATCCCCTGTGTTAGGGGCTGTGTGGACCAGGATACTGTGTAAGTACCTTATGGCCATCTAACTGTGTGGGGCATTATATTGTGTTCAGGGTCTATGGGAGGTATTATACTGTATTAAAGAACACTGAGGGAAAATCACTTTCAGGAATACTGTGGCATGTGTGTGGGAGCTATGGGGTCATAATACTGTGTTTGGGCCTGGTGGCATCATACTGTTGGGACATTGTGGTGACATCACACTTAATGTGTGGGGAAATTCCCTGTGGGGTTATCTTACAGTGTATATGGGTGATTTTTTTTTTTTTTTTTTTTTTGGGGGGGGGGGGGGGGTGTGTTCATACTTTTTGAGTGCCAAGAAAAGGGTACCCTAGTGGGTGAACGCATTAAAGTGCTTCAGTAGGGGCATAATTACGGCATGCATACCGCAAAAATGTCCCTCTCCCTTTTTAAAAATTGACAGGGTGCCCAGTTATCAGTAGCCGCTGTATCTCATACACTTCTGTTTATTTTTCCACCATAAAGGAGAACGTGTCCTTTTAGAAAAGCCTTCATGTTCTCTGGTCCTATTAGAGCAGAGCTGTAGACGAGGATGCTAAGATCCCTTCTCTGTAAAAAGCCTTTATTTTGCCATAAAAGGTATAGATTTGCCAACACAATATCATTCAGAACAAAGGATCAACATGTAAAACTTTAAAACAAATTATTTTGGCGCTCATCCCCTATAATGTGTCCTTTTGATCTCAACACTATTATTTTGCCTCTGTTCACATTGCTGCAATTACTTCTTATTTAATATATATAATGTTTTTGACAGATCCATTTTCATCTGATTGACCCTTCAGCCTTTCATTGCTGTTACTCAACATATAAACCCACTTCATATTCAGATGTCTGGCCCATTACACAAAAAGTGAGAAAGGGGCTCAAGGTGAAGACGCACAGACTGGAAAAAAACCCTTGAAATGGGTCTACTTTTGTTTCAGTGGTGTTTTTGCAGAAAAACTATTAAAATATAGGAGCGGACTTCATCAGGGGGTGAATTATACCCTATATCCCCGCACCCATCACCATTATCTTCCATTCCATTTTCTCAGGGTCTCCTTCCTACATCTAAATGAACGGTGGACTAAAGTTTTGTAGAAAAATCAATACCTTCCATCATAACCTTTCCGGGTGTATAAATAGTCTCCGCAGCATGGATTCCTATCAGATATGCACAGCAAGGTTTCCGCGGATAATTCCTACGTAATAGATGGAATTTGTTACCGGTAAGACAGTAATAACTTATGGTAAGTGTAAGAATTAGACCTAATAACCACACCGTAAAAGATCACATTACCGTGGGCTAGAATGTCTCGCCATGATACTTACCGTAATTGCTTTATATGGTGGCCATATACCATATATGGATCGGCAGAGATGAGGTGCACTTACACTGGCCAATTATTGGGAACGAGCTAGAGGAGCGGGTATGTATAACCTTTTTTTTTTTTTTGGTCCAAGGGCCACATCGTCATACCGAACCAATCCCAAGGGCCACAATGAAAATTCACATTTTGTATCTTTCGCGGTGATTGAAAGTATATATCGTAAAAGTTTCCACTGGAAATTCTACCTCTTGACTAAACCAGTCGGCTCACTAATTGTGCATTCACAGAGTTTTTTTTTTTTTAGCAAGGATTCAGAAATAGATTCTGCACCAAAATTCACATTATAAACATGGTACTTAAAATACTATTTGAATACGCTTCCAATTTTTTTTGTAATGGGAAAAAGCTTCTGTGGTGCAGAGTGCTGTTTCACAGTATTTTTAGCATACACCATTAAAATTAATAAGAAGCTATTTTTCTCTATTCCCTGTGACGGCACCACAAAGAGAGAGGATCCGCCCTTCAGGGACAGGAAACCTACAGATAAAAGGGCGGTACCTCTCCTCCGCACCAGTTGGTTTCCTGTCCCTGACGGGTGACCTACAAGGTTGCGTCAATACCTAGAGGCCACCAAGAGGTGTAGGAAGGAAGGTTCTCTCTTTGTGGGCCTAGAAAGGGACTCCAAGCATCCAAGAATACCCTGGCAAGGTGGATAAGGGATGCGATAGCCCTGGCCTATTCATCCAGTGGGAGCGTCATCCCGGAGGGGGTTGAAAGCTCATTTCACAAGTGCCATGGTGACCTCATGGGCAGAGAGGTCTGAGGTATTGATAGAACAAGTCTGTAAGGCAGCCACCTCGTCATCACCTTCAACCTTTTTTAAACACTATCAACTACACCTAGCCTCTGTGTGTCTGACTTAACCTATGGAAGAACGGTTCTTCAGGCTGTGGTCTCTCCCTAAGCTACCAGTCTCTGTAATTCTCTCCGTGGTGCTGTCATGGGGGATAGAGAAAAACGTAGTTACTTACCGATAACTGTATTTCTCAGAGCACATGACAGCACCCGCTTATTCCCTCCCATCACGTGTGCGGTGAGCACGTTTTACTCTTCGTAGAGTGTTTTGGTATAGGCACGATGTTTTCTTCTGATAAGCAGTATTATAATGTATATATTTCTGTTTTAACTAACCTGGAGACCCTCTGATGCCCTATAACCAACTGATGCGGGAGAGAGGTACCGCCCTTTTATCTGTAGGTTTCCTGTCCCCGTGGGGCGGATCCCCTCTCTCCGTGGTGTTGTCATGGGCTCTGAGAAATACCGTTATTGGTAAGTAACTATGTTTTTTTAAATGTATTTTGGAGCAAAATCCACTTTTAAATCCCCATCAAAAAGACTATACCCTAATGAGGAAAAAGTCCTGAACATACATGGGATTTGTTAGAGGTTTTGTGCTTACTGCCTTGCATGAGCTACGATGGAGCGAGCAGCAGACACGTTGGGCCACCTGTCTGTCTCATGCCCCTTATTAGAGACCCCATTCTGCTGATGTATGAGGCATCCAGAGATGTGCACACAGGGCTCAATTAGTACTCGCAAGTCCCTTCTCCTCTGCTCAGTGAGGATGGTCACATATAGTTAACTTGTCAAACCAGCATTTTTGTGACCATTTGGTTGGAAGCCGCACAGAATAGCATCGCGGGCCTGGTGTGGCCCCTGGCCAATCACTGTACTAAACTAGTGCTGTTCGGCTTCTGTGTAGATGATTGGCAGATGTTTAGCAACCGTGGGTCGGCCAGTGTTCGTTCACTCAGCATAAAGGAACGGCTGAGTTTTCCTCTTATTGTTCATCAAAGATTCTGTACTTTTGCAACTATTGGCCAACCAGGCAGGCCCCGGAAATGCCCATGCCACACCAGTGGGTGATGCCCACCAAGAGTCCTGTCGACTAGCTGGGGATAGTCCTACACCTCAGGAAGGGGGAGCTCGTGTTGGTACCAGCCGATTTGTGTTCCACTGTGTGACCTTATAGTCTTTAAAAAAAAAAAAAAAAAAAAAAAAGGCACTCCGCTGATAGACGGACCTCCCTCTTGTCCTGCCCTTTACTGATATATGGTATTCATTTACATAGTGGTAACATTTTATGTATTTATTTTTTTGGAGTGTTGGAGTAAAGCGGTGTACCTGGTGGAAACCTGCGGGGCTAGCCTACAAACTGCGCAAGTGATGCCCTTAGTTGGATTGAGCCCAGGTCCCCAGCGCTGCACAAGTGCTTACCTCTAAGTGTCTGGTCAGCAATTCCTAACTACCCACAGATCATATAAAGTGTCTCCTGTCTGGGATCTTGGATTTTATTGTATTTTTCAACAGACCTAATCATTTTCCTTGCCTCGTTTTCGTCTCCACTCATTGAAATAGTCAGTGTGCTTGTTAATAGAGACTGCCATCTTGTATGCCCGGCCAGGTTTAAAGGGAAAACAAGCAGGTTTTTAGACCTTAAAGTAACATAATCTTTATAAAGAGATGTTGATGATGCCCAGACCTTAATCCATTTCTTTGTTTTCTAGAAACCCATCTGTGACGGTTTATGCAAGTGAGCTCACAAGTGCCTGTACTTGCAGCTCTCCGGCCTCTCTCCATTTTTCTCCTCACCCTGCCTGCCTCCTGTCAGTTTGTGACCGGCCACTCTTTAGGACTTGTTGACTCTCCCGAGATCTTGCACAGGTGATGTAATTTTCAAGGGCGGCACATGTGCAGATCGATAGTCCGACTCTGGCAATGTCATCAGGACCTTACGGTGCATCAATCAAGCTAAAGAGGCTTTTGCTGGGCAGATGTCCCAGAAGTGCTCGGTCATGCCCAGAGCACTTAATGCCTCATTTACGTATGTCTTAAAGGGAATCTGTCACCCCTTTTTTGAGATATCATATAATGATATCATGCAATTGTGTGTCACATAAGGATTTTCTTAGTACTTTTGCTTCCCCCTGACCCCGCACCTTTCATGCATAAATACTTTTTTTATATCGGTTCAGATGTATGTAAACTGCCACGGTCCGGTCCGCTGGGCGGGGCTTATTCCCCCCCTCCCTGTCTTGCTCTACGCATTTCTTCTTGTGTACAGCAAAGACAGGGAGGGGGGAGCAGGTGAATAAGCCCCGCCCAGCGGACTGGACAGCGGCAGTTTACATACATCTGAAGCGATATAAAAAAGGTATTTATGCATGAAAGGTGCGGGGTCAGGGGGAAGCAGAAGTACTAAGAGAATCCTTATGAGACACACAATTGAATGATATCATTATATAATATCTCAAAAAAGGGGTGACAGATTCCCTTTAAAGTGCTAATCACTTGAAAATGTAGCCACAAATAGAAGATTTAGAGGTGTTGATAAATTTACATTTCAAAGCCAATATATTCGGAATCACATAGCACATGTCTAAAAGAGGCCCTCTAATTCAGACTGAAAATGTGACTGACGATGTCTGTAAAGCGCTGTGGTATTAATGCTGCTAGAAAAAAAATTAAGAATATATATGACAAATTCATAGTAAACCTTCCTCATTCTCTCATCATGGGCGATCTTTCCACTATTCTTCTTTACTGGTTCCTCTTTTTCCTTTTTGCCAAAAATAGCCACCATAGTCTGTGACTTTTCTATGAAGAGAATTCTTTTAGGTCAGAAACCTATATTCCCTCAACCAGCGCCCGTCATGTGCAAAGAATGACAAGCCACTGATATCTCCTGTGGTCCACCAGACATCATCGGGTTGCAAGGGGGGGTGTGCCTGTAAGTTTTAAGAACTTTTTCCATAGACTTTGGCAGCGGTTGTGTGACAAGTTAAAAAGGTATCAAAATGAATTAACCGTGCCAGGATTGGTCTTGAGGAGAGCACTAAGTAGTGGATGATACATTTGTGATGTAAATTCATATCTAGCCCAGCCCATGGACTTACACATCGTTATGTGGTGCAGAAATGTGAATCTTATGCAGAGGATAAGGTGTAAACCACTAATTTAACCACATTGATTAGAAATATTGAGATAATCTTCCCTGGAAGAATTGATTACTGGGGACAATATATGGTGGAGAGCCAGACGTCAGCTGTTCAGAGTCTGTGCACATGCCATTGCAGGGCTCCTCTCTGGCAGCCATTGAGTACCGATGTGGCTGAAAGTCCAGCATCCTGCGAATCGATTTGCTCAACTCTAGTTCTAATAGACCATTAATACATTTCTTTGAGAAGACAAGGGCAGGATAAAAGCATGCGCATGCTTGGAAGTGTTATGAAAGTTCCAGTCACTATAGTGCTGACAGAATGAGAAGGGAAATGAACTTCCCATTGAAGGAGCGGAAAAAGTGGTGGTTATTCGACATATTGGACTGGTTTGTGCATCAAAAGGCAGTTTTCATTTGTTAATAGGGTATATAGGCAACAAGACCATACTTTTTTACATCTTTTGTGTGAAAAATCAGGTATGCTTTAAGAGTTACCATTGTTTAAATGCCAAACAGAAGTACTCAACTCCAGACACAGGTCACACTGAACAGGCTGCAGAATCCACGCTGTTCTCCGTCGCTCCAACACACAGACTGCTCAGCTTTCCAAGCTGATCCATGCATTCTCAATTCAGAGAGAGACTCTGGCTTGCCTCTCACAGCTACAGCTCACAGTTTGGCTGGTCACTCACCAGCAGCACACGGCTCTAATACATCCAGCAGACTGACTCATCTAGTGAACACAGACCCTGCTTCTAGTAAAAAAAAAAAAAAGTCTAATAGCATCATTTATGCCTTTAGGGCTGTTGAGTACTCGGACCATAAATGTTGCACGTCTTAAACCGGATTTATTTTCCCCCATGCACACTAAATCTGACGTGCCTGATCTTCATCACCCCCAACATCATCTGTTGGCGAAGAGTCAGGAACCCCCATACATATTAGGCCCCACCAATATCCATGTGTTTGCCCACATTAGTCTAAAGTCTAATGTGTATGGGGCCATTAGACCTCACTTACGTGTTGTATCCGGTTTTTTTTTCACTAACAGACCATGTACCCCATATACCCATTATAATCGATGGTGTTTTTCACATGTTCATGTTTTTTTTTTTTCACAGACTGTGTCCATGCAAAACTCACACAGACATTTTTCCGACAGCACAGATGACAAAGGCCAATACAAATCCATAAAAACGCATACAGCACGGACGTCATCTATGTACAGTCCGTATTCATCATTGCAAAGGATAGGAGAAGATTTGTCATTTATTTCTTTATTCATGTGTGAAAAACGCACGGACCAAATACTGATGACACCAGTACATTTTTTTTTTTTTCCCCGTACACATTTAAATCTGCATGTGTGAATGAGGCCTTAGACTGTTTGTGACGTGTTGTAGTAAATCTATTTGTGGCAAACTCTTGCCTATATTTCATGGCTTCTCGGAACAATACATTTACGCTGGGGTTTTTCTTTTGGTTTAGGTGTGAAAAGCTTTTTAGATGTTCGTTGTACATCTACCACAATAAACCTGAAAGCTTTATATTTTAATAATTTTTTTTTCAAATATTCATAACTTTTTGAAACTGTATATGTCTAGTTTATGCTTATCACAAGGTCTCAATGATTAAAAAAGTAAATGTTGTTTTCCAGAGATTAACGTCTGATGTGTATTAAAAGTGGCAATCTTATCTGATAATTATATTTCTGCTGCGTTTTTCCAATGCATATTTTATGTAGCTTTATATGCTTTGTTTATTGCAGAAACTTTGGCATTCTGCACTTAAAAGCACAATTGCATTTTTAATAGTTTTTGTATGTAGTTTTTCAGGCTCCACATAGATCTTAATGGGGGGAAAAAACACATAGAAAACATACAGTTCATCAGCAACTTTAAAGGGAATCTGTCACCAGATTTTTCCTACCGCATCTGAGAGCAGCATAATGTAGGGAAAGAGACCCTGATTCCTGTGATGCAGCACTTGCGATACAATCAGTTTTTACATGTAGCAGAGCTCAGAAAGCAAACTCCATCCAATTCCCTGATTATCAGCTTTCTGTGTACTTTGTATTTTGAACCCAATTGGTAATATCCAGATGTCAATTTATATGTAAATTTCGAGGAAGACTAACATAGAGAATAGTTTTAGGAAAAGATGAACCGGTATTGTTATATAGAAGGGATTTACTAAAATACAGTAGATACGGTATGTCGAAAGAGAAAACAGGTAGATTCTATTGGAATCACTCCTACTTGTAGGAAGATGTCCACCCTTTATTATACCATTATTACCATTTATAGCTAGGGGTACAGTTAGGTCCGTATATATTTGGACAGAGACAACATTTTTCTAATTTTGGTTCTAGACATTACCACAATGAATTTTGAACAAAACAATTCAGACTTTCAGCTTTCATTTGAGGGTATCCGCATTAAAATTGGATGAAGGGTTTAGGAGTTTCAGCTCCTTAACATGTGCCACCCTGTTTTTAAAAGGACCAAAAGTAATTGGACAGATTAAATAATTGTAAATAAGGCTGGTTTCACATTAGCGTTTTTGTGCGCAGCTCATCGTGCGCACCTATGTTTAACATAACGTGCGCATGGTCTTGCGCACACTTGCGTTTTTGTGCGCATGCGTTTTTTTTGTCTTTCGCGCCAGACGCAACATGTTGTATTTTTTGGTCCGCCCTGTCTCGGCAAAAAAACGCTTGCGCACGGAATGCGCAAAAACAACACATTGAAGTCTATGGGAACGCATGCATGCGCATGGTCTTGCGCACGCTTGCTTTTTTTGCGCATGCGTTTTTGAGGTAAACAAGTCTGGAATGTGGTCTAGACAATGGAAAAAAATATCACACCTAAAAACGCATGCACACAAAAAACGCAAACGCATGCAAAAACGCATGTAAAACGCAAGCAACGCTGTGTTTTTGACGCATCAGTGTATGCATGACGCTAAAAAACGCGTGTTTGTTTTGCGTTTTTCATGCGCACGATGCGCTGCGCAAAAAAAGCTAATGTGAAACTAGCCTAAAATGTTCATTTCTAGTACTTGGTTGAAAACCCTTTGTTGGCAATGACTGCCTGAAGTCTTGAACTCATGGACATCGCCAGACGCTGTGTTTCCTCCTTTTTGATGCTCTGCCAGGCCTTCACTGCGGTGGTTTCCAGTTGCTGTTTGTTTGTGGGCCTTTCTGTCTGAAGTTTAGTCTTTAACAAGTGAAATGCATGCTCAATTAGGTTGAGATCAGGTGACTGACTTGGCCATTCAAGAATATTCCACTTCTTTGCTTTAATAAACTCCTGGGTTGCTTTGGCTTTATGTTTTGGGCCATTGTCTATCTGTAGTATGAAATGACGACCAATCAGTTTGGCTGCATTTGGCCGGATCTGAGCACACAGTATGGCTCTGAATACCTCAGAATTAATTCGGCTGCTTCTGTCCTGTGTCACATCATCACTAAACACTAGTGACCCAGTGCCACTGGCAGCCATGCATGCCCAAGCAATCACATTGCTTCCGCCGTGTTTTACAGATGATGTGGTATGCTTTGGATCATGAGCTGTACCACGCCTTCGCCATACTTTTCTCTTTCCATCATACTGGTAGAGGTTGATCTTGGTTTCATCTGTCCAAAGAATGTTCTTCCAGGACTGTGCTGGGTTTTTTAGATGTTTTTTTTAGCAAAGTCCAGTCTAGCCTTTTGATTCTTGATGCTTATGAGTGGCTTGCACCGTGCAGTGAACCCTCTGTATTTACTTTCATGCAGTCTTCTCTTTATGGTAGATTTGGATATTGATACGCCTACCTCCTGGAGAGTGTTGTTCACTTGGTTGGCTGTTGTGAAGGGGTTTCTCTTCACCATGGAGATTATTCTGCGATCATCCTCCACTGTTGTCTTCCGTGGGCACCCAGGTCTTTTTGCATTGATGAGTTCACCAGTGCTTTCTTTCTCAGGATGTACCAAACTGTAGATTTTGCCACTCCTAATGTTACAAAACAATCACTGACCTCAGGGAGACCAGTCAAAGAAAACACTGCGGCAGCCGGCAAAGGCGCTCAATCAGTGAAATCCTAGGTGCATTGCTCCCTGGGAAATACGAATATGCAAATAAAGTCCTTGGAGCCTCATTTACAAGTCTCAAACACGGGACTAGCCAGATCTTCCTCCAGGAAAGGACCCAGCCAAGGAGTGGCTCCTTTCGGAAACCACCATTACCACCATATTAAGTGGCCCTTTAAGTCAATATCCAGCTCTTTACGAGTTTACAGATATGACAAGGGAAATACCAAGGCCAGGTATCCATCCACAGACAGCTGTTTCGGGGTGTTGCCCCTCATCAGTGTGGAGTAGGATTCTGGCTAGGTGGGAGCAATGCCTAGTAGACCAAGTAGGCTCCTAATGTTGTAGCAATTTCTCGGATGGGTTTTTTTAATCTTTTTGCAGCTTAAGGATGGCTTGTTTCAGCTGCATGGAGAGCTCCTTTGACCGCATGTTACCTTCACAGCGAAACCTTCCAAATGCAAGCACCACACCTCAAATCAACTCCGGGCCTTTTATCTGCTTAATTGAGAATGACATAACGAAGGGATTGCCCACACCTGTCCATGAAATAGCCTTGGAGTCAATTGTCCAATTACTTTTGGTCCCTTTAAAATCAGGGTGGCACATGTTAAGGAGCTGAAACTCTTAACTAAACCCTTCATCCAATTTTAATGTGGATACCCTCAAATGAAAGCTGAAAGTCTGAACTTCAACTGCATCTGAATTGTTTTGTTTAAAATTCATTGTGGTAATGTCTAGAACCAAAATTAGAAAAATGTTGTCTCTGTCCAAATATATATGAACCTAACTTTATTATCTCCCCTCTGAGGATCCCGTCTGTAGACAATAGAGTCCTTCATAAGGGTTCATTCACAGGGTGTGGTCTATGGTTTTTGAGCTTTTTGTGGGATGGAGGTGGAATTTACTTTTTAAACCATTAAAACAATATTATTTTGCATCAATTTTTAAAAATACACCTGCAGATAAGAGGATTGAAACACGTCTCCTGATGTATCCATTCTTTTTATGAGGCAGACCAAGTCCAAAGGATGAATGTTTGGAATCAGAAAGACTTTGTCAGGCTGCTTTTATTGACTGACACTAAAGTTTAGTTAACTGTCTAATTTTGCAGACTGTTTATTGTAGGAACAATTAAAACTAATTTTGCGTCAGTTTTGCAAAAATTACAATAACTGTTATTTTTCTGATAGCTTCTGCGAACAGACTGTATCTTCCTGCCATCTCCTGACATCAGACTGTGCGTCTTCCTGACAGCTTCGAGATCCGACTTTCTTCCCGACAGCTCCTGAGGTCCGACTGTCTTCCTAACAGTTCCAGATCCAATTGTCTTCCTGACAGCTCCCGAGATCCGACTGTGCGTCTTCCTGACAGCTCCCGAGATCCGACTGTGCGTCTTCCTGACAGCTCCCAGGATTAGTCTCTGAATCTGGTGGATCAGGGACTTAGTCCATGTGCACACATTGAGTATTTGGTCAGTATTTTACCCCAGTATGTACAAGTCAAAACCAGGAGTTGAACGGTTAGAGGAAAAGTATAATAGAAACACGTCACCACTTCTGTATTTATCACCCACTCCTGGTTTTGGCTTACAAATACTGGGGTGGAAAATGCACCAAATACTCAATGTGTGCATGTGGCCTTATACCTCCATCCTCTGTTATAGTTTTGGGTGACTCCATTCGGAAAAGACCGATCATACAGTTCCTTATTAATTCATGTCCCGTAATCGCCTTTGGTGTGTAGTTTCCATACAGAGATTATGGGGCCACCTCTCCTACAGCTCCTGTTTGCCCCATTGTGTAGCTGCTGCCATTCCGCCTGGTGCAGCAGAACATGAGACCCATCTTTCCACCTCCCTGTTAATGCTCTGTGGGAAGTGATGGGTTACTGTGAGGCTGGTGGAGACACAGCTGCCCCGCCTGTGAAGGCCTGCCCTACAGACAGCCTGCCCTACAGACAGCGCTTCCTGTGTGCTGAGACGCCAGTTCAAACACAGCAGGGAAAGTTCAATGAGCAAGAAGACAGCCGACCTCTCCAGAAGAGCCTGGCTGTGCAGCGTGAGAGCAGCTCTGACCAAAGGAGGCCAAGGAGCATGAAAAAGGAAGAAGTGTTTGAGGAAGTGGCAGAAATTCCCCGGATCCCCCTCCTTTCATCTCGCTGAATGGTAGAAGTGAAATTTCCACAGCGCTGGGAGACTAGAAGATCAGATCTGAGATGATGAATAGGTCCACAGGGGCCACAGCTGATTGACGGTGGGTTTCAGTCTCTGCGGTAAAGATGTGCAGCAGACAAGCATGACACGTACTGTACCCGCCTGTCTTATTGGCTTGGAAAAATTTGGCATAGGACCTTATGGAGAACAATCTACCAGCTGTCATACCAGGAATGGAGGAGGAAGAGGAGGTAATAAGGTTCCTTGACCGCGTTCTTGAGGATGAAGTCATTTTTTATTTCGAGGATGGCGAATGCCAGACCCCTACGACACCTGACCGGCCAACTGCTTTCCCTGAAACTCCAAAGGTACGTTCAGACCTCGAGTTGGCCCCATGCCACTTGGTAAAGGTGTTTTATAAAATGAATCTATTGATGTTTTGTTTGTAACTTTGTATGTAACTTTTTTATGGTTCTTACTGTTCCTGGTCCTGTGGCTGTGAATAGTTTTTAGCCCTTTGGATTGTGGCAGGTGGTGGGATATCGGCGGATGGGGAAGCTCATGTTCTGCACCTGGGCTCTTGACATAAGCTGGATTACCTAATCCTCTCCTGTATTGGCACCTTGGGCAGCACACCCGTCACACCTTCTTACACCAGGTGAGGAGGAGGAGGGGTGAGCTGTCAGCACCCTATAACCCAGCCTTGTGTGACTGCGCAGACCGGCAGAGTAATTAGATCACATAATCTCGACAGTGGGTGGAGATCGTGTATACAATGCCAAAATAAGTAAACCATAGGGGGTGGTATCAGCCAGAAACGTCACTGTAATCTAGATACTATTTTATCGTCATACTTTACTCTGCCCTTTAAACCTTTTTTTTTTTTTTCACAGACTAGAAAGAGTTACGCTATAACAACACTTTTGACAAAGTCAAGACACAATGTTATTCTCAGGCTGTGCATTGTAAGATACTGGGAATAAACCTCTTTTGCCTAAAATAAGAAGTACTGTATTGGTCCATAGGCCTCATGCTCACAGCCCCATACAGCAGAAGGTGTGCCTATGGGTCTGTGTGTTGCTGATTGGGTCCTTGATGAGGTACCTTATTATCCCCTAAAATCAGTTCACCTGTAGGAGGCTACAGGTGATGTGTGCGATTGAGTTCTGTATAGTTATTTTCTCGCTAAATACATTCATCCAACCTCTATCATTCATCTTTGCAGCATATATAATGGTATTTAACTATTTCCAGCAACTTCACTGAATCCTGCATGTGTCCAACCTCTATCATTCATCTTTGCAGCATATATAATGGTATATAGTTATTTCAACTCACCCTGCTTGTCCCCTTATGCTATTGAGGTCAAGTAACTTTTCAAAGTGGTTTATGATCCATGTAGGCCTGGACACTTGTTTATCTGCTAAATACATTTATTGTGTCCTGCTGTCCTAACTTAGTTTGATTGCTAACGAGTAAGGAAAGAAAAAAAAAAAAAGGAAGATCTTAGAACTGGTCTTCTATAAATTCAGCCTGGGGATGCATTTATGCAGGGGGGCATTTATGTACATGTATCAAAGTACGCTGGCAGTTAATTCATGGCAGTTAGACAGGGCAGGAGACAGGTAAGACAAATAAATAAATCTATTCCCTGTACATTTTGGCTACCGTAAATATTTACCATATGCATTTGTATAATTTATATCCTGGCCGCGGCATTTACACACGTCCACCGCCCTGGCACTAACTCTCTACACTCCGTCCATATTGGCCCCTCACTCCTTTCCTCTCCTATGTATAGCACTCACGCTCTCTTCACATTGCTAAACAGCACTGATCCATTCAGTCCCACCATTCAACATTAGAGACGCTCTCACAAATCACTTAACCATCTGCTCACTCTTTCTATCCTCTTTCTCCTTGTCGCAGGAGACATTGCGCCCAATCCTGGTCCCCCATGTTATAGAAAGGCACACACCCCAACTGCTACACTCAGAATCTTATTAATATTCCCTGCATGCCATCTGTCTCTCTTAATTGTGCCCTTTGGAATTCTCGCTCAGTGTGTAACAAACTCTCCTTCATTCATGACTTTTTCCTTTCTAATTCTCTTAACCTTCTGGCTCTTACTGAAACCTGGATCCAGCAGTCAGACATTACCGCTGCTGCTGCGCTTTCATATGGTGGCCTACACTTCTCTCATACCCCAAGATTAGACAATAGAGCAGGTGGAGGCGTTGGTCTGCTCCTATCACCAAAAATATACCTTTCAGGTTATCCCTCAAGTACCCTCACTTGTCTTCCCTTCTTTTGAGGTCCATGCTGTCAGACTCTACACCCCCTTCTCCATGCGAGTGGCGGTGGTATATCGTCCTCCCGGCCCCTCCCATCAGTTCCTGGATCATTTTGCCACTTGGCTTCCACATTTTTTCTTCTGTGACATCCCTACCCTCATCATGGGCGATTTCAACATCCCCATTGCTCTTCCCCTCTCCCCATATGCTACTCACCTTTTATCTCTAACCTCCTCGTTTGGCCATTTGCAGCTTACTAATTCTCCAACGCATGAAGACGGGAACTCCCTCGACTTGGTCTTCTCTCGGCTTTGTGCAGTGGATGATTTTGCAAACTCCCCTCTCCCGCGCTCTGACCACAACCTTCTTTCATTCTCTATCAAGAACTGCCAGGCTGCTCAGGTCACCCCCACTGTCCATATTTATAGAAACATACAGGCAATTAACACCCAGAAACTTATGAAGAACTTGCAGTCATCATTGGCCCCTATCTCCTCCCTCTCCTGTCCTGATTCTGCATTGAAGCTTACAGTGAAACACTTCAAAGTGCCTTGGATGAATTTGCACCTCCTATAAATAGAACACCACAACACAGACGGCGACAACCCTGGCACACCCTGCAAACACATTTCCTGCAGCGGTGCTCCAGGTGCGTCGTACATCTGTGGAGAAAATCCAACCTACCCGAAGATTTCATCCATTATAAGTTTATGCTTCGAACATACAACACTGCCCTTCACCTCTCAAAACAAAACCTATTTCAACACCCTCATCACCTCACTGTCCAATAACCCTAAACGTCTTTGACACTTTTCATTCTCTACTCAACCCAAGAGTACAGGCCCCTACCACGGAGCTCCGAGCTGACGATCTGGCCAATCACTTCAAAGAAAAAATTGACCAGATCCGACAGGAAATTATCTCCCAATCACCTCATACCATGCACTGTCCTCCCTCCCCCACTGCATCTAGCTCACTCTCTGATTTTGAACCAGTCACAGAAGAAGTAGTAAGCAGGCTCCTTGCATCTTCTCGCCCATCCACTTGCACCAGTGACCCATTTCCGTCACATCTACTCCAGCCCCTTTCCCCTGCTGTCACCCCTCACTTAACTAAAATATTTAACTTCTCTCTCTCTCTTCTGGTATCTTTCTCTCCTCATTTAAGCATGCCATCATACATCCACTACTTAAAAAACCATCCCTTGACCAAAACTGTGCCGCTAACTATAGACCTGTCTCTAATCTTCCCTTCATCTCTAAACTCCTGGAACGCCAGGTCCACTCCCGTCTTATCTGCTGTATCTTTGATAACTCTCTTCTCGACCCTCTCCAATCCGGTTTCCGCTCTTTACACTCTACTGAAACTGCCCTCACTAAAGTCTCTAATGATCTACAGCTAAATCTAATGGTCATTACTCCATGCTAATTCTCTTGGATCTCTCTGCAGCATTCGACAATGTGGATCATCAGCTCCTCCTCACTATGCTCCGTTCCATTGGCCTCAAGGACACCGTTCTCTCCTGTTTCTCCTCCTATCTCTCTGACCGCTCCTTTACTGTATCTTTTGCTGGCTCCTACTCCTCTCATCTTCCCCTTACTGTTGGGGTTCCTCAAGCATCGGTTCTAGGCCCCCTCCTCTTCTCCTCTTCTCCTTGTACACTGCCCCTATTAGTCAAACAATCAGCAGATTTGGTTTCCAGTACCATCTCTATGATGACACCCAATTATACCCTTCTTCTCCTGACATCACGCCAGCCTTTCTAGAAAACACCAGCGATTGTCTAAACGCTGTGTCTAACATCACGTTTCACTATATCTGAAACTGAACCTGTCAAAGACTGAACTCCTTTTGTTTCGTCTCGCTACTAATGTACCTGTACCCGACATTGCCATTTCCGTGTGTGGTTCCACTATTACTCCCCAGCAACATGCCCGCTGTCTTGGGGTCATGCTTGACTCCGAACTTTCCTTTGTCCCCCACATACGATCACTGGCTCGCTCTTGTTATCTGCACCTCAAAAACATTTCTAGAATTCGACCTTTTCTTACTTTTGACTCCGCAAAAACTCTTACTGTTTCTCTTATTCATTCTCGTCTCGACTATTGTAACTCTCTTCTGATTGGTCTCCCTCTTACCAAACTCTCCCCTCTCCAATCTGTCTTGAATGCTGCTGCCAGGATCATATTCCTCGCCAATCGTTACACCGATGCCTCTACCTTGTGTCAGTCATTACTCTGGCTACCCATCCATCCAGAATCCAGTACAAACTTATTACCCTCACCCACAAAGCTCTTCATGGCTCAGCACCACCCTACATCTCCTCCCTTGTTTCAGTATACCACCCTACCCGCGCCCTCCGTTCTGCTGATGACCTGAGGTTAGCATCCTCAATAATCAGAACCTCCCACTCCCGTCTCCAAGACTTTACACGTGCTGTGCCAATTCTTTGGAATGCACTTCCCAGGTCAATACGATTAGTCCCCAATCCCCACAATTTTAAGCGTGCCCTGAAAACTCATTTATTCAGATTGGCCTACCGCCTCAACACATTAACCTAATCTATCCCTGTGTGGCACAGCCAAAAGTTTTACCATAACCACGTTCCCCGCATCATGTTCCCACATGCTTTATGCATCCATTAGCCCTCTGCGTCTGTACTGTTACACACTTAACATTATGGCTGGTCCATACAATCAGGGCAACTGTTACCACCCACCTTTCGTGTCTCCCTTTTTTTCCTCATAGACTGTAAGCTTGCGAGCAAGGCCCTCATTCCTCTTGGTACTTGTTATAATCTATGTGATTATTGTTATGCTGTAATGTCTATCGTCTGTACAAATCCCCTCTGAAATGTAAAGTGCTGCGGAATATGTCAGCGCTATAGAAATAAAATTTATTATTATTATTATTCATCACCTGTCCCAGGGAAATGAAATAAACATATGATCGGGGGGGGGTGAGATCAGGGGAGTTCAAAACCACTATGGGAATAGAGCCATTGGGGTATGTCCATCAACACTGGTGTGTTGTAAGCTAGTCTTTATCCAGAGTCTGTCTCAGGCCACGTTCACATGTTCAGTATTTGGTCAGTATTTTACCTCAGTATTTGTAAGCCAACACCAGGAGTGGGTGATAAATACAGAAGTGGTGACGGGTTTCTATTATACTTTCCCTCTGATTGTTCCACTTCTTATTTTGACTTACAAATACTGAGGTAAAATATTGACCAAATACTGAACGTGTCATTAGGCTGTGTTCAGACATCTGATTTTCTCACGCTTAATAAAAAAAGGACCTCAGTATTTAGTCAGAGTTTGGTCCCACCTTCTCCTATGTGAGTCTGTGAAATTCTGACTGTATTTGGATGGCATTCAATTGCAGGCCAATTTTTTTTTTTTCCCCACAGACGCACAGACTTGCATTGCCAATTTTATTATGTCTCTTGGATAAAAATTGGACATGTCTTCTAGATTTTCTGCCAGCTGCAAAAAAAATCACGGACATGAGAATGTACGAGTGCTGTCCATAAAAATTAAATATCTGAATGAGGCCTTGGTAAAATGCACCAGTTTCAGTAGGACGCCTCTCCATGAGTTTGGCACATCTTTCTGCTGAGTCAGAAAGTGCACTCTGGTCATGGACTACGGTACAGTTCTGCTATCATTTACTTTTGTGGTGTAAATTATAGTATAAGTATTTGTCATGCCCCTTCAGCTAATCTCCGCCTGCTTGTCAATTAATTGGAATAAAGACTTGTGACTTTTTGCTTCCAGTTTTGTAGCATAAAATGTTCGATGTATCTGCCCCATAGTGCGCAGCCAGGTCCACAACTGAGTGCAAATGAGACGTTAGGCGCCCCAATATCATGATCTTGGGGGTCCCTATGTTGTGACCCCAGGTGATCATGCATTACTCTGGATAGGTGAGAATTTCAGGTAGTGGGGAAAACCCAATTAACATGACCCGAAAATCTGCAGCAAAGTGTAATGTAATGCAAGCGGACAGAGGGGTACAATAAGTCGCTGCAAAACAAAAAAGTGGGTATTGTGAAATCCTGCAGAATCTGCTTGTGTCATATGCAAATATTGCTGCCAATTTATAGCTCATATGTGCAGTGTGAACATAGTCGTAAGCATGGATTTAAAAAACGGGGGTATTTTTGATTGCATTGCTCACATTGTAAAGGTTTCCTGATTAGACATGGAGATAGATAGATAGAGATATATATATATATATATATATATATATATATATATATAATATTTGTACTCCCAAGTGTATTAGTAGATGTAAAGGTCGGCTCCTGCGTCCACCATTCTGCCCAGATGGATGCATTATTAATCATGTCTGATCATGCAGTGACCTCAGTGCAGCCGGACTGTGTGAATGGGCTGCTTACAATGAAATCCTTCTTGTTTTGGTCCTTTCTGCCAGTGAGACGGTTGGGGATGACGTCTCCCATTCTCTTCCTGTACACACCATGTGGCTTCCATTTTCCGGTCAGTGTAGCTCATCTCATAACTGCAGTCTTAAAAGGTTCTTTACTATGTATTTCCCTGGGGTTATGAACTTAGAAAGCGGCTGTTATACACTGACCAGCCTGTAAAATGAAAAGGAAACCCTCACGGCATAATATTGCCAGGAGCCGTCTCTGGAGCGGCAATACGTTGTAGCCCTTTATTGTGTATATTCCATACCAGCAGATCTCTCATGGTCTCTCCCATTCCTGATTGGCAATGCTTACTATTGAAAATAGAATTATTTAAAAATAAATCTTTTTGCACTGTGAATGTGCAGAAATATTTGTAGAGATGCTCTGGACATGGTGCCGCCATAGAGATACATCAGGTGGAAATCTCAACTAGTGCCTCAGCGTATGAACGTCTGAGCTGTATGGTTACATCGGGTTGCATCTCTGTGGACCGCTCACTTTTAGTGTACCCAGCGTTTCAGTGCACACGTGATCTGTCCTAGAGGTGGATCTCTAATACTTGGTGCCAGGGCTGCCACCAGGAATTTCAGGGCCCCGTACTGGCAACATTTTCGGGCACCCTTGATACTTTACCCAGGCTCCACCCCAGCTACCCCTGCACCCCTCAAACCATATGGATAAGTATTAGGCTACTAGAATATCCCATTCAAGACAGGGAACTGTACCTTATTACCGGCAGCAGGGTTGAACTTAGTATTTTGCAGGCAACCAGCAGACAGAGATGGCCTCCAACTTCACAGTGCACTAACAGGGAGGGGGCACAAGAAGAGTAGCAGGTGGGCGAATTGGAGGTCGAATGGAAGAAAGGGAGGTTGAACAGGACCCAACAAACGGGCTCTCCATGCATGTGCAGTGACATTGCCGTGACACATGCAGCTGCGGCGCCGGACATCTAATCAGCGGGCACGCTCCATGTATCCGGGTTCCCTCTGCAGCTT
The DNA here is from genome assembly GCF_039654945.1 of Dendrobates tinctorius. Lineage (NCBI taxonomy): Eukaryota > Metazoa > Chordata > Amphibia > Anura > Dendrobatidae > Dendrobates > Dendrobates tinctorius. Next base: position 8,271,722 of record NW_027361684.1, on the reverse strand, counting down.
ATTCGGCAAACGCTATAGCTTGCCGAATAAGCAGAGACCCGATCAAGTTCTACTGCTGATGTCGTGCTGATAGGCAACGGGGAGCCAGCTGTAAAGCAGCATGATGTCGACAGTCACACCTTGTCGAAAGAGCAGCCCGGAAGAAGAGGAGCTGCTGTGTTGACGTGGAGCAGCTGAATCGCCAGCAGGAGTGGTTTGTCACCGCTCGGAGTCGGCTCTGGGTAGAACAGGCAGTTAGTTCTACCTATCGATACCTGTTAATTTTTAGCAAAACCAAGAGAAATGAGCTGGCGTATAAGTTGATATACATGCAGTGTGTAGGAGCATGTTCACACTAGCCATTTAACAAACAAAACCTGATATAGAAACAAAATGAACATATACCTTGCTGTAAGGCAATATGCAAAAGCAATAGTGCATATAAATAATAGGGGACTTGATAAACACTGTTTTGTATTTACGAGGGGCGCCTGAAAACTTCGAGGCCCACCCATGAAATCTTTTTTGCATGGTCTTGTTTTGCAATGCAATATGTTATTTAGTTAGTTGAATGGTCTCATGAGCAATCTGGATTAATTTTGATTTTTTTTTTGTTTCCGTTGCAGCATTTTAAAGTTGGGTCGCAAGGCTGAAATATGGAAATGGAGAAGTTGGCAAAGTTCACACATCCGCTACTGCAATGGCTGCAATTCCACCTTCCACCAAGGTGCTTTTTCATCTGTGGGAATAGGTGATAGTCCGAGGGAGCCAAATCAGGGGAATAGGGTGGGTGCTGAAGCAGTTGGAAACCACAGGAGTGAATTGCAGCAGCCGATGAACTTTGCCAACTTCTCCATTTCCATATTTCAGCCTTGCGACCCAACTTTAAAATGCTGTAACGGAAACAAAAAAAATCAAAATAAATCCAGATTGCTCATGAGACCATTCAGCTTACTAAATAACATATTGCATTGCAAAACAAGACCATGCAAAAAAGATTTCATGGATGGGCCTCGAAAGTTTTCAGGCGCCCCTCGTAAAATCTATCCCGCCAGCGCCAAGCTGTACCTAGTCGGGACGGTCCTAACCTCTAGTATTAAAACCTTACCATGTGTCAAAAGTGACTACAATGTGAATAAGGGCCGAGCAGGACTGGGGTCCGACTATGAACACCCAGCAATGGGAAGCTATATAAACGTAATAATAGCCTTTATTCACAGTGAGGTCGTTTTTGACACATAGGCTAACAGGAAAAGGCTTACCATGTGCGCACGATCAGGAAATGGCAGCGTTTTGGATGTAACATATTTTTGCTGTGTCCAAAACGCGTTCTGCTCACACAGTTAAATCTGCAGGTGTTCAGTGAACCATGCGGATTTACCGCATCTAGTGAATGGCTAGTAAACCCACACCTCGGGTGAGTTTACACAAGGGACGTCTATAAATCCCATCCACTGTGCTTCTAATGTGGAACGCACCGTTTTGTATTCAGCGCAAGTGAGTTGCATCCAAAACGCTGCCATTTTCTGATCATAGCCTTAAAGGGATAAAATCACTGCTGTATCTGCTGCAGAACTACCAGTTCTCTGAATTCTGAGCTCTGTATAACCCGCCAACACCACTGACAGCTTTCTGTATACACTGTGCATAGGCAGAAACCTGTAAATCGGTGAGATCCCATTAAACAGACCTCATGAATATGGAGGAATACATGGCAGCATCATTACTAGTCCTCTAATAATAATAATAATAATCTGCTGAATAAAATAGTGATTTTATCAAAACTACAGCAAGCAGCCCAGTAAGTGATACATCGCTGGAATCTGGGTTTCTGTCTCTACATTATGCTGCTCTGATATTAGGTGGCAAAAACCTGGCAACAGATTTGTGTATCCCCCTAGTGCCCAGGCTATGAGACGGGAGTGTGGTGACCTGGTAACACAAAAAGGAGAAAGGCAGAAGTCGGGCGTCCATTACCCAACTGCAGCCACTGTTATTTTATGTAGTATTGCATCTAGGCTGATATTGTAAGATATTGCTTGTTGTTTGGACTTGTCATTGTATTATCCCGAGGCCTTAATGATTAGTGTCTATACTACGGACACCCCAAAACACTTGACCTCCTGCAGCTTCGAGGGTCGATCTCTTTTTGCAGCTTGCTGCACTCTGTTACATTTTTCTAATTTTGACATGAAATACAATGTTAGGATGACGAAACCTTCACACTTTTACTTCCTGCCTGTATGCAGATAACAGGGAACTGGCTAGACTGCACTTTTTCTACTTCACTTTTTCCTTTAGTTACTTCTATTGTAAGATTAACCTGCCATTATTTAATAAAACCAGTTAATAGTCGCACTTTAATTTCCTAAACTCCAGTGGAAAACCGAGAGCTTCACTTACTGTGCCATAACATAACCTCTGTGTATAAGGCCTATTATTGCAATAAATAAAATATATATTTATGTACAAGTCTGAATAAGCTCACATAAACTCAACTGAATATAGAATCAAAGGTACAATCATGCTAGAAACAAAAGCTTAAAAACTAAAGGTAAAAGTTGTCTGTGAGTCCCGTGCAACTAGTAAACTAGTATCACTACTTCATTTCTTCTTGTAAAAAGTTTTGGTTTCACAGAGTCAGTTAAATCTCTTTTTTGGCCCATTTTGCCTGAGGAAATCGAGCTGCCTAATAATTCTGCACACCTTGATTAAGGGTGTTGTATCATTAGGCCGCACCTTCCCCATTAGGCCTGTTTCACACTTCCGTTTTTGTGTCCGCCAAACGGATCCGTTTCCGTTTTTTTGACGGAAACTGATGCAAACGGATCCGTTTTTAAAAAAACGGATCCGTATTTTTGACGGATCCGCGGTAACCACTAATGGAAGTCTATGGGACAAAAAAAACGGATCCTGCAAAAAAATGGCGGATCCGTTTTTTTACGGAAACCAACGGATTTTGACGGATTTGAAAAAACGGAAGTGTGAAACAGGCCTTACATACATACACATCACCTGACCTGCTTCATCCAATAAGTATTCAAGTTTATACAGCGCAGTTGGAAAATCTGCATAAAAATTATATGGTCAAAATCATCACTTAATAATTGTGCCCACAGTGTATGTTCAGACTGAAGGCCTCAAATCCACAAAGGAAGACAATTCAAATCAAGGAGTAAAGAAATGCAGGAAAAAAAAATCAAAGTATGGTAAACCCAGGCGGCGTTCTGACACTTGTGAAATATACATTCCTATGAAGCTGTCAAGTTCGAGTAAGGAGACCTGCTGCCTGTCTGTACATCTAAGTTCTCCCCTCGCTTTGTTGACCCCCTTTTGTACACCCCATTGGCATTTTTTTCAAGCAGCTTTATCAGGTAGTCACCTGGAATGATTACCAATGAACAAGTATGACTCTCTAAGACCCCATTTGTGAAGTTACTGGCAGTCAGTGTTTTTGACCATCAGGTGTTTTGCAGAGGCTGTGTTAGTGCACAGTTCTATACAGTACAAAGCACTATTCCACATGCTCTAAGCCAAAATATGTCAATAACCATTCAACTACATAAAGAGAAATGACACATCATTACTTTTAACACATGAAGGTCAGTTATTCTGGAAAATTGCCAAAACTTTGAAGATATTCTCAAGTGCAGACTTGAGCACTATTAATAACTATGATGAAACTAGCTATTTTGAACACCGAACCTTTAAGCGAAGACCAATAATTGTTTGCTGCAGAGGATAAGTTCATCAGTGTTATCAGCATCAGAACTAGCAAATTGACAGCACCCAACAGCCCTCATAAATTATGCACAGACTTCAACTCTCTAGAGGAGATGGCAAGAAGAAAGCCGTTATGGTCAAATTGTTCTAAAGAAACCACTACTCGGGACCACAAACAAGAAGAACCTTGTTTGGGCCAAGTAACATAAGAACTGGACATTAAATAAGTGTAAGTCTGCACTGTGGTCTAATGAGACAAATTTTGAGATTTTTGGTGCCATGAAGGAAAAGAATGGAGGAGTGCTGTGTTAGATGACATCACCTCCACAATTTCCTGACCTCAACCAATGAAGATGGTTTGGGATCACACCTTATTAAACAGAATGATGACAAAGCAGCCGACAAGTACTCCGCACATCTGGGATCTTTTTAAGACTGTTGAAAGCCATTACAGTTGACTACCTGAGGAAGAGAATGCAAAGGATATGTAAAGCTGTCATCAGAGTAAAAAGGGGGTACTTTGGGGAATCTGTGGTTTATCACACATTCTGGTGTGTTTCATACATGTTTCTTTACTCCTTGTTTCCATATGTGTTCCCTGTGATTTTGCGGCCTTTAGTCTGAATCTGCAATGTGCACATTCCAATAGGAACAAGGGAAACCATTGCATGAACAAGTGTATTAAATCTTATGACCGAAACTTATACTCTCCTCCTGGGCTGTCGCCATCCCTCGGTGTCTGCACTCGTTCTCTCCTAAGGGCTCTCATGCGGTGGTTGTGTCATGTGACCCCTGTGCCAAAACTGCGCTGGCGTCTGTGTCCACGCCTACATACAGATTGAACATGAAAAGGAAGTCTGGGGTACAGTCGATCGCTGGCTTCCTCTTCATGTTCAATCTGTACGTAGGCGGGGGCCGTGATGCCAGCATCAATTGGTGGCAGGTGTCACAACGCTGCACTAGAGCCCCAGAACCACGAGTGCCGACACTGCGGGAACGGTGCTGGCACGGGAGGTGAAGTATAGGTTTTTTTTTATTTTTATATTATTGTGACCAAACATTTAGTTCGATAAGGAGTTAAACCTAGTAGTGGACAACCCTTTTAAACGTAAACTCTTTGCTCTACAGTTTTCTACAGGTTGTCCGTCCCTCCAGTCCATTACCCACAGGTACGCATCCTTTTAGCATTTTTTCTACGCTGCATGTGAAGACTGTTCTGAATATTTTTCTCTTTGTGTATTTTTTCCTTTCTTTTCCTCCTCGGTTGCTCCTTTTTACACAGAGTTGTCATGAGTTACTCTCATAATCCGGCTTTGCATTCGCACTATACTGTCAGACTTTGAGACTTTCTGAAGAAAACGGTGTAACCCTGCGTAAATCTTCTCACTGAACTGCCAACACTTCTGTCAGTACACAATCAATGGCCGTTCTGTTTGCCGCTCTTGCCTCCGTCACTTTTAACATGGCTCCTCCAAACTTTCCACTTCTGTCCCGGACAGGTAGAAAACCACAGTGATGACTGTACAGAACAGAGGATCCTTTGTGTTCTGGCTCCCTGCATGTCCTTGCTGTAGCTCACTTTCCGGGATGCTGGTAATTCTGGCCTCTTCAGATGCTTCATGAACCCGTCATCTGAATGTTTTGTACGTGCAGATCAGACTTGCCAACTATGGCCTAAAAATAATCCCCGCTGGCAGCGTCGCCCGCCTGCAATATGGGTTTTGCATCCAGTTCATTTGATTTAGAGGAGGAGACTGGAAATGACATTTCCTCACCAGACGATTACTGTTGTGCAGCCATTACACTGCATCTGGCGATGGCTACGTGACTGTACGACAGGCTACAAAGAGCCATCACTCCTCGTCTATAAGAAGAGTGCGTTAGATTGCCCTCCTTCATCTGCGATGCCCAGAGATGGGAATATCGCACACGCTAATATGCTTTGCTTTTCATTAGTTTTCAAATGGAGACTTAGTTCTTTGTGACACAGAATTGATTTCTGTGGACAATGCCACGATTATCGGGAACAAAGCCGAATATTGCACATTTGTGGCATTTAATTAGCCGCATTATTCACATTGCCTCCAGATAGGCATCGGGGGGACGTCGCTATCATCGCTTATGCAAGGAGCGGTACAACACCTGTGTATGTATTGTGTCTTCTCTGCATACACATTATGACTTTCTATGCCGAAAACTACCAATCAGATTCTTCACACATCTAGAAAATGGTCGCAGTTAATTAGTCGCGTCAGGTTGGACCAATGGAAATCTGTTCCATCACTATAAGGACTTATTCAGACATCCGTTTTTGTGGTACAGGTGTTATTTTTTTATGGATAGCACTCGTATCTGTGATATTCTGTGGGGTGGTTCATATGTCCGATTTTTTTTTTTCCTCGTTCCACACAAAAACTCAGTCCAAAATTGATCAAGGTGTCGGATCCAACTCATTAGTGTAAGTCTATGGAAATGTGTGAAAAATAATGGACATCACTCGGATGCCATTCATGTTCTGTCCTTTCTTCACAGACTGTATAATAGAAGTGTGAAAAACCTCCATTGTTTTATTTTTTCTTTTATCCAGGTAAAAATGATGAAACTCTGACAAAACTGATGGTAAAAACTGACACTGACCACAATGAAACTCGGATAAAACGCTGATGAATCTCGGATCATGTTTTTGCGTTCTAAAAAAAAGTCACTGATGTCTTAATGAGCCCTAAGACTAAGTTCAGATGAGAGCTGTACTTTATGGAGCAGTCACGTCCACAGCAGCAGATGTATAGCGGACAGGGGCAGGAGCTGCCTACTACTGGACCAGACTAGCGCATGCTGTCATCTTTCACGATAATCGTCCATCTGTCCTGGCAGATAAGCGAACATTGGTCCGTCAGCTATCTTGTCTGTAGCGCACTCAGACTGAGAATATATTCGTCTGATCTTCGCCTATAGCTGGTCATTGACATGAAATTATCAATGACAGATCCGGCCTAGATTTACACCCTCCATACTCTTTAAAGTTGGCTGAAATTGTTTAATGTGTATGGCCACCTCCCTATACACACCCAAAAAACTGTCGGGGCTAAGGCCTGTTTCACACTTCCGTTTTTTTAAATCCGTCAAAATCCGTTGTTTTCCGTAAAAAAACGGATCCGCCATTTTTTGCAGGATCCGTTTTTTTTGTCCCATAGACTTCCATTACGGTTACCGCGGATCCGTCAAAAAAACGGATCCGTTTTTAAAAAAACGGATCCGTTTGCATCAGTTTCCGTCAAAAAAACGGAAACGGATCCGTTTGGCGGACACAAAAACGGAAGTGTGAAACAGGCCTAAGAAGGATCCAAGAAGGATCCAACACGCTCTTTGGATTTCCAACCGAAGACCGATATTTTATTTTTTTTTGTTCTCTGGTAGAGAAGTCACACCCAGAGAGAGGGGTCTGTCAGGGGCTCCTCATAGAGAACAGAGAAGCCGATCACTCCTGTGTATGGAGGAGTTGGTAGAGATCGAGAGGTCGTGATTAGGATCAGTGAGAACGCAGACAATCAGATTGTATGTGCACGCAAAAGGAAATGACGCACTTGCATAAACGTATGCCTGACGGGAGTTGTCTGATGAGACCACACACGTCTAGTTTCTTCTTATAATGGATGAGAAATTCCAACATGGCCTAAATGTTTTGGCAAACAGTGGTCTGCTGTCAGTAGGGGTTTTTTTTATTCTTAACACATTGCATGTTCTTTTCTGCACTTATATACACTTTAGGTCCATGTAATAAAGGACGCGTGGTCCATGTGGCAGATCTCATCCTCACATGTCGGCATCCTGTCTGTACGATGTTTTAGTCCTAACACGTTACTGGCGGACGGATGTTTGGCTGCGCTTTTGAACAATTGACAAACTTTCCACTTGTGAGAACTGGTTGACTGTACATGTCGTGGCCAGTTTTTCCTTCTGTAGTAGTTGAAATTGACTCTGCAGAAGTAGAGAGTTATATTTATATTTCCGTATTCGTTCTGCTGTGATTTGACTAAAGGTATGTGCAGACGATCAGTAAACGCTGGTATTCGACAGGTTTTCCAGGACCCATATAAACTATTGTGAACCTATGATGACGGTATTTAATACATTTTTTTTTTATTCCCTCTGCCACAACTTGATGTCCGATTTTGTGACGTAGCAGCGATATTGCTAGTGATATCGCTACATGTGATACTTACCTCCGACTGCTCCCCCGCTGATTATCGCTGGTCGCGCGAGAACGTCCTGGATCATTTCTCGTCGGGCGCTTCCTGCTGAGCTTCCTGTGGCGCCGACGAGCGAGGCGTGGAGCCGGGCGGGAGGACATCAGGATCGCCTCGTCTGACAGGTAAGTAGTGACCCCCGACCCCAGCGATGTCGCTGGAGAGATCTGCCTGTGTGGCAGCTCACTAGCGACCACTTAGCGATGCACCAGCGATCCATATCGTTGTCTGGATCGCTGGTGCATCGCTAAGTATAACGGTACCCTAAGACTGTGTGGAGGAGACCAGGAAAATGGGAATATGGCTCAAGATAAATATCGGGACGGCTTTCCTGGTAAATCTATATATTTTATTTTTATTTTGCTTGCACACAGAAGGTATTGTCATAATATGATATAATTACTACGTGGTACGGTGTACACCAAACAGAAGTACAAAGGTTCAGCAAATTGTAAATCCCGCATTTCAAGTAGTTCTAAGTACTCCACATGCAAGTCCAGTTCATCTGTTGTTGCATACATAAGGGCTTAGGTCTTCTCCGATTCCGGTCACTGTCCCTTTTGTCCTTTTAATCGCTGTAGCTGAAATGCTTAAGTACATGTAGTGTCGGACTTGGGGGGTGCCAAGGGCCCAACAGTCACCAACTCCAGAGCCCCACTTTTCAGCTACATGCAAATTTGACATTATCCTCAATCACAAACTTATATAGCAATGAGCTGGGTACATTAGTAAATGAATAAGATGCTGATTGAATTATATACTGCCAAGTACTGCTCATATAAGAGAGTAGTGGCCCACTCCTGCACATGGGCCCACCAGAGGGTTCTTCTGTGGGCTAGTCCAATCCTGAGTGCATGGGAGAGCCAGCGCTGGTCTTATTGCTAATACAAGATACCGTAATTGCTGATTGTCCAAAATGATCAGAAATAAACTTTACAAAAAGTGTAATAATGTGAAATGTGTTAATGCTTTCTTATGCTGTATCCTGAGGACCTCTCACCAAGCTAAAAGTGTGCAGTTTTTGCTCTTTATGCCTGCTCAACTAAGGATAGGTTTTCATGTTCGTAGTTTTTTTTTTTTTTTTTTTTAAATATACATTTTATTTTGCTGCATGAAAAATACAGGAAAGCTGCAAAGGAAATTCATATTACACGTTTTTGGTGCATTTTTTTTTACATATTGAGGCATTTGTTTTATTATTTTTGTGCTAAACCATTTTGATCTCAATGGGGGAAAAATGACCGCAGGTCAGAAGACGCAAGTTAAACAAATTCCCTGGGTGAAAGAGGTGTTAACAATGGCATTAATTTTGCTGTTACAGTAAAACACTGCGGGCCCTATTCATTGTGGCTGGTGTTTTTTACACCAGTGTTCATGATTTTAGTGCATCTTACTCCTACGCTGCTTTCTTTCAACAGGGACATCTTACAACTGCTGCCTGCCTCCAGAAATGCTTCTTTCCTACAATTTTACAGTAATGGCGTAACTTTCAATAAATTTACTGGTAGGCTTCACCAAGCACTGTACCACCAAAGCTCTACCCACATTGATGCAGCTGTCTGGACCTGGCATAAAAAGCCCAAAAGTTTGAAAACTTTTTTATGCAGCTGGAAGCGTGCCACGATGGCACGTCTCCGCTTCTGCGTGCCACGATGTCCACATCTCCGCTGCTGCGTGCCACGATGGTCTCCACTGCTGCGTGCCGCGATGGCCACGTCTGCGCTGCTGCGTGCCGCGATGGCCACGTCTCCGCTGCTGCGTGCCGCGATGTCCACATCTCCGCTTCTGCGTGCCACGATGTCCACATCTCCGCTTCTGCGTGCCACGATGTCCACATCTCCGCTGCTGCGTGCCATGATGGTCTCCGCTGCTGCGTGCCGCGATGGCCACGTCTGCGCTGCTGCGTTCCGCGATGGCCACGTCTCCGCTGCTGCGTGCCGCGATGGCCACGTCTCCGCTGCTGCGTGCCGCGATGGCCACGTCTCCGCTGCTGCGTGCCGCGATGGCCACGTCTCCGCTGCTGCGTGCCGCGATGGCCACGTCTCCGCTGCTGCGTGCCGCGATGGCCACGTCTCCGCTGCTGCGTGCCGCGATGGCCACGTCTCCGCTGCTGCGTGCCGCGATGGCCACGTCTCCGCTGCTGCGTGCCGCGATGGCCACGTCTCCGCTGCTGCGTGCCGCGATGGCCACGTCTCCGCTGCTGCGTGCCGCGATGGCCACGTCTCCGCTGCTGCGTGCCGCGTGCCACGATGGCCACGTCTCCGCTGCTGCAATAGTATGCTGCCACATAAGCAAGTATGTAAGGAATATACGGACACAGATTCTGCTCTTTCAGCACATTGACATGCACGTTAAATCCAACTTGGCATTAAGGATCATCTGTATTAACAACCAAATCACTCTATGTAGGAGAATAATTATTTTGAAAATAATACGTTATTGGAAAATGTTTATCACTTTTAAGATAAAAAAAAAAAAAAAGTATTTCTGAAGTAGAATCATAGAATCATAGAATCATAGAATCGTAGAGTTGGAAGGGACCTCCTGGGCCATCTGGTCCAACCCCCTGCTCAAAGCAGGATTCGCTAAGTCATCCCAGTCAGATGTCTGTCCAGCCTCTGTTTGAAGACTTCCATTGAAGGAGAACTCACCACTTCTCGTGGCAGCCTGTTCCACTCATTGATCACTCTAACTGTCAAAAAGTTTTTTCTAATATCTAATCTGTGTCTCTTCCCATTCAGTTTCATCCCATTGCTTCTAGTCTTTCCTTGTGCAAATGAGAATAAAGTTGATCCTTCTACAATGTGACAGCCCTTTAGATATTTGTAGACAGCTATTAAGTCTCCTCTCAGTCTTCTCTTTTGCAAACTAAACATTCCCAAATCCTGCAACCTTTCCTCATAAGACAGGGTTTGCAGACCGGTCACCATTCTGGTCGCTCTTTTCTGAACTTGCTCCAGTTTGTTGATGTCTTTTTTAAAATGTGGTGCCCAAAACTGGACACAATATTCCAGATGAGGTCTGACCAAAGAGGAGTAGAGGGAAATAATGACTTCACGTGATCTAGACTGTATGCTTCTGTTAATACATCCTAGAATTGCATTTGCCTTTTTTGCTGCTGCATCACACTGTTGACTCATATTCAGTCTGTGATCTATTAGTATACCCAAGTCTTTTTCACATGTGCTGTCACTTAGCCCTATTCCTCCCATTCTATATATGCTTTTTTCATTTTTATTGCCCAGATGTAGTACTTTGCATTTCTCCCTGTTAAAAACCATTCTGTTAGTTGCTGCCCACTTCTCCAGTTTATTTAAATCTTTTTGAATCCTCTCTCTCTCTTCTCTAGTATTAGCTATCCCTCCTAGCTTTGTGTCATCAGCAAATTTAATCAGTTTACCCTCAATTCCTTCATCTAAATCGTTGATAAAGATGTTGAACAATACAGGGCCCAGGACAGAGCCCTGTGGTACCCCACTTGAGACATTCTTCCAACTGGATGTACAGCCATTTACGACCACTCTTTGGGTCCGATCACTAAGCCAGTTATGAATCCACCTAACAGTTGCCTTGTCCATTCCATACTTAGTCATTTTTTCAATAAGGATTGTATGAGAGACTTTGTCAAATGCTTTGCTGAAGTCAAGATATACTATATCTACAGCATTTCCTTGGTCCACCCAATCAGTGATACCGTCATAGAAGGAAATTAAGTTAGTCTGACATGACTTATTAGTTAGAAACCCATGCTGACTCTGTTTAATCACTTCATTCTTATCCAGGTATTGACATACATGTTGTTTAATAATTTGTTCAAAGATCTTTCCTGGTATAGAAGTCAGACTCACCGGCCTATAGTTGCCTGGGTCCACCTTCTTCCCCTTTTTGAAGATAGGAACAACATTTGCTCTTCTCCAGTCTTCTGGCACTTCTCCTGTTCTCCAAGAATTTTCAAAGATTATGGAGAGGGGTTCAAAAATTTCTTCTGCTATCTCCTTCAGTACTCTGGGGTGTAATTCATCTGGACCTGGAGACTTGAATTCATTTAGGTTAGCTAAGTGTTTCCTCACTATCTTTCTGTTTATAGATATCCTGGATTCTTCTATTCCCTTAATAGGACAGTGAATAACAGTTGATGTTGCATTTCCTTTCTGAGAGAAAACAGATGCAAAATAGGAATTTAAAAGTTCAGCCTTCTCAACATCCTGTCTTACCATTTCATCATTTTCATCCTGTAAAAATCCTATAGCATCTTTGACTTTTCTTTTACTTTTGACATATCCCCAAAATCCTTTATTATTGCTTTTGACATCTCTTGCAAGCCTCAGTTCATTTTCAGCTTTAGATAATCTGATTTGTGCCCTGCAGGTTCTGCAGACAGCATTATATTCTTCTTTAGATATGCCTCCCTCTTTCCATTTTATAAACATTTTTTTCTTCCTTTTTAGCATGTGCTTAAGTTCTGTGTTCATCCATCCTGGTTTCCTTAAATGCTTCCTATTCTTCCCTCTTTTCGGAATTGTTAACAACTGTGCTTTGAGAATTTCATTTTTCAAGATTTCCCATCCTTCCTGGACATTTTTGTCTTTAAGGATATCCAGCCATTGGATCCCTCCAATTCTCTTTCTGAATCCCTTAAAATCTGCCTTTCTGAAATCTAACCTTGACGTCTGAGTCTTCACAGGTCTTCCACCTCTAGTAATCCAAAATTCTAAAATAGCATGGTCGCTACCTCCTAGGGTCCCAGCCACTTTTACCTCCTCAACCATTTCCTCCCTGTTTATAAGGATTAGATCCAAGGTAGCAGTTCCCCTTGTTTTCTCCCTTACCTTTTGGAAGATAAAGTTGTCAGCAAGAGAGGATAAGAATTTCCTTGACCTGTTAGTTTTGCCTGAGAGAGATTCCCAACAAATGTCTGGATAGTTGAAATCTCCCATGACAACTATGTCATATTTTTTGGAGAACTTGGCCATCTGATGCATAAAGAGTTCATCTATATATTCGGCTTGCACAGGCGGCCTGTAGTAAATGCCTACAATGGTGTCCTTTCCATTGTTCTGTCCTTGTATTCTTACCCAAACAGTTTCCACAGAACTCCCAGTCTCTGAAGCTTCAATCTCTGTGCAGATATACGCATTTCGAACATACAATGCGACACCCCCTCCTCGTTTATCAAGTCTGTTTCTTGCAAATAAGTTGTATCCTTCTAGTCTTGTATTCCAATCATGTGTATTGTCCCACCAAGTTTCAGTGATTCCAATTACATCATATTTCTGTTCCTGTGTTAGTAGTTCCAATTCTCCTTGTTTGTTGCCCATGCTTTGTGCATTAGTATAGAAACATTTTAGTTTGTGATTGGTTTCTCTTTCTCCAATATTTTTATTAATTAGATTCTTTCGTCTTTGTTCTTCCTTTCCACTTCTAATAGCAGAGTTCTCAGTAGCATTTGTCAGGTGTATGGCTTTTTCTGGTCTTTTGCTTCCCTTCCCATGTTGTTCTAGTTTAAAGCTCTCCTTACAAGTGTAGCAAGGCGACTTCCAAATACATGCTTTCCAGTCTTCGTAAGGTGCACCCCATCTCTAGCAAGTAGTCCATCGTATAAGTAGTTCACTCCGTGATCCAGAAATCCAAATCCTTGCTGACGGCACCATCGACGTAGCCAGTTGTTCACCTGTAGAATCTTATTCCACCTCCTTGTTCCATGGCCATCCACTGGGAGGATGGAAGAGAAGACCACCTGCGCTCCCAGTTCTTTCACTTTCTTGCCTAAGTCTTCAAAGTCTCTGCAGATGATTTCCAGGTCGTTTCTTGCGGTGTCATTTGTCCCCACATGTAGTAGCAGGAATGGGTAGTCATCTGTAGGTCTGAAGAGTCCTGATATCCTGTCAGACACATCTTTAATTTTTGCACCTGGAAGACAGCACATTTCTCTTGTAGTTATATCCGGTCTGCAGATAGCGGCCTCTGTTCCTCTCAGCAGGGAATCCCCCATGACCACCACTCTCCGTTTCTTCTTCACAACATTTTTCTTTCTCCATCCAGGAGGACTCTGAAGGCGTACAAGGTTGCTGTTTGTTGGCAAAGTCTTATCCTGATGTATTTCTTCATCGTTTTCCTGCGTGAGAGCCTGGTACTGGTTTCTGAGCAGTATGGGTGCTGACTGCCTCCTGATCCTCCTGCTTCTCTGGGTCACATGTCTCCATTCCTCTGTTTCTTCAGGTGTACTTCGAATTTCTTCTCTTTCTGTAACATGAAGAGATAATTCTGCTCTGTCCAAGAACTCTTCACCTTCCTTAATGATCTTCAACGTAGCTAACCTCTCTTCGAGATTTTGCAACTTTTCCTCCAACAGGGACACAAGCTTGCATTTGTGGCATGTGAAGTTTGGCTTTTCCACTGGTAAATCTGTGAACATGTAGCAAGAAATGCAGCTCACCAAATGGCTCCTGGCCTCTTCCATCTTGAGATTTCTTAAAAACGATGAAAGATGAGCCAAATTTCGCGCGCCGATAGGCGCGCGGTTTTTCCGATTTCCTCTTTTCAGCTGCAACCGCCAAAACCCAGTGATCGTTGAGCTCGCGGAGACTCTTTACTTATCCCAGAAGGCACTGGGAATATGCAAATGATCTCCTCAAGACTCTTCCCCTGGTTTTCCGATTTCCTCTTTTCAGCTGCAACCGCCAAAACCCAGTGATCGTTGAGCTCGCGGAGACTCTTTACTTATCCCAGAAGGCACTGGGAATATGCAAATGATCTCCTCAAGACTCTTCCCCTGGTTTTCCGATTTCCTCTTTTCAGCTGCAACCGCCAAAACCCAGTGATCGTTGAGCTCGCGGAGACTCTTTACTTATCCCAGAAGGCACTGGGAATATGCAAATGATCTCCTCAAGACTCTTCCCCTGGTTTTCCGATTTCCTCTTTTCAGCTGCAACCGCCAAAACCCAGTGATCGTTGAGCTCGCGGAGACTCTTTACTTATCCCAGAAGGCACTGGGAATATGCAAATGATCTCCTCAAGACTCTTCCCCTGGTAAGAGAAGACGAGCTGGTATTTTGTCATTTAGAAGATTCAGCTGAGGATGTTCCATCAGTTTGATTAAACCACAAGTATATTTAGCTAAATGGATGCACGTCTGTTCTCTAGTTGGGATTGTGGTTTGCATTTCTGGAAACGGCATAAATGATTGAAGTGACGGCTGCATATCAATCACAGAGTATGGGAAGTAGTGAAGAGGTTCCAGAATAATCCTTCTGAAGACTTTGGGTGTTCATGACAGCTGACACCAACAAGCTGCCTCAATGTCAGGCTCTGCTGCAGTTCATCATATATAACCTTGGGATAAAAGATCTGTTTCCCTACTTTTTAATGAAGATGATCAAATAGACTGAGCAATATCATCACAGATAGAAGCACACCGCTCCGCTAGCAATGTAGGGAGCTCTAAATCTGCTTCCTAGACTTAACTTTTTAAGTTCACACTGGGCGTTTTTGCTGCGTTTTTTGCTACTTTTTTATGCTAATTTCCAGGTGCTTTTTACAGTACCAGCAAAGCCTATGAGATTTCAGATGTTTCATGCACACACTTTTTTTTTTTTTTTTTTTCTCATCAGGATTTTGTGCTTTGCAGCATTTTTTTGACATAGACAGTGTTTTTCACCCATTGACTTGAATGGATGGTGAAAAAATGCTGCAAATACACAGGTTGACCTTTCTTGTAGCGTATGTGCTGCAGAAAAGTCAAGGACAGCATGATGTGACATCACAGTCAGCTCCGCTACCTCTAGATGACAGGCTGCATGATTCGTCCATATAGCCTATCATCTAGCAGAGCGGACCCGATCCCCATTCACCTGAATGGGGGGTCCGACAATAGTGTTTGACATAGTCATATGTGTGACAGCGTGGCAAATACTGCTTCTGATCGGCGGTGAAACCATCCTCGCTGGTTAGAGAGCCGCAGTTCCCACGCTGTCAAAAGACAGCGTGAGTGGCACAGCTGTGATCGGAGGTATAAAGTTCACTTCCGGTCACTGGTGTCAGCTGATGGGACAACAACTCCCATCATCCAACACTTGCTGCTGCTAATAACAATGAGAGCAGGAGTGGATGATGGGAGTATTCATCAGCCGTTCTTGCGCTGTAAATAAATAATAAAAAAAAACCCTCCGTGGGTTCCCAACTATTTTTGATAACCAGCCAGGCAAAACTCACAGTTGGGGGCTGCAGCTCTCAGCTGTCAGCATTAGCAAGGCTGATTATCAAGAATAGAGGGGTCCCCATGCTGATTTTTTAATTATTTAAATAAATAAAAAAAAACCCGGTGTGGGGTCCCCCTATTTTTGACAACCAACCTTGCTACAGCTGGGGGCTGGTACTCTCAGGCTGGTAAGGGGCCATGGATATTTGCCCCTCAGCCTAAAAATAGCAGCCTGCAGCTGCACAGAAAAGGCACTCTATTAGATGCGCCAATTCTGTCGCTTTGTCCAGCTCTTCCCACTTGCCCTGTAGCGGTGGCAAGTGGGGTTTATTATATTTGTTGGGTTGATGTCACCTTTGTATTGTCAGGTCACATCAAGCCCTGAGTCACGTTGTATAAAAACACACACAGCAAGAATAAAGTCCTTTAATTGAAAAAAAGACACTCCTTTATAATCTTAGTTAAACCGTACTTACAACCTCGCCTAATTCCACTGAAGCCCTCATCCTCCTGTAATAAACCAAAAATAATAATAACAATATCCGTCACCTCTCCGTCGTTCTGTCCCACGCCGTAATCCATGTCTCGGGGAGAAATAGTATTCAACCTGGATGGTGCCAAGATACGACCATCCAGGCTGAAAACCACTGGTGAATGAGCTGCTGGGAGCACAGCGTCAGTAACATCACTGAGGCTGCGTTACCATCTGGACAGAACTGCGGTGACCTTGGTGAGATCCCCACTAGCACCGTGAGAAAGTCGCATGGTGCAGAGGCAAGTTCACTGCAGTTGAAATTCACCACAGTGTATATATAGTGGGTACGGGAAGTATTCAGACCCCTTTAAATTTTTCACTTTGTTTCATTGCAGCCATTTGGTAGATTCAAAAAAGTTCATTTTTTTTCTCATTAATGTATACTCTGCACCCCATCTTGACTGAAAACCCCCCCAGAAATGTTGAAATTTTTGCAAATTTATTAAAAGAAAAACTGAAATCACATGGTCATAAGTATTCAGACCCTTTGCTCAGACACTCATATTTAAGTCACATGCTGTCCATTTCCTTGTGATCCTCCTTGAGATGGTTCTACTCCTTCATTGGAGTCCAGCTGTGATTAATTAAACTCATAGGACTTGATTTGTAAAGGCGCACACCTGTCTATATACGACCTCACAGTGCATGTCAGACCAAATGAGAATCATGAGGTCAAAGGAACTGGCCAAGGAGCTCAGAGAGAATTGTGGCAAGGCACACATTTGGCTAAGGCTTTTGCTGCAGAAAAAAAAGCAGCAAAAACGCCCAGCGTGAACTTATTCTTATGCAAAGCTTATTAAAATCTCCCTCTACCTTGTGCTGGTGATGAATATGTCAGTGTTCTAGGAAAGGTGGCCATGTCCTCAGGTAGCTGTTGGCCTCAGACTTATTCAGCCACCAGGTGTTCCAGACAACCCTTCCTGCCCCATTGCCATGCACGCTTGGTTCAGTTGAGTGTGCATGTGTTCCTATTGCAGAGAAGTGATCTAAGTCGCTGCCAGACTCCTGGAGGGATGAATGATCTCTCATAGAAACAATGGATCGGTCAGGATGAAATGAATATGCCCAATCTTTCTGTCCCGTCCTCCCACATATTCAGATTTGTGGAATACTTAGTGGTTTCATTTCACGATAGGCAACCAACTTGCATCTGAGTGTGGGCACCTTAAGACTCAGACAGAGCGTCGCCTCATTACGTTCTCTGGCTCCATCTTCCTTTTCTTATTAGAGATGTAAGTATTAGGTTCTATGCATAAAGAATCGATCGTCGTGTCCTACCAGTATTGAGCTAAATTATACAGGATCCAGTGACTGCTTTTTCTCTTTTGCAGCACCATCATTATGCTTGTAAATGCTGTTTCTAAACATGGTGAGACAAGACTTGGGTGGGGTTTTGTTTCCTCCGGCTGCAGAATCCTTTTTTTTTTTCTGCCTATAAAATGACTGGCAAAGATGGCATCCATTGTTACACACCCTCAGCTATAATAAGTACCTGATGAAAGCTTAGTTCAGGAGGCAAATTACTGAGGACTTTCTATATTTTTTTCATTTACCTGGTATGTTTCTGATTAAGAAATCAATTATGTACACTATATGGAGGAATGTACCGTATTTGGACACCTACACAATAAACTTACCGGATCTTTTATGAAATCTCATACGAAAATCCACAGGTATTAATATGGACTTGGTCACCACCTTGCAGCTTCCACTCTTCTGGGAAGTCTTCCTACAAGATTTTATGTGTAGACGTTTTTGCCCAGTTATCCAGAAGAACGTTTTTGAGGTGGCACTGAGGTTGGGTGAGAGGTCCTGGCTCACAATCTCTGTTCTAGTTCATCTTAAAGATCTTGGAAGGGGTTAGGTCCTGAATCTGTGTGGACCAGTTAAGTTATTCCTCATCAGAGTTCCCCCAACCATCCCTTTATAAACCATACTTTGGGCATTGGTGCACTGTCATGGTGGAACTGGAAAGGAAATACTCTTGGGTGGATTCGGAACTCCCAAAGCTTTGAATTGTCTGAGAGACCACATGCATTGCCACTCATCCACACACTGGAGGTCGGAAGAGAGGCCTGAGGAACCCCTCTTCTGGCGATGGATGGGCCCACATTTATGACATATCTAGTTAGTCTTATGTGAGGCAACCCCTCTTTTATTAAACTAGTTTTACATGTACCCTTTTTCTTATGAACCTGTAGGCTGGCTGCCATGAGGCTGAAGATCAGTACTGGTAAAATATATCAAATACATTGTTTTTAAAAATACACTAATGTTCTGGACACCTTGGTTCTTCATTTTTTCGCTCACTTCTTGATTGTAGAATGTATTATGCCATTTACCAATTGTGACGATGAATGAAATGCCGCGCCCCGGTGCGGTCTGCTGCTCCTCCTGTTATAGAGAATATCTTTGTTATCCTTGGAGCTTTTGCTGATAATAGTTCTAAGTTTGCATCACTTTGGCCTTCAGAGCTGTAATAATTGAGGGAACTTCCTGTTTCCATCATGAAGTAATGAACGGTTCTACTGTTGGATTGTTTTCGTTACCTTGGTAGGTTTGGCTGCATTTGTATACAGTGAATGTTCTTGTGTTTGGTCTGCCAGAGGTTCAGCTGGAGCAAGCCGGCTTCATCTAACCATGCGGCTCACATTTATGGCCTCTTGTACTCTCACAAATATTCAAAAAAATAAATAGTGCAGTATGGAAAAAGTGCTGTCAGCCCATTTTATGTGATAAATATACTTAAAAGTGCAAGGAAAATGTTAACGTCAAACCAAGGCTTCGCCAGGACGTGACTTTTTCTGTAGTGTTCTGTCACGATTCTTTCAAGTTCTTCCTTGTTTTGCTTCTTTTTTTATTTTTCTTGCCGCAGCTTAAAATCCTCAGGCATACGACCATATTAAGCTCTATGTTGTAGGTTACCTCAACAGACTAATAACAGGAGATACGCTTTATTGGAATCTGTAGATATGTGTATATATTTAAAACCTGTGCTTAACTCACCCTCCCGGTGTCCATTCCTGAGTCTCTGCAGCTGCTGTTGGTGTCTTTTATTGTTTGCAGCCCTGATGTCAGGTCAACAGCACTGCAGCCAGTCAGTGACCTCAGCGGCTCTTGTCGTTAGCGCTCTGGCAGAGCAGCTTTGTTATTGAAATTGCAAAACTTTTGTCTTTTCTGCATGATATAATGCGGTTCTTATCTTTGTTGTACTATGGTCGCCGATCACACCTTATAACCGACATCAGCTCAGGGCTATGAACTCTCCCACTTGTATCTTTCTCACCACCTCCGTCTTTTCTTACAGGGAGAAAGCGAATCTGATAAAGGGCTTTTGATGAGAAAACTTGTCCTCTCTGGGGTCCTAGCGAGTGAAGAAATCTATATTAACCAGCTAGAAGCACTGCTTTTGGTAAGTAGATTTTCTTTTTTATGAGTAGTGATAGTAATAAAGTCATTAAGTGAGGAATTATTATTGGTTTGTAGGAAGTTGTGCGTTACTGGTGGAAAGGTTACCAGGTGATGATGCAAGGCGTTCGTGTATGCCATCCTGAGCTGCAGGCGGTTGCCCCATCAGGTTGGCCATGCTAAGTGTGTCTTGGGCGTGCTCGAAAAATGTTAGAGTCCCCGCACTGGCTGTTTGACAGCAGCGACAGATAGAGATTGCTGTTTGTTAGTCAATCCTCACATGTGTTGCATGTTGCGGCTGTCGAACATCCGTGAGATGTGAAACCGCAGGGGCTCAAACATATTCAAGCATGCCAAAGTCACTCGGTTAGCACCCGAGCATGATCGGATAACACCTTATCCCAGCACGTTCGCTCATCACCATCGTCCCCTTTTGTCCATCCATGGAGATTTAACAAGCTTGTCTTTTGAAAAGAAAATCTTAAGTAAAAGTGAAATTGTAGTGGGTACAACTATTATGTGTAGAGGGCCAGTCAAGCATATGAAATCAACCAATGGAAAACAAAGTATATACAAAATAAGGCCTGCACATCCACATAAATGAGACTTTATTTGGAAAAAGAGAACAAATTTAACATCGCTATTAAACCCCCCCAACTGTGTATATGATGACTTATTTCAGCTCAAAATAATGAGCAAGAATAATCCACATCCTCAAACCAAAGGAATTGGTGCAGATATGTGGTAGGAATACATACAAAAAAATAAAAACCCTGTAGCCCAAAAAATAATGTAATACAATTTTAAAAAATTTATTTGAAGAATAGGTATGTAATAAATATGATGTTTTAAAGCCTAAATGTTATAATGAGAGTATAAGAAAAAAAATTTGATAGGGATCTGTGGCTATTTTGGTTAAAATTGAAAAACCATGCATGTTGGAGAAATAGAGTAAAAAAAACCTTTGTAAATAATGTACTCACCTAATAGACGAAAAAGAATCATTCCTTTTTGCAGGGATTGTCTAACAAACAGGAAATCCCTGCATGTGTTGCATCTGTCGAACAGTCACGAGACATGCAGCCGCGGGGACTAAAACATTTTTCGAACACGCAGAAGACAGTTCGCACCCGAGCATGCTCGCTCATCACTATTTAACACTTAAAATTCCATTATTGCTGGAAGACAGGACCATGACAGCTTTTGCCATTTGCGGTCTTGGGTATAGGCTTTTCTTGAATTACCATACACATCACAATACCTAGGAACAGGCATGGAGGAAGATAGAGCGCAGCAGTGCAGGAAAGAAAATACAGTAGGATCTGAGACATGAACCCAAAAGGGAATGAAAAAGTAGTTTTCTCAAAGATCGAAAGTATGCATAATATATGGTGAAACTGGAAATTTGCCTCAAAAATCTAGATGGACTGTTACTTTTTTTTTCCTATATTTAAAAATGTAGTTATTTCTGCAGCCCCAGTAAATAAAAATAAGTTTTTAACAGTCTGAAAATGCTTCTGCTCACCTTTACACAAAACCAGAGCTCCTGCACCGGCTGTGATGGCTCGCTCTGCTCTTCCTCTTACCGTTAGAGATGGCAGCAATAAGGAGGAAGAGATTATATACAGATCTAGACTGGACACAGGAGAAAGTATCTCTTGAGGGCAGATAAACGTGGCATAGATGAGGAAGAAATCAAATCAAGAAAAAATTAGTACGATATTGGCGTTGTGCTGATGCATGCAAGCAAGGAAGACCTCAGCCCCTGGATATACACACACCTCACATCCAGCATGTATTACAGGGAGGGACACTCCTAGAAGAGACCTCACATCCAGCATGTATTACAGGGAGGGACACTCCTACAAGAGACCTCACATCCAGCATGTATTACAGGGAGGGAAACTCCTACAAGAGACCTCACATCCAGCATGTATTACAGGGAGGGAAACTCCTACAAGAGACCTCACATCCAGCATGTAATACAGGGAGGGGCACTCCTACAAGAGAAAAATCTGAAACTTGGACCAGGCTGCAAGCTGCATATCAGGGAGGACTGAAAATGAAAAAAATGAATGAAGGAATGAAAATTGCAGACTGTAATTTTAGTAACTAAAGATAACCATGAACACATGTACAAGTCATTTATTACATTGCTACACCTTGAAACTGGAATCAGTTTGGTTTTATGAACTGGTTCTGTTTTTTGTAAACAAAATGCTAATGTACTAACTTCCCTGTGTTACGGCAAATTTTGCTTTGTAAAAAAAAAACAAATCATATGCATTTAAAAGAAAATAACAGCAATCTTTTTTTGTTTTTTTTTGTTTAGGGGTCAATGCTACAAATCTTACCATACCTATAGAAGTGTGCTTATCGCACTGATCCCTTAGTCTGGAATTGGTTGACAAGGGTTTTTTTTTTTTAGGGAATACATATTTTAGTGCTAAAAATGTTACAAATGTGTCGTCAAATGCTTATATGGCCAATGGCTATTTTGCCAGATTCAGCCATAATAATGCATGCTCAGCCATAAAGTGCATTTTCATTAAGAGGATGAATAACCATGGATGTTAGGGCACCACCTGATATTTAAGGGCTCATTCCAGCACATACTACTATGTATGTAACAAGCAAGTAAAAAAAAAGTGTGCAAATGCCAGAAGATCACCCAGTAATTTGACATAAATTAAATTGATCTTTTTTACTCGGTGATTGTCTGGCATTTGCACACTTTTTCCTTTCTTGCATTATTGAGAAGAGCGATATAAGCAGACTTTGTGGTAGTGGCTTATTTCACTTAGGGACAAAAGATTTGGATTGGTGAAATCCAACCTAGTCATCATCCTTCCTTCACCCCAAATTTGACCTTTATAGAATAGATGGGAGGCCACAATACACAGGCCAATGGTGAGAGGGCGGGGTATTTCAGATAGCTATTCTAATGGTGGCTTTAAGAGCCCCCCTCCCCCCCAAAAAAATAAAAAAATCCATACAGTGTACAAGAATAATACCGTAAATTCCATCAGCAAAGAGCCTGGTATTACATGCTAAAAGAATTATTCTGCCATGTAGAAACCTTTTGTGATGTGTGTGCTTGTGGTGTGAGCAGAGACTATTGTAAAGGTTTGTTTTTTCTTGTGCTATTGTTAAATCACCTTTCGTTGAAGTTAAACTTCCCTATGAAAGAAGAACAAACATATAAGACTGTGCCCATTGCAAAACTGCAGCGGAAATGCGTGTATATGTATGTGTATACACACACACTATATATATATATATATATATATATATATATATATATATATATATATATATATATATACCGTATGTGTATATATGCACACATACACACACACATCCAGAAATAATTGGATAATGAATGAATCGCCATGATTTCATCTCTGCAGGTAACTTTTTTTTTTTATAATTTAAAGTGAAACAACTGAGATATAACTGACGAGGAGACTTAAAAAGGCTGAACAAATATATTCCATGAAACGTTTAGGAATTACAACCATTTTTCTACAAAGCTTCCTCATTTCAGGAGCTCAAAAGTAATTGGACAAGTTAACTTTACCATAAATAAAATATTCATTTTTAATACTTTGTGGAGAATCCTTTGCAGGTAATGACTGGTGACGTCCATGGCTTCCGGACTTAAGGCAAACGCTTGGTTTCCTCCTTTGTGATGTTTTGTTGGCCTTTACTACAGCCGACTTCAGTTATTGGCTGTTTGTGGGTCTTTCTTCCTTAAGTTTTGTCTTCAGCATGTGAAATGCTGCTCGATGGGGTTCATATCTGGTGATTGACTCGACCACTGCAGAATATTCCACTTCTTTGCCTTAAACTCCTTTGGTGCTTGCGCAGTATGTTTTGGGTCATAGTCCATCTGTACTGTGAGGCGCCGTCCGATCATCCTTGCTGCGTTTTGCATGAATCTGAGCAGAAAGGAACGCTCCGTACACTTCAGAACTCATCCGGCTGCTTCTTTCTTCAGTCACATTTACTATATAATCGTCTAATTCTGTCAGTTTGTAACAGAAATCCCGTGTCGCTGATTGGTCGCAGCCGGCCGGGTGCGACCAATCAGCTACAGGCGCAGTCCTGGCACCCGCTGGTGGTACCAGGCGCTTGCGCAGAACCCCCCGCTGCAGGGACCCCCGCCGCGCTCTGTCCGCCGGGTGCTGCTGCCGCGCTGTCCCGTGAGGGGGGCTCTGCTGTTCAGCGCTGAAATCTCATCTGAGATTTCAGTGCCGAGATCTCCATCTGCGCTTGCGCGGCGGCCATTTTCCAGGAAGCAATCCACTGCACAGGCAAGCAAGCATGGATGGAACGGCAGAGCCCCCCCACGCAGCACGGGACAGCGCAATGGCAAGCAGCGGGGGACAGAGCGGGCGGCAGCACCGTGGGGACATAGCACAGCGGCAGCATCAGACACCCGAAGCGGCACGCCGCACATCAAAACACCCCCTCATCCTAGCAGGAACATTCCACTCTCGCCTCTTCCAGCAGCAACCCTGGGACCCCACATCCCACCACCCCCGGTAAGCAATAAGACTCCTGGATTATAAGAAGCACCACCATTTTATTAAAAAAAAAGTTTTTCCTATTTTTCTCCTCAAAATTTGGGGTGCATCTTATAATTCGGAGAGTTTTATAAGGCGAAAAATACTGTACATACTGTGGTGTAGTGACCACTGTGTCCGCTAGGGGGTGCTCTGTGGATGTCTGAGGAGAGAGGATGAATGGCAGAGTCATGAATGACCATTATGTATCTCAAGGTGGGTGGCCTTGAGATGGAGACTGATGTGTGTATTGATCAGCAGTGATATTGCTGAGGTGTTTCAATGTGTCAGGGAGAAGTCTCTAGGTAACTGGGGAGACGGGCGGCCCCAGTTAGCTACAAACCCACCTAGGGGGTGTGTTTAAGGACGCTATTGCGAAGAGTGTGTGAATGGGTCAAGGACCTGTGATGAGGTCATAGCCATGTGACCCGGTGGGCGTGGCTACGGACCATATATGGTGGCCAGGGTAGGTCACATGTGGTGAATGCTGGGACCCGGTTGGTCCAGTGTGGAAGGTCCCGCTGAGATGGAGCTTCCTGGCTAACAGCCAGTGAAGTGGCTGTGAGTAATGGCGACGTCTGCCTGTTAGTTCCCTGGAGGGAATGAACGTGTGCAGCATGGTGAAGCAGCATGAGGAAACCCTGACAGGGTGAGATAACTTGGGGCTAGGAAGCCCGCGCATTGAACAGTGCATAACTTATATGACTACAGGATAACAGAGGGAAACTCTGTAATGGACGCTATGCCGATTATACAGTGGGGCAAAAAAGTATTTAGTCAGTCAGCAATAGTGCAAGTTCCACCACTTAAAAAGATGAGAGGCATCTGTAATTTACATCATAGGTAGACCTCAACTATGGGAGACAAACTGAGAAAAAAAAATCCAGAAAATCACATTGTCTGTTTTTTTTTCATTTTATTTGCATATTATGGTGGACAATAAGTATTTGGTCAGAAACAAAATTTCATCTCAATACTTTGTGATATATCCTTTGTTGGCAATGACAGAGGTCAAACGTTTTCTGTAAGTCTTCACAAGGTTGCCACACACTGTTGTTGGTATGTTGGCCCATTCCTCCATGCAGATCTCCTCTAGAGCAGTGATGTTTTTGGCTTTTCGCTTGGCAACACGGACTTTCAACTCCCTCCAAAGGTTTTCTATAGGGTTGAGATCTGGAGACTGGCTAGGCCACTCCAGGACCTTGAAATGCTTCTTACGAAGCCACTCCTTCGTTGCCCTGGCGGTGTGCTTTGGATCATTGTCATGTTGAAAGACCCAGCCACGTTTCATCTTCAATGCCCTTGCTGATGGAAGGAGGTTTGCACTCAAAATCTCACGATACATGGCCCCATTCATTCTTTCATGTACCCGGATCAGTCGTCCTGGCCCCTTTGCAGAGAAACAGCCCCAAAGCATGATGTTTCCACCACCATGCTTTACAGTAGGTATGGTGTTTGATGGATGCAACTCAGTATTCTTTTTCCTCCAAACACGACAAGTTGTGTTTCTACCAAACAGTTCCAGTTTGGTTTCATCAGACCATAGGACATTCTCCCAAAACTCCTCTGGATCATCCAAATGCTCTCTAGCAAACTTCAGACGGGCCCGGACATGTACAGGCTTGAGCAGTGGGACACGTCTGGCACTGCAGGATCTGAGTCCATGGTGGCGTAGTGTGTTACTTATGGTAGGCCTTGTTAATTGGTCCCAGCTCTCTGCAGTTCATTCACTAGGTGCCCCCGCGTGGTTCTGGGATTTTTGCTCACCGTTCTTGTGATCATTCTGACCCCACGGGGTGGGATTTTGCGTGGAGCACCAGATCGAGGGAGATTATCAGTGGTCTTGTATGTCTTCCATTTTCTAATTATTGCTCCCACAGTTGATTTCTTCACTCCAAGCTGGTTGGCTATTGCAGATTCAGTCTTCCCAGCCTGGTGCAGGGCTACAATTTTGTTTCTGGTGTCCTTTGACAGCTCTTTGGTCTTCACCATAGTGGAATTTGGAGTCAGACTGTTTGAGGGTGTGCACAGGTGTCTTTTTATACTGATAACAAGTTTAAACAGGTGCCATTACTACAGGTAATGAGTGGAGGAAAGAGGAGACTCTTAAAGAAGAAGTTACAGGTCTGTGAGAGCCAGAAATCTTGATTGCTTGTTTCTGACCAAATACTTATTTTCCACCATAATATGCAAATAAAATGAAAAAAAAACAGACAATGTGATTTTCTGGATTTTTTTTTCCCAGTTTGTCTCCCATAGTTGAGGTCTACCTATGATGTAAATTACAGACGCCTCTCATCTTTTTAAGTGGTGGAACTTGCACTATTGCTGACTGACTAAATACTTTTTTGCCCCACTGTATGCTGTTTTCTGTTGCTGTGATGGTTTATGATGCTGAATAAACCGAAGGGACTATGATTGTTTTGTGGATAACCCGTGCCGGATCTGTTTTTTTTTTTTTGTGGCTGCAGGCGAGTATCCCCTACTTGAATACAGCGCTACCTCAGAAATGCTGGAGAAGAGATTGCTATGGGCATTGTTGTAGCCTTGTTGCTAGGAGCAATGGAAGAGGACTGCAAAGTTTCGGTTGCTAAGGGCAACGGTTTCCAAAGCCACATGTTGCAGTGCTGGCAACGCTGAGCCAGGAGGGCTGACTGTTGTGAAAGCCATGTGATATACTGACAGCAGGTCAGTGAAAGAGACTGGTGGTTGCTAGGGTGCCTCTGCGGATAAGAGGTACCCGAGGACCTGTGTGGCCGACACAGGCAATGGACAGGTGTTCGTGTTGTACTGACCTGGGTCAGTGAGCAAGGTCCTGGAGGGTCAGTGTTGGGAGGTTCTGGGAGAAGAATCGGATCCTTGGAACATGTGGTGTGACCTTGGACCTGGTGAGGTGTTAGTATTGGGCAGTCTCAGGTGGAGACGGATGTCCTGAAGAGCACCTGGTGAGGCTGGTGTGTTGGGAAACCCTGGGAGGAGGGTCGGCTCCCTGAATAGCACCCGGTGTGCCCTGTGTGTTGGACGGTCTCAGGCGGAGACGGAATGTCCTGAATAGCACACAGCCAGGACACGTGAGTTTTGTGTGATGTCTTTTTTTCTTTTCTCAACTCAGCCTGCGGTGGCTCAGTGGGAGTCAAGAAGGTGACAAGCGGCTTCCTGTAACTCGGCAGGGTTACAAAGGGGACAAGCAGCTTCCTGTAACTCGGCGGGGTTACGAAGGGGGCAAGCGGCTTCCGGTAACTCGGCGGGGTTACGAAGGCGACACCAGCAGCGGTGTGTGAACGGCAGCCGGTGGTGTCTGTGTTCGGTGACAGCAGGAGCTGTGGTGGTGCCAACAAGGACTTGTGTGGTATCGTAAGAGACATAAACTGTGGTGTGAACTGTGGTCTGAGAAGACCGGTATAACGGAAATGGGGAGATCCTGAAAGGGGGTGGAGTCCCAGAAGGGGGCGGTGACCCAAATCGGGGTGGTGACCCAAATTGGGGTGGTAACCCAAAAAGGGGTGGAGTCCCAGGAGGGGGCGGCAACCCAAAGTGGGGTGGTGGTCCAGAAAGGGGCCGAGTTTGAGGAAATAACAGCACTGGGTACCTCAGTGGGTATGTCTGGGGAACCGCAGTGTGTTGTATGACTTGGTCAGAATGTGGGATATCCTTTCCGGATAGTAACGATGGGCCGCAGGTGTGTACTGTGATGTTGCGCCGGAAAAGGGGAAGAGTCTTGAGGAGATCATTTGCATATTCCCAGTGCCTTCTGGGATAAGTGAAGAGTCTCCGCGAGCTCAACGATCACTGGGTTTTGGCCGTTGCAGCTGAAAAGAGGAAATCGGAGAAACCGCGCGCCTGTCGGCGCGCAAATTTTGGCTCATCTTTCATCTTTTTAAGAAATCTCAAGATGGAAGAGGCCAGGAGCCATTTGGTGAGCTGCATTTCTTGCTACATGTTCACAGACTTACCAGTGGAAAAGCCAAACTTCACATGCCACAAATGCAAGCTTGTGTCCCTGTTGGAGGAAAAGTTGCAAAATCTCGAAGAGAGGTTAGCTACGTTGAAGATCATTAAGGAAGGTGAAGAGTTCTTGGACAGAGCAGAATTATCTCTTCATGTTACAGAAAGAGAAGAAATTCGAAGTGCACCTGAAGAAACAGAGGAATGGAGACATGTGACCCAGAGAAGCAGGAGGATCAGGAGGCAGTCAGCACCCATACTGCTCAGAAACCAGTACCAGGCTCTCACGCAGGAAAACGATGAAGAAATACATCAGGATAAGACTTTGCCAACAAACAGCAACCTTGTACGCCTTCAGAGTCCTCCTGGATGGAGAAAGAAAAATGTTGTGAAGAAGAAACGGAGAGTGGTGGTCATGGGGGATTCCCTGTTGAGAGGAACAGAGGCCGCTATCTGCAGACCGGATATAACTTCAAGAGAAATGTGCTGTCTTCCAGGTGCAAAAATTAAAGATGTGTCTGACAGGATATCAGGACTCTTCAGACCTACAGATGACTACCCATTCCTGCTACTACATGTGGGGACAAATGACACCGCAAGAAACGACCTGGAAACCATCTGCAGAGACTTTGAAGACTTAGGCAAGAAAGTGAAAGAACTGGGAGCGCAGGTGGTCTTCTCTTCCATCCTCCCAGTGGATGGCCATGGAACAAGGAGGTGGAATAAGATTCTGCAGGTGAACAACTGGCTACGTCGATGGTGCCGTCAGCAACGATTTGGATTTCTGGATCACGGAGTTAACTACTTATACGATGGACTACTTGCTAGAGATGGGGTGCACCTTACGAAGACTGGAAAGCAGGTATTTGGAAGTCGCCTTGCTACACTTGTAAGGAGAGCTTTAAACTAGAACAACATGGGAAGGGAAGCAAAAGACCAGAAAAAGCCATACACCTGACAAATGCTACTGAGAACTCTGCTATTAGAAGTGGAAAGGAAAAACAAAGACAAAAGAATCTAATTAAAAAAAATATTGGAGAAAGAGAAACCAATCACAAACTAAAATGTTTCTATACTAATGCACAAAGCATGGGCAACAAACAAGGAGAATTGGAACTACTAACACAGGAAAAGAAATATGATGTCATTGGAATCACTGAAACTTGGTGGGACAATACACATGATTGGAATACAAGACTAGAAGGATACAACTTATTTGCAAGAAACAGACTTGATAAACGAGGAGGGGGTGTCGCATTGTATGTTAGAAATGCGTATATCTGCACAGAGATTGAAGCTTCAGAGACTGGGAGTTCTGTGGAAACTGTTTGGGTAAGAATACAAGGACAGAACAATGGAAAGGACACCATTGTAGGCATTTACTACAGGCCGCCTGTGCAAGCTGAAGATATGGATGAACTCTTTATGCATCAAATGGCCAAGTTCTCCAAAAAATATGACATAGTTGTCATGGGAGATTTCAACTATCCAGACATTTGTTGGGAATCTCTCTCAGGCAAAACTAATAGGTCAAGGAAATTCTTATCCTCTCTTGCTGACAACTTTATCTTCCAAAAGGTAAAGGAGAAAACAAGGGGAACTGCTACCTTGGATCTAATCCTTATAAACAGGGAGGAAATGGTTGAGGAGGTAAAAGTGGCTGGGACCCTAGGAGGTAGCGACCATGCTATTTTAGAATTTTGGATAACTAGAGGCGGAAGACCTGTGAAGACTCAGACGTCAAGGTTAGATTTCAGAAAGGCAGATTTTAAGGGATTCAGAAAGAGAATTGGAGGGATCCAATGGCTGGATATCCTTAAAGACAAAAATGTCCAGGAAGGATGGGAAATCTTGAAAAATGAAATTCTCAAAGCACAGTTGTTAACAATTCCGAAAAGAGGGAAGAATAGGAAGCATTTAAGGAAACCAGGATGGATGAACACAGAACTTAAGCACATGCTAAAAAGGAAGCAAAAAATGTTTATAAAATGGAAAGAAGGAGGCATATCTAAAGAAGAATATAATGCTGTCTGCAGAACCTGCAAGGCACAAATCAGATTAGCTAAAGCTGAAAATGAATTGAGGCTTGCAAGAGATGTCAAAAGCAATAATAAAGGATTTTGGGGATATGTCAAAAGTAAAAGAAAAGTCAAAGATGCTATAGGATTTTTACAGGATGAAAATGATGAAATGGTAAGACAGGATGTCGAGAAGGCTGAACTTTTAAATTCCTATTTTGCATCTGTTTTCTCTCAGAAAGGAAATGTAACATCAACTGTTATTCACTGTCCTATTAAGGGAATAGAAGAATCCAGGATATCTATAAACAAAAAGATAGTGAGGAAACACTTAGCTAACCTAAATGTATTCAAGTCTCCAGGTCCAGATGAATTACACCCCAGAGTACTGAAGGAGATAGCAGAAGAAATTTTTGAACCCCTCTCCATAATCTTTGAAAATTCTTGGAGAACAGGAGAAGTGCCAGAAGACTGGAGAAGAGCAAATGTTGTTCCTATCTTCAAAAAGGGGAAGAAGGTGGACCCAGGCAACTATAGGCCGGTGAGTCTGACTTCTATACCAGGAAAGATCTTTGAACAAATTATTAAACAACATGTATGTCAATACCTGGATAAGAATGAAGTGATTAAACAGAGTCAGCATGGGTTTGTAACTAATAAGTCATGTCAGACTAATTTAATTTCCTTCTATGATGGTATTACTGATTGGGTGGATCAAGGAAATGCTGTAGATATAGTATATCTTGACTTCAGCAAAGCATTTGACAAAGTCTCTCATACAATCCTTATTGAAAAAATGACTAAGTATGGAATGGACAAGGCAACTGTTAGGTGGATTCATAACTGGCTTAGTGATCGGACCCAAAGAGTGGTCGTAAATGGCTGTACATCCAGTTGGAAGAATGTCTCAAGTGGGGTACCACAGGGCTCTGTCCTGGGCCCTGTATTGTTCAACATCTTTATCAACGATTTAGATGAAGGAATTGAGGGTAAACTGATTAAATTTGCTGATGACACAAAGCTAGGAGGGATAGCTAATACTAGAGAAGAGAGAGAGAGGATTCAAAAAGATTTAAATAAACTGGAGAAGTGGGCAGCAATTAACAGAATGGTTTTTAACAGGGAGAAATGCAAAGTACTACATCTGGGCAATAAAAATGAAAAAAGCATATATAGAATGGGAGGAATAGGGCTAAGTGACAGCACATGTGAAAAAGACGGGTATACTAATAGATCACAGACTGAATGAGTCAACAGTGTGATGCAGCAGCAAAAAAGGCAAATGCAATTCTAGGATGTATTAACAGAAGCATACAGTCTAGATCACGTGAAGTCATTATTTCCCTCTACTCCTCTTTGGTCAGACCTCATCTGGAATATTGTGTCCAATTTTGGGCACCACATTTTAAAAAAGACATCAACAAACTGGAGCAAGTTCAGAAAAGAGCGACCAGAATGGTGACCGGTCTGCAAACCCTGTCTTATGAGGAAAGGTTGCAGGATTTGGGAATGTTTAGTTTGCAAAAGAGAAGACTGAGAGGAGACTTAATAGCTGTCTACAAATATCTAAAGGGCTGTCACATTGTAGAAGGATCAACTTTATTCTCATTTGCACAAGGAAAGACTAGAAGCAATGGGATGAAGCTGAATGGGAGGAGACACAGATTAGATATTAGAAAAAACTTTTTGACAGAGTGATCAATGAGTGGAACAGGCTGCCACGAGAAGTGGTGAGTTCTCCTTCAATGGAAGTCTTCAAACAGAGGCTGGACAGACATCTAACTGGGATGATTTAGCGAATCCTGCTTTGAGCAGGGGGTTGGACCAGATGGCCCAGGAGGTCCCTTCCAACTCTACGTTTCTATGAAAAGAGTCTCTGGTCGGCTGGACTCAGTCAGGTGACTCTGACAGAAACTTCACTCACTTTCTGGCTGACCGAGAAAATGGTACAGGTTCGCTGTAAACATGGGGGTTATGGTGAACTATGCGGTAGACAGAGTAATTTTTGACCCGTCCCATAGCGTTGAGTGCCAAGGGGGCGGTATACCACCAGACTTAGTGTGTGCCTTGGAGAGGGGCCGAGACTTTGTTTTGTTTAATAACGTACGGTTGGACGAGGGAGACGTTTCGACTGGGGCCAAGACACTGAGACAGTGACGCCTCTCAAAGTGGACAGGTCAGAGGTAGAACTGACCGGAAGAGGAGGTACATCTGCCCAACGTACGGACCTGACGTCTCGTGATCGGACGGATGGTGGGCTGGGAGATGAGACGACTGGACTAGACACACGGTCAGAGGGTGACTGGAGGGTTCACTCGACTGATAGGGCTGATCCAGTGGTATCCGTTGAAGATATAATTAGAGAAGTGGTGGTGCGACATGTGATGGCCAAAAAAGAACAAGACCATAAGATACAGTTGATAAGACAGTGGAAAAACATCTCGAACGAGATAGGGTCCTGAGACAAATGGCCGAGCACAGTCTGGAGGGGCTCGAGAAAGAAGTCTTGGAGCTCAGAGGTCACCTGTCAACGTGGCAAAACGTGAACAAGACCCTTAGGGAAGAGATGGAAAGAACTCAGAGGAGTAGTAAAAGGTCTTTGGCAGGAGAGGAAGTTGGAGGAAGACTTACCGCGGGTGAGAGCGAGTGATAACAAGACAGAACTGCCAGTATCCATCTTGGCAAAGGGTTGTGAAGAGATAAAATCTTGTGAAGTTGGTGAGCAACGAACGGAAGAAGACAGTCACCCGGTCGGGTCAACTGTAGTAAGGGAAGTGTCTGTGGTAAAGCCAGAGTCTTCTGTCCAGGAAGAGAGCAAGACCACGACCTTCAAATCTGTGATCGAGGTACCCGAAGACATGCAAGAAGCCTGTGTGGAGGAAGGTGTACATGAGGCTTTCAAAGAGGCAGTCAAGGCGTGTAAGGTGCACTGGGCACCTGAGACTCGGCAGTTGTTGATAATATCAGCCAGAGAAGATACTTCAAACCGGGTAGCTGTCCTGAAAGAGATGCATTTACAATGTCTCCACTCCAAACAACTGGTCAGGCGGAGTAATATGAAGGCTGCTCGACGCCTAGAGTTAGCGAAGGAGGCTATGAATCGGCTGGGTTTGCGGAAAGATGTGATTCCGGTACCCAAAGCTCTGATTGGAAGAATCATTGGAAGATCCGGGAAGGTAATGCAAGACCTTGTGAATATCTCCGGTGTGGTGAGGGTGAGGATCCCTCCTGATGATGACCAGGTATCCAGTGAAGTGGGTAGAATTCCCATCATGGTGGTTAGCTCCGCGGAGAGCCTGAGAGACTTTCGGATGCTCATAGAGTATCGAGTGGGGTACCTGCAAGAGATTCAGCAGTTGAGGCGGGACCGTCGCAAATCAGTAAAGAGGCACAGAACACCAGGTGGCGGCCGCCTTCAATCCAAGATGTAAGGACCCGAACGGTTCCTCCAAGAAGTGACATGGCAGATGGCCGAAGAACGTCAGCAGGTGGTAATTCGACTGGCAGGATGACGTTGAGAGACCGTAGTTCCTGTGAAATGCTGAATGAGTCAGACTCATGCCAGACAGTAGGCTTAACTAAGACTTATGACCGTACCAACCGAGGGAGCTGGTCGGCGAACGGAACAGACAGAGAAAGGAATGGGATGACTAAACAGTGTCTGATGGTGCAGACAGACACTAACTGGAGGGCCAAAGATCAGGGCCGATATTCTGACCGCTGGGGGCGGGGGAGGCCTAACGTAGAGATGAGACCGTATGACAGATGGAGACGGTTCTCTTGACCAATGGGGCAAGGTGTAATAAGTGCCCGGTCTCGAGATACTGGGGTTAATGCTGTGTGTTCAACCCCACAGGTTTGAACAAAGGGGGGAGGTATGTGGTGTAGTGACCACTGTGTCTGCTAGGGGGCGCTGTGTGGATGTCCGAGGAGAGAAGATGAATGGCAGAGTCATGAATGACCATTATGTATTTCAAGGTGGGTATCCTTGAGATGGAGACTGATGTGTGTATTGATCAGCAGTGATATTGCTGAGGTGTTGTTTCACTGTGTCAGGGAGAAGTCTCCAGGTAACTGGGGAGACGGGCTGCCCCAGTTACCTACAAACCCACCCAGGGGGTGTGTTTAAGGACGCTATTGCAAAGAGTGTGGGAATGGGTCAAAGACCTGTGATGAGGTCATAGCCATGTGACCCGGTGGGCGTGGCTATGGACCATATATGGTGGCCAGGGTAGGTCACATGTGGTGAATGCTGGGACCCGGTTGGTCCAGTGTGGAAGGTCCCGCTGAGATGGAGCTTTCTTGCTAACAGCCTGTGAAGTGGCTGTGAGTAATGGCAACGTGTGCCTGTTAGTTCCCTGGAGGGAATGAACGTGTGCAGCATGGTGAAGCAGCATGAGGAAACCCTGACAGGGTGAGAGAACTTGGGGCTAGGAAGCCCGCGCATTGAACAGTGCATAACTTATATGACTACAGGATAACAGAGGGAAACTCTGTAATGGACGTTATGCTGATTATATGCTGTTTTCTGTTGCTGTGATGGTTTATGATGCTGAATAAACCGAAGGGACTATGATTGTTTTGTGGAAAACCCGTGCCGGATCTGTGTTTTTGTGGCTGCAAGCGAGTATCCCCTATTTGAATGACAGCGCTACCTCACAATACATATTCTAGAATACCCGATGCGTTAGAATCGGGCCACCATCTAGTCATCTATAAACATTAGTGACTTGGCGCCATTGGAGGCTGTGCATTCCTTTGCCATCACACTGCCTCCACCATGTTTTACAGAGGATATGAAAATTGTTTCTTCAGAGATCAAGAGGGCTATATCTCTAGTGCCACCTAGAGGAAGTACCAATCCTAAAACTCAATATCGACCTTTTTACGAGCCTTGTCACATGACTTAGGATAAAAGTCAAACCAGAATCTCAATTTTGGGAAACTGTGTTTTGGAGTACTGCCTCTTGTCAGTGTAAAGTGTGACAAGGGGCAGTACTGGTTTAGCTAGGCGAGAGGCGTCTGACCGGGATCCAAGGGGTAACGTTTCTCCTTGTGAAGAGTCACATGTCAAGCCTGGCATGCCAAGATGAGGAGCCTTTTAAGCATTGCAATGCTTTTCTGGGAAATTAAATATTCAAATTGTCTCTTCAGAGAGGACGATAACTTGAACTAGAACTCTAGTACCACCTGTTGGAAGTAGCAATTATAGGTGAATCTGTTGCGGATTCTCAAAGTGCCGGTGAACTATGCAATTTGTTTGTACTTCACCTGGACTTGTGAAACTGTAAGGACTTTCTTGTGTAGTTCCCGGCTGTGCTGCACACAGTCATTCTGCAAATGCAATGTATAAGCCTAGCCCGTCCTGTCCTAATCCACACAGACGGGTTGTAGGGAAGCGGCTGCTGCAGACAGTTGTCTCACTGCCAGCTACAGATAGTAAAAAGGAGGAGAGGGACATGGCTGAGCTCCTGATACTCAGCTGAATTTGCTATATATTTTTTTTTGTTTTGATTGATCCTATTTTGCGTCACAAAGCAAAGAGGAGAGAAGATTTGTTTTGTGTATTTTCTATATTTTATAAGTTTAGACTTTCCCGATTCTTGCTCTACACCATTACTTGTATCTATCTGAAAGGAGAGAAGGATGGGTACGGTAACTCCTGTGTGCTTTAAGCCGGCTTTGTTTGGATTGTATGGGCATACGCCTCCTGGATTTGCATCAATGTAAATATAATTCTAATTATGCAAATACATTATGGGGAAGTGTCGGGGAACAATCATCTTCAGATCATTTAAAGGAACCAGCCTGGTTTTGGCCAATGCTTTGCCATGGATTTGTCGTGAGATCTGTGACGAAAAAGAAAACTGTGTAATATCTGAACCCACCTTAATGTGCTATATTAAAAGGTGTTACCCATAGTTAGAAGGAAGAGGGGTGTTCTTATTTTCAGAAACTTTGCCATTCTTGTCCATGGGCTGTATCTGCTATTGTACTTCATATACACTCCTGTGAATGAACTAGATTGGCGCTGTTTCGAAAAGTAAGTAGACCCAGTAGAGCATCTGGCTCTCTGACTTTTCCTGTTCTGCCTATTAGTGATGAGTGAGTATACTCGTTACTCGAGTTTTCCGAGCATGCTCGGGTGATCTCCGAGTATTTGGATGTGCTCAGAGATTTTTTGTCGCCGTAGCTGCATGATTTGCGGCTGCTAGACAGCCTGAATACATGTGGGGGTTGCCTGTTTGTTAGGAAATCCCCACATGTATTCAGGCTGTCTAGCAGCTGCAAATCATGCAGCTACGGCGACAGAAACTAAATCTCCGAGCACGCCAAAATACTCGGAGATCACCCGTGCATGCTCGGGAAATCTCCAGTAACGAGTATACTCGCTCATCACTACTTATCATACAAATGGCTGAGAAACAGGAGCATATGATTTATAAAAAGTTACACTCTCACCATTGAAATGGCAACATTTTTCATAATTTGCATGCCGTTAGTATGTCTATATCCATTCTATGATTTCCATAATACTTCCTTCTTGGTGTTGCAGTTTCATTGTTGCAGTGTGTATTGTGCGGATTCGCTGCTCCATGTAAGAATACATGTTACAGTAAGCACATTGACCAATGTTATTCAGTGAGTCAGTGCTGATTTGCGAGTTTTTTCTCAGCTGTAATCGGGCAGAGGATAAAATCACAACATGCTGTGAGTGGCTGCGTGTGTTGGATGAGACTCGCCAATGGAAGTCCATATTTGATAACCAGCAAAGGTAAAGCAGACAGCTGTGGGCTGATATTATCAGGCTGGGAAAGTCCCTGGTTATTGGTCCATTCCCAGCC
Organism: Dendrobates tinctorius; assembly: GCF_039654945.1. Classification (NCBI taxonomy): domain Eukaryota; kingdom Metazoa; phylum Chordata; class Amphibia; order Anura; family Dendrobatidae; genus Dendrobates; species Dendrobates tinctorius. The sequence goes on along the minus strand of NW_027361684.1, from coordinate 8,234,257 downwards.
TAAAAATACCAGCCCGCAGCCGCCCTAGAATTGGCGCATCGCATTAGATACGACAATTCTGGCGCTTTGTCTTCGCTGCTTCCGATTTGCCCTGGTATGTTGGCAATCAGGATAGTTGAGCTTGTCAAAAATCACAGCTGGCATCAAGACTTGGGTTTATGAATTGGTAGGTGTCTATCAGACACCCCCATTACTAACCCAGTAGTAAAAAAAACACACAAAAAATACTTTATTTGAATAAACACTCCCAGACTCTTTCCCTGGTTCGCCAATTTATTGAAAAAAAGAATGATGCAGGTCCGACATAGTCCAGGTAATGCAACATTGTCAACCGAATCCACAGATGGATACCTGAAAAGCATAAAAAAGATGAATAAAAACAAGACACTGTCCTGATCTAATAAATACATACAGTATATATAAGAAAAAAATGGAACAGCACTGTATATATTGAATTCAGGGTGCAGGGGCCCTCCAAACAAATATCCATTTGTATAAATAAGAAAAATTATAAAAGATAGCAGCACTCCAATAAATGATGAAAAAAGTGCACTTTATTAGCCCGTATGGTGTGGCAAGTTTCGGCTGTGACCATTCTTTCTCAAGCTGGTCACAGCCGAAACGTTGCCACACCATATGGGCTAATAAAGTCCACTTTTTTCATCATTTATTGGAGTGCTGTGATATATATATATATATATATATATATATATATATATATATATATATATATATATATATATATTATAGTCTCACACACAGATCTGACCTAGTCCAGCGCTTCCCATGACGTTCCCTGATTCCTTCGTATAAAGCCTTCTGAGCCTTGTTCTGAGGCTCCATAGACTTTAGCGGCAGCCGCTCCTAGCTCACGCTGCGCTCCGCGAGACCCAGCGGCTCTGAACAGTCGCTGGGTCACACAAACTGAGTACTTCCTCTAATTGCTACTTTCTTACCGATTCTGGAATAGTATTTGTTTTCTCCTCTGTGCCCCTCAGTTCCTAAATTATACCGCTAGTAAAAATGGTGCAAATTTTCCCTTCAACCAACTGGACCTAGACCACAGAACTAAATTTTGAGCGTTTGCGGTTTTTCCTCTGATGCTGACCAATCAAAACACCGCCGTGCCCGGAGAGAGGTTTTGTGGAATACGCCCAGTTGGATGAAGGAAAAATTTGCGTGTATGTTATTGGGGGGCTTCATAACTTTGGAACTCAGGGGCACAGAAGAAAGACTGTCCCAGAAACAGTGAGAATTGGAGGCGATACTCTAGTGAATGTTCCTCTTTAAAAACATATTCTGGATGTGTTGTCATGAAAACAAACACAAAAAAATCTAAACAAAAGGCAAAAACGGCAGCCAATAATAGTAAAGCATAATTTTTTAACTGAACTGTAAGATCTGAATCCATCCTGAAGCCTCATTAAGACCCCGTGTTTCTTATATGTTCTAGTTTTCACAGAACACGTACCAGTTATAATCTGTCTTTTTGCGGCCTGTAAGGAAAACTGACGAAACTCTGATCTGCAACACTGATGTCACGTCTATTTTTTTTCTGCATATATGAAAATCACTGATGTCTGAATGAAGGCCAAGTTGGTTGGTTATTGACCTAAAGGAGGATGTTTGTAGATGTCGCGCCCTTTAAATAACTACACGTCTCTGACTGCTGCCGAACCATCTCTCGGACTCTTTGTATATTGTGTTGGATTTTATTTTCAATATCTGAGAATGATAGTGGTAGGAAGGGGAGAGGATTACTGCGTCTTATCACAGTCGGAAGCAAAACCATTAAATCCTATAAATGCTGAGTGAACAACATATTAGGTTTTGTATTTCCATTGCCAGTATATTGTGACGTTCATGTAATAAGATATGCTCATTGTGTAGATGGATAAATGGAATACAATGTTATTTTATTTTTTTATTTTTTTACTATGCAGTATCAGATAGTTAAAAGGCTGATCTAGAAATGCATATTCTATATGTGCGTTCACCTCTTTGGTATCCTAAGGATTAAGATTTTAGTTACCTATTAGTAATGAGCGAGACTGCTCGGATAAGGTTTTATCTGAGCATGCTCATGTGCTAATAGAATATCTTTGGCATGCTCGAATACTATGTTCGAGTCCCCGCGGCTGCATGTCTCGCAGCTGCATGTCTCGCAGCCGTTTGACAGCCGCAACACATGCAGGGATTGCCTAACAGCCACGGGGACTCGAACATAGATTATCTTCGGGATGCTCGAATACACAAGCGTGCTCGGTTACCCTATTAATTTCCCTATTCATTTCGGTGGTGTCTACCTCTGTGAATCCTGACATTTTGCTCCCGGATAACTACTTATCAGAGCATGTTTATTCATCACTATTACTTTTATTTCGATGTATAGAATTGGAAGACTACAGCCTGAAAGAGAATCTGTCAATGGGTTTTTCCCACTCCGCCCCCACCATTGGTTGGCAGCTTTATTCCTATACACATTGTGAAGAGAAGCTGCCAATCATTGGTGTGGGAGGGGTTATTTTAGGGCTCAGAATTCAGAGAACTGATAGATGAGCAACAGAGAACTTATCTAAACTGCAGCAAGCAGCCCAGTAAGTGATACAACACTGCAATCAGTGTCTGTCTTTACTTCATGCTGATCTCCGATGGGGGAGAAAAAGCCTGGTGACATTCGTCTTGGCAAGAGGTCCTACCTCTGGGACCACTGTCTATCCTGTTAAGGAAAGGACCGAGGTCTTGAAGCATTTCAGCCTCACAGCGGCTCTGATGGTCACACACTGAGCAGTGATCTGCGACTTATCCCCATTTAACTGAACATGGTTACCGACTTGTTCTAGCACCCTGTAGTGTGGAGATTTGCAAATGGCACTATGCAAATAACGTGTGAAAGTTCATCATTGCTTCATCAGCTCTATATTGTTTGTCATCACTTCCTATTTTGCAAAAAAAAAAAACATTTTAAACAGGTTGTCTCACAAAATCATCCTCTCTCTCGCGATCAGGTGATTGAAGCTGGTCCTCTATGAGCAGCTCGCCGCCCTCACATGGGGGAGGGGTGTTTCATCAGAACCTTCTTCTGAGATATACCCCATCAAGAAATAGAAAATACTGTATATGGAAAGTCACAAGCACGTGACAAATGTTCTCAGTCTATTCTCACAGGTACATAGGCAGATTGGTGTTCTCGCAAATATAACAAACTGTATTGCGAGTATCACCTAGAAGAAGTAGCTGCCCTGTAAGTCAATGCCTCACCCTTTAACAAGACCTTCATATTTGTTATTAATGGGACTTCTCATAAAGTTGTCAAGTTTTCGTTTACTGCATTTTGCGGATTAGAAGACGCACCCCAAATGTTGAGGAGAAAAATAGAAAAAAAAAGTGGTTTTTTTTTTGTTTTTTTTTTAATAAAATGGTGGTGCTTTGTGCAATCCATGCATCTGCCCCCAGCAGCCATTTTCCCAGAGTCCACCGCAATGTAAACCGAACGCCCGCAGTGTCAACACCTCCAAGCACCCCCTCATCCCAGCCTGCAGCAACGCGCCATTCTTGCCGCCTCCAGCAGCGATCCTGAGAAACTTCTCCACCGCGACCGGTAAGGTATATTGGCAATATAAGCGAAAATGAGGATGAGTGACCTCATGGAGATCAACATCCAACACTGCGGAGACACCATCACATGTTTCTCAACGCAGTGATTCTAGAGCAATGCCCCCATCCCTTATGGGAAATATGCAAAAACATGTAAATCAACAGCCGCGGAGACACCATCACATGTTTCTCAACGCAAGCAATGACTAGCCAGGTCTTTCAGCGGGAAGGAACAACCACGGGAAGGGCAGTCTCCAATGAAGGAAACCACCTATGCCAAAACATGGTATCCATCCACAGACAGCTGTTTCGGGGTATTGCCCCTCATCAGTGTGGAGTAGGAAACTGGCTAGTAGGAGCAAAGCCTAGTAGAAGACTGTGAAAAATGAGGCTGAGTGACCTCATGGAGATCAACATCCAACACTGCGGAGACACCATCACATGTTTCTCAACGCAGTGATTCTAGAGCAATGCCCCCATCCCTTATGGGAAATATGCAAAAACATGTAAATCAACAGCTGCGGAGACACCATCACATGTTTCTCAACGCAAGCAATGACTAGCCAGGTCTTTCACCGGGAAGGAACAACCACGGGAAGGGAAGTCTCCAATGAAGGAAACCACCTGTGTCTCCGCAGTGTTGGATATTGATCTCCATGAGGTCACTCATCCTCATTTTCACAGTCTTTTTACTAGGCATTGCTCCTAGCCAGTTTCCTACTCCACACTGATGAGGGGCAATACCCCGAAACAGCTGTCTGTGGATGGATACCATGTTTTGGCATAGGTGGTTTCCTTCATTGGAGACTGCCCTTCCCGTGGTTGTTCCTTCCCGGTGAAAGACCTGGCTAGTCATTGCTTGCGTTGAGAAACGTGATGGTGTCTCCGTGGCTGTTGATTTACATGTTTTTGCATATTTCCCATAAGGGATGGGGGCATTGCTCTAGAATCACTGCGTTGAGAAACATGTGATGGTGTCTCCGTGGCTGTTGATTTACATGTTTTTGCATATTTCCCATAAGGGATGGGGGCATTGCTCTAGAATCACTGCGTTGAGAAACATGTGATGGTGTCTCCGCAGTGTTGGATGTTGATCTCCATGAGGTCACTCATCCTCATTTTCGCAGTCTTTTTACTAGGCATTGCTCCAACTAGCCAGTTTCCTACTCCACACTGATGAGGGGCAATACCCCGAAACAGCTGTCTGTGGATGGATACCATGTTTTGGCATAGGTGGTTTCCTTCATTGGAGACTGCCCTTCCCGTGGTTGTTCCTTCCCGGTGAAAGACCTGGCTAGTCATTGCTTGCGTTGAGAAACGTGATGGTGTCTCCGCGGCTGTTGATTTACATATTGGCAATATAAGACACACCCCCATTTTCCCTCCAAATTCGGGGGGCGGGGGGGGGGGGAGTGCGTCTTATAATCCAAAAAATACGGTATTTATTTTTTATCAGTAAGTGTAGCAAATTGGAAACTAACACTAAATTTAATTGACCCTTACCTGTGCACTTGGCATCTTAGATCTTGGAGTGATGCTCCATCGGGATTGGAAGGCTGCCTTCATCTTCTCCAAATGTCCAGAGCTGGGAACACGCTCTCCTAAACAGATCACTTCTTATATATTGAATGATTTGTATTGGCTGTGGGCTTTACTACCAAAATCTCTAAAGGGCCCGTCACACTAAGCGATATCGCCAGCAATATCGCTATAACGTCACTGGTTTTTGTGACGTTATAGCGATATTGCTAGCGATATGGCTATGTCTGATACTTACCTCCGACTGCTCCCCCGCTGATTATCGCTGATCGTGCGAGAACGTCCTGGACCGTTTCTCGTCATCCGCTTCCTGCTGGGCTTCCTGTGGCGCCGACGAGCGACGCGTGGACGCGGGCGGGAGGACGTCAGGATCGCCTCGTCTGACAGGTAAGTAGTGACCCCCGACCCCTGCTATGTCGCTGGTGAGATCTGCCTGTGTGGCAGCTCACTAGCGACCACTTAGCGATACACCAGCGATCCTGACCGCGTCATATCGCTGGTCAGGATCGCTGGTGCATCGCTAAGTGTGACAGTACCTTTAAACACCCCCTTTAATTCTCAGACTGACCTTCAGCCTGAGATTTTTAGCTGTGTGTCATGGGCAAAATGTAGTTTTCTGTACGATCATAGTGAACTTTTCAGACATACGCCCGAGAGGGCTCTCAACTGAACGATCAGCCGAAGTAAGGTTTTCAGAAGGCATGTGTGTCATCCATGATTGGGCTGTGAAAGTTATTGTCCTGGATAAGGAAAAACAACAAATGGCCGATCAATCTCTTGTTTGGTCTTCTCCCCAATTACGCAAACCTCTACAACTTTTAACTACTGCACCCAGCGCGGCTGAAAAAATCCAACATGGCGCATCAAATTTTCAACAATTGATTGTCATGTGGACCACTAAGGCCAAGGGTTGGCAGAAGATGTTCTAAATATTTGATTTCAGATGTCCAAAATCTCTATTGTGTGGCCCGCTCCACGGCTAATTGGCTGAACGTTTTCCTTGTAGATACTACAGCAAAGTGAAATTTGTGTTAATTAATGAACTTGAGGGTATGGCTAACTTGGGGTCTTTTAAAGTGAAGTGTTAATGTCTCCACTGATAGTCGGTGATTTTCATTTTGTTTTTCAGCCAATGAAGCCACTGAAAGCCACTGCCACAACCTCACAGCCTGTTCTAACCATGCAGCAAATAGATGCCATATTTTACAAGGTCCAGGATATCTACGAGATCCACAAAGACTTCTACGACAGCCTCTGCCCCTGCGTGCAAGAATGGGATGACAAAACCACTGTTGGACACCTATTCCAAAAACTGGTAAGCCCAAAAAAAGCCTTACAATCGGAAAAGATCCCCAACAGCAGAGAGTATCCCTGGTATTTCACATGCGATATTACAGGATCACATCTCTGATCATCGTCTGCTGCAGGAATTGTCCTCGCTAATCCTGCAGTGATGACATCTCATGTATTCTCATGAACTATGCAGCCAATAAAAGGATTTTAGCAGTCATGTATTGTAAATAGAAGGGTCACCTCTGAGTACAGTTATTGCCCGTAAAGTGATGATAGGAAGACATCACTCCAGGACTGCTGGGGAAAAACATGGTCATCTAGTCCTCATACCCCACCACAATTTAAAATTGCTCTTTGACGCACATAGTGGTTTAATATCTCCAGTAACTGTCCTGATCCTCCTGCCCTTTAACTTGCCATTCAGTCTTTTTAAAGTAAATCTGTCAGGGGGTATTTGCTATGTAATCTGAGAGCACCATACTGTAGGAACAGACACCTTGATTCCAGTGACGTCTCACTTACTAGGCTTTGTGCTGTTGTTTAAATACAAGCAGTGTTTTATCAGCTGGAGATCACTACAGGACAACTGGCCTCATGCATCCTAGTCCAAACACTCCCCCAACACTGTTTTACCAGCTCTATCACTATACAATGTATAGAAAGCTGTGGTGTGCTTATACACAGCTCAGCGACTGCGCTCCGCTACATCTACAGCAGAGAAAACTGTGATTCTATCAGAACGGCTGCATCCAGTAAGCTAAGTGACACATCGCTGGAATCAGATCTCTGTCCCTACAGCATCCTGATGTCAGATTATATAGCAACTTGTTGACAGCTTCCCTTTAAAGGGAATTTGTCACCCATTTTTAGTGATATCATGTAAAGATATCACCCAATTGTGCATCCCATAAGGATTCTATTAGGACTTTTGATTCCCCCCGACCCTGCACCTTTGATGCATAAATACCTTTTTCTTTAGCTTGGTGGAGATGTATGGAAATCGACGCGGTCTGGTCCGATGGGCGGGGCTTATTCACCTTCTCCCCCCCCCTCCTCGGCTTGCTGAACGTAATCTTGATCTGTGAATAGCACAGATGCTGTAGTTTTCCGCGCTTGCGCATTGAAAAGGCCTCCGGCGCATGCGCAGTGTGCTTTGCCCAACTGTGGGCGAAGCATATAATTGTTGCTGCACATGCGCCAGTATTTTTCAGCGCGGTCTATGCCCCGGAAGTCTCCACATGCAGGACACACTTCCAGGGCATAGACCGCGCTGAAAAATATCGGCGCATGCGCAGTATCGATTATATGCTTCACCCACAGTTGGGCAAAGCATAGTGCGCAAGCACCGGAGGCCTTTTCAATGCGCAAGCGAGGAAAAATACGGCATCAGTGATATTCACAGATGAAGATTACGTTCAGCAAGCCGAGGGGGGGAGAAGGTGAATAAGTCACGCCCATCAGACGGGACCGCGGCGATTTCCATACATCTCCACCAAGGTAAAAAGGGTATTTATGCATCAAAGGTGCGGGGTCGGGGGGAAGCAAAAGTCCTAATAGAATCCTTATGTGACACGGAATTGAATGATATCTTTACATGATATCACTAAAAATGGGTGACAGATTCCCTTTAAGTAGCCAGCATTTGCCAATATTCTACCAGCGCTACCGGAGCTGAAACGTCATTTCCCAGTATGCCTGGTTCCTGCCGTTGACCGATGACCTGCACTCACTGATCTGAATGCCTGCCTCTGTGACACCCGTAGGCAGGGTGACAAACAGGAGAGCAGTAAGCAGGAATTTGTCGTTGTAGTTTTATTTTAAGCAGGAGGTGTAAACTTTCTGACTGGTAACATTTTTAGTAGAATAAGAAAAAATTGTAAATAAATGAAACTGGATGCAAAGCTCACGTATCCGCGTCAGCAATGCTGTATCATTTCATGGTGTTCCCCGTACATGGGGCTTCTGCCAGGCTCAGGACACCTCTGCTTCATAAGGTGAAAAATGGTTCTTCAAAGCATACAAAAATAGGTCCCATTGATGATTTTGTGACGTACATAAAATATAATCAATACTTGATGTTTATCCTCTGGAGGTAGAAAGTATAGAGAATTTGCAGCTATTAGGTCTTGTCAACCTAATACTTGGTCTTTGTGTATTGCTATCTATTTTTTCTGTGTTCATTATGTTGTAGTCACAGTGGCCAATAAGTAATTGATTAAAGAGATTTTACGGGTGTCAAATATTGATGGCCTAATTTTAGTGAAGCCTGTCAATGCTTGTTATTTGAGAGTTTCACCTCCAATTTCCCCCACCGAGTGGCAGAATGAAGAGGCGTTTACGGTTGGGTATTCAAGTCAATGGGATTGAGTTGCTTTACTATTGCTTGTTACATTTTTTTTTTTTTATTTCACATGTGCATATACATTACATAGAAAAATTATATATAATATAAGTGAGCTCACTTTCTATAATGATGTCAATGGGGTTATGGCAACTTTTGCAGCTTGGGCATCACATGCAATCACAGCGATCGGCGTTTGTTCAAGGGTAGATTGTACATTGTTCAGTGTGAAGATGGCGATTTTGCACAAATGCAATGTGCAGTCTTCAGAGGCAATGGCATATGCCACCATTGAGGAGCGTTACGAAGGGCAAAAGGTGTCCTGCAATGCTGGTGGATGATCAGAAGAGATAACGCAGAAGTGGAATTTAAGGCCACATTCACACGTTCAGTATTTGGTCGGTTTTTTTTTACCTCCGTATTTTAAGCCAAAATCAGGAGAGGAGCAATCAGAGGAAAAGTATAATAGAAACTCGTCACCACTTCTGTATTTATCACCCACTCCTGGTTTTGATTTAAAAACACTGAGGTAAAATACTGACCAAATATAAAATGTGTGAACATAGCCAAAAGAAAAAAAAAAAAAAGCATTTTCTTTCGAATACTAGAAATTAATCTCGGCATTTTTTTCCTTTTCCCTTCTGTAAGACCCAATCTCGCATTTTTTATGTCATTTTTTGGTGTTAAATTTCTGAATATTTTATTTTTTTCAAGGATAGTCAAATTCTTTTTTTTTTTTTACTTTTAGAAAACTGCTTTTTAATTACCGCAGTTTTGGAAAGCTCTCAGGTCGCAGGTGTTAGCGGTTCACTTGTAAGTCACGCATGCCCTTTATAGAACGTCTAGATTTTTGGGCAATTATGAAGACGCTGCTTGTTCTCTCTCATTTCACAGAGATCTGTTTTCATAAAGCGTTAACAGGTCTAACAAATGTTTTGGAGCACCAGTCGCACCAAGAGGCTGTTCCATGGCAACCGTGACGTTGCTTAAATTAATTAGTCTCAAGGATGCCGCGTATTTAGAATTTCCCAAGCGGTGATGAGAGCGAATACACGAGGGGCTCACTGCGAGATTAGCGGAGTAATTATCAGGAATAGTTGCGTTGCTCCATGGTAAGGTGTGTGCTCAGGGACTGTACAACGTGCGGCATGATTGGCCAGACACCACCCGGATTTAGTAAGAAAAGTCATAGATATGTATCATCACTGGTGCTATATTGAACAATGCAGAATATATTGGTGAATAAAACAGTATAGAAATTCCTGAGCCCCACAGGGCGTGTATCCTTACTAGATAGCTTTCAGCCCTTGTCCAGGAATAGAAGGTAACAGAGAGGCAGAAAATCTACGGGTGGCCCAACACATTAGGCTATGTGCACACGTAGCGTTTTAAAACGCTCACTAAAAACCGGACTCCTTCCCAGAAATCGCGCGGTTTTACCGCGATTTTACCGCGATTATGATCGCGATTTTGCCGCGATTTTCACGTGTGATATTCAAGCACTTTCCAAGCGATTTGAAGCATCGCTTGGGAAGTGATTGACAGGTTGGTCACACTCGTCAAACATAGTGTTTGACAAGTGTGAGCAGGTTTTTACTATTGAGGCCGCCTATGCGGCATCAATAGTAAAAGATAGGATGTTAAAATGCTAAAAAAAAAAAAAAAAAAATCGGGGTATATTTACCTTCCGGCGTCCCGCGCTGCATTCCCGGGCCTCAGCGTTCCCAGTAATGCCTTGCGAGACCTGTGATGAGGTAGTCTCGCGTTGCTATAGCGATCTCGCGAGACCACGTCATCACAGGACCTTGCCGCAAGGCATTACTGGGAACGCTTAGGCCGGGAATGCAGCGCGGGACGCCGGAAGGTAAATATACCCCGATTTTTTATTCTTTTTTTACAGGGGTATGGTACCCAGGGCCTGGAGGACAGTCTCCTCTCCTCCACACCGTGGGTACCAACCGCACATGAGACGCTTAACTTCCCGCTTGGTGGGCATAGCCACATGCGGGAAGTAAGCGATTCTCATGCATTCCTATGGGTGCGGAATCGCGGCAATTCTTTGCGATTCCGCACAAAGAATGAGCATGCTGCGATTTTTTCCGCGATGCGATTCCGCCGCGGAAAAAAGCGCAGCATTAGCACAGCATGTGCGGAATGCCATAGGAATGCATGGGGGGCGTTCTGTACACGATTTTTAAGCGTTTTTGCGCCGAAAATCGCGGCAAAAACGCTTAAAAATCGCTACATGTGCACATAGCCTTAGACTACCGTTGGTCAGACCTGTTGATTTTTACAAGTCTTGACAATCATGTAAAAGTGCCCCTACTTCCCACACACATTTGATGAAAGTTTTCCAAACCCTGGCAGAACCGGCCGGCCATCTGATGTGTATGGGGGGTCCTCTCGATTCTCCACTGATGGGTTACGTCCTGGGAGAAAAGAATTGAGCCTCTGGAATTTCAACATCCAGAAATGTCTGACAGCAGCTTCTTTTCACCCATTGAAGAGTCATCATAAATGCTCAGCCCGGCTCTTGTATACAGGGGAATTTGGAAAAATTGCTCTCTGCCGAACAAATACTTACCGTAGTTGACTATTATCTTGTGTATGGTCTGCCTAGTTGCACTAGGAGTTTGTCCAACATTTGAGCTTCACATCAGGGCTGTGGTGTTGGCAAGCCAAAGCAACCAGTCCACTTTTTTTTTTTTTTTAACTATATACAAACTTCAATGCCAATAATTAATAATCAATCAATTTCTTATCATTATCTTATCAATTTTTCTTATCATTGGGTTAATATTTTGTTTACAAGTATGGTAGGTACCTAGGTTTGAGGATCATAATATATACTTATTCACATGTCTAAACTTTTTTTTAATTCCTATTAAAAATAAATTGATTTATACAATTTTCATTTGTGATAATTATTTTTATTTCAAGCTGGAGTCTGTACCTATTTCAACTGACTTGACCCAAAACTAGCGCCATCTCTATATACCTACAACACATTTAGGAGGAAAAAGGATTGGGTCATGTTGAATTTTAACATTATTGGTCCTTTGTTCTAAAAGGAAACAAGCCACCACTATTGGTGCCTGGCAGTGTCTTTTTTTTTTTCCCCTCTCCCCATTATGAACACCTACTCACTCACCAGATGGGGGGAATTCATGTGTCTGGGGAGGTCGGGAGAAGTAGCTGTAAGTGATGAGTGTCTGTGGCCAATGTTGTGGTATGCAGTAAGTAAAGAAATTACTCCATGTAGCTGTAATGTGCAGGATGGCTAATGTCGAATGCTTTCTAAATATTGGAACCCTCTGCTAAAGTGGGCAGCCCCATGGCACGAATGTGTGACTGTTCTATCAAATTCTCTGTCTGTGGCCATGGTTGAGCGCATGTGTGTCTATAACTGCCATAGACAGCAAATATAGCGGTGGTCACACATGGGCACAACCATTCCAGTCACACGGAAGACAAATGGGACCATTATTCCTATGATCAATAGAGGTCCCAACTCTAGGATCCCCAGTGATCATACATTTACCAACTGTCCGTGCATAGGGGATTGATTAACTCTCGCAATCATATACAATGGACTTGTATTCCAAATATATGTGTGTGTGTGTGTGTGTGTGTGTGTGTGTGTGTGTGTGTGTGTGAAAAAAGGAAAAAGCAACACAAAAATTGAACAAACAATGCGGGTGCAAGCCTTCCAGGCATATACCAAACCTCAAAAATAGTCCTCAGCACACCAAAAGAAATCCAGTCAAAGTGCTATTTATTAGCCCATCTGGCTAGTTGCCCATGCATCGATGTTTCGGCCCCGGGAGTTGTGGACCTTTCTCAAGCTTGGGAAAGGTCCACAACTCCCAGGACCGAAACGTTGATGCATGGGCAACTAGCCAGATGGGCTAATAAACAGCACTTTGACTATATATATATATATATATATGCACATGACAGTGTGGCACACACTGGATGTTCAGGCCCCCATTCAAGTGAATGGGATTCAGGTCCGTGTACTGTTCTGGTACTCGAACACAAATTTTTTGTAACTGTTTGGCTGAACCCGCCGGACCCAAACATCCAGGTGTCCGCCTATCTTTACATAAGATTCAACATGGTGACCTATAATCCCATGTGGCTCGCTACTTATTTCTGGGATCCCTCTTAAGTTTTTTTTTTATGTCTTTTTTGCTATGCTGGAGATAACTAAATTTTTCCTTTTTAATTACTTGCTACTGTTATGTAATTGTAGGTGGTTAATCATTGCAGTGCACACTCAGGCCCTGTGCACACGGTGCGGAACTGCAGGTGATGTACAGTACCATTAAAGCCTATGTAAAAAAAAACAAAAAAAACCCGCTGTGCACATGCTGCGGTTTTTGTGCGGAAAAAAAAAAAGCAGCATGTGACTTCTTTTGTGCGGTTTTGCTGCAGTTTTCCACCTGCTCCATTCTACAAATCCGCAGGTGGAAAACCGCACAAAAACCGCGAAAAAACAGGAAGAAATCCGCAGGAAAAAAGCATGTTATTTGACCTGCGGATTTAGTAAAATCAGCGCGGGAGGATCCGCACTGTGTGCACATAGCCTTAGTATAAACCTGCTTGTGACTTTGATGCAGCAGGTTATGGATGGCTGTTTGGCCTTGTATCAGCCATTTTCACATTAAGGCCCCAACCTGTTGTCATGGAAACTCTGACCGGTTTCTAGTTCGGAAGCTAAATGTATGGCATCCATCTTCTGTATGTTCTAAGAGAGGGGAAAATGTACATCCCGGAATCCCAGGGTGTGAGAACTTTCTCAGTGACCTTCCCTTTCCTCTCTTTTTTGTGTTTTTAGGTCAGTCAGCTGGGAGTGTATAAGGCCTTTGTGGATAACTACAAATGTGCCCTGGAGACGGCGGAGAAGTGCAGCCAGTGTAATAACCAGTTTAATAAGATCTCCGAGGTAAGGCTGGGAATATCGCTAATTTCTTCTGGCCCCTGTTGGAGCATTTGTACTTTAATGTAATTTTAGCAGGCAATGGAGAATAGATGCGAAAAAAAGCAAGTGTGCGGCCTTCACTCTCCTTCATCGCCATTGAGACACCACTAAAAAAGCTCCCAAAAGAATAATGTGGCACATGGCCATTTAACTGATGAACACTTAGATGGTTTTTAGCTTTTCAAATTGATCCCAATGTTTGTGCCTTCCTTTATTTCCTCCTTGAAATGTATGAATGAATGGACAACTCTGTATTTCCAGTTGGGTGAGGGGTCTCCCTGCACGGTCTACCAGAGTCCAAGACTGTGCATCGAAACCCATTTGATATGATGTTAAAGGGGTTGTCCACCGCTGAACAAAGATTCTAAGAATAGGTCTGTGGGGATGGTAACTTAATAAAAAATAAATGTGCTTCTCTACCGCTTCTCCATACAGTGAAGCATTCCCCCCCTCCCAATCTTCTGGTTACGTCTTCTGGCCAGAGGCATTGGATGACCCCGGCAGCAATCAGAGGTCACCAGGCTCTATCTTTGTATTCAAACGGAATGTGACCAGTGATTGGCTGCAGCGGTTACCCTTTGCGGAAGCCAGAAGACACTGGCAGCAGTATGGAGGAGTAGTGGAAGCCTTTTGGGTATTAAGTAGTACAAGGAGTTGGGACCGGTTAGGTTTTCCTTTTAGGAAGACCCCTTATCATTAGTTAGGAACTTTAACTGATTGCAGGGGGCTTCACTCTGCAATTCGTTCCTCCAGCAGAGATAATCAATCACTGTATTGTAGGGAAAGTGAAGTATTGCAGCGCACCAATTGGTGCATTTCATGAGTGCTAGACCCCTCGCAGTGGCTCCCTACTCTGTCTAGCTCCCCCATAGTTCATCTATGTTCCTATTGTGCATATCAAAAGGGGCTTTTGTATGGAGGCCACCTCTCCCCCCCGCAGTGTCCGTTTTCTGTGGGACCCCTGCCGAGCCTTCACACTTGTAGTTCAGCTGCTCTGCGCTCTCATCCTTTTTCACATTCATCTCCATTGTTTGCGATTGGGTTAACTCTCATGAGAAATATGAAGCAATACTTTTTGTTTGAGCTATACCGTAACATTTCCATGATTGCTTGTGTTTTTTCCTGTCGCCTTTAATGTGTATTTATGCAGCTATGTTTTTTATCTTGTTTGAACCTATTTCCCTGAGCATAAATCTAAGATGGAAAATGGTAAATGATGATTTGTATTGTTCTCGGCAGCGGTCTTCATGCATGTACAGAAATTTATCGGATAGGTAATGGGCCCAAACCTCTCTTACAGACAATTCCTAAGTAAGTGATGGTTGCTATAAAAGTGTGGTTTCTCATCGGGCATGACCCTATTAGACCTTTTTATAGGTTGTATACCATTACAGTGGCATAAAATAATGCTACTAAGCATATTTCCTATAATACTATTCCTCCTCGTGTAAGGAGATGCTTCATTTATAAAGTGCTTACACCTTGTACTACTATCTAATTATGTGGAGATGAAGTATGAAGCAAAACTATCCATTCTCTACAAGTCATCCCCCTCCAAATCATCAGCCTTGCGGAATTTCATCTTCTGTGCTAGCGGGACCGTGTAACTACAGTATGTGTAGCAATTACAGGCCATTACGTGGAGCAATAAGAATAAGTGAAGGTTACTGTCCGCTTTGCTCAGGTATCACAGAACACCCAGGAGTGCTCTACAAATTCTGCTTCCTTGGGTTAGGTTACAGAAAGTGGTGTGATTTTCAGCTCTTAGCCCACGCGCTTTGATGCATTTCACCTGTTTTTGCATAGTGTCAGCATATTCTGGCAACGGACAGCCATAGTATATGAAGACTCTAAACCGATAATAATGGATGGCTTAAAAATATAATATACAGCATTATGCATCAATTTCTTTTTCAGATTTATTTCAGTATTGACCATTTTAGCATTGAGGAACCCATGGAAGAATATTAATCATATTGGGGTAACCTCTGCTAATTATCTCAATCTCTGACCAGTCCTTTAAATAATTTAGTCCCTCACATTAGACTACTAAATGAATCAACCCCCCCCAACGCCCTGGCTAGTGCACTGGCCAGCATGGGCACTAGCCTCACCACTGCAGATAGTACAAACGCAGGGGATAGTGACAAGTACGAGGCAGACAAAGTAAATTCACAAATTTTCGCTCCAAGCTCCACACTGCCGAGGATACGGAGACAGGACCCTGAAATCCACAGCAGAAGCAGATTCAGCGCTGACACCAGTGAACTGCAAGGCTGGTCTACATGTTATAACTCTTATCACCAACAGTCAGCTGATGTGTCATTTGACTATTTAAAGGGAATCTGTCACCCATTTTTAGTGATATCATGTAAAGATATCATTCAATTCTGTGTCACATAAGGATTCTATTAGGACTTTTGATTCCCCCTGACTCCGCAACTTTGATGCATAAATACCATTTTTATCTTGGTTGAGATGTATGGAAATTGCCGCTGTCTGGTCCGATAGGCGTGGCTTATTCACCTTCTCCCCCCTCCTCGGCTTGCTGAACGTAATCTTCATCTGTGAATATCACAGGTGCCGTAGTTTTCCGCGCTTGCGCATTGAAAAGGCCTCCGGCCCATGCGCAGTATGTTTTGCCCAACTGTGGGCAAAGCATATATTCGATACTGCGCATGCGCCAGTATTTTTCAGCGTGGTCTATGCCCCGGAAGTCTTCACATGCAGGACACACTTCCTGGACGCCGGATGCATGCTGAAAAATACCGGCGCATGCGCAGTAACGATTATATGCTTCGCGCACAGTTGGGCAAAGCATACTGCGCAAGCGCCGGAGGCCTTTTCAATGCGCAAGCGCGGAAAACTACGGCATCTGTGATATTCACAGATGAAGATTACGTTCAGCAAGCCGAGGAGGGGGGAGGGGAAGGCGAATAAGCCCCGCCCATCGGACTGGACCGCGGTGATTTCCATACATCTCAACCAAGATAAAAAAGGTATTTTATGCATCAAAGGTGCAGGGTCAGGGGGAATCAAAAGTCCTAATAGAATCCTTATGTGACACACAATATCTTTACATGACATCACTAAAAATGGGTGACAGATTCCCTTTAAAGGATGGTGGGAGAGGTCACCACCCACATCAGCTGACCATCAACACCGCAGCTGCCAGCAAGGAAACTGACATTAACCCTTGCTGGCTTGACAGGAAAAAAGCTACATTTACAGTGCCTACAAGTAGTATTCAACCCCCTGCAGATTTAGCAGGTTTACACATTCGGAATTAACTTGGCATTGTGACATTTGGACTGTAGATCAGCCTGGAAGTGTGAAATGCACTGCAGCAAAAAAGAATGTTATTTCTTTGTTTAATTTTTTTTTAAATTGTGAAAAGTTTATTCAGAGGGTCATTTATTATTCAACCCCTCAAACCACCAGAATTCTGTTTGGTTCCCCTAAAGTATTAAGAAGTATTTCAGGCACAAAGAACAATGAGCTTCACATATTTGGATTCATTATCTCTTTTTCCAGCCTTTTCTGACTATTTAAGACCCTCCCCAAACTTGTGAACAGCACTCATACATGGTCAACATGGGAAAGACAAAGGAGCATTCCAAGGCCATCAGAGACAAGATCGTGGAGGGTCACAAGGCTGGCAAGGGGTACAAAACCCTTTCCAAGGAGTTGGGCCTACCTGTCTCCACTGTTGGGAGCATCATCCGGAAGTGGAAGGCTTATGGAACTACTGTTAGCCTTCCACGGCCTGGACAGCCTTTGAAAGTTTCCTCCCGTGCCGAGGCCAGGCTTGTCCGAAGAGTCAAGGCTAACCCAAGGACAACAAGGAAGGAGCTCCGGGAAGATCTCATGGCAGTGGGGACATTGGTTTCAGTCAATACCATAAGTAACGTACTCCACCGCAATGGTCTCCATACCAGACGAGCCCGTAAGGTACCTTTACTTTCAAAGCGTCATGTCAAGGCTCGTCTACAGTTTGCTCATGATCACTTGGAGGACTCTGAGACAGACTGGTTCAAGGTTCTCTGGTCTGATGAGACCAAGATCGAGATATTTGGTGCCAACCACACACGTGACGTTTGGAGACTGGATGGCACTGCATACGACCCCAAGAATACCATCCCTACAGTCAAGCATGGTGGTGGCAGCATCATGCTGTGGGGCTGTTTCTCAGCCAAGGGGCCTGGCCATCTGGTCCGCATCCATGGGAAGATGGATAGCACAGCCTACCTGGAGATCTTGGCCAAGAACCTCCGCTCCTCCATCAAGGATCTTAAGATGGGTCGTCATTTCATCTTCCAACAAGACAACGACCCAAAGCACACAGCCAACAAAAGCAAGGCCTGGTTCAAGAGGCAAAAAATCAAGGTGTTGGAGTGGCCTAGTCAGTCTCCTGACCTTAACCCAATTGAAAACTTGTGGAAGGAGCTCAAGATTAAAGTCCACATGAGACACCCAAAGAACCTAGATAACTTGGAGAAGATCTGCATGGAGGAGTGGGCCAAGATAACTCCAGAGACCTGTGCCGGCCTGATCAGGTCTTATAAAAGACGATTATTAGCTGTAATTGCAAACAAGGGTTATTCCACAAAATATTAAACCTAGGGGTTGAATAATAATTGACCCACACTTTTATGTTTAAAATTTATTAAAATTTAACTGAGCAACATAACTTTTTGGTTTGTAAGATTTATGCATCTGTTAATAAATCCTGCTCTTGTGTGAAGTTTGAAGGCTCTAACTTATTTGCATCTTATCAAACCTGCTAAATCTGCAGGGGGTTGAATACTACTTGTAGGCACTGTAAATAATAGTGGAACCAGAGCTGCCACGAATCCAAACCTGAATCGTTACAGCTGCTTTCCACTTATTGCGTATTCATAGGATAGGTCCGACCAGTAAGGTCAACAGTAGCTAGCAGAATGAGGGCTTGTCTACTCTTGGAATAAAGTGGTGGTGACCTATGTGCGCTGCTACTACATGAGTCTTTATAGCCTTACCGGACTAGCCCATTGATTTGCTCCACTACCTCTGACAGTGCTAAAGACTTAAAATTGAGTAGGAGTGCATATGCACGACCTCCACCCTATTAAAATGGGACACAAACCTTCCTGTTTTGATGAACTACTGTAGTAGTTAATTGGGATGAGCGAACATGCTCGGATAAGGTATTATCCGAGCATGCTAACCAAGTGTTGTTTGGCATGCTCAAATAATATGTTCGAGTCCTCGCTTCTGCATATCTCACTCCTAACAAACATGCAATTCCTCTCATGAGTTGCGGCTGTCAAAGAGCCGCGAGACATGCAGCCAAAGTCGCTTTGTTCGCACAAGGGCATGCTCGGATAACACCTTATCCGAGCACATTCGCTCATCTCTAGTAGTTAACTCTTATACTGTGGATTGGTGAAAATGCTCTAGCTGAAACATCCTTTTTAAGTCTCCTTTGGGGTATGTTCACACTGGGCGTTTTTGCTGCGTTTTTTTAAGCTAATTTTCAGCTACTTTTTACAGTACCATCAAAGCCTATGAGATTTCAGAAATCTCATGCACAAACATTGTTTTTTTTTTTGTCGTGAGGATTTTATACTTTGCAGTGTTTTTTTACGTAGAGCATGTCACTTCAGTGTTTTGAAGCGTTTTTCACTCATTGACTTGAATGGATAGTGAAAACACGCTGCAAAAACGCAGGTTGACTTTTTTTTGCAGCAGAAAAGTCAAGGACCGCCGGATGTGACCTCAATCGGCTCTGCTACCTTTAGATGACAGGCTGCATGATGCGTCCATATAGCCTGTCATCCAGCAGACCAGACCCGATCTCCATTCACTTGAATAGGGGGCATGACAGTACAGTGTTTGATACGCTGTCATATTCATGACAGCACGGCAAACACCGCTTCTGATCGGCGGTGAAACCATCCCCGCCGGTCAGAGAGCCGCAGTTCCCACGTTGTCAAAAGACAGCATGAGCTCTCAGCTGTGATCGGAAGTATACAGTTTACCTCCGGTCACTGGTGTCAGCTGATAGGGACTACTGATCCCATCATCCGACACCTACTGCCGCTAATAACAATGAGAGCAGGAGCGGATGATGGGTGTATTCATCAGCCGCTCCTGCGCTGTAAATAAATAACTTAAAAAAAAGAAAAAAAAAAAAAAAAAGTCAAAACTTGCGTGGGTTCTCCCCCTATTTTTGATAAGCCAGGCAAAAACTCACAGCTGGGGGCTATAACCCTCAGCTGTCAGCTACTGCAAAGCTGATCATCAAGAATAAAAGTCTCTCCACACCTTATTTTTTAATTAGGTAAATAATAATAAAAAAAAAAAAACAGCATGGGGTCCCCCCCCATTTTTTACAACCAGCCTTGCTAAAGCAGACAGCTTGGTGGCTGGTATTCTCAGGCTGGTAAGGGGTCATGGATATTGCCCCCCCCAGCCTAAAAATAGCAGCTCGCAGCTGCCCCGAAAAGGCACATATATTATATGCGCCAATTCGGTCACTTTGCCGGGCTCTTCCTATTTGCCCTGTAGCGGAGGAAAGTGGAGTGATAGTTGAGGGGGTTGATGTCACCTTTGTTTTGTCAGGTGACATCAAGCCCCATGGTTAGTAATGGAGAGGCGTCAATAAGACGCCCCCATTACTAACCCCATAGTCACATTGTATGAAAACACACACACCAAGAATAAAGTCCTTTAATTGAAAAAATGACACAGACTCCTTTAATGAATCTTAATTAAACCATGCTTATGACCTTGGATAATTCCATCAAAGCCCTCGTTCTCCTGTAATGAATCAAAAATAATAAAACAACAATATACCATACCTTTCTGTCGTAATCCATGTCTGGGGGAGAAATAGTTTTCAACTTGGATGGTGCCAACATGCGACCGTCCAGGCTGGGAACCACTAGTGACTGAGCGGCTGCAAGCACAGCGTCAGTGACTAGCGGTGACGTCACTGAGGGTGCGTTTGCAGCCAGGCTGAACTACGTACTGTGAGAAAGTCACATGGTGCAGAGGCGAGTTCACTGCAGTTGAAATTCACTGCAGTGAAATTCTCTGGTGAAATTGTACCATGCGACTTTCTCACGGTGCTAGCGGGGATCTCACAGAGGTCACCGCAGTTCAGCCCGGCTGGGAATGGAGCCTCAGTGACTGGAGGTAACCTCTGACGTCACCGCTAGTCACTGACGCTGCGCTTGCAGCCGCTCAGTGACTTTCACAGATTGTATCACACAGCATTGGACACAGCACACTCTGTTTCTTATTTCAAGAATACAGTACCTTTCCTGCTTTACTTTCCTTGCTTCCTGAACTATCCCTACATCCACTGATCCTGTCAGCCCCAGGGATTTCACATTCAGTCCCGCAGTATATCAGAGGTTTCAATACCTTTCCCTCATGCAGTTCCACATCCATCTTCCTCTGTACAGAAGGTGTTAAGGTGTTCTCCATAGCACCTGTGTCAAACTGTCTGCTCTGGACGTTGCAGACATGTCTGCAGGGAATTTTGTAAGGCCTCTTGCCACCCAGAACACTTTATTCTCGCTGCTATCATCTCATTGCACCTTGAACTTCACCTTGTCACCTAGCAAATGAACTCTCCTCCAGAAACAGGATCCTCTTTTACTGGCCCTAACCCCTCCCAATGTGGGCTAGACCAAATACTTAATTATATCTGTCCCTGAAGCCTGTTGCTGGGCAGATCTCCCTTACAAACACTATGCATCTTATAACAGTACTAGCTATTGAACCCGTTCTATGCCCGGGTGGCGAGCATTTATATTGGTACAGTGCCTTGCGAAAGTATTCGGCCCCCTGGAACTTTTCATCATTTTCCCACATACCATGCTTCAAACATAAAGATATCAAATGTTAATTTTGGTGAAGAATCAACAAGTGGGACACAATTGTGAAGTTGAATGAAATTTATTGGTTATTTTACATTTTTGTGGAAATATAAAAACTGAAAAGCGGGACGTGCAATAAGTTGTTGTGCCGGAGATTGCGGTATGCGTTCAGTGCTTACGCAATCCTCATCCCCAGATGCGAACTCTGTGAAGTCCAGACTGCGCAGGCGCGTCACGCTTGCGCAGTTTATAAAGGCTTCGGGCAGAGTGACGCTCCTAGCATTATATTATAGAATGCACTAAGCATATTGCACTTACGATACTTATCACACTATCTTATGTCCTGAATCTTAATTTATATCGTACCCTATGCAGTCTTATGCTGTACACTACAAACACTATTTATCTTTATCCTAAGCACTAAACTATCTTACCCTATGCATGTTCTGCACTATACACTACTCATATTGTACATTGACTCTTTACATTACTTATACGCTGTACGATACCATAACACGATACATGGCAATTCACATCATATGACTATCTAACCTAACACATCTATATATAAAAATGCATGACAACGTTCACATGTCTCGATTGTTGTCTTCAGGAGCAGGAACATGACAGTCACTGTCCACACTCTTACAAGCTAAGTGTTGTAGCTGACACCCTGCTACATCGACCCTTATCAGGTTTAGTGCCAATCGCTGCCGTTTAACCATTTGGATGCCACTGTTAATCATGTTAGCGGCAAGTATATGGTTAACTGAGCGAGAGGGTTCCGTCTTTATCCATATTGTCACCCCAAGTTCACGAGTTACTTTAGCTGACATGACAGCCTGAGGCTAAGTAATAGCCTCAGAGAATGTTAGCCTGTTAGGTCCTGCGATAAACAAAGTCTAACAGGCCGTGCCAGAGGTATTGCAGTGTACGAGTCCAGCAATCAAAATGGAAATATGTTCAAATCCCATAGTGGAACTAAGTAAAAAGTTTAAAAAATAATAAAATAACGTTTAACAAGAATAAATGCTGCCTTTTAAAAGGCAGCGTTAATACAAATACAAAAATAGTAAAAAAAAACAAAACAAAAAAAAAAAGCATAATTGGTATCACCACGCCTTGGAACAAACTTTCATGTTAGTCAACTCATATGGTGAACATTGTGAAGAAAAATAATACATTAAAAAAACTCCCCAAAAATGTTGCTTTTTCATCATACTGAAACACAAGACGTGGAATAAAAAGTGATCACATTAAAAAAAAATAAAAATGTAGCACTGAAAATGATCTCATCACACACAAAAAAAAATGCTGTCAGAATAAGGCGATGGAAAATCAAATTTATTTTTGAAAAAGGTTGGCTTTAACACAACTAGCCAAGAAAAAAAAAAAATACCTATGTAAACGTGGTATCACTGTAATCACGTTGACCAGAAGATCACTGTAATCACGTTGACCAGAAGAACAAAGCTGTCCTATCACTTTTATCACACCGTGAACGGCGTAAAAGAAAGAACCTTAACATTCCAAAATTATTTTTTGCCGTGTAACCAAACAGCAGTGTTTGACCACATACCATATGATAGATAGGTCCATCTTTTCTTCTTATCTCTTGAGAAGATGGAAATTTTGGGGATGAGTTAATATATTAGTGGAAAGAACACTTTAGAGTTGAAAAATGGGACTTTGTCATAAGATTGTCTAGTATAAGTTTGCACACAAATTTAGCGCATTGTGATTTCTTCATGGTATTCCTCTTCGTTGGCAAAAGCGTGAAAACAGTCTAAACACACACAATTACCTTATATACTCGTGTATAAGCCGACCCCCCCCCAATTTTGCCACAAAAGACTGGGAAAACTTATTGACTCGCGTATAAGCCTAGGGTGGAAAATGCAGCAGCTACTGGTAAATTTCAAAAATAAAAATAGATACTAATAAAAGTAAAATTAATTGAGACATCAGTAGGTTAAATGTTTTTTTGAATATCCATATTGAGTCAGGAGCCCAATATAATGCTCCATACACTTCATGATGGGCCCCATAAGATGCTCCATACAAAATACACCCCATATAATGCTCCAAAAAGGTTAATTGCCCCATAAGATGCTCCATAGAAAATATGCCCCATATGCTGCTCCATAAAGGTTATGCCCCCATAAGATGCTCCATAGATTATGCCCCCATAAGATGCTCCAAAGAATATGCCCCCATAAAATGCTTCATAGAATGCTGCTCGCCGCTGTCTACCACGTCATCTCTGTGACGTTCAGGCAGCAGAGGGCGCAGCGCACACTAACCACGTCATCGCGCCCTCTGACCTGAACATCACTGACAGAGGATGCAGCAGACAGCGGCGAGCAGCGTGGGAACCGGGGACAGGTGAATATCGCATATACTTACCCCCTTCTGGCGCCGTCTCTGCAGCCCCGTTCTCCCACGGTCTCAGGCGCCTGCCTTCAGCGGTCATGTGGAACCGCTCATTAAAGACATGAATATGCGCATATCCATGTCTTTAATGAACGGTATCACGTGACCGCTGAAGAAGGAGCCTGAGACCGGGAGAAGCGGTGGGGCTGCAGAGACTGCGCGAGGGGGGTAGGTATGATCCCTGACACCCCCACTCCCCTTCCCCCGCCGACCCACAGTATATGACTCGCATATAAGCTGAGAAGGGGGTCTCACACACACACACACACACACACACACTTTCAGCCACAAAAAATGGGCTGAAAATCTCGGCTTATACGTGAGTATATACGGTAATTTGTTGCAGGTTGTGAAAATCTGTTGTTGGCGCATAATACGCCAAAACTCTGGTGATTTTAATTTGATACATCTCCCCTGCTCTAGTTCTAAAACGGCTGGTCACAAGTAGCTCAGTGGTCATGAAGGTACTCGGAGTGGGATTGTGTGCCCCATGGGTTTAGAGTGCACAAGCTTAGTGGACATGACTGTACTCTGAGTGGGATTGTGTGCCCCGTCGGTTTAGAGTGCACAAGCTTAGTGGACATGACTGTACTCTGAGTGGGATTGTGTGCCCCATGGGTTTAGAGTGCACAAGCTTAGTGGACATGACTGTACTCTGAGTGGGATTGTGTGCCCCGTCGGTTTAGAGTGCACAAGCTTAGGCCTCTTTCACACTTCCGTTTTTTACAATCAGTCACAATCCGCCAGGTTTTGGAAAAAACGGATCCGCAATTTTCTTTTGAGGATCCGTTTTTTTCCCCATTGAATTTCATTAGTGGCGGATCCTGACGGATTGCTGTCCGTTGCATCCGTTTTTGTGAGGATCCGCCGTGATGTTGCTGTCCGTTTCCATCCTCAAACATTTTGAAACGGAGCTTGTAACGTTTTTTTTCCCAGCGGATCCTCCAGACACTGAATTAACCCGAAATTCTGTCTGGTTGCCGGACAATTCTCTCTCTATCTCTCTATCTCTTTCCCAGCCAGCGTTTCCTTTAAACTTCCTCATTCCGTTCACATCAGTTAAGAACGGATCCGCTTTTCTAACTTTTTGGCGGATTTGAACTGATGCAAAAAACTGAAGTGTGAAAGAGGCCTTAGTGGACATGACGGTACTCGGAGTAGGACTTGTGTGTCCTGTGGGTTTAGAATGCACAAGCTCAGTGGGACATGATGGTACTCCGAGTGGGATTGTGTGCCCCGTGGGTTTCGAGTGCACTTGCGCCCACTAGTGCAGTGTTATTAAATGCCCTGATTTATAGGAGGCAGTACTACTGGCATGTGTATGGATATATGGCACTATTCCTCTGGCAATCAAACTATTTAACCCCTAGGACAGGACAAATGTGATCATCTTATAAATATGAGGATTCCTTTTGTTCCCTCCTGACTTGAGTTGTCTTTTTCAGAATCTGAAGGTGAAAGGACCGAAGGACTCAAAGGAGCAGCCGACATCTGTTACCATGGAAGGTACTGACCCCTCTCTGCCTGTCGTCCTATGTTCCAGCCTTTGTGTCTGTTGCTCCAGTCTTTACCGATTTGAACATCTGCTGTTTGAGCTGAGCCATGGTAGGGAACATGTTTTCTCAAGGTCACTTCTGCGATTGCTAGCTAGGGCATGAAGGATATCATTGCCCTGATTAGTGCTATCGGCACTGGACTCCAGTGTAGTGAACTCACCCTTTACGTGCCAGAGCCCTCTACCAAGAGGATGCCTGGTCCTTCGGCATCTGAAGCTGCCTGTCTCGTCTTACCCTGCCGTCTACCCCTTCTCAGTTAAGCTTTTTTTTTCAATGAAATCTTTCCTGACATCATTGATTCGCTCGGCTGTGTAATGCTCTTTTATGCTTGCTCTGGATCCCTTCTCGTTTTGAGCACGATTGTGCACACTAGCTATTGCTTTGAGGACAATACATTCCATAAAACGCTTGGAAGTGAGGAGGAAACAATTTCTCCAAATCCCTCTTTAAAATGCCGATGCTGTCCACCTTGCACACTCCTCCCGGTCCCGCTCCTCCTCTAACCATCCCTCCCACCTCTCCTCATTGCATGGAGTGCATGTCTGTGACTGTGTGGTAGCCTGCATGTTAGGTGGCTGCTATTGTGCTGAAGCCAGCAGATTGGCTTGTGCCGGCTGGTGATGGGGAGTGGGACGAGACATGGCTGGATGCTGGGGCAATGGAAATTCTCTTCATCTTCCGTCTTTGCTGTAATTGCACTTATGGTAAAGTGGATCTTCTTTTCTCTTCGGCTTGTGCTTTATTTGTGGTCTGTGCTTTATGATTTATTGACAGGAGTGAATGCTTCATTCAAACAGCCTTGTATTTCATTCATATGCCTTTAATTTGGGAGACGGTCAATCTGTCGCTCCGGAATATACTCTTTCATAGGAATGTTAAGCAGTTTCTCGCTGTCATGTAGGAGAAGCTTCCGGTGACCATTGCTTTTTTGATTGCAAGCTTCACCGCACACGGCTGTCATTCCCTATTGTCATTTCTTCCATTTGTCTTCTGTAGCCACGCTTCTGCTGCTTGGCTCTTTTGTCTTGCGTTACTTGTAGATGGTGACTGGTGAGAGCGGGGCATTCATCCTCTGCAAGGTGCAGGGACGGAGAATGGAGTTGTCAAAGGGTCTTGTGCCCGGCCATGTGTCTCCTGGTGGAGGGAGAGAATAAGATCCCTGGGTTGTGTGGAATTTGTACTCGCCTTCATTGATGCTTTGCATTGACATTTAGTTGGAAGTATTATGGCTGTAAAGTCTGTCCTGTGGCGAGGGGCGTTCCTAGTGATGGAACTGTGGCATCTAAGAAACACGGGGAGCTCTGTGCATGAGTGGAGCGTGCGCTCGGGGAGGGTCAGACACACTGCAGACCGATGCATTCAGGTCACTGACTAAACAATGGACCTGGGTGACTGTCTGGTGTGGCGGGTCAGCCGG
Organism: Dendrobates tinctorius; assembly: GCF_039654945.1. NCBI lineage: Eukaryota > Metazoa > Chordata > Amphibia > Anura > Dendrobatidae > Dendrobates > Dendrobates tinctorius. Next base: position 8,207,229 of record NW_027361684.1, on the reverse strand, counting down.
TGAGATCCCCCGCCACCCTGAAGCGCCTGTGCTGTGTATTATACAGTGTGTATGTGTGTATATAATTAGGCAAACAAGCACTCACTCTCTAGCGCACACCACTCACTCTCTCTGCAGCGCACACCACTCGCACTCACTCACTCTCCAGCACACACCACTCAAACTCACTCTCCAGCGCACACACCACTCACACTATGGTCCAGTGCACATGCCACTCACTCGCTCCAGCGTGCACTCAAACCTGTATTAATGAATCAGTAGATATTTATATAGAGATGTACATATTGTGATAATTTAGGGGGGACAGCTTTTGGGGTCGTCTGGGTTTGATGATTGGCATCTCAATACAGATTGTCCATAGCATTCCTCCTGATGACAGTGGCACCGTCTGTTCGGTTCCTCAAGAGCAGAGTGTGAATGAATCATACCCTTTTTTTGTTGTAAAGGAGCGGTCACAGCAACTTTGTAATGAGTCTAATTAGCTTGAGTCATGGAGTGTCCGGATGCAGTGGGATCCCTCCCTTCTCGCCGCCAATTCTAACCGCGAGATTCTATCTGACACACGATAAAACCCGTTTTCTTTTCAGCTGTGCACGTTCCCTGATTGCATGAAATGTGACAGAATTGAGATAAGTCTGCCACTTTACTCACTGCCCCGCTGTAATGATACGCCGCTCAGGAAAACTCTATTCCAAATAGTCATTTTCGTTCCTGTATCAGAACCTGGATGCTGATTACGCAGCTACATGCCGCCCTGGAAATTCACTAATGAAAGTTCAACTTCACTTTCTCTTGAAAAGCGACTGATTTCTCTAACTGGCAGTGGAGAGAGAAGTCCTATTGGCTGCTAATATGCGGGGAATTGTATCCGCTAGACACCGGTATGATTGACCTGATTGTATACAAGAACCATAAAGGATGGACGGGTCTCTGAACCTACGGCAATCACAGTAGCTGTGTTCTTCTGGGATTGGCCTGGTAATGGCCGACTCTGCTGTGACTTATTACTGATCCTAAAAATAATGTGTTCAGATATGTGCACTGCTAAGGGAATAGACAAGGAAAGGACTTCAGTAACTTCTGTGCAAAGCCAATGGCGAGATAAGCGTGAGAAAGAAAAGGCTTTGTTCATGTTCCACTGCAATTACAATAGTATCTTGGTAAATATTTTTTTATTAAAAATACCCTGCCGTTTGGTGCCAAAAGCTCCTATTGTGTAATACAAGTCTGTGGCATCAACCCCGGATTTTTGTGGCAGATAAGTCTGCCTATGAACTGTAGACAAAAATTGGACATTTTCAATAAGGCTTCTTTTTTTTCCCACCTTTTTTTACTCAAACCGCAGAAAATAAATGATTGCCTGCCATTTTCCCCATCTTTAATAGCTGATTGCTAAATAGATATGTACGCCCTGATTTTCTCACCGGTCTTGATGAGGGGGTCGGTAGGAGTAAGATGCTCTTGATTCATAGGAACTTCTGACGATGGCCTACACCTCTATGCTCCACACCAGAGTCTTACTCCAGTTCCTGCCTCTGGATTTTATGTCTGCATGAAACACAAAAATGAACAAAAATAATCTCCACCTAATACACAATATATGGCCAGGAGTATTGGGACACCCACACAATACATCTACAGGAGATTTTGACCTTCCGTTTTAAATCCATAGGCATTAATATGGTATCTGTACCCACTTTGCAGGTATAACAGGTTCTACTCTTCTGGGAAGACTCTCTATAAGATTTTGGAGTGTGTTTATTGGATTTTTTGCCCATTCTTCTAGAAAAACATTTTTTAGTTCAAACACTGATGTTGGATGAGAGGGATGGGATCATAATTTCCATTCTAGATCATCCCAAAGGTCAGGCCGGTCTCTGTGTGGGGTCTAAATTTATCCAGCCATGTCCATGGATCTTGCTCATGCTGGAACAGAAAAGGACCTGCCCCAAACTCTTCACACAAATTTGGAAACTTACATTTGTCCTAAATGTCTAGGTATGCTGAAACATTAAAGATGTTGTGCTAAGTTTGGAATTTATCCCCTATGCCTAAGACGCAGAATAACTTCCCAATCGCTGTGGTTCTAAGAGCCCTTGTCCATCCCTTACAAAACAATCCCTCTCCCACCAAATTTTATAGATGGCAACTCCATTTGGGCAGATAATGTTCTCCTTCACCAAACCCAGATTTACCTATCAGATGCCAGAAAGAGAAGTGTTATCCATCACTCCACAGAACACCTTTCCCCTGCTCCAGAGTCCAGTGGTGGCTTTATATCACTCCATTTAATGCTTGCCATTGTGCTTGGTGATATAAGGCTTGTATGCGACTGCTCGGCTATGGAATCCCATGCCATGGAGCTCTTGGTGCACAGTTTTTGTGCTGGTGTTAATAGTGGAGGAGTTTGGAAGTTGTGTAGTTAAGTTAAGAAGCACCTTGTTGACTTTTATACACTTTGCTTCTCAGCACTTGGCAATCCCGCTTTGTAACCTTATGTGATCTCCATTTTGTGGCTGATTTGCTGTTGTTCCTTCCACTTTTCAATAATACCACTCTTAGCTCATGGTAGAAATGTCATGAAATGGCTAGTAACTAGCCGCTAGTTACATTGATGGCTCCTATTACAGGATCTCGCGGGTATCTCTGAGCTCTTTAGAAGGAGCCATTCTTTCATTAATGTTGGTAAAGCCAGATGGCACAGCAAGGGGCTGGATGTTAGACGCCTGTGTCAATGGGACTGAATGCAAAATCCGAATGACGTGCCTTTCCCAATACTTTTGTCCATGTAGGATGGTCAGTAGGCAGGTGAGTTCAGTTATGTGTCAGGACGGTCATTTCTTCCTTCTGTATTTTTGTACTTTCCACACTGATGACCAACAAAAACCTGAGAAGGCTTCACAACCCCCAGTGTCACGTGTGCTGTTCTAAAATTACATTGATGCCGTTATATCATGCGTATGTATATCCCCCAATAACTGGATCAGCCGCCTTCCATTTACACATAGCTCTCCAGAGATCCCTCCAGAGTCTTTAATTTAAGAGTAGGAATCTTTACAGATGCATCAATCATGGTAACTTTTGCAAACAGCCACTGTTTACAGAGTAGAAAAGCATCAATATTTCGGGATGACCAAACTATGGCCATTTCTCAAACCTAATCCAATTTTTCACTTGGTTGCATAGTTACTCTCTTGTGTTTTTTTTCCCAAATATTTATTACCTATCTGCAGAGTAGATGATGTATGATCTCTTAGGGTCCAAATTTCCCAGAACCTTACTGATCCTGAGTACAGAGGTCACAAAGTGTCCTAAGAAAAATGGTGCAGTAGTGCACACGAGCGACCCCACCGCTTCGGTCACTGATGAACTGCTGTCCCCGTCAGTTCTAATAGTGAGTGGAGCTGTTATCATTCAGGTGCACTAACCCTCCGTCCACAGGGGAGTTTGGGCCCCCATTTTTGGGATTGTGGAGGGGGTTGATAAAGTGGTTTTTCAACAAAATGAATTTTAGTGACTTCATACTTAAATATATTTGCAGTCCTCCAAGTTGTATAACTTTATTTATGGCATAAGGATAGGGTTGTCTTTATAACACCGTTCCTTTAACTTCGTTATTCTGAAATGCCTCACGCCGTCTTATCGTTGTTCTGCTGAGCACGCAGCTTTACAGAAATCTCTCAATAAAAAATTTAACCTTGAACATACAAGGATTTATTGACTTTTTCTTCCCATATTAAGTTTCAATACTATAAAGAATGTAAGTGACACCTTGGAGCATCTTTCTTTCCTTTGGTCACCGATATGTGGTTTATTCCCTTACATTGGATACTTGCTCCATTTCATGAAGCATCTCTTCCGTCAATCAACTCTGGCAATATAGAATTGTAGATGTGCGCTGTGGATTAAAGGGGATGTCTGCTACTAGGACAACCCATTCTTAGACTAAATGTTTGGCCCCAATCAAATAATAAAGCCTATACTCGCCTCCTGTGCCGGCACTGTTCCCATGGTGTCGGCGCTCTCTCTGCCTGGGCTGTGATGCGGGTGTTGTGACACATGACACCGGCGCTCAATCAGCGCTGGCTTCACTGTCTCCGCCTTCGGACAAACTGGACAGGAAGAGGAAGTCGGTTCAGCTGCAGCCCGGACTTCCTCTTCATGATCAGTTTGTCCAAAGGCAGAGACAGTGACGGCAGCGCTGATTGGGCGCCGTACGTCACGTGTCAGTCACAGCCCTGGGACCACGAGTGCAGACTCCGCTGGAACAGAGCCAGCACAGGAGGCGAGTATAGGCTCTATTTTATCGGGCCCAAACATTTAGTTTAAAAAGGGGTTGTCCTAGTACTGGACAAACCCTTTCATTGTAAAAGTTGAAATAATATAGTAATCTATTTTTTTCACCAAAAGTTTTCATATTTATGCAACAGAACAAAAAAGATTTTCATTCTGGATGATTATTCCTCTCGCCCTCTGGGGATTAGAACCTCCGCGACTTCAGGGCATCCAGGTCCAACTACCCCATCCAAGTAGCATCCTGCTTTTAGCGGGCACCCACAGAGAGGAGGTAGCTTAGGAATCTGACCAAGCACAGCAAGGCATGTGGCCAGGTGACCTGATTATCTCAACCTGGGTTCTCCAAACTTGTTTGTGTGCTCCATGATGAGCAGTGGAGCAGATCTGTATTCCACCAGCTGGAGCCGTCGTTCCTGGGCTGACGTCCTGTAGAGTCACGCCAATAACGGGAGCATGGTCCTTTTATAGGTCTCATTTCTTCGCATTGTCTCATAGGATTATGGAAAGGTGGGGCGAGGTAATCCCTCATTGTTTGATTGTTCAATTAAACTTCATATTTGTCCTTTAAGTTGTGCAGACTAATACACTGCAGGAGCGGATACAATATGTAATCGGCAGGCATTCTACAAATTAACATACATTACGGTTCAACAGACAGTCTCACATGAAACAATGGCTCATGTCCCTTGACTTATTTAACAAAGGAACAGTATGTCTGGCATAATTGAGAATAATTCACTAATTCACCCCTGCACGCATGGCCAGATGACACCCCAGTACTTTTACTGTAACAAAGGATGTTCTAGATCTGTTATTGGTTTTACCATCTTTAGCCTAATCATGACTTTATTCAATACCTATGCATTCATTTATGATATAGCAATACTAACAGTCCCAAACCTTTCCAGTACTTCAGAGAAATAAACTGTTTGCCTTCAAAACATGCTATTTAATCTGAGAACATCATAATATAGTGCAAAATAACCTACCGTAATTCGAAGGATGCATCTCTTATTAGCCTGTGTGGTGTTTCAATGCAATTAGTGTTTTATCAGCAGAAGATTACCATTGCAAGACTAGGTCTCCTGTGCAGTCCATTCCAGCTAACCTGTGTAACTCTGCCCCCACCACTGATTGGCAGCTTGCTGACAGTGTACACAGGAAGCTGCCAATCAGGGGTGTGTGGGTGGGGTTATACACAGCTCAGTATTCTGAGCACTGCTACATGTACAACAGATAAAACTGGGATTCTATCAAAACTGCAGCAAGTAGCCCAGTACTTGATACATTGTTCAAATCAGGCGCTTTTGCCCTATATTATGCACAGATTACATTGCAAGAACCTGCTTAGCAATACCCTTTAACCCTATGGTGATGATATGGCGGTCTTATATCTTGCACGTGTCTATATAAATCTGACTTTAGAATTGTTCCATGATGAAACACTTTACTAGAATGCTGGATGTCAATATTCATAATATTGAATCTGCTTTCATAGATATCGTGTGATATGAATGTTCTTATTACTGCTTTGCTTTATTGCTCATTTTATTGCTCTTTTCTTCTTTCCGGAGCACAGACATACAAAAGGATAATGCTGATGTTAAGTGGAAGCGTCGTGTATGGCGGAGCGCAAATGCCATTGTGTCTGGCTAGCAGTAAAAAAAATATAGGAGTGGGATGCGTTTGCTTAATGTTGTAGGGGAAAGGTCTGAGCTGTGGTGTTGGTGCAGTGTGTTTACAAGCTCCTTCTCTATTGTCAGGCATATTAGTCCATGTCTCCACCGCTAAGAGCTTGGTGATTCATTCATTCATTATTCTGGGATTATAAAGGATGATGATTCATTCTTCTTAAATATTAACTTAATATCTGTTGTTTTCTGGGGAAATTGCCTCCCTGGTGTCTTGTAATTCACTATTCATTTATTCCTGCACGTGGCCATTGCAAAGCTTTATAAACCAAAGAACTGGCCCACACTTGCTGCTTGTATTACCATCTGCCATTGATGATGAATAAATTGAATTGTAGCAGGACTCGGATACACGTGCGTTTTTCATTTGCTACATTTCTTATCTTATTTAATTTTTATTGACTAAGGTGCTTGGATATACACAAGAGAGCTGTAAATCCATCATCCTCCATTAGCATGCACGCTCCGAGCATAGTATTACCGCCACTAAAGGGCAAAACGCTGCAGACAGACCTTGGAAAGTGGTTTTCAGTTCTGAGAAAAAAGGATTGGGCAAATTGAAGTCCTAACTTGCTTGATCCCACTTTTCCTTGACTCCTGCCATTGTGTGAGGTCACAAGACCTCCACCTATTCCCACCCTTATATGGAACTAGCTGGAGAGCCCGGCGCTGCCCGGGCATAGTAACTAACTACGGTAAAGGCCCCTTTACATTTAGCGATGCACCAGCGATCCGACCAGCAATCCGACCCGGTCAGGATCGCTTGTGCATCGCTAAATGATCGCTAGTGAGCTGCCACACAGGCAGACCTCACAGCGATGCAGCAGCGACGCAGCGCACGATACTCACCTTTTACACACAGCGATCCTGACGTCCTCCCGCCCGCCTCCACACGTCGCTCGTCGGCGCCAGCAGGAAGCGCACAACGAGAAATGGAGCCGGACATTCTCGCGCGATCAGCGATGGACAGCAGGGGAGCCGGTCAGATGTAAGTATCACACGTAGCGATATCGCTATGTGTAAACCCCCTTTAGTTATAACAAATTATAATGATTATATCTATATACAGAAAGCTGAGTGTAGAGCCCCGCCCACTCCACATAGCCACATTCACTATAATATCCCAAATCATTCCGTTAGCCAGAGCCACAGGACTACTACCCCTAATATCCCACATCATACCGTCAGCCAGAGCCACAGGACTACTACCCCTAATATCCCACATCATCCCGTCAGCCAGAGCCACAGGACTACTACCCCTAATATCCCACATCATCCCGTCAGCCAGAGCCACCGGACTACTACCACTAATATCCCACAACATCCCGTCAGCCAGAGCCACCGGACTACTACCACTAATATCCCACAACATCCCGTCAGCCAGAGCCACCGGACTACTACCCCTAATATCCCACATCATCCCGTCAGCCAGAGCCACCGGACTACTACCACTAATATCCCACAACATCCCGTCAGCCAGAGCCACCGGACTACTACCACTAATATCCCACATCATCCCGTCAGCCAGAGCCACCGGACTACTACCACTAATATCCCACATCATCCCGTCAGCCAGAGCCACCGGACTACTACCCCTAATATCCCACATCATCCCGTCAGCCAGAGCCACAGGACTACTACCCCTAATATCCCACATCATACCGTCAGCCAGAGCCACAGGACTACTACCCCTAATATCCCACATCATCCCGTCAGCCAGAGCCACAGGACTACTACCCCTAATATCCCACATCATCCCGTCAGCCAGAGCCACCGGACTACTACCCCTAATATCCCACATCATCCCGTCAGCAAGAGCCACCGGACTACTACCCCTAATATCCCACAACATCCCGTCAGCCAGAGCCACCGGACTACTACCACTAATATCCCACAACATCCCGTCAGCCAGAGCCACAGGACTACTACCCCTAATATCCCACAACATCCCGTCAGCCAGAGCCACAGGACTACTACCCCTAATATCCCACATCATCCCGTCAGCCAGAGCCACCGGACTACTACCACTAATATCCCACAACATCCCGTCAGCCAGAGCCACCGGACTACTACCACTAATATCCCACAACATCCCGTCAGCCAGAGCCACCGGACTACTACCACTAATATCCCACATCATCCCGTCAGCCAGAGCCACCGGACTACTACCACTAATATCCCACAACATCCCGTCAGCCAGAGCCACCGGACAACTACCCCTAATATCCCGCATTATCCCGTCAGCCAGAGCCACCGGACTACTACCACTAATATCCCACAACATCCCGTCAGCCAGAGCCACCGGACTACTACCCCTAATATCCCACATCATCCCGTCAGCCAGAGCCACCGGACTACTACCACTAATATCCCACAACATCCCGTCAGCCAGAGCCACCGGACTACTACCACTAATATCCCGCATTATCCCGTCAGCCAGAGCCACCGGACTACGACCCCTAATATCCCACATCATCCCGTCAGCCTGGGGTCAGAACCAGAGCGCTGAGTGCAACGGTCTTATCTTCCATACCGGGGATCCCTTTAGAATCAGAGCGCTCAGTGTATTTGCCCTGACTTTCACAGCAATAATCCCTTTAATAGAAGCCTGGGGTGAGAATCAGAGTGCTGAGGGATTTACTCTAACTTCCACACTGGAGATCCCTTTAAGAGAGACCTGGGGTCAGAACCAAAGCGCTGGATGGATTTGCTCTGACTTCCATACCAATGATCCCTTTAAGAGGGAGGATGTGCCTATGGGACAGAGGATGTGTGATGGGTATATGGGCATCGGGAGGGGGGGAATTCATTTCTGTCATGTGTTCTCTGCTCCTTTCTGGGGGGCAGACAGTGGCTGGGAGCTTATGTACCTGGGGATGCTAGATTTCTCCCACCATGTCAGTGTCTGCCAAGGTGTTGTCAAGTGGGAAAACTTACTCTTAGCAACCAATCACAGCTTAGCTTCTTTTAACCAGCTCTGGTGAAATGAGAGATGCTTAGTGATTGGTTGCAAGGAAAACTGTTGCTCATAGCAACCAATCACAGCTCAGCTTCTTTTGAACAGCTCTGGTGAAATGAGAGGTGCTACGTGATTGGTTGGTGACACACACACACACACACACACACACACACACACTTTTTTATATATAGAGATTTGTCACCAGGTCTTTGCCACTACCATCTGAGAGCAGCATAGTATAAAGACACTGACTCGAGTGATGTCATTTACTGAGCTGCTTCCTGTGTTTTTTTTTGTGTTTTTCTTAATTTTTTTTAATAAAATCAGTTTTGTGTGCTGCAGATCTAGCTGTTCTCTGAATGCTGAGCTCTGTGTAACCCGCCCACAACATTGACTCGCAGCTTTCTGTATGCACTGTGCATAGGCAGAAAGGCCAAGTCCCGAAAACCTAACTGCAGTGGGGAATTGCTGTGCCATGATAGGTTTGGAGGTTGTGATGTGGCTGTAAATGGCTAGATTGCAGACGGGTCACATACAACATGCAATGAAATCTGTGGGGTTGAAGTGCATGCTACTTGAGACCTGCAAGCAAAAATCCAGCAGATTCTCATGCGCGAGTCACAATGTAAACCCATAGACAATGTATAAACGCAATGTTTGTCATTTTGATCACCCTGGTACTCCTGTTGTGTGACCGTATAGCCCCCCGCCTAAATACACATACAGATAGGTCTGTATTATAGCGCTATTATTTACCAAGTCATAATAAGACCAGAGCGGTTTATCAGCCCTTTTATAATACCTTTATGTCCCTCTGGTTTCATATAGAGATGGATCGCTTGTCCGTCCAATAAAATAGCTAAATTAGAGAACTTGCAGCATATTTAGGCTAAGTTCACACTGAGCGTTTTTTTGCAGCGTTTTTTATGCAAATTTTCAGCTGCTTTTTACCGTACCAGCAAAAAGCCTATGAGATTTCAGGAATCTCATGCACACATTGTTTTTTGTCATTAGGATTTTGGTCCAACTGTTGCCCCGTTGTTGGGGATTGATGTGGAGTTGCTATTTTGGTCATTACTATACTTTTTTTTTTCACTAATGTCTGTGGTGTGTGTTTGTGTGTACGGACGTCGCTTATCTCTGTTCTGCAGGCATACGCCATGGACTGTTATTCAGTGCAGGTATCGGCATCATTAATCCTGGGAGAGCGATGGTGTCGGATAAGGAAATGTATCATCGTTTGTTGACTGATGGGAAAAGCCGCCTACAGCAACGTTTAATCTTGGAAGGCGCGATTCTTTGTTACATCGGTGATTTAGACAGATTTGCTTCTTACTCTTAATTTCCCTATAGTGACTGGAATATGGCCAGTGACAATTAAAGTTACGCACTAATGAGATTTGTGCAATCTCAGCCATACTAATTGTCTGAAAGTAGGGCAATGTCTCTGGTTCCCATAGCCTAGCGCCACAGTGGGATGTGAATAGATTTTTTAGCGCTCAGGTAATTTACTTAATTTATAAAAAGTCGAGATGAATATGATGATATTGTCAATATTCTTTTTTTTTGCCTTATTTGGGTTACTTGCCATTATTTGGAAAGCTGGTTTCCTTGCGTTATCTTATCAAGGTTTTGCTTTGTCTTTGGCAAATGTAGACAGAAGAGAAAAAGGAAATGGTCAGGGTTGGGGTACGTTCACACGGGGCAAGATTTCCACAGCAAATTCCGTTGTAGATTCAACCTCAAAGCTGCACATTCTGCATTTATACCAAGAGGATTTTGATGCAGATTTCACCCCTTTCCACTGCAGTAGAAATTCCAAATCCAAAAAGCATTGACGTGCTACAATTCGTCCCTCAAGTCGGTCACACGCGGAAAACTTGTAGTTTAGAGTTTTAAAATATATGTATTATTTGGTAGAAAAATAGAGATGGACGTTCTAGACGTAGATGATGCACAGCTAGTCCACCAATGTGCATCTCCCCTCTGTCCATACAGGACTCATCTGCTGTAGATTGGCCGCACCAAAGGGTCAAAATCCACAGGATAAAGAGACGTCAAAACCACAACTGAAGTCAATTTACGCTGAGTTTTTTCCTCTGCAGCATGTGGATGGGAGTTCCATGTGGACGCATGAGAATATGCCCTGAATCGTCCAGTTACATCCAATAGTCCCACCTTGCCCAGTTAGATAAAAGTCTGTAGTGTGGCCACTAGTGATGAGCGAGTATACTCGTTGCTCTGGTTTTCCCGAGCATGCTCAGGTGTCCGAGTATTTTGGCGTGCTCGGAGATTTAGTTTTTGTCAACTCAGCTGCATGATTTGCGGCTGCTGGACAGGCTGAATACATGTGAGGAATGTGTGTTTGTTAGGGAATCCCCACATGTATTCAGGCTGTCCAGCAGCCACAAATCATGCAGATGAGATGACGGAAACTAAGTCTCTGAGCACGCCAAACTACTCGGAGGACACCCGAGCAACGAGTATACTCGCTCATCACTAGTGGCCACAGATAAATCAAGAAAGTGCCGAGACAGAGGTTATCTGAGAGTGTTTCATCTCATCGTCTTTCAATTTCCACGTAACAAGAAGTCAAACTTTGTAATTAATTTGCATTACACACAAAATAAGCATTTTCGCATAAGCGGTGAAGTGGAGGATCAGCCCAGACATGGCTGTTTATTGCACTGGCCAAAGTTCTGTAGCCACGTGGCACAATGCTACCAAAAAAATAATAAAAGGTAAAGAATTTTTTATGACCAATCTTTTCTATTATGATAAATAAATGAAAAAATATCCCTGGCCAACCCCTGTAACTGAGAATATATAGAATTATTTCCTGTAAATAATACTAATGCTTACTGTCCAATCTGTGCTGGAAATCTGGGGTGCCTTATTGCCACTTCTGTACAACGACTCTGCTCAGATCTGATGTAGGAAGCGGCCATAACAAGGACCATTGATTGCACTGGGCACCACGCAGGGCTTCACTGCCATCGTGTGAGAAGCAATAATCGCCCAGCGATCACTTCTCTCATCATAAGTGAATTTTCAGGGGTATTAGGAGCCAAACACCTTCCCTTGTTCCCAAAAAATTACCTAATAGCTGGGAGGAGCGGAACACCTGCTGAACAGGCGTTTTCTAAAGTATTCAACCCCTTTTTAATAATCAAAACTGTTAAAATATTTTGGCACAAGTACATAACGCTTGAGTGGCTCTTAAATGTTTCAGTGGGACTTATTCTCCTAGCAGGTGACCACACAGAGGTGGGATAGTCATCTTCTCAAGCGTCTAGGTGACTGCAGATGAAACGACGACGTATGAAGAGCGTCCGGATGAGCCATATGCAGCACTTTCACAATTCAGTAATATACTTTATAGAGACTCTGAGACATGAGCTATGTTATAAGACAACCCCGACGATACTTTTGCCTCTCGAACAGTCACAATATATACCGTGACTGTTTGATGCCAATTTTTTTTTTGACTCTTACAAATCCATCTTTTTCGACATATTTCATGTCCCAGGGGCGCAGACACATTTGCTTTGCTCCCGTGCTTCATTTTTCACTGTTGGTTGCGCTGCTATATCTTTGTTTATTGATGATATATTATAATATTAGTATTTAATTTTTTTTTTATTTAGGTTTTTGCTCTTTAGGTTTTGGAGCATCCAGGTTTGTCGGCTGTTCATATTTCTTACAAAGTAGATTTTTATTTTCTTTTTTTTGTGGTTGAGGTCTCCGTATCGTCGCTGATTGTCTTCTTACGTCCCCAGACTGACACTGGGTTAGTACTTGAATTTTTGAGCTGGTGCAGTATTTTGTTTGTGAAAAAGTCAAGTGCCTACTGCTGTTTAGAAGTGAGGAGCGGGAAGCCATGGAATTCATGACGGTGATGAGTGACTTCTCTTCTCCCCAGCGCTTTTTATGCTCTACTCCTATTTCTGCTTCTTGGAATAATGGGTTTAACCGGCTCAAAAGAGACAAGCCGCTGGAAACGTGGAATAGGGCTCCCTGCAATGACAAATATAATTCTGAGCGCCATTGTGCAAGTCTTGTGCGATCAGATCCACCTTTGTGTACGAGAAGAACGGGCAGGTAACAAAGAAAAAACGGTACTGAAAGTATAGAAAGGAAAGTGTCTCTACTGCACGCAGGCGGTCTGCTCGGAAGCTTTTGTTATATTTGCTTTTTGAGTGAAAATCACATATTACTGTAAGGCTGCCTTTACACAGGCTTTTATAAAAAAAAAAAGCATTTCTACTTGTTTTTTTTGGGGGTAGGGGATAGATAGATATAGATAGATATCTATATATATCTCTGATATTGAAGACCCATTTGTAAGACTGGCAACACCAATATTATATATAATATTGGTGTTGTCAGTCTTTCAAATGGGTCTTCAATATCACGTTGTTGAGGCCTGACACCCAGCACACACGCACCAATAATCTTGTTGCAGGTCCCACAGCGGCCAGATATGAGGTTCAATGGTCTTGTCATTAAAGTTCCTTGTAGAATCACACGAGTTATAATGTCAGACTCGTTTTTCATCGATCTGACATGGATAATATTGTATTTCCTTTGCCATGTGAGGTCTCTGATATGGAGCTGCATTGTCTACCTTACGGGCAGCTGTTTTCACCTTGCCTTGATTAAATCCTCTTTGGTAATCTGGCTGTATTCAGTCAAAGTTTGCCCTTCTAACAATAGTCAGCTACTTGTTAATAACTGTGTGCACACTCCATGTCTGCTCTCCATCAGATAACCTTCTTCAATTGCCTGTTCACAGCAGGGATGCCGGCAGTGATCCAATGCCCCCCAGCCTTTTATAACTCATAGCTCCATTTGTGACAAATATTATTCAATATCACATGTCTGTGAGTGGCAAAAGTATGTGAACCTTTGCTTTCAGTATCTGGTGTTACACCCTTGTACAGCAATAACTGCATCTAAACGGTTTCTGTAATTGATGATTCGTGCTGGACACCGGCGTGGAGGAATTTCAACCCATTTCTCCGTACAAAACAACTCAAACTCTGTTTTATTGATGGGTTTTCTGCACACTTTTGGTCCTTCCACAACATTTTCTATAGGATTAAGGTCAGGACATTGACTTGACTGATCCAAAACATTTAACTTTATTCTTTTTTTTTAACCATTCTTTTGTAAAATGACTTGTCCATTCTGTCATTGTCTTGCTGTATGACCCACGTTCTCTTGAGACCCAGCTCATCACCAGAACTCTTGGCATTTTACTTTAGAATTTACTGATAAAATTCAGAATTAATTTTTTACATCAATTATGGCAAACCATCCTGGCCCCGATGCAGTAAAACAGACCCAAACCATGACACACAACGCTACCACATTTCACAGAGGTATGAGGTTTTTTTATAAACGCTTCTCATTTAAACCATAGGGCTCTAATTGACTTCTTTCATCTCAAAACATTGCTCCGCTAGCTTTCTGGTTTGCCCAGGTGATCATTAGCAAACTGCAGATGAGCAACAATATTCTTGTTGGAAAGAAGTGTATTTCTCTTTGCAATTCCACCATGTACATAATTGTTGTTCATTGTCTTTCCGATGGTGGACTCATGAATAGTAACATTAGCTAATGTGAATAAGGCCTTGAGTTGCTTTGAAGTTACCTTGAGTTCCTTTGTGACCTGACAGACTATTATACTCCTTGTTCTTATATTGCGCTGATGAAGACTAGCGCCGAGATGCACGTTGGGGCCTTGTGCCAATCTTGCAGGAGGAGATAAATACAAGTACATGCACTGATGCAATCTTCTTACCTAATTAACACTCTTTACGATACCCATTATATTTTGTCTCCTCCTGCTATGTAATGTCGTCTCTTTATGGACTCAATTTGAGTTTGTTTTAAATATTTGATGTGACTTTTTATTGCTAAGTAAAATGTACTACTTTGTCTACCTATGACTATATATCTTGTTTTGTGAATAGAGTTGTGGCCAAAAGTATTGACACCCCTGCAATTCTGTCAGATAATACTCAGTTTCTTCCTGAAAATGATTGCAAACACAAATTCTTTGGTATTATTATCTTCATTTAATTTGTCTTAAATGAAAAAACACAAAAGAGAATGAAGCAAAAAGCAAAACATTGATCATTTCACACAAAACTCCAAAAATGGGCCAGACAAAAGTATTGGCACCCTCAGCCGAATACTTGCTTGCACAACCTTTAGCCAAAATAACTGCGACCAACCGCTTCCGGTAACCATCAATGAGTTTCTTACAATGCTCTGCTGGAATTTTAGACCATTCTTCTTTGGCAAACTGCTCCAGGTCCCTAATATTAGAAGGGTGCCTTCTCCAAACTGCCATTTTTAGATCTCTCCACAGGTCTTCTATGGGATTCAGGTCTGGACTCATTGCTGGCCACCTTAGAAGTCTCCTGTGCTTTCTCTCAAACCATTTTCTAGTGCTTTTTGAAGTGTGTTTTGGGTCATTGTCCTGCTGGAAGACCCATGACCTCTGAGGGAGACCCAGCTTTCTCACACTGGGCCCTACATTATGCTGCAAAGTTTGTTGGTAGTCTTCAGACTTCATAATGCCATGCACACGGTCAAGCAGTCCAGTGCCAGAGGCAGCAAAGCAACCCCAAAACATCAGGGAACCTCCGCCATGTTTGACTGTAGGGACAGTGTTCTTTTCTTTGAATGCCTCTTTTTTTCTCCTGTAAACTCTATGTTGATGCCTTTGCCCAAAAAGCTCTATTTTTGTCTCATCTGACCAGAGAACATTCTTCCAAAACGTTTTAGGCTTTTTCAGGTAAGTTTTGGCAAACTCCAGCCTGGCTTTTTTATGTCTCGGGGTAAGAAGTGGGGTCTTCCTGGGTCTCCTACCATACAGTCCTTTTTCATTCAGATGCCGACGGATAGTACGGGTTGACACTGTTGTACCCTCGGACTGCAGGGCAGCTTGAACTTGTTTGGATGTTAGTCGAGGTTCTTTATCCAACATCCACAATCTTGCGTTGAAATCTCTTGTCAGTTTTTCCTTTCTGTCCACATCTAGGGAGGTTAGCCACAGTGCCCATGGGCTTTAAACTTCTTGATGACACTGCACACGGTAGACACAGGAACATTCAGGTCTTTGGAGATGGACTTGTAGCCTTGAGATTGCTCATGCTTCCTCACAATTTGGTTTCTCAAGTCCTCAGACAGTTCTTTGGTCTTCTTTCTATTCTCCATGCTCAATGTGGTACACACAAGGACACAGGACAGAGGTTGAGTCAACTTTAATCCATGTCAACTGGCTGCAAGTGTGATTTAGTTATTGCCAACACCTGTTAGGTGCCACAGGTAAGTTACAGGTGCTGTTAATTACACAAATTAGAGAAGCATCACATGATTTTTCGAACAGTGCCAATACTTTTGTCCACCCTCTTTTTTTATGTTTGGTGTGGAATTATATCCAATTTGGCTTTAGGACAATACTTTTTGTGTTTTTTTTCATTTAAAACAAATTAAATAAAGGTAATAAAACCAAAGAATTTGTGTTTGCAATCATTTTCAGGAAGAAACGGAGTATTATCTGACAGAATTGCAGGGGTGTCAATACTTTTGGCCACAACTGTAGGTCTTGTTAGGCCGCGCACTAGCATATTGCCTTGAGTGTTGTGAATATTGGCAATGTGGTTGGGGTCTACAGTGAGAACGGGCTATAAAAAGTTATTCACATTTTACCACGATTTCATTCCCTTTCCTCCTTACATGTACAGTCCAGCCCGTCTCTCTTGATTTCCTGTGTATTAGCTTATCTACTCCTAATAGCCTTTCCTTTTTCTCCTTTTAGCTCTTCTCTACAAGCCTATTGATCGTGTGACGCGGAGTACCTTAGTGCTTCATGTGAGTAATAGTGCGTAGTCTAATCCAACCTAGCTCCAGATTTTACTAAAAAACGTTTTCTTCAGGTTTCATAATAGTGAGTTACCAAACAAACGAAACGTGTTTGACGATGGTTAACCCTTTTCTGCCCAGTGCCCAGCGATGCACCTACTGCACCTCCCTGGCATGATGAAGCCTGTCCAGCCCTCGTAGCAGGAGCTCATGGTCCATACCTAGGATGTACCCCCAAATCATTTGAACCCAATGTTCACAATTTTGTAGCCACTACTTTCCAGTGAATACAATGAATATACCGTATATAAATCCAGCCTCAAAACCATCCTGTACAGTATAAAAGCAAATATTAACCAATTTTATTCCTTTATTCACAGCTTAATCCTCATTCTGCTGTTGAAAACCCCTAGAACAGTGATGGTGAATTTTTTTTAGAGACCAAGTGCACAAACTGCAATCCAAAACCCACTTATCACAAAGTGCCAACTTAACCTGAAGGTTTTAGATTAAAAAAAACCAACTCGTATATTAGTGCACTATAGAGTCTATAATAGCAAAGAGCTTGTAAGCGCTGCACTCCAAGCCTAAGATACTAGCCACTGATTGCAGTGAAGGTCTGTTTTTGAGAATGGAGAGGATTTTTAATCAAAAGTAAAATTGCAAAGTTGTTTGTTTTTACAACCTCTTTGCAACTGTAACCCTTTATCATGATGAGTATAATCTTTTAGGCCAGGGATGTCAAATTTAAATACACAGAGGACCAACATTAAAAGCTTGGACAAAGTTGCAGGCCAACCTTGATATTAAAAAAAAAAATGTCTACCATTGAGGAAGTACTTCCTTATCAAACAAAATGATTAACTTTTTGAATTATATTGGTGTAATATAATGCTATGTAAGAGCAGTAATAATCATGTGGCCCAATGGCCTATTTTAAATCTGTAATAACAAAAGATAAAAAACCTTGAATAAAACAGATAAAGTATGATGCCAATAAAAGTGCTCCCCAAACACAGTATGGGCAGTGAATTCCTCCACAGGACCCTCCACGCAAAGTATGATGACCCTAATGTGTACCCCCCCCCCTCAATCTCCCATACAGTATAATGGGCCCCACATGGTGCTCCGTACTGTGTAATGGGCCCCACATGGTGCTCCGTACTGTGTAATGGGCCCCTCGTGGTGCTCCAGTGTAATGGGCCCCACATTAAAACAAATAACTACTCACCTCTACCTGTTCCCCCGCTGCTTTTGGCTCATCATATCACAGTCCTACCTGTGCCATCCCCCTCATCACTTGAGCCACCACCCTCGCCCTCCACAGCACGCGCGTGGCCTGATGGGTGAGGAGGGGGGGTGGCGCGCAGGCTGAGGAGAAGATGCATGTACAGAGGAGAGTGTTGGCGACGATAGTGATGAGATGGTGCGCATGCTCCCTCTGGCACGCTTGACATAGGTTCGCCACCACTGCCCTAGAAGGAAAGCTCCTAATAAATGATCACTTTTATCCAAAAAGTCATGTATATGGAGTGAAATGGAGAAAGTTTACATTACCTCCACTTAACATCGTGCTAGAGTCACATCTTTTTCCTTTGTCAGGATTTGTCGGATTTACTTAGTCTTTGTTTTAGGTCGGGGGATGAATATAAATTTGAAGCTGTGACTCATGAATGACATGGACTACCGCAGTGATGTGAGAGTGCGGGCTGCAGAGCTGTACTCGTACTACGAAGAGAGATGCTGTGTTAAGGGATGAATGCTTTCTCTGCAATTTCCGAGAAAGGACGTTGTGATGAGCTTTGTCCTCTAGCTGTATGCTGAAGGTCCCACTCAATGGACAGGCCAGTACTGAGTGCAGGGGGCTGTATGGTGGTACATGGAGTGCACTGGGAATCAATGCTATTAGGTGAAAATACGTCCATATTACGGCTTGTGATTTGTATGAAATCAAAGGCATAGAGCTGTATAATAGGACCCCATGCACCTCCATGATTGCCCTGCTGTGTCTTCATACACCAGAAGAGAATCTGCGAGACCTTCCAGATTGCTCGTCTAGAGGCCTATTCACATAACCTTGTTGAATCATCCGTATTATGGCCTCAAGTCTCAGCCTGACCCCATTCTGCAGATAAAGTAATGGACACGACACTTCGAGGACAAGCTGCTGGGCAGGTGCCAGTTCTTCTCTGCTTCCCAGGAAAGCTGAGGATGCCACCGTGCCTGAAAAGCCATGAAGCCAAGATTCATGACATTGCCTGCTCACCAATAGAAATCTCTTATGCCTATGCATGTCTAACAATAGGGTATAGAAGGTGGACACATTGTAGACGCTGGAGAATCAACACTAGGGGGCACTATAATGATATAGTAATGAGTATTTCTCTGCACAGAAACATTGTTAGGGTATTGGTTGATATAATGTATATACAGACTTCCTATATCTAAACCAACGCCTGGGATAACCCCTTTGGTATTAAAGAGCTTATGTAGAACACAACCTTCCTAATTCAGCGAGCTTTACAATGCCCCCCAGGAGCAATGATGTCACCTAGACTAAGTAATATGTTCTGGGTGAGCGCCCATGTGTAGTCGGCTTTGCACTGACCCATATTAGCAGTTCTTTTATGTGTCAGACATTTATTAATATTCACATAACTAATAAAATGTTCATGGCCTGGTGAGGTGCAGATCTGCCCACACCTAAGAACTCTATTGATCTGAGTGTTTATAATCTACCGTGCTTAGACAAATGTCAAAAATGCAAAAAAAAATGCAGAACGTTGGACCTCATGATACAGACTCGTGCATATGTTTTTTAGGCTAATAGGAGAGTGGAAATGTCCCCATATTGTCTGATGACAGAGCCATGGTCTGAACGTGAACACATACTTGATGCTTTGCTATATGTTACTTATATTTCTCTGTCCTTTCCTGTGTTTCAGGATCTTTTGAAGCATACACCTGTCGACCACCCTGATTATCCACTGCTACAAGATGCACTTCGCATCTCTCAGAATTTTCTGTCTAGTATAAATGAGGATATTGATCCACGGAGAACTGCAGTGACAACACCAAAAGGCGAGGTGAGACCATGGCCAGAGCATGCCAAGTGACCATGAGCCCATGACCAGATCATGTCAGGTGACCAATGAGACCATGGCTAGAGCATGCCAGGTGACGAGACCATGGCCAGAGCATGCCGGGTGACGATAAGACCGTGACCATGGCTAGACCATGCCAGGTGACCAATGCAACCATGACTAGACATGCCAGGTGACCAATGAGTCCATGGCTAGATCATGCCAGGTGAGCAATGAGACCATGGACAGACCATGCCAGGTGATCAATAAGACCATGGCTAGACTATGCCAGGTGACCAATGAGACCATGTCTAAATCTCGCCAGGTGACCAATGAAACTATGGCTAGAGCATGCCAGGTGACCAATGAGACCATGGCCAAACCTTGCCAGGTGACCAATAAGACCATGGCTAGACTATGCCAGGTGACTAATGAGACCATGGCCAAAACTCGCCAGTTGACCAATGAGATCATGGCCAGAGCATGCCAGGTGACCAATGAGACCATGGCTAGCTCATGCCAGGTGACCAGTGAGACCATGGACAAACCTTGCCAGGTGGTCAATAAGACCATGGCCAGACCATGCCAGGTGACCAATAAGACCATGGCTAGACTATGCCAGGTGACCAATGAGGCCATGGCCAAACCTCGCCAGGTGACCAATGAGATTATGGCCAGAGCATGCCAGTTGACCAATGAGATCATGGCCAGACCATGCCAGATGACCAATAAGACCATGGCTAGACTATGCCAGGTGACCAATGAGACCATGGCCAAACCTCGCCAGGTGACCAATGAGATCATGGCCAGAGCATGCCAGGTGACCAATGAGACTATGGCTAGAGCATGCCAGATGCCGCAATGGAGCCATGTGGTCAGTTTAACAATCCCAAACTGGTGAAAGGATCAATCATTTGGTGGCACTCGAGATCTGATTTTTGATGAGCTTATACACATTATGGGGCAGATAGTGTCAATATTTTCTTTTTTCAGATCAATCAATCAATAGGCACTGCGGCAAACAAAATATTTTACATGTTCCCCCACATTTTTCAGGTAGCTGAGGCTGTAATCTGCCTTCGGCTCTATATAAACAGAGCTAGTTACGGTATTAAAACGTGGAATTTAAAACACAACTCTTTACTTTTGGTTGTGTGAGTGACCTGGATAGATCTTTGTATAGATGTGTATTTGGTTCCATTCACATCTGTAGATTGACTGTATGGACATGTGTGGTTAAAATTGTAATACAGAAATCTCCTTGAAATCTGAAGTTCAGGAAAAATTATGGACAACGCCTCTAAATTAATAGTGTAACATTAAACAGTCTATATTAATATGCTCCATTGTTCCAGCCACTCCAGTGTGGCATCTTCGCCACACACACTCAGCCGTTGAATCAGACAGCTGTGCATCTGCTGACAATGTGGCTCTTTCGGAGAACGCTGCGGATAATGATAATGTTTTATAGTGCAAAGAGCGAGTCTTAATTGTGTCAAAAATCTGCCCTTCTTGCTTGCTATATAACCGTTTCAATGCCTTGCCATATGCATGCAATTACAAATGTCTCAAAATAAGTTTCATAGCATATGTTTACTTGGACAGAAAAAAAAGTTGGATTGAAGATTTGTTTTTTTTCTTGTTACAAAAGTCAAGTAAGTGAGTATTGGCTTAGTATCTGCCAAATTCAGTGTCAGGTAGCTGCTGCTCAGGCATGCGTTCAGGAAGTAGGCGGCATTCCCTCCCTGCCCATCTGACTGGAAGATACAGTTTAAAGTTGTGAATATGAGAAATATTATAGGTGAGCTACAGGTAAAGACACCTAGGAAGTTTATGGGGCTGATTGAAATGTATTACCCCGATTTGCACAATTGGAATTGTTCACTTTACACAGAAGAAACAGCGGCTACATGTACTGTAGATTTGTCTGAGCCTTTCCATAAAATCCACGTGGCCAGTACATATCCATTTCTAGAGAGACTGTGACTTAAAATAGAACAATATGCACCAAAACGTCTCAAATATTATCATAAACAAAGCCAATCAATATGTGATGTAAAATTGGGCAGAAGTGACTAATAATGTGCCAATTTATGATACGTTGTTCCCGTTTTAAGACTGTCTGGTGTTTAGACCTTCCCAATACACTTTACATAGACTTCGGTCGAATTACGGTTCGGCCAATCATTTAGCCAGCAGGTATCTTTTCTGACTTCCCATACACAGGAAAGCTCACTCTATCAACCGCACCTGTGATCTCTAGGATGGAGCCGCTACCAGACATCTATGGTGGCATCTTCTCTCTTACAACACAAATGGATCAGATGTCCAAAATCCAACGTTCCAGTTCTTTTTCTCTCCCAACATAATCTGTTGGGGCCCCCATACACATTGTACTATAGTCCAAACGTGGCGATATTGATATTGGTC
Organism: Dendrobates tinctorius; assembly: GCF_039654945.1. NCBI lineage: Eukaryota > Metazoa > Chordata > Amphibia > Anura > Dendrobatidae > Dendrobates > Dendrobates tinctorius. The sequence goes on along the minus strand of NW_027361684.1, from coordinate 8,184,892 downwards.
AATCTGACCCTCATTGTGTTAGTTTTATTGTAAAAAGTTTGTCTGATCACACCGGATAGGGCACCGATATCAGAACAGTGGGGCTCCCGGCATCCCCATTGTTAGCTGTTAGAAGCAATGCTGGTTGGATGTAAACAGTGAATGGAGCTACAAATGCGCAACTCCATTCAGTATGTAGCAGCTGCTCCTGGGTATCGCAGAACAGCTACTAATCAGTGCTGTTCTGCAACATACGGCAGCAGCTGCTACACATTCAAGAAAATAGGGGCTGGTCTTCAGTACCCAGCAGCGGCTGCTACACCTTCCAGAAAATAAGAGCTGTTGTGCTGTAGCTGCAACACCTTCAAAAGATTTGGAAGAAGCATCATGCAGCGGCTGCCACACACGACTTGGAGCAGTGTAGCACAGGATTCAGTGTTCACATCCAGACACAGCTGGATCCAATAATTGCTGATCATTGGGGTTGCCGGACGTCGAACCCCTACTAATCTCATATCAATTACTTATAACTTATATTCTATATTTTATAGAGATGGCTCATCAATATCTTGTGACCAGACAAACTCTTTAAAGGCTCTACAGTTAGAGCCCCGTGGCCTGTAGCTGTGTATGGAAAGTGCGCATGTCATTTTCTGTTACGTGGTGTAAATCAAGCATGTCTTGGCAGAGCTGCTACTACTATGAGTTGGAATATATCACCCAAATTTTATAATTATATATGTGACCTATTCATTTGTATGGTACTATTTGCTTTTTGGTTTATTTTTCAGACCCGTCAACTTGTAAAAGATGGCTTCTTGGTTGAACTTTCAGAAAACTCCCGAAAACTGCGGCATCTTTTCTTGTTTACAGACCTCTTGCTTTGTGCCAAACTCAAGAAGGCAACTGTTGGGTAGGTGAAATGTAGAGAAGTGTGGGAGTATATGAGTGTTTTATTCTCGGAGCATATCCATTGTCGGGCCTGTATTTGGCAGAGCACAACATGTAGATGTAGTCAGCACCATTTATCCTCTATTGTTTTTCTCTCCATTCATTGGCAGTTACATTATCCCCACTGTGAGCAAACTGCGTCTTATGTTTTTTCTATGTTTACACCTTGCTCTTTACAGCGCTCCTACAAAGACCAGCATGTTTATCTGCTTCTTACGGCATTTTTTTTTGTTATATGTTTGTGCCTTGGAAAACTGTGTCCATTGCTGCCAACCATGTGCCATGTAAAAGCCAGCAACAATCCGCAGAGAAGGTGTGACGCCAGTTATAATTTATTTCCTGCGGTTACCAATATATGTCCTTTGTTCCCAACAATATTGCTTATGTTTTGTGCTCCGTGTACAGGGGCATGAGAAATCTGCCAAGATGTGTTAATTAACAGTTTTTGAAGTGTTGGCACCCGCTATGTACAGCTGGCACTGACAGTTTCGCCTCTGTAATCTGCCTCTTGGCTCAATGTGGCGGCATCCTTGTGCTGTAACAGGGATTAGTGACTTATACTAGTGTCTGGGTGCTTGAGCTGAGAAAAAGGGAGTAGACCATGTTCTAAAATATAGGAATCGGCACTCGCCTCTTTCCCCCTGATCTTGCGCCGCTGCACCAGCTTGTTCCCTGTTTTGCTTGTATAGAGATTGTCAGCGCTGAGTTGTAGTATCCGCCAAGTGACTGCTGCAGGCAATCGGCGCCTTAGCATTCACGAGCCGTACTGCTGCCATCAGCGCGGCATCCTACAGTTTTTTCATTTTGCTGGGTTTTTATTACAGCTATTTGGGTTTCATCACTGCAAGCATTACAATTTTTTTTTTTTTTTTTTCAGGAAACACCAGCAGTATGATTGTAAGTGGTACATCCCCCTGGCCGATCTGGTGTTCCCCTCCGTGGAGGAGTCGGAGCCCATTCCACAGCTACACGCCCCACCCGACCATGAGATAGAGGAGATGAAGGCAAAGATATCTGTTCTTAAAAGTGAGATCCAAAAAGAAAAGGTCAGTTGATCAATTAAAGCTCTTTTATTACATTCTCGCCTTTTATATATAAGGGGCGAAAGGTAAATTACCGTGGATCCGAAGCTGTCATGAGAGCAAAGTGTAAAATAGTATTTTAGGAGGGCTTTACCAGCGGATTAGCTAATGTCCCATAAACCTGGGAACAATAAAATCTGCGTGGGGACAGAGTCGACCTATTTCTAATATTAGTAGATACTTTCATAAAATCGTAGCTCATGTTTCTGTGCAGGTCCTCTATTATCCCTCCTAGAAATAGACAGACCCCCGTAGGCCGACCCTATCGATGTGATGGGGCAGATCTTCCTAAAGTTTTTCTGCTGGGGCCTCACTGGACAGGCCAAGATAGTCTGGGCCTCACCACCCATAGAGGAAGGTCATACGTAAATTAAAAATGTCCTTTTCAGATGGGGCTCTGCAGAGATCGAGAATGCAAACCAGCACTCCTTTAGTGATCGGACCTCCAGCGGTCAATAAGTTAAATGTTTTCCTATTTCCTGTCTGTCCTTAGTGACTTTGTTTCTGACCAGCAGTAACGGGGTATTTCTGATCTTTGCTGTCCTCACTTATATCTGCAGAAGTCCAATAAAGGATCAAGTCGTGCTATAGAAAGACTGAAGAAGAAGATGTTTGAGTATGAATCCTGGCTTCTTCTCTTCTCCCCTACTATTCCTTTCCGAATCCATAACAAGAATGGCAAGGTAAGCCGTAGTCGTGGGTTGCCCACAGCTGGCAGCTGCATCGCCCGCTGAGATGCTAGATCAAGCCAGTATTGTGTGAGAGATACAAATAGGAATCTGCTTTGGTTTTCCCACTCGGGAATTGAGGAAAGACGACACTGGTTATTTGCATACTTTGAACATTTTCTATATGGAGAGGATGATGCCAGGAGGGGATTTCTGCAGTGTCTGATGTGTAAGGAGTGAGTCAGGATGCCGGGGGAACAAATGCGTGGGAGCCATATGAGCTCCACACACATCTTCCACTGATATGGCTTTAAACCCACTCTTTGCCTTTGAGTCCAAATTACAAGGACATATTGCTTTAAAGCCAAACCTTCAAAGAGCTCCTTTTTGCTCCAGACCCCATGTTGTTGTATTGAGCAGTTCAGCTGGCAGTATGTTTCCGGAAAACTGAAATAGCTAAAGAAATGGTCTTTGTAAGTCATAAGAGGAACTCAGGGATAGAAAGTAATTCACATTTATTCTTGCATGCATTCTTCTAGGGGATTATAATCCTTAAAGGAGTCGTCAACTTTTCATCTTGGGATGTGTGATTCATATAAGCTGCTCTGGAAAGTATCGCGTGGCGCAACGTTTACTTTGATTTTCAGTAGTTGAAGGTTGTGTCCATGATCCTTCTTAAAGCTCCCAACTGGTAACTCCAATCATTGGGCTTACCATGCGTTCCTGCAAAATCCGTGCTAGGCAATGTGAGTGCAATCGTAGAGACTAGGGTGAAAGTCTTTAAAACTGCAAATATAAATTCATATTTATATGACAGCATCTCCATAAGATGAGCAGAATCTAGCGTTCTAGACACTTTTTTGATCGTCCTTCACAATTTTTCATACCCAGAGGTTAGTCGGTACATGCAGCATGTTGGTACATGTTTGCTCCAGAACAACACGCATATTATTCTACCCTATTCTACTAGGCAGAATCAGTTTGTGCGTGTATGGAGCATTGTACAGCCGGCATCTGCCTCGAATAGCAGCAACTAGGACTCCGATTGCTTAGATGCCTCTGACGATCACTGACAGTACAATCTCAGTGGTTGCGTTGTCGGTGCACTCGTGTAACTGCATTGTTGCGGTCTTTTTATTTCCTCAGAAGATTGTCAATTTCACTAAATACTACAATACTGAAGAGTTGCAGTAATTACTAGAAGCAATCAAGTGATCAAACAGATTCAATTTGCTGAGGGAGACTAAAAAAACAAAGTGAAAATGAATTAAATTATTTTAAAAATGTTAAGAGAAAATATAAAACTTTGATTCCCTTTTCCTGCAATTTAAAAAAGAAAAACTAAAAAAGAAATCCTTTTGGTAGTGCCGCATCCATAGAAGTCTATACTATCAAGTATAAAATTAACCCAGTGCTAAACAAGGTAAAGAGATCAAAGTGCTGGATGGATATAGGTAATTGCTTCCCCCCCAAATAATGCAATAAAAAGCAATTAAAATGTCATGTGTACCGCAAAATGATATAGATGGAAATTGCAGCTCACCATATAAAAAAAAAACAACATGTTGCACAAATCTGTGGACAGAAAAATAGAACTGATACGGAGTTCGGAAACAAACCTTTTTTTCTTAACTACTAAAATGAAAATGCCAAAAAAAACCTTGTAAGCTTGATATTGACATGATCGTACTGACTTGGAGAATTATTTTGCCAAGTTAATTTTTCTGTAAAATAAATGCTGTAATAAGAACCAACCTCATCTTCCACCCACCCAAATAAACAAAAAAATTTGCTAATTTATATTGTTTTCACCCTTTTTGGAATTTTGTTCAAATTTTTCGATATGTTAAGATATGTGAAGTGATTGGTTTAACTCAAAACTAAAACTGATCCCACAAAATACAAGCCTCCATTCAGCTATATTGATGGAAAAGCCATAGCCTTTATCTTTTTCAAAGAAGGGGAGGAAAAAATCAAAGCACCATATAGACAACCATGCTATTGGTGTGAACTGTCAATCTTCAGGAGTGCACCACCCCCTTGCAAAGCAGGAAGCTGGGAGACAGTGGCGGTGCGCGCCTGAAGAAGCAACTTTAGAAAACTCCTTTAACATGGTGCATCCCAACATGTTTACTTGTATTGAGCCTGATCCGTCTATATTTCTGAGCAGAAATGTGACAATAAGATCTAACTCACCAGCCCTGCATACACTGTCATCAGGGCGGCTGACCAACTGCATAAGTATCTGATTTCCAGGGACTGAGTTCTCATCCCTCTCCTGTGTGCAGTGGCAACTTGCTGCATACAAAATTACAAAGCAGCTGAAGCTGACGGGAGTGGAATAAGTGAGCGCATACTGTATGCATGCGCACATTACGTGTGTCACATTCTCATACCTCTTGTGCGTAGAGGCCACACTCTGCCGTGTGATCCAATGTGCAGCAAGTGGCTGCTATACACAGGAGACTTTTCTATAAAACACATTTGCTAAAATCTACAGTACACGTATAATTTTTATTGGGGCTAAGCAGGGCTGTGGAGTCGGTAAGCCAAACCTCCGACGCCTGAATTTCCAAGACTTCGACTCCTCAGCCCTGAGGCGAAGTCTCCTAAATGGTTCAAATTCAGTTTTTGGGTGACAGAACTCCTTTAAAGTGTTAAACAATCATGTATGCTAATCAGTGGGTTTAACCTGAGCAACATGGTGGCTCAGTGGTTGGCACTGTTGCTTTGCAGCACAGGGGTCCTGGGTTCCAATCCCACCAAGGACAACATCTGTAAGGAGTTTAGCTCAAAATAGTGTCCAAAAGTGCGTAAATAATGGCACTTCAATTCAATATGCAGTACTCATATCCCATTGGAAGTACAAAGGGAGAATGAAGAGATCCTTAGGTTTAAAATTAACTTTTATTCATAAAAATAAAATGCAGAGAGGCCCAGAACTAACACGCCATAAATGTACAAAATTAGTATGCTAAGTAGAGATTCCTTACTAGCAAATACGGTGAAATAGTCTACATATATCTGATGGCAACCGGCTTAGAGAGTCCTTTTTGAATATCCAATACTTCATATATACCAGTATTTAAACATATCGATGATTTGCTCAGTAGCTACCTCAAAGTTGAGGATAAATAAAGAAACTGACTCAAAACCATGATGGCTAAAAATATAGTACATATGAGAATTAAAGTTATAGGAGTGCAAGGAGAATTCAGGAACTTTATATAGTTAGAGAATCATAGAATCGTAGAGTTGGAAGGGACCTCCTGGGCCATCTGGTCCAACCCCCTGCTCAAAGCAGGATTCGCTAAATCATCCCAGTCAGATGTCTGTCCAGCCTCTGTTTGAAGACTTCCATTGAAGGAGAACTCACCACTTCTCGTGGCAGCCTGTTCCACTCATTGATCACTCTAACTGTCAAAAAGTTTTTTCTAATAAATATATATATATATATATATATATATATATATATCTTCATCAAGTTTACTGACTGTGATGAAGGCAACTTATACTTAATACTAGACCCAACAATGTATAAGCTTATAATTGCTAGTGATAAGTAACCTGCTAAATGACCACTGACAGAATCAAAAAAGTGCCCGCAAATAGTAAATGACTGTGCCTGCAAGTATTAGGAGACCGATTCACCTTGTGAGCTGGAGCCCGAAGTGCCATCCTCTCACCCCGACGCGTGTTTCGCCAATGGCTTCTTCCCAAATGGATGAGTGTTTTGCAAGCCTTTTTCCACTGTACGATTTTTGAGATGAGAGTGCTCCTAGGAACTGCCATTCATGATAATTGGCCAGTGTAATTGCACTCTATACCTCTACTGCTGCCCTTCCGACACTTTGCAAGCTTAGTCTTACCTGCCTAAACTCCATTCTTTGTAATGCAATCACACCAGGAAAGTAACACAACTACATAGGTAAACGTCCCTTCATATTAGTCACCCGTGAGATACAACACACATCAAAAGTGTGAAGTGTATTAAATAAAATTAATCAGCCTTCCCAAATGGCTGCAGGGCTCAAAATTGATGCTAAAAGTTGATTTAGGGTAAGACCAGCCAGTGTGGCTGAATGTTTGCGGCTTGTACACGGTGGCCAAAGGCTGTGCAATTTTGCCAATAAATCGTGCAGCCGTTGGCCACCACGGGAAGGCGACGTGTGTCCAGGTGTACCTTACAGTGAAAAATATACTTATGACTCTGCAATTTTGGTGAAAAGTCTCCAAGATCTTTGGGTTACATAGTCAGGTAATGTGGTTTCCTCGACTTATGTGTCAGGTGCTGTATGTTAATCATTTTGTCCATGTCTCTATAGTAAATTGCGTAAGATAATGCAGTCCTCGTCTTCTTCTCCTCCTCAGAGCTATCTGTTCCTGTTATCATCAGATTATGAGAGGTCGGAGTGGAGGGAGGCCATTCAGAAGCTGCAGAAGAAAGGTAAAAGCCTCCTGATGTAACCCACTGACAACTTGTCTGATATGATGGACTGTGCCGTTTCACCTTTATGCTACAGCTGTGCATCACCACCAAGATTTACTCTATGTCCAGCCTGTAAAAAATTGTTACAAAAGGCCAAGAAGGAGTTAATGATAATACAAGCACTGCTCACCCATCATCCATCACTCACATTCTGATGCTGCTTGGTCCCGTACAATCTTTACTTCCTGAAGCATTGATGATGTCCTGAAAAAGGAATATGTGACCACTGCAGCCAATCACAGGCAGTAGTAACTAATCCAGACACTCAAGGCTGCAGGAGGTGATTGAGACGGGTGCAGTGTCAGAATGGGAATTGTTGGTAATTGGTGAAACTATTGCTTCTTTTGCAAAATTTTGTTTATTTTAACGCCGTGTTAATTCAGTTTTCTTTTTTGTGCAGGTTTTTTTTTTTTTTTATTGCCATCCAAATTTATGAATAAAGCTTTTAAGGATTAGGCCACAAGGGGCGGCATCAGGACATGACCACTTCCATCTTCAAACGCATTGCTTTGCAGTAAAACTCCTGTTTATCTACAAAGCGATGCTGCTATTTTACAACCGATGTAGAAACCATATTGGCCGCTGTCCCTTACGGGTTTAGGCTGCCTGGTGACGCGGTCAGTGTCGCCTCTTGTGGCTTCAACTTATACTCTACAGATAGGTTAATTGGTTTCCTGTGAAAGTAGTGTGTACAGTCACAGCCAAAAGTTTTGAGATTGACACAAATTTTGGTTTTCACAGTTTGCAGTGTTTTTAGCTCTTTTAGGCTGCTTTCACATTTGGAGTCTGGGCATATTTGCCGATGTGGCCAATAGACTGCACTTGATGAAATCACCGTGTCAACTTCTGTACTTATTAAAATATAACCTTTATTAAAGTCTTTACTTACTGGGAAGTTGGTAATATAAATAAGAGAGACCACCATCACCATTAAAAGAAAAAAAAAATAGGACCCAAGAGGTGCCTGAACCTATTAGAATGCTAGCCTGGTCCTGCCTTGCAACGGAGGTTGGCTCCCTAGGACCTGCGCACTGGTGCCCCCACTCACCGACTGCTGACCCTTCTATCCCTGTGTCATCCTGTATAGGTTGGGGGGGGGGGGATGTAATCAGCCTGAAAGGATGCAACTATGGCCGAGAGTTGGCCTTATTCACAGTGAAAGATCTAAAGATATATATTGATATAGATATAGAATATTGCACTTAATAATTAAAGCGCAATAGTGCTACAACATAGGCAGTGAAATTGATGCCAGTGGTGGGGGAGGGGACAGATTCACCCTTTCTGTGCCCTGCCTGTCAGCGGAGGTTGGCGCCCTAAGTTAATAGCGAGAATGGTTCCCCCACACCCGACGTCTGGCCCTCATCCCTAGAGGTGTCAGCAAAAACCACGTGGGTCTCAGGGGATGGATGCACTAGGAAGTGTGAATAGTGGAGGGGGGTGTCTAGCAATCATATGTAATAGAACATAATGTATTGATCATGTCCAAAAATAGCAACATGTAGAAAAATATCTTTTCACCATCCCTAATAAGAGGCAACAGGTAAATATATCAAAGCCTGAAACTAAGAGCGATGTAAGAACACTCAACGTGTTTCCTCTTTAAAAGGTTCATCAGGAGTAAGGTAAATGTAAAGAGAGTACCATTGCGGTACCAGGGTGTAGAGATCAGGCACATAGGGATCAATCCCTCTTGATGGTGTGCTGCATGATGCGATGCATATCATCTGTTCAGGAGAGGTGCGTATAGCTACAGGGTGGGCCATTTATATGGATACACCTAAATAAAATAGGAATGGTTGGTGACCCAGATCGGCGCTGAATTTGCAGAATGGGCAAAACAAAAATTGGAACAGGACCCTCAGTTTACACAGAAGATTTATGTTCAGTGATGAGGCAAACTTTTTTGGCTGCGACATGTCAATGGCTGTAAACAAAGAGAAACTTGTAAATAACTCATGAAAGAATAAAGTTACGTTAAAACCAAGCACATCAATGTTTTTCTTGTGAAATTCTCAATAAGTTTGGTGTGTCACATGACCCTCTTCCCATTGAAAAAAAATAAAGTTGGATCCAAAATGGCCGACGTGGTCACCACCCATCTTGAATAGTTTTCCCCCTCCCATATACTAATATGCCACAAACAGGAAGTTAATATCACCAAACATTCCCATTTTATTTATCTGTATCCATACAAATGGCCCACCCTGTATATAAGGCCCATATCATTACTCATGTGTTGCACCTGGGTCACGCTAGGAACGAGCACATGTGCGCCGAGGTAGCCTGAAGCATACGTTAGAACGCTGTATGCGTTCCACAATCAGCTGATTCAAGGCGCGTACCGCTGAAGCCAGGTCGACGTCAGTGATCGCCAGCGCTGTAGCCGGAAGTGACGTGGACGGGGTCAGAAGTTTTGGTTCCATACCTGCACAGAGATCAATTCTCTACCTGTGAAACAATAGACTGCAGTGGGACTTTTCTCTGGAGTGTGTGTCTACCGTACAAGAGGCAGACACTCAGACGCAGTCTACAACCTCTGACTGTCCGCCTCCAGTAGGTGTAAACTCCTGAAAAAAGCGCACGGCAGCACGCATGTTCGCTCTGCCGTCACCATCGCAGTCTATTGGCCTCGTCTGCACATGCGTACGGACCAGGTTTTGCTGGGGATTTCGGACTTTTTTCCCGACGGTGACACAGAACACAGTGCAAAAGCACCCTTAGGCTATGTGCCCACGTAGCGTTTTAAAACGCACAGTGAAAACCGGACTCCTTCCCAGAAATCGCGCGTTTTTTTCCCGCGCGATATCACCGCGATTTTACCGCGATTCTGTTCGCGATTTTCTCAAGCACTTTCCAAGCGATTTGAAGCATCGCTTGGAAAGTGATTGACAGGTTGGTCACACTCGTCAAACATAGTGTTTGACAAGTGTGAGCAGCTTTTTACTATTGAGGCCGCCTTTGCAGCATCAATAGTAAAAGATAAAATGTTAAAAATGATAAAAAAAATAAAAAATCGGGGTATATTTACCTTCCGACGTCCCGCGCTGCCATCCCGGGCCTCAGCGTTCCCAGCGATGCCTTGCGAGACCTGTGATGACGTTGGTCTCGCGTTACTATAGCGATCTCGCGAGATTACGTCATCACTGGACCGTGCCGCAAGGCATTACTGGGAACGCTTAGGCCGGGAATGCAGTGCGGGACGACGGATGGTAAATATACCCCGATTTTTTATTCATTTTTTTTTACAGGGGTATGGTACCCAGGGCCTGGAGGACAGTCTCCTCTCCTCCACACCGTGGGTACCAACCGCACATGAGACGCTTAACTTCCTGCATGGTGGGCATAGCCACATGCGGGAAGTAAGCGATTCTCATGCATTCCTATGGGTGCAGAATCGTGGCAATTCTTTGCGATTCCGCACAAAAGAATGAGCATGCTGCGATTTTTTTCTGCGATGCGATTCCGCCGCGGAAAAAAGCGCAGCATTAGCACAGCATGTGCGGAATGCCATAGGAATGCATGGGGGGCGTTCTGTACACGATTTTTAAACGTTTTCGCGCCGAAAATCGCGGCAAAAACGCTTAAAAATCGCATCGTGGGCCTTAGGCTATGTTCACACGTTGCGTTTTCGCTGCGTTTTTTTTTCTTCTGCAGACAAAACCTGTTCTCCTGGCAATATAGAAGCTGCTTACAAACAGCAGGTTTTGCTGAGTATTTGTTGCATTTTTGTTGTGTCTTGTGAATGCTGGTAAAGGTTAGTGCCCTCCAAAAAATCATAATGCAATTCCCTTAAGGTTTTTGCACCACAAGCACAGCAAAAGCTGATACGTGCATTTTTGCTGCGTTTTTGGACTTATTGCTTTCTATGGATGAAAAAAACATTGCAAAAACGCAGCAGTCCCTCCCCCCCCCCCCCCCCCCCCGAAAAAAAAAATAATGCGTGTACATGAGATTCCTCAGATCTCATAGCTTTTGCTGGTACTGGAAAACGCAGATTAAATTTTGCAGTAAAAAAAATGCAGCAAAAACGCGACGTGTGTACATAGCCGTAGCCATCTGTTTCTGTAATTACTGAAGTACATTTAGGCTCTGTGCCCACGTAGCGTTTTTTTAAGCGTTTTTGATGCGTTTTTCGGGGTCAAACCGCATCAAAAATGCTTACAAGAAGCATCCCATTCATTTAAATGCATTTTGGCCTTTTTGTGCCAATGGATGCGTTTTTTTTTTTTAGCACTAAGGAAACCCTTAGCGGTAAAAAACGCAGCATGTTCGTTAATTTCCCGTTAGGTCCGCGTTTTTGGCTATTTCCTATAGTCGAAAAGACGCACGAAAAAAACGCATCAAAAACGTGCGTTTTCTGGGAAGGAGAACCCGTTTCCTGAGTGTTTTGTTTAAAAAACGCTACGTGGGCACATAGCCTTAGGCTGTGTTCACACATAGCGTTTTTTTTAGCGGTTTTTACCGCGGTTTTCACTATAAAACCGCTAAAAATAAGCTGCACAGTCATTTCTATGCATTTTGCGCTTTGTGTGCACATTGATGCGTTTTTTTACCGCAAAAAAAACGCATCGCGGTAAAAACCGTTGCATGCACATTAATTTTGCGTTTTTTTCCGCGGTTTAGGCTTCTCCCATGCTTTTAGAAACCGCTGCGGTAAAAAATCATCAAAACCGCGCAAAAAACGCACAAAAACCGCCGTGGAAATATAGGTGCGGTTTCTGGGAAGGGATTCAGGTTTTTGTGCAGAAATTTTCTGCAACGTGTGCACATACCCTTATAAGGATTTTACAAGTTTTTGAACCTTTATTGACAAACACAAAGTTTATGTAAAGACTCAATATTTACAGAGTTGTCCCTTCTTTATCACTACTTCCATTCGCCCTGGGCCCAATCTTGAATGAGTCTTGTCTAATCAGTGCTTGGAGTTTATCACAATTTCTGTGTTTTGTTTGTCCTCCTGCTTTTTGTGGATTGTTCCAGATCTTTTAAGGATATGTGCACAAGTTGCGGGTTGCTGTGCGGAATTTTCTGCGCGGAATCTGCATCTCTTGGCAGAATCCGCAGGTCAAAATCCGTGCATTTTTTAATGCGGATTTGGCCTGCGGATTTCTATAATGCCTGTAGCCTGGCTTCAAAGGAGACCGTGATTTTTACTATATACAGCAATGCTGTGGCATCGCTGTATGTAGCACAAGCGATCAGATGATCACAAACGATCAGACTTCAAGTCCCCTAAGGGGGCTAACAAGTGCATTGAAAAGTAAAAAAAAATAAAAAGTTATAAAATATAAAAAAAATCATACAAACACAAGTTCAAATTGCCTCCCTTTTCCCCCATTTAATATAAAGATACTAAAAAAAAAAAATACTCGTGGCATTGCCACATTTAGAAATGTCTGATCTATCAAAATATAAAAATAAGTAAACAGATCTGAAAATACCGTTTAAAAAAAAAAAAAAAAAAAAAAAAAAAATTTTTTGTTTTAGTCTCTGCAATACCACAAAAAATTCTGAAACAAGCAATCAAAATGTCACATCGATCCCAAAATGCTGTTAATAAAACAGTTGTCGCCCCGCAAAATATAAGCCGTAACACAGCATCCAGTCTTGGAAAATGGGCGACACAACCTCAAACATTTTTGGCAAACTTCTGATTTTTTTTTTTTTTCACTACTAAGATATTAAAAACAAAACTGGACATGTTTGGCATTGCCATAATTGTACTAATAAGGAGAATCCTATTGCAAGTGGAGATGAGTGAACCCAAACAGTTATTGTTCGGACACGGACCAGGAAATCCGTGTTACTTTCAGGTTCGGCCCCTTAACACCTGGTGTTTGTTGTGCTGATCAAAAGACAGCATGAGCGCGCAGCTGGGATTGGAGGTATAAAGTTTACTTCCAGTCATTGGTGTCAGCTGATGGGACTACTGATCCCATCATCCGACACCTGCTGCCGCTAATAACAGTGAGAGCAGGAGCGGCTGATGGAAGTATTCATCAGCCGCCTCCTGCGCTGTAAATAACTATAAAAAAAAAGTTGTGGGTTTCCCTGTATTTTTGATAACCAGCCAGGCAAAGGTAACAGCTGGGGATTGCAACTGTCAGCTTCAGCAAGGCTTGTTATCAAGAATAGAGGGGTCCCCACGCCATATTTTTAAAAATAATTAAAAAAAAAAAATTGTGTGTTACTCAACGGGTCCTGCACCACAATACATGCCACGGCTAATCAGAGGCCAGCAGCTGACGTCCGCTTGCATGTCGCTGGTTATGCATGGCAGTGACGTCTTGCACTGCCTGTTGGTTGCCCTCTGAAGTGAGCTGCCGGCTACAGAAGAGGACGCTGAGCGGCGGTGGAGCTTAGAGAAGGTGAGTGGAATTGTTTATTTTTTTTTATGCGTTAAAGAACAGCAGCAGAACGGAAGATTTATATGAGGATGGAGAGTATATATACCAGGATGGAGGATATATATATACCAGGATGGGCCCAGAATGGAGGATATGTATACTGGTAAGGGCCCAGGATGGCGGACATGTATACTGGTAAGGGCCCAGGATGGAGGACATGTATACCGGTATGGGCCCAGGATGGAGGACATATATACCGGTATGGGCCCAGGATGGAGGACATATGCATCAGAATGGGTCCAGGAATGAGGACATATATCCCAGGATGGGTCCAGGATTGAGAACATATATACCAGGATGGGCCCATGATGGATGACATACAGTATATACGAGGATGAGCCCAGGATGGAGGATATATATACCAGGATGGGCCCAGGATGGATGACATACAGTATATACGAGGATGAGCCCAGGATGGAGGACATAACACTAGGATGGGCCCAGGATGGAGGACATATATCCCAGGATTGAGAACATATATACCAGGATGGAGGCATATATACCAGGATGGGCCCAGGATGGAGGCATATATACCAGGATGGGCCCAGGATGGAGGCATATATACCAGGATGGGCCCAGGATGGAGGCATATATACCAGGATGGGCCCAGGATGGAGGCATATATACCAGGATGGGCCCAGGATGGAGGCATATATACCAGGATGGGCCTAGGATGGAGAAGATATATACCAGCATGGGCCCAGGATGGAGGACATATATACCAGAATGCGTCCTGGATGGAGGACGTATGTACCAGGATGGGTCCAGATTTTGCAGTCACGCTACTGTAATAGCATGAACGTTAACTGCAAAGCCCAACTACGTCTTAAAGGGCTATGCCCATGTTATATTTTTATGGTCTCTCCACAGGGTGTGTCATGAACATATAGACATTGGTCCCAACAATGGGAGCTTTATGTGCCAGTGGAACGGTCAGGCTTAGTTCCAAGACAGCTGAACGTCCCACCAATATCCCATTATATACAAGGTGGGAATACCCCTTCAAATGCAGAGTGCGCTTTCTAGACCAAGGTGAACCAGATGTATTGCAGATTTTTCATAACGGCAATTTAGTAGCTTTTTTTATATAGTTTTTTTCAAATCTGTTTCTGAAATTAACCTGCAATGCTTTTTTTTTTTTTTTTTTAATATTCGTTTGTCGTGCAGATTTCACACTTTGCAATGTGCGACAAATATGCATCAAATCTGAATGGAGCACATGATTGTTTTATCACAGATGTGCCGCAGAATTATTGCAACTCAAAACTTGTACATGTGGACATACCCTGAATTGTTCATTTCCTTTCATTTTAGATCTACAAGCCTTTGCACTCAGTTCTTTGGAGCTCCAGGTGCTCACCGGATCCTGCTTCAAGCTGAGAACAGTTCACAACATGCCTATAATCAGCAATAAAGATGGTAAGCGACTGCGGCCGGCCGGTAGTGCAACCTTCTGACCACTGTGTGGCACTGCAAGTTGTATTTTGACTTTTTCCTTTTTTTTTTTTTTTTCTAGGGTACTTAGTCATACAGTATAAATCTAGGGAGCAAGAAAGTCATTACCTGAATATCTGAGTGTAATGACTGAAATATTAAGACTTTTTGCACATAGCAGGAAAGCAATTAAGGCATTACCTATATTCAATTCTGTTTGTAAAGAGGTTGTCGTTTTGAGACAGTCCCCTTTAAGTCGAGCGGCAACAGACTGAAAATGTAAAACATTCAGACTTTATTGAGGATTTTGTAGTGGTTTTAGCCACTGAATTTCTTTGTACAGTTTATTTTTCCTTTTTTATTTTTTATTTTTTTTTTTTTTATCGGATCTAAAATCCAGCAAAAAGTAAAATATTTCCCATTCTGTTTGAATCCACTTTTGGATTCAGTTAAAAAAATAAATAAAAAAAATGTAGCATGTGCCCCAATATAAAATATCTATGTGAAATCATTCTTAAAGGAATTGTCTAAAATTCAATTAGGGGGTCCGCGTTCCCTTTGTTAATGAAGTGATGGTCGTGTATGCGTTTTCATGCATTGTGTATGGGACTCACTCCATCACTCCTAGACTTGAACTATGGTGCCACCTATTGGAAAGAGCGATCTTTGAAGTCAATGTTGAACCAATTTGCATATTTAATTTCCCACAGGAGCTTTGCATGGCCTATAAGTCTCCATACACTGGCTTGTCAGTCATGTCACTCTTCAGAAAGACGTTACCCCTTAGGTCCTATTGAAAGTAAAAGGAGCAGCAGAGGACATGCAGTATTCATAGTATTCATTCCACCTTTACAAGTCGATCAGTGTTATCTATTGAATTCGGTTTGATCTGTCTTCTAGTGGACTCGGTCATATTTATTATGTGCAGACAGAGCTTTTTTAGGATTTGTCTAAGATATTTAAAAATGGCCACAGGCTAAAAAATAACTTCTATTCATCTGGTAACTGCCTTGCCCCACTGGGGGATCCATCTACTTTTTGCAAACTGTCCTATAGTGATGAGATTAGAGGACACTGATTGGCAAGACAGTTCACAAAAAGCAGTGGAAGCATTCATGCTATGGCACCGAACTGGTAGAGAAATTACTAGATGGGTATAAATTAAATGGCTGCCGCTGAACTCCTACATTACTGACTTACTTTATGAGACCCGGCAGTAACACTCAGAGTGCTGGAGACGTAGTGGAAACACTCACTCCTGTGATAAAACAGGCAGGGAATTATTTTTTTATTTTCATTTGTGATCCCATGCTGTAAGGCCTGTATATACCCCCCACCACCCCCATCCTGCCCCGGAGCTGTGGTATGATCAGACCATGTCCCTGTACGGTCAGACACAGACATTACACAGTACACAGCAGGGGCACATCTATAAGATTATCTCAGCACAGGAACATTTTATGAAAACATCCAATTGTGGAAATTATTATTATTCAAAGATCTATTGATTAAAATGTACTTTGTGGGAAAACACCATTAAGTGGTAATGTTAATTAGAGGCATCAATTATTGAAATGTCTGTTTTAATAGCATATTTTCTGTTACATATTGTATGTTTTCTTGCAATTTGGAACCAGTGCTAACAATATGCTACAACAGTGGACTTGCTTAGCACATCAGGGAATGATTGCGTTTGTAGTTTTGCACCTTTCTTTTATTTCAGTTCTGGAGTGATGCTATTAATCGAAGTTCCCTTCACCTAGTCTTACACTTACCAGTTGCTGTCTTCAGCTCTTCTCATCACCACTCCTGTCCTGCATCACCATCTCGTGACCGCAACTTCTGACTGACCGGAAGTCAGAGGTAATGATCACAAGCTCTCAGTGTGAGTCTGAGGGCCTTTTTCTGACTCTCATAGACTTACATTGAGTTGTAACTTCTGCATCACCCAACAAACTCTGGAGCGATTCGGCAGGTCACAAACTGATGGAGACCGATCGGAGCGGCGCCAGAACCCGCTGAAAGCAGCTGCTGCTAAGTATAATGCTAGAAGCAGGGTTCTTGGTCTAGTAGCACCACTCCAATGCTAAAAGGGGTTTTCCATACTAACAAAAGTTCATTTTAACTATTAGATCTTGGGGTAATAATAATTTCCACAATTGGATGTGTTTTAAAAAAAAAATGTTCCTGGGCTGAGATAATCTTATAAATGTGCCCCTGCTGTGTACTGTGTAATGGCTGTGTCTGACTGTACAGGAACATCACCTGATAATACCACAGCTCCTGGGCAGGGGAGGCGTAAAAGAATATACAGACAGAACACCATGGAATCATAGATTATTCTTTTCATTTATTTATTTTTTTAAGTAAAATATTAAAAAAAAAAAAACACTCGCCTACTCCCCTGCCCAGGAGCTGTGGTATGATCAGACCATGTCGGTACAGTCAGACACAGCCATTACACAGTACACAGCAGGAGCACATTTATAAGATTATCTCAGCACAGGCACACTTTATTTAATCACATCCATTTGTGGACATTATTATTATTCTGAGATCTAGTGATTAAAATCAAATTTTTTTTTCATGGGAAAACCCCCTTAAATAAAATAAAAAATAAAACAACTGTGGAGCTTTAAAATGTGCACAAGATAGGAAATGATATTTACAGTCCGCAGCATAAAGTCCAGTGACCGCAGGTTTCCCCCGGCAGCCTGTGTCCAGCATGAAATGTCCGGATAGTAAAGAAGCTACTGCAAGAGAAGACTTGATTGTGCTGTTTTTTTTCGCTGAATGTATATTGAGCATTGACACCTCCATGTTTCTCCTAGATGATGAGTCTTCTGGGCTGTACGGTTTCCTGCATGTGATTGTTCACTCTGCCAAAGGCTTCGACCACTCTGCCAGTAAGTCCTGCCGTCCAGAGACGTGAGCTCATCTGTTTGTATTGGTTCGGTGTAGACGCTGATCTCATGTGGAGGAGGTTTTGTAGTAAATCAAAGTTTATTCTGTTTTTCTAATTGGCATGAAATATGTAATATTAATGGGATGGTGCCTCGAGAAGTAATATCTCTTCCATCTGCACTATTAGTACCTGGTTTCTGTTCCGGACTCTGACACCTGAGTGTTGGATTTCCGTCACTTCACCTGAGGACACAGCTCAGCATGCTGCCCGATTAGCTCTGGCGGTTTTTAGAGAAGATCCAGCACAAATATCAATAAGGCCCATGGGCTCATTCAGACATCGGATTTTCTTGCATCGGTGTTTTTCACTGACGGAGCTCGTTTTTATTATAGTCTATGGGGATATCTGTATGCGTCTGCAGTTTTGCCGATCACGTGGTCCTCACCAAGTCACAGAGACGCATCCAATTTTGATTCGAGTCGTTGATGCAAGTCTACGATCACATACGATCTACGATCGATAAAAACTATAACATTCTGACGGTAAAAATTGACACATTTACCAAACACTGATGATGCTCAGGTCCAAAACACTAAAGAAATCTGTTTTATTGTTGTTGTTTTTTTTTGTTTTTTTTACATAGGAGTAAATTCAATTCCCTGATGTCTGAATGAGCCCTAATGTTTACCATCTTAAAAGAACACTAAAATAATTAAAAAATGCTAGCAACGCTTTTTTTTTTTATAAGGCTGAGTTCACATAGTGTTTGTGACCACTATCAAGTATTATACACTCATGAAGCCCAGTGTCAGACAGGCCCACCAATAACATTGACTCTGCGGGATTCACCCATTTTCCTTTTGGCCACTCTGAGCCTTTATATGCCCAACAGTGACCACAGTCATGATGGGCGCTGTGGCATCTGCCCACCATAGGGACCCACTCCAAAAACATGTTTAAAGCGCATTATACAGGTGGATGGTAGTTTTTTTTTTTGCTGTGACCCCCTATATAGGAGATTAAAGTCTGCTGCTCCTTCCTATACTATCTAATAAGTGGTCTGCGGACGCACAGTACTGACCAGATGTTCTGGTGAACAGTGACCCATGGGAATGTTCAAGTATTTCCCGGGAGCTTTTCCTGACATATTTTTGGCTAAGCGTGGAAATGCTATATTGACTTAGCCTTAACAATGTAAAAGTTAATAAAAAGTAGATCCTTTGTATCTGTCTCAGGAGTTTCCCCTGTTGTTCACCAGTGAGCAGCCCTGATACTGTATCACCATTAATAGCATGGCCTACATAGACCACAACCGTCAGCCGCATAGCAGCAGATCCAAGCACTTGCAGCTGTGTGCTACCGATGGAAGAGCGCTGGTCTCCTGCTGAGGAGTATTGTGCGGATTTCTCCTCGTGCTCCGCAGTCGTCCTGCTTCCCTGGGAACAGAAAGTTGGGTTACGTACTTCCTAATGTGCTGTGGAGGCGGCCTCCAAAGTCATTAGCTGCTTTGTATTACTGCTTTCTGTGAACATGATGCATAGGGAGGTATTGCTTTGCACAATGAATTGTGTTATTGCTTTTAGCTACATTCACTTTTTTGCGTTGTTTATTTTTAGGAACTTACTTAACCCATTGACCGCTTTATTTACGGAAGAGTTTATCGGGGGTATTTTTTGCTATGGCTTTAACTGATATAACTTGTATTAGAAGAACCAAACTGATGCAGAGTCTGATAAAAATAATAAAAATGCATTTTATTCTCCATCATACACAGAATGTCATGGGGTGTCCAGATAGAAGTAGCACCTCTGGTGGAGGGCTTGCCGTGTCCTTTTAGGACTGCATGCCCATCTTTGGTCCTAACCTGGTACTGAAGTCTCACCTGTACCTCCAAGTAACTGCTAGCATGCGGCAGTGGGTACATCCTGGAACACCACCAGGGCAGGCGGGCCAAACCTGGTGAGGGTAGCCGTTTGTTTTAAGGCACACAGTAGGTTTAAGGGTTTGCCTACCCGTGCATGAGAAGGTTGGATTCGGCGGATGAAACCATCTAAGCTTCAACAGACAGAAAATCGACTCCCATCAAAGTGTTATGGAGCACTGTGGGTGCGCAGCGAGGCACATAAAGGACACTGCTGTCCATCCATTGCATCCTGACCTGTCTCCAGTTGTCTAAACTAGCTCTGGCCACTGGGACCTGATAGGCATGGACAAGCGAGTGAGGCTGATGACATGCGCAACTCTTCTTCACTTTAATTCAAGTCAAGTGAGAAGTGATGACTTCTATTTCCGCACTTAAAAGTCCTGTAGCGATGGGGGAGTGGCAAAGCGACAGGTGTGGAATCTCTGGAATCTGTAGTCACGAGCCTGCACCAAGGTGGCCCAGGGCATTGGGTCGCTCCCCACTGGACCAAAGCAGCAGTGGCGTTCGGTAGCCCCATGGGTGTCTGAGCAGCTCTCTTTAGAATCACTCTGCTCACCTCTGTTGAGGAAGGAGCTAGAAACGGTACCTCATATATAGCGTGCTTCACCTTGCCCTAACCAGCCTACCTCAGCTAGAGGGTATCCCTCATAGCGGTCAATACACAAAAAAGAAAATGATGGTACTCAACCTTGGCACATGGAATGTAAGCACTCTGCTACACAATATCAAGGCGGACAGACCAGAGAGAAGAACAGCACTGTTTGTTAAGGAGCTAGCTCTCTACAACATGGACATAGCAGCTCTCACCGCAACGTACTTAGCACTTAAGGGCCAACTGAAAGAGCGTTGTGGTGGATACACGCTTTTCTGGAGTGGCAGCACTGAACAACAAGAAGCAGGAGTGGGATGACCTATCAAACCTCACCTTGTTCTTAAACTTATCCAGCCTCCAGAGGGCATCAACGATTGCTTGATGACACTTCAGCTCCCACTTACAAACAAGAAGCGTGCCACGCTGATTAGTGCCTATGCTCTCACCATGACCAATCCAAGTGACTTTAAGGCTGTGTACCCACATTGCGTTTAAGCGTTTGTCGCGTTTTTGCCACAGTGGAAACGCTAGGTAAAACGCATCCCATGCAATCCTCTGGGATTCCGCATTTGCTGTGCCAATTGTTATGAATGAGTCACCGAAGGAGGAAAAAACAAAAATACAAGCTGAGTCCAAAAAACCGGAGAGGTTGGTAGCTATCGGATTGCAGACCCCTGATCCTATTCACACAACTAACAGTAGCCGTGGGGGGTTCCTACGGTGCCCTAGACCCCTCGTTCACAGCCGGAGAACTAAATAAGCCTAAAGAAAGAAAGGGGAAATCTAAACTGCCCCAGAGCAGACCCCAAAGCAATAGACAGCCCCCAACATGTATTGTCGGTGAAAAGCAGATGAAAACACAAACACAGACAGACAGGCTGAGCAAACGATGGGGCCCAACTAACTAAATAGGAAAGGACAGAAAAGATGCTGGCTGCAATCCGCAAAAATACTGCCAAAATAATGTCCAACACGTCTGATAGAAAAAAGGCCCTGAAGTCACTAGACTTCAAAAACACTATATCAGCACTCAGGTATATTCTGAAGACTGAGCAAAAGATCAACTTGACGAGAGACAAAAATGGAGCTCAGCCTGTACCAACAAGGGCAGGCAGAACACAAACACTAAGTAAACAGACAATATCTCATGGAAAAATAAGAGAGCAAATACTTAGCTTTCAGAAGACAGGTACTGAACTGGTTTGCAAGAGCTCAGAGCAGAAAGGATCACCAGCACCCCTGTAGGGCGTCGGCTCCCTTCTATCCACTCAGTGATTCCGGGTGTCCAATCAGGCTCCACCTGTTAAGATGACAGGTTCTTCCCAACCCAATCAATTTCACTACCTCTCTTCACCAGCAGAGGGAGTTCATCAGACATCAACGGTGAAGGGGAAAATGAACTCAGAACAGCCAATGCTGCGGATTTTTCCGCTGCGGAATCGCATAGCGGAAAAATCCGCAGCATGTCAATTAATTTTGTGGAATCGCGGCGATTCCGCCGCCATAGGATTGCATTGAAACGCTCACTTTACACATGTGGCTATGCCTACCATGCGTAAAGTGAGCGCTTCGTGTGTGGATGGTACCCAGGGTCTGGAGGAGAGGAGACTTTCCTCCATGCGCTGGGTACCATATTCCTGTAAAAAATAGAATTAAAATACAAAATAGGGATATACTAACCTTCTGATGGCCCCCAGAAGACTACAAAGAGGCTGAATGTCTCCTACCTGCAAAGCAGAAGCATTGCAAAGGAATTTGCCAATTACCTTGATGGCAGACTTTCAAACATACCGCAGTCAGACAAGACTGGTGTTGAAGAACAGTGGATGACTCTTTAAGATGCTATTTACAATACTGCCATGAAGCATCTCAGACCAACAGCCCGAAGTATCCAATATTGGTTCTATGAAAATGACAAAAAAAATAAAGGCACTCCTAGAACAGAAACATCAGCAGTACAAAGCACATCAAACCGACGCCATGTTGCTAGCCCAGACGGATGCCTTTACCAGCACAAAAAGAAAGGTACAAAAAAAGCTACGCACGATGCAGGACACCAGGAAATCCAAGGCTATGCAGACAGCCATGACCTCAAGCGCTTGTATGATGTGCAAAAGGCTGTATATGGGCCCCAATCATTCAACTCTTCATCGCAAACTCAGATGAAACTAAAGCCCCCCGTCACACATAGTAATCTTGCTAGCGAGATCGCTGCTGAGTCACAAGTTTTGTGACGCAACAGCGATCTCACCAGCGAGATCGCTGTGTGTGACACTGACCAGCGACTGGCCCCCTGCCGGTTATCGCTGATCGTCCTGGAATAGCCAGGACATTTTTTGATCGCTGGACTCCCGCTGACCAGCATGCATCGCTGCGTGTGACAGGCGGGAGACCAGCGATCAGCGTGCTGGTAACTAAGGTAAAAAACACAGGGTTTCTAAGCACCAGGTGGTGCTTAGAAACCCGATGTGTACCTTAGTTACCAGCGCGCTGATGCAGGGAGCTGGTAATCATAGAATCATAGAGTTGGAAGGGACCTCCTGGGCCATCTGGTCCAACCCCCTGCTCAAAGCAGGATTCGCTAAATCATCCCAGTCAGATGTCTGTCCAGCCTCTGTTTGAAGACTTCCATTGAAGGAGAACTCACCACTTCTCGTGGCAGCCTGTTCCACTCATTGATCACTCTAACTGTCAAAAAGTTTTTTCTAATATCTAATCTGTCTCCTCCCATTCAGTTTCATCCCATTGCTTCTAGTCTTTCCTTGTGCAAATGAGAATAAAGATGATCCTTCTACAATGTGACAGCCCTTTAGATATTTGTAGACAGCTATTAAGTCTCCTCTCAGTCTTCTCTTTTGCAAACTAAACATTCCCAAATCCTGCAACCTTTCCTCATAAGACAGGGTTTGCAGACCGGTCACCATTCTGGTCGCTCTTTTCTGAACTTGCTCCAGTTTGTTGATGTCTTTTTTAAAATGTGGTGCCCAAAACTGGACACAATATTCCAGATGAGGTCTGACCAAAGAGGAGTAGAGGGAAATAATCACTTCACGTGATCTAGACTGTATGCTTCTGTTAATACATCCTAGAATTGCATTTGCCTTTTTTGCTGCTGCATCACACTGTTGACTCATATTCAGTCTGTGATCTATTAGTATACCCAAGTCTTTTTCACATGTGCTGTCACTTAGCCCTATTCCTCCCATTCTGTATATGCTTTTTTCATTTTTATTGCCCAGATGTAGTACTTTGCATTTCTCCCTGTTAAAAACCATTCTGTTAGTTGCTGCCCACTTCTCCAGTTTATTTAAATCTTTTTGAATCCTCTCTCTCTCTTCTCTAGTATTAGCTATCCCTCCTAGCTTTGTGTCATCAGCAAATTTAATCAGTTTACCCTCAATTCCTTCATCTAAATCGTTGATAAAGATGTTGAACAATACAGGGCCCAGGACAGAGCCCTGTGGTACCCCACTTGAGACATTCTTCCAACTGGATGTGCAGCCATTTACGACCACTCTTTGGGTCCGATCAAGGTACACATCGGGTTTCTATGTGACACACGCCCCTTAGGAACCCTCTGTGTACCTTAGTTACCAGCTCCCTGCATCAGCGAGGTGGTAACTAAAGTACACAGCGACGCCGCGCACTCTGCGTCGCTGGTGCTGATCGCTGTTGAAGCTGTCTGTTTGACAGCTCACCAGCGATCATGTAGCGACTCACCAGCGATCCTGACAAGTTGATATCATTGTCTGGATCGCTGTTGAGTCGCTATGTGTGACGGGGCCCTAATCTTCTGACAGGAAAGAGACAGATTCTGGAACGGTGGGTTGAGCACTTCAACAGTATCCTTAATTGTTGTGCCATTATCAATGACAAGGCCATTGCTCACTTGCCCCAGATACAAATCAGCAAGGACCTCAATGTTCTTCCCAGTGAACATAGTCATGAAGGCAGTAAAACAACTCTCCTGTGACAAAGTGCCAGGAAACGATTCCATACCTGTCGAGTTATACAAAACAGGAGGCATAATCCACATCTACAAGAAAAAAGGCAAACACCAATCTTACAACAAACATTGAAGCATCTCCCTTCTGTCCACTGCTGGGAAGTCTTTGGCTCTCCTCTTGCTCAACCGCCTCCTCAACCACTTTGAGCAAGCTCTACTACCCATTCACGGCCACCTTGAGCAAGGTCGTCTACTCCTCCCAGGTTGAGGTGGCGGTTGAGGAGCAGTCAGTGCAGCTTCGGTTTGAACGTGTGGAGGCAGATATGGTCTTTGCAGCGTGTTAACTCCAGGAAAAGTGCCAAGAGCAAAGCAGCGACCTTTTCATAACCTTTGTGGACTTGACCAAGGCTTTCGTCACAGTCGGCAGAGAGAGCCTGTGGGAGAATCATGTCAAAATTTGGCTGCCCAAGCAAGTTCATCACAATCGTCCAGAAGCGCCATGATATGACGATGAAGGCGCTGAATGATGGAGACAAAACAGAGGCCTTCTTGGTTACAAACTGTATAAAACAAGACTGTGTACTTGCCCCGACCCTGTACAATATGCTATTTTATGCCATACTGAGAGATGCCTTTAGCAACAGCGAAGACGGAATCCATGTCAGGTACAGGACTGACTGCAACTATTCTATCCCAGACACCTGAAGGCTGTTACAAAGGTGCATGCATGAGACTGTTAGCTGTGACTTGTTGTTTGCTGATGACTGCGCACTCCACGTCAGCACAGAGCAACAGATGTAGTATGAAATGGACCGTTTTTCACAAGATTTTGACAACTTGGTCTCGTTAGCAATGTTAAATCGACTGAAGTTATGTACCAACCTGAACCAGGAAAACCATACCAGCAGCCACACATTACTGTGAAGGAGCACAACCTCAAAGCAGTTGACAACTTCACCTACCGGGCAACACACACTCATGTGCAGTGACCATAGACTCAAAGGACAACAACAGAACTGTGAAACCCAGCATCGCCTTTGGGAGACTGCATAAGAACATCTGGGAATAAAGCCGATTCAGCCTTCCTACTAAGCTGAAAGTTTACCTCCCTGTGGTCGTTACCACACTTCTCTATGCCAGAGAGACCTGGACAGTCTACAGCCGGCATGCCAAACAGCTCTATCGCTTTCACCTGATCGGTCCCCACATCAGGTGGCAAGACGATGTCCCCAACACAGCAATCCTGGAACAATCTGGGCTCTGCAGCGTTTACACTCACATGCTGAAAGCCCTAGCCGTGTGGACTGGACCTGTGGTCAGGATGCCAGACAGCCAATTGCCTAAATAACTACTGTATGGAGAACTGTTAGGGAAAGCGAGCAGTTGTGGGGCAGAAGAAACGTTATAAAGACTGCCTTAAAGCATCTCTCAAAAACTTGGAGTCAACATCAATGAATGGGAGAAGCTTGCCCCGAACCCTTCAGCTTGCCGAGGCAGAATCTTTGAGGCAAAAAGAAAGCGAGCTGTTCGCAAGGCACAAGCGGTATCTACTGTTCTACTGTCCTGACCACATCTACGAGGGGCGATCCAAAAGTAATGATAATCGGTTATTTCTATTGCACACAGAAATAAAAATAAAATGTTTTCTTCTCTTTTAGTTACCCACTAGTCCATGAAAAAAAACTCACTGAAATAGGCCACGATTCCCGGGAGCTACATTCATTTGAATATGAACTGCCAAGGCGTGAACATCAAAATGGAAAAAAAACGAGCTCAGAGCTGGCATAAAATACCTCTGCTTGAAAAAACTGTCTACCAAAGACGTACACAGCGACTTGGTGGAAACATTGGGGGACTCTTCTCCTCCATATTCCACAGTTGCACGCTGGGCCAAGGAATTTAAGCTGGGAAGAACATCGACGGAAGATGAACATCGCGAAGGACACCCATCCACGTCCCTCAATGAAGAAAACGTGAAAAAAGTTGAAGTTGTGTTGGCAGATCGAAGAGTGACTATCAGGCATGTAGCTGAGGTCACAGGGATCTCATATGGCAGTATTCAAAGAATTCTTGCAAAAGAATTGCATATGAGAAAGGTCTCCACGCGTTGGGTGCCAAAAATGTTAACCGACGAGCAAAAGAAGAAATGAGTTGACATTTCAATAGCAAATCTCGAAAAGTTCCAAGCAGACAAGGAGAATTTTTTGTCACGTTTTTTGACCATGGATGAGACCTGGATCCACCACTTTGATCCCGAAACTAAACAACAATCGATGACATGGAAACGAGCCGACGAACCAACGCCGATGAAATTCAAAGTGTCAAGCTCAGCAGGGAAGGTTATGGTGTCTGTTTTTTGGGACGCTGAAGGAATTATTATGGTGGACTATTTGGAGAAGGGAGCCACTATTATGGGCTCCTACTATGCAGAACAAATAAGAAGATTGCGGGAGGCTATCAAGGAGAAAAGGCGCGGCAAACTGGGGGCTGGAGTGCTGTTTCACCAAGATAACGACCGGCTCACAAAGCTGCAGTTGCTATGGCTACCATTCAAGAAGCGGGCTTTGAACTGGTGGAACACCCCCCCTATTCGCCAGATCTAGCCCCCAGTGACTTCTTTCTCTTTCCTCGGCTCAAGGAACACCTCCGGGGCAAGAAATTTGACGACAATAGCGATGTGATAACCGCTGTTGGGGAGTTTTTTGAGGGTCAAGATCAAGAATTTTTTTCGAAGGGAATTCTAAGTTTAGAAAAGAGATGGACTAAATGTATAGACTTGTTAGGAGACTAAGTAGAAAAATAGATTTTTTTTTTTTTACTATATTCATTGTGTTTATTATTGATTATCATTACTTTTGGATCGCCCCTCGTAGTTACATATTTCACGTATGTGGGCGAGCCTTCAGGGCCAGGATTGGCCTCATCTGTCACCTCTGGACCCACAGCCACTGATCCTTCTCTACAACAGCAGATGTGGATCCCACAGCTGGGGTTCGCACCTATTTTAATGATGGGGGTCCCCCAAACTTGTGCTGAAGAAATGGCCACGCATACGCAACTTTATATATTGATTTTTGTTAGAAGTTTAGAAAATAAACGAGCAAACTGTCGTCATGTCTGTCCTAGAGGAAGCGAGCCGCAAGACTAAGGCTATGTGCCCACGTAGCGATTTTTAAGCGTTTTTGCCGCGATTTTCGGCGCGAAAACGCTTACAAATCGTGTACAGAACGCCCCCCCATGCATTCCTATGGCATTCCGCACATGCTGTGCTAATGCTGCGCTTTTTTCCGCGGCGGAATCGCATCGCGGAAAAAATCGCAGCATGCTCATTCTTTTGTGCGGAATCGCAAAGAATTGCCGCGATTCCACACCCATAGGAATGCATGAGAATCGCTTACTTCCCGCATGTGGCTATGCCCACTATGCGGGAAGTTAAGCGTTTCATGTGCGGTTGGTACCCACGGTGTGGAGGAGAGGAGACTGTCCTCCAGGCCCTGGGTACCATACCCCTGTAAAAAAAAGAATAAAAAATAAAAAATCGGGGTATATTTACCTTCCGACGTCCTGCGCTGCATTCCCGGCCTAAGCGTTCCCAGTAATGCCTTGCGGCAAGGTCCTGTGATGACGTAGTCTCGTGTGACTCTAGCGGTCTCACGAGATCGCTATAGCAACGCGAGACTACGTCATCGCAGGTCTCGCAAGGCATTACTGAGAACGCTGAGGCCTGGGAATGCAGCGCGGGACGCCGGAAGGTAAATATACCCCGATTTTTTTTATTTTTATTTTTTTTTAGCATTTTTAACATCCTATCTTTTACTATTGATGCCGCATAGGCGGCCTCAATAGTAAAAAGCTGCTCACACTTGTCAAACACTATGTTTGACGAGTGTGACCAACCTGTCAAACACTTTCCAAGCGATGCTTCAAATCGCTTGGAAAGTGCTTGAATATCGCACGCGAAAATCGCGTCAAAATCGCGATCATAATCGCGGTGAAATCGCGCTGAAAAAAACGCGTGATTTCTGGGAAGGAGTCCGGTTTTTAGTAAGCGTTTTAAAACGCTACGTGGGCCCACAGCCTAAAGCAATTCTTCATTTTATCATAAGCATCAAACTTTATAAAAGGAGTAGCAAGGAAAAATGTTGGCGCTACTCCCACACCCAAACTTAAGGAAAACCAATAACATGCGGATCCAATCGCCAGATCATACGGTGCTCAGTTCATCACTGTAGCAGGTAGCAAACAAGGAAAGTGGCATAATACCGGTGTAGAGTGCCACGTTCCTCGTTTTCTACATGTTACTGCATCAAGCTTTATACACGAGTCTGCCCTATTATCTATGGAGCCTTTAAGCTGTACATAAATATTGTTTTTTGCACATTGAGACGAGCCAGTAATCAGCAACTGAGCATTCATAAGGGTATGTGCAGATGTTTAGTAATTGGCAGCGCTTTGGACGCAGGACATGTCCGCTGCATCCAAAGTGCTGCCGTCTATTGAACGCAGGTGAATTCACATGTGTTCTTTGAACCATACAGATTCACTGTCTCCGCGAATGATCTGCGGGCGTCTCTGGACGCAAAGTGGGATGAAATTTCTTGAAATCCCAACCACTATGCTGTAACATCTGGATGCTGTGCAAGTGCGCAGCGTCCAACCCGCACTGCTTACTGACCTTGTGTACCTACCCTCAGAGGCCTCAGTTCCCGGTTATTGGTCTGTTTAACCAGACTGGCAATCACTCAACAAATGAGCATAAAGCTCATGTGCAGCGCATCTTCCTGTGTAAATAGCACATGTTCTGTCAAAACATGATATTATATGGGGACAGTACTAAAATATTAGCAGTCGTTCTGTGCCCATCACTGTTTTGTTGCCCTTAAACGACAACCGATCAGCTTTAATATAGCAAATAAGCAGTCCCCCCGCCCCTCTTGATTGGCCTGTGTAAATGTATCCTTAGAGGGGTTAATATGTCATTTCATAGCTAAAATCGATGAAGCAAGAGGTGATCTTCATAGATGCACCTTGGCCCGTCTAAATGTAACACCGCTAAATATGGCAAGTTTTCCCTACAATGTGTTTGGGATATATGGCTGGATACGTCCTGATAGATGAGCCATTGCCCTGAACTCCCATGTTGGAAAATAGCTTTTGATCTAAAGCAGCTAAGTGGAGCTGACATGTTAAGCTCGGGCTCCTTTCATGTACAGGCTTACAGGATCCTGCAAGTGTGACAGGGTCACGCTTAATATTTATCAGGTCCTCCAGAGATGAATGTCATGCAAGAGTTCAGTTAAAGGGGCCCGATTCTCTTCAGTTTGGTTGCCCTGAATTGCCGGGGTATTTATGGCAGGGAAGCTTTGATGTCTAATACTAGGCTTCACCTTGCAACTTGATCTCAATATTCAAAGGCAATCTGACCTGACATTTCCCTGAAAACACATGTCGTATTCAGTGCGATTTTATCTTTACCAATCTAATTGGGGGATAATTATGATCATTGACTAACATTGCCCATCGGGTTTGGCGACACCTTATACAATATTTCTAAAGAAAAAAAAAAAAAAAAACTAGAAATGCAAAGTTGTAATCCAATATCACTCAGAGGCGCGTTTCATCTCACAACTTCACTACGTACAATGTGGAGTTTTCATAATCTTGATTATTAAAGTCTTCTCTTGCCTGATAAAGACCTGTCACTTAGTAAATACTTGCATTCACCATTAAAAAAATGCTTTGAAGGCAGCATTATGCTGCTGTTCTTCTTTTTCTTGGATATTACCACTTTCCTTGTCATTTGGTTGTATCTCTATTGATGCTGTCAGCGCTGATTAGATACTGACATTTATTGTAAGAATCCCTGCTATTGTCAAGGGAAGTGGTAACACCTAGTTGTCAATTTATAAACAAATGTCCAGGAGGAATAGTACAATGCAGAGCTCCAAGAAACTGTGCCTCCTCAATGTTATTTTAGGAAAGGTATACGTTTTTACTTGGATGGATATGTCAGAATGGCTGATTAGGGGATCGGTCTCCTGTTTGTCGTGGTTATAACAGGATGTAACAATTCTGGATCATTCTTTCTTAGAACTTTGGTTTTATTATTATTATTTATTTATATAGCACCATTAATTCCATGGTGCTGTACATGAGGATGGGGGTTACATACAAAGTTATAGATATCGTTAGCAGTAAACAAATTTACAATGACAGCCTGGCACAGAGGGGAGAGGACCCTGCCCTTGCGGACTTGCATTCTATTTGATCCTCTGTTATTCCTCCTACAAATTCTGACATAAATTAACTGTTACCAGCTGGGGGTGTGTCCCTACAATTTTCGAGCTAGTCCAATCAGCCCTCAGTGTGTAGGAATACACCCCTTTTTCATGAGGAATGGTAACACCAAGCTGGCAATTAGGGTAATTCATAAATTTCAAGTATGGATAACAGGAACAGAGTTTAAAGAAAATATTCTCCTGATTTGTTATTTCTTGAGGAACACCGAAACGCCAACATTTTTCTAAATCCGACATATGACGAAAATCAGCTGCAAAACGGCTGAAGCCAGTAGAACACGATTACATATAGAGATATCACTATGGCATAGTTTTGTAGGCTTTAGAGTTGAAAGGTGGATTATTTCTTGCGTCTGAATTTTGCCCTCCTTTCTTGTCTCCTCAGACCTATACTGCACACTAGAAGTAGACTCGTTTGGCTATTTTGTCAGCAAAGCTAAAACTAGAGTTTTCCGAGACACTACAGAACCTGAGTGGAACGAGGTGAGCAGTGAGGAGCATTGCCCAGACTTTTGTGCTTCTCTCGACAACGATCTTATCATATCCATACAGCCTATGTACTAGCTGACATGACAAAAAAGAAATTTAAATGGTCTCGTTAAAGGGATTATCCCATGCACAGGTCCAGTTACATATACTTTAATTGGACAGCCATTCTTCATACCTGCTTTTTTTCTACATTATTCTGTTTCCTAGTTTTCTTTTTTGATCTAAGACTAATGTGATGAAATCTTTCCATTAACAACCCCCATTGAGTCCAGTGGGATTTCTCTAATGAGAAATTAGTTACATCAGCTAGCTGCTGGTTATATCAGCTAACCGCAGATTTCTAGTATTTATTAAAATAGTCTGCTTAGAATCTTAAAAATGAACAAGTTTAGAAGTTTGACAACAGAGAAAATCTTAGTTCCCATTTCTCTTTTTGCCTAATAAACACATTTTAGGATCATGATTGTACAAATATGGATATATATATATTTTG
The DNA here is from genome assembly GCF_039654945.1 of Dendrobates tinctorius. NCBI lineage: Eukaryota > Metazoa > Chordata > Amphibia > Anura > Dendrobatidae > Dendrobates > Dendrobates tinctorius. The sequence continues at coordinate 8,153,231 of NW_027361684.1, read as the reverse complement.
CTTTTCTTGTTGTAATAGTGACCAAATTTCCTTATTTAACAAAAAAGTAAGTTGATTCAATTTTATGAAAGAATTGCTCCTCCTCCCATAAACACTTGTATCCTCCTTAATGTAATCCTATTCTACAGCACTGTGTACTTACAATTGCTCATGTTCCCTTCTACCCAGTTAATTCTTCTGTTTTCAATTAGGTCTATGACAGCACGTGATTAAAAACTGACTAACTGAATCCTTCTAAGCTCTGTGTAGAAACAGGAGGTAAATTTTCCCTGTATGAGACATCACTGCAAAAGTCCCTGGCAGCAGGGAGGAGGGAGCAGCTGGGTCAGGAGGTGAAGAGGGGAATGATTTCTGCAGGGACAAGAGACTTCCTGTTTCTACACAGAACACAGAAAAGAGAAGAATTAGCTGGGTAGAAAGACAAAATGAGCAATTGTAAGAACACAGTGCTTTATAATATGATGACTAAAATATATTAGCAGGATGAAAACTTTTTTGGGATGAGGAGTGCTTTAAATTGACAACTGATTTTGGTCAAAAAACTTTTTAACCACAACTTGGAGTGTGCTACTATTGAATCTATACATTCTTAGCCCAAGTTCTGCACCTTGATACCAGCGTTATGCTCTTTTTTTCCGGCAGGAATTTGAAATTGAGTTGGAGGGGTCTCAGTACCTGCGAATCTTGTGCTATGAGAAATGCTATGACAAAAGCAAGCTCAACAAAGACAACAACGAGATTGTGGACAAGATCATGGGCAAGGGACAGATCCAGGTACAAACTATGCTGAAATTATACCATATTGTTACCAACGTCTGCTCCCTATGTCAGGGAATCTGGTGGAGTGGTAGATTCTAACAAGTAATTCTGTGGCCCAATGTACCTCTTGTTGTTTTTGGCTCAGCCTTCATGTGTATATCTTAAGACTAATAGAATTTGCATATTAGTCATTGTTTATCTCCTATTAATTTTGATTTCTTTGGTGAACATTAAACTCGACCTGTCAGTATGGTTATGAGAATGCTGCAAAATTCTTGTTATGGCGCCCCATTCTGGTCTTTAGCTTCTCTCTCACGACATCCAAATTGTGTCCTTCCTAGCCTGGATATTCTAACAAACTGTTATCAACAGGATTCTAGATTTATTTTTTTTATTTTTTTTTTTTTAAATTTGTTTATTTTACAAAAAGAATGCAGAACATACATTTTGGCTTATGATAATTAATTACACACACAGCCTTTCAAGTATACAGCAATAACAGCCGGTTATACATTGTGAAGCATGTATATCAGTTGAGTTTCACAAGCTGTTATCAATATTGTCATTCAGATAATAAAGAAAATTCCTAAACTACAACTACATCAACTGGTGCCTACTACTGCGCAGCCTAATATCTTATATCATATTATCTCACATATGATGTCTCAATTTTGCAAAGTAAGGTGAGAGGAATTCCACCTCTCCCAGATCTTCTCAAACTTGCCCGGGCATCCCCTAGTTTGATAAAGCATACGTTCGTATGGAACAATCGAGTTCACCAGGTCAATCAACATTCTAAGGGAGGGACACAAACCCCCCATCCACTGTAGTGCCAACACCTTCCGTGCCATAAATAGTGTTTCACGCAGAAAAATCCCATCATGATGACCCCAATTCTCCTCATCCCATACCCCAAACAAGCAGACCAGTGGTTCAAGAGGGACTGGGGCCTGCATCAAGGATGACAAAATCAGGGTCACCTCTTTCCAATAATGTAAAATAATGGGACATTGTCAGATCATGTGAACAAAATCCGCATCTGGTGAATGACATCGCAGACAGTCTATTTGAAGTCGACCCATCCTGAAAAGACGTGTCTGAGTTAAGTATGATTGATTAATTATATACAACTGTATCATTCTATTATTAATAGATGGTGATATTCCATTTGGAGGCTCCAGGATCTCCTCCCACTCCTCTCCCTGAGTATCAGGGATGAGTCTTTCCCATTTCCTTCTAATAGAGCTTATAGCAGATTCCGTTCCCACCGACAGCATGTACGTGTATAAAGAGGAGATGGGACCCTGCGAATTAAGGCTTCCTATCAGAGGCAGAGATGAAATAGTATGGTCCACACCCCCACATCTCATGTGTGATTGAAGAGCCGACATCAGCTGTAAATAACGGAAAAACTGGTCATACAAGTCTCCCATCGAGGAGACTTTATGTTGCATCCAAAAATCAGTGGATGGGTGGTTCAGTAGTTCCGGGAAATAATCATTATTCCACAGGGGCATTTCAGCTATAAAATCTTTAAACCCAATCACTTTTTTAATTTGTCTCCATACTAATCTCGCCAGTCGGAGCAAGGGTAGTAGACGAGGGACATTAGTCCTCTCCAACTCAAGGAAGCCTAGTGGGCAGGCAGTTCGTGCAGCATGGAGTAGGTGGCTTTCCGAATTGGGGAGGCAACTACCCGGCATCCATTTATTTAAAGCTTTAGCTTGCCCAGCCAAATAGTATAAGAAAAAATCTGGTAACGCCGCCCCACCTCCCTTTTTTGATCTCTGCAGGGTGATCAATTTAAGTTTAGGCCTAGTTTTCCCCCAGATGAAATATGTGATCTGGGAATTGAGACTTACAAAGAAGGATTTGGGTACCACTACGGCACTATGCTGAAGGGAGTAGCTGAGCTTGGGGAGTAATATCATTTTAATCAGGTTAATACATCCGGCCACAGACAGTGGGAGTGTGCTCCAAGTTGTAAATTTCACTTTAACTAGTTCCAGCAGTGGGTGAATATTGAGTTGTGAGTCAAGCGTATTAATTCGAGATATGTGTATACCCAAATATTTAAAACTAGATACAATAGACAGCGAAGAGAGAGCTTCTAGCTGGGGCATTGGGGCATGGGAAAGGGGTAACAGAGCGGACTTCTCCCAATTTATATATAGACCTGAGTATTTACTGAATCTATAATGGCAATTACTTGTGGTAGAGTCTCCTCCGCTTCATCCATGAATATCACCATATCGTCAGCATATAGACCAATGATATCTACCCGACCCACTATATTTATACCTCTAATGCCAGGGGAAGACCTAATGCATATTGCCGCAAATAGGGCCGGGGAGAGGGGACACCCTTGACGAGTCCCCCTATGTAATGGAAAAGACTCAGACACAGAGCCATTCACTATGATACGGGCCTTGGGCTTCATATATAGTGCTTTGATCCATTTTATAAATTTATCACCAAAGCCATATCTTTATAAGCACGTGGAAAGGAAAGGCCACTCAAGAGAGTCAAAAGCTTTGGCAGCGTCTAGCGATGCCAGTGCCCACTTGTTATCTGGCATTAAGCCCCCGTTACACACTGAGATATCGCTAGCAATATCGCTGTAAAGTCACCGATTTTGTGACGTTGCAGCGATATTGCTAGCGATATCGCTGCATGTGATACCTCCGACCGGCTCCCCCGCTGGTTATCGCTGATCGCGCGAGAAGCTGCTGGATCATTTCTCGTCGGTCACTTCCTGCGGCGCTTCCTGCTGTGACGACAAGCGACGCGTGGAGCCGGGCGGGAGGACGCAGGATCGCCGCGTCTGACAGGTAAGTAGCGATCCCCGTCCCCAGCGATGTCGCTAGTGAGATCTGCCTGTGTGGCAGCTCACTAGCGACCACCTAGCGATGCACCAGCGATCCTGACCGCGTCATATCGCTGGTCGGGATCGCTGGTGAGTCGCTAGGTGTAACGGTACCCTTAGCGAGCTATATTGGGCTATTGACTGGACCCGTCTGATAATGGAAGTGCTCTTAGCAGGCATAAAGCCTGTTTGATCAGAATGTATAAGGCTCAATATAATCGAATTCAGTCTGGTAGCTAGAATCTTAGTGAAAATGTTATAGTCCACATTTACTAACGAGATAGGGCGGTAGGATCCACATTCCAAAGGGTGCTTCCCCTCCTTCTTAAGTACTATGATATTGGCTTCGTAAAAGGATTCAGGCATAGAATTCCCTTCCCAAATTCCCCGAAATACTTTAACCAACAGTGGCGTTAATATATCCCGATATTTCCTGTACAATTCAATAGGAAATCCGTCCGGCCCAGGAGCCTTCCCGGAGGCCATGTCCGTTATGGCATTTTCTATGTCCTCCGCAGTAAATTCAGCGTCCATAAGGGCCCGCTGTTCAGGGTCTAATGTAGGGAATGTCACATCTGACAAATAATCTAAACACCCCAAGCTGTCACAGTCACTTTTAGATTCATATAATCTGTAATAATCATAAAAACAGCCAAGTATTTCTTCGGTTGACGATACCAATGAATCATCCGGCTTACGAATCTGTAGTATTGTATTTGAGTTGTTAAAGAATAGTTTACGCTTGGACTTAGTGTCCTTATGCTGAGCATATAACCTCTGAGCAGCCAACCACTCAGTCCTGTTACCGCTAGTTTGGTTAGATATATATGTAGCCTCTGAATCTTTCAATCACTGCTCCATCTCATCATCCTCCCTTGAGGTTACCCTTTTAATATAAGAAATCGTGGAGGATAAGCAACCCCTCAGATATGCCTTAAGGGCATCCCAAAATAAATTGATATCTTGAGGTTCTGGGTGGGACGAGATGAAGCAATGCAACTGATCGATCGTTCTATCTGGAGTCACCATCAGCTTTAACCAAAAAGGATTCAACTTCCAGAACATCCTATTATTTGGTTGTCCATATTTAAGTTTAAGAATGACTGGACTATGGTCTGAAATCCCCCTACTGCCATGTTCTATACCGTCTACCCACATCGCCAGGCCGCTGGATCCGAATATGTAGTCTATGCGCGATAGAGATCGCTTAGTGCATGAGTGGCAGGTATACTCCCTTGATTCAGGGTGACACATCCTCCATAAATCTAGCCACCCACCACCCTCCATAAATAGTGACAGTTGGGTCACATTCAGCGAAGAGACTCCCCCAGACGTGCCTCCCTCTAATCTCAATTTGTCAAGGTAAGTATTCATGACCATATTGAAGTCTCCCATACAGATAACGTCCGCGTCTGGATAATTTAGGGCAAAGCTCATTGCTTTTTGAAGAATGAACGTATTAGCCGGGGGGGGGGGGGGGGGGGTTATAAACACACATAGGATTACATATTTCCTGCTTTTTATCAATGCATGTACAAAAACAAAGCTACCTTCAGAATCCCTCCGGGTCTCCCTGGCTTCCCATCTAACATCTCTATGTACCAGCAGTGAAACCCCTCTCGAATAACTAGTGTGAAATGCATGGACAGACCATTGTACCCAAGGTTTCTGCACGCACCAAACAGTATCTCTGGTCAGATGCAAGGCCACAATGTAGGATTCTAGATTTTTTAGTTAAGCCATTCAACAAGAACCAGCACACTAGATGTCACTTCTCATCAACATTTAATGGGGCTCTAAAAGAAAAACTACTGCAAATCTTACAAAGCCCAAAAATAAGTGTTCAGCTCTTTTCCAAGGCATTCCAGGCTCAATTCTCCGGTGGTCCTTATGCTTTTGTTTATGAGCAGTTATTGTGTGACTTCTGCAGCCAATCAGTGAACTGGGCAGCCATGTTCTGTCCGTAAAGTGCAGTATTAATTTTTAAAGGGGTTGTCCACTACCCAGTAAAATAATAACACCTACACTCACCTCTGGTGTTTGGCGCCATTTCATCGGTGTTAGCACTGGCTCTCCTGGGGATCTTGTGAGTACCTCTCTCACTTTCTCCAGATGTCTTGATTTGTCTAATGGAGGCAAGAGAGAAGCAAGAGACATAATGTCAGGCAATCCCCAGGAGAGCCAGTGGCAACATCTCTGGAATGGTGCCAGAATCTGAGGCAAGTATAAGGCCTCATTCACACGTCCGTATTTGGTCAGTATTTGTATGCCAAAACCAGAAGTGGGACACTTAGAGAAAAACTATAATTCAAAGATTGACATCTATTCTGTGTTTTGGCATAAAAGTACTAATAAAATACTGCTCAAAAATACTAATGTAACGCTGCTCAAAAATGCTGACGTGTGAATTAAGCCAAAGTGTAGTTTTTTTTTTTTATTGGGGGGATGACATGGGAATTCAGAAGGGGTTGTCAGACTAGTGGATGACCCCTTTAAGCATCTTGGCATGATGCACTCATGCCATCAAATTATTTTTTTTGTTGCATATGTAGATGAATGTTCTGATATCAGCGGGCACTATAACAAATATGTAACTGCTATGTAGAGAAATATGGTCAGTCTCTAAAAATATTTTGTCTGATTTAACAGGAAAATTGTATATTTAACAGTGTGACCACTTTAAGCTGTATGTATGTGTTTTATACATACATGCATACATACATTATTAGAAATTGCTATAACTAAGTTGTCCGGTTCTATGAAGTCTACTTTACTTTGCAGCTTTTCTCTAGCATTTAGTACATGAAATTCTTATTTATATTTTGTGAACATGGCGTCCGACTCTGAGACTGATGCCTGTGTAATTTTCGGCATTCTGTGGCTGTAGTGTTGTATCATTGCCGCGCGCTCTACTATCGCTCGCAGTTGTGATTCCTGTGATGTAATGTATGAAGCGTGCCATAATTGTCATGTTTCTCATTACTATTCCGCTCTGGGGGGTGCTGCGTTCTCCTCCTCTGCTGCGGTGAATCTTTGGGGAGAAGGCAGGAATGCATCTAAGTTAATTTCTTCCTTCCCTCACAGGAGATCTTGTCAGTCCATACAACCCCTCGCTAGGCCCCCTGATATCCTATATAATTACCTCTTCCCCTTGAACTGGGGTCAGACCGGAGAGGTGCAATGTTCAGAGGGATGACGGATTTACTAATAAAGCAGGGGTTAATATTTTATCCTGTGCCTCTCCCAGCGTGCGGCTGGCACCGTATGGTACGTTCTTTGGGCTATTGGTTTTGTTATTTTTGGTAAGAACCCTTCCCGTCTCTTCATGTACGGTAAATCTCCATCTCACCAGCTGCTCCTAGATGGAAATCCATTTATTCTTGATGTTTGGTCGTAATCTGTTTTCTTAGTGATAAGCCTTTAAAGCAGAAAATAGTTCTTGTATTTAACTCCCACATTGGAGACAACACTGAAGTCCATTCCATTTCATCTTTTATTATCATTTATCAAAAATTAGAACGGTCTGTGCCGACACGGAGGAAAAAGTCAAGGATGTGGCATGTCTGCTCATCACTAATCACTAGATTAATGATCTCCGTGTCCCATCTGGACGATATCCCTGATTTATAGTAAACTCCTGTCTTCTAGTGCAAATACATGGGTGGACTTTAAATAATTACCTGTGTAGTTATGGGGGTCCCAAGGTCGGGTTCTTACCCAAACATTGGCGCTTGAAGGAGTCCGAATGTTTCCACTGTCCCGTATGAGAACACCATTACTATAAGTGATGTTTCGCCGTTGGGTTCCCCTCTGTTTTCCCTTATTCACGTTCCTAGCAGGACAGAACGACTGTTACTACTTGTGTTAGATTTGTCATGCCTGTGCAAAAGTTTAACAGGCTCAGAGGATCGGTGCAGCAAACCTGACCAGGTGGTGATCCCTCATTTCTGGTCCTGTCATACTCAATATATCATTTTTTATATGCATTAAAATCCTGTTTGGCAAAATTAATGATCTGTAGGCTAAGCCATCTGTGGTGCATCAGTGGTGAACTTACGCTTGGCACCCCGCCAATCATTTCATGAATATGTACCGGAAGACAAGACAAAATACCGGCACCAAATCCCCTATTTTCTGCCATTGCAAATTACCTCATCAGCCTGTATGAAGACGACACCGGTCAATAAAGAGTTCAAGTGCACACCAGAAAAAAGTTTTAAACTTTGTCCAGAAAGAGAAAAAAGGTGGCACTCACCGTCCATGTAAAACGTTCCTTTATTTCATATTGTAAAAAAGTCACAGGACCTTCGGTACAGGACCCATTGAAGCGCAGACAGCGCGAATCGGCCATTATCTCATGAAGTGTCCCACCATTCTCTCGCTGCAACTTTTTTACAGTATGAAATAAAGGAACGTTTTACATGGAGGGTGAAATTTTTTCTCTTTCTGGACATCACATGAATATGCTGTTGTCCAGTACAAAGCAATGTACAAAGGGGATGCAAAGCTCACGGAAGAGTCCCAGCCCCTTCAAGGAGCTGATAAACAGGGATGCGGGAAAACCTGACCTTCACCGATCTAATATGGATGGCCGATCCTAATGATGGTCCGCTATAGAACTGGAGAAGCACTCTATAAACTGTTGGCTCTGAACGTTTCTTACCCCATTCCAGCTCCTTGTTCTCCTTCTGGTAATAGTGAAACTCTAATGTATATTTTGTATTTATAGTGTAGTTTACCTAAGCTCCGCTTTCACACTCATCTTGAGGATTGATGGCTCATCTATTAGGACTGAACGAGCCTGAAAACCATTCTGGTGAGTTTTTTTTATCCTTCGAGTGCTATTTTAGGTTTTCTACAAGTTTCCCAGGCATTGATCTGTCTCACTTTCCCTAAATAGCTTCCTGAGCTTATCTTGCGTATACTTTTGGTGGAATACATCTTGTGGAGTTGAGTCTGCTGGTCACGTATCGCACGTTTCAGCAGAAGACCAACATTTTCTGAATAATATATTTCACAATGCAGGACAGGGTAAATCCCAGTAGACCAAAATTTAATATATTTGAAACTACAGCTTTTCCGTAGGTAAATGTACTCTGGTATTGCAGAATTCTGAAGACTCTGTTCTTAGATCTCTGCGCTCTTCCATTCTTATGTTATTGATACTAGAATGAATGTACACTACTGTTCAAAAGTTTAGGGTCACTTAGAAATGTCCTTATTTTTTAAAGAAAAGCAGTTTTTTTTCCAATGAAGCTAACATTAAATGATTCAGAAATACTCTATACATTGTTAATGTGGTAAATGACTATTCTAGCTGCAAACATCTGGTTTGTAATGAAATATCTTCATAGGTGTGTAGAGGCCCATTTCCAACAACCATCACTCCAGTGTTCTAATGGTACTTTGTGTTTGCTAACTGTCTAACAAGGCTAATGGATGGTTAGAATACCCTTGAAAACCCTTGTGCAAGTATGTTAGCACAGCTGAAAAGTTTGACTGTTTAGAGAAGCTATAAATCTGACCTTCCTTTGAGCTAGTTGAGAATCTGGAGCATTACATTTGTTGGTTCCATTAAACACCCAAAATGCCCAGAAAATAAGAACTTTCATGTGAAACTCGACAGTCTATTCTCATTCTTAGAAATAAAGGCTATTCCATGCGAGAAATTGCCAAGAAACTGAAGATTTCGTACAACGGTGTGTATTACACCCTTCAGAGGAGAGCACAAACAGGCTCTAACCAGAGTAGAAAAAGAAGTGGGAGGCCCCGCTGCACAACTGAGCAACAAGACAAGTACATTAGAGTCTGTAGTTTAAGAAATCGATGCCTCACAGGTCCTCAACTGGCAGCTTCATTAAATAGTACATGCAAAACGCCAGTGTCAACGTCTAGAGTGAATTGGCGACTCTGGGATACTGGCCTTCAGGGCAGAGTGGCAAAGAAAATATCTGAGACTGGCTAATAAAAGGAAAAGATTAATATGGGCAAAAGAACACAGACATTGGACAGAGGAAGATTGGAAAAAAGTTTTATGGACAGACGAATCCAAGTTTGAGGTGTTTGGATCACACAGAGGAACATTTGTAAGACAGAACTGAAAAGACGCCATCTGTTAAGCATGGTGGAGGTAATGTGATGGTCTGGGGTTGCTTTGGTGCTGGTAAAGTGGGAGATTTGTAAAAGGTAAAAGAGATTTTGAATGAGGAAGACTATCACTCCATTTTGCGATGCCATACCCTGTGAACAGCGCTTGATTGGAGCCAATTTCATCCTACAACAGGACAATGACCCAAAGCACACCTCCAAATTATGTAAGAACTATTTAGGCAAGAAGCAGGCAGCTGGTGTTCTATCTGTAATTGAGTGGCCAGTGCAGTCACCAGATCTCAACCCCATTGAGCTGTTGTGGGAGCAGCTTGACCATGTGCTATGCAAAAAAGTGCCCATCAAGCCAAACCAACTTGTGGGAGGGGCTTCTGGAAGCATGGGGTGAAATTTCTCCAGATTACCTCAGCAAAGTTTGTTCCCACTGCTGCCCCATTTCATTTTTAATAATTTTTTTTATCTGCCATACAGTTCTAAATTTACAGGGCTATTTTTGTGCTAATTTTTATATTTTTTTTATTAGGAGGTAGGGCTTAAAGGGTAATTATGCAGAGCTGTCTAAATATACGCCCCCAGAAAATCCCGTGACCATGCCCTCTTGGTTGAGACCATGGACATTAGCACTAAATAACAAGGCCCATATCTCTGGAACAGTATGGTAGGTGTAAACAAAAAACAGAATATTTTGGGGGGCAGCAGGAATAAAGAGAGCTTAGATCTGATACAGGTCCTTTTTTAAAAATACCAATTCTCTATATACCGATTTATAAGGATTCCTAGTGCTCTTAGGGGAAATGATAAATTATGTAAAATGCAGCCAGAGGGGAAAAAAACGTACTGTAAAGTAATAAAATGTGTGCATAAATAGCAGATCCAGGGCATTTAGGTGCTGATCTCTATTTACATGAAAAATATCAATGGGCAATTTGCAGCGTACCGATAATGTCATTGCAGACACAATTAGCCGATCATAGTCTGATCGGGGCAGCGAGTGCGGATAAGGCCGGAGTATGGGGGAACCAGAAGTGCTACCCTGAATGTTGCAAACCTTGGTGTAGAACGTCTACATTCCGCGAATGCTCCCGTACACGTGTGTTATATTAGCAGCCGTGATGTAGAGATTTCTCATGCCTTGACATTGTTATAGACCAGGAGCTGGAGACCTTTCTGGATTTGATTGACTTGCAAGCCATTAATTGGACAGATATTCTCTGCAGTAACTCGGCTCTGTCATGTGTGATTGCTCACGTGGCAAGGTGGAGGCACAACGCAGTTTATGCTGTTTTACATTCATACTGTTCCTTATGTTTCTAATTATATCAGTCCCTTCCCCACTGGGTCATTATCTTCCAAACTCCCTATATAATTAATCACATGACTGAGTTATGTAAATGATCATCATCTTTGTTTCAAAGGGATAATCCTGGTATTGAAGATGCTACATCTTATGAGCCAAACATCCTTATGTGAGATGATTGCACCATTCTGGAAGGGAAAAGGCGTAATTATCCAACAAAAAGTATCCCTGAGCCCTGATGCTGTTTTTTTTTCTTTCTATTCTGATGTTGAAAATGATGGAAAGTGGATGTAAATCCGCTCTGCCAGAGGTCCAATAAGCGATCGGAGACCAAGCGTGTTTGGATGCGTTTTTTATTTGTCAACGCGTTTCGAAGTATTCATGCTTCTTCCTCAGGACATACCACAATGAACTTTAGCTACGTCCACGTGGAATAACTTTGCAAATATGTTTGATATACATTTGAGAACTAGATAATTTTGGGGAGTAAAAATGACTAGTTCAACCTACAAAATTATAGCATGAAACACTAATGTATATCCTCACCCTAAGGATTTGTTCACACTTGGCATTTTTCCATCAATTTTTTTTTCCTTTGGTAGCAAAAGAATGCAGTATTTTCCAGCAGCAAAACTGAGAACTATTACATCTCATTGAAACATTTTTTTCCTTGTATTTTTTTTTTATTTATTTTTTTTTTTTTAACTATTGTGCAAGTAAAAAAAAACTAAAAACAAAACTGCATTACTTGGGTGGGGGTTTTTTTTCCAAGAAAAAAAATGCAACAAAAATTCTGTGTGTGAATATAACCACAGGCCATCCGCATATGACTTTCAGGGCCAAATATCTTGCGGCTGTATGGCTGCACTCACATGTCCATGTACAGTCTGTGATTTCCCGACTGGCTACGGGTTTATCTGATTTGTGGATCAGTATCACCCATTAAGGTCAATAGGTCCATTTTCCTCATATGCAAGGAGAAAAGCATCACGCCATTCTTGTGACTGCCTCCGCCTGCATGGAAACATTGGGGTGGCGGAAACCTGCAGCAGTTGTGGTAGAGCGCTGGCCTTCAGCCAGATTTGCACATCCATGTGACATAGTCTGAGTTTGGATGGCGGTGCACGGACTGACCTATGAGGCCACCTGGTTTGTGTCGGCGCTCCCGCGGCTGGACCTTGTATCACAGATCATGACATGTGAACAGGTACGGACTGGGGCTGAAATCCAGCCCTGGCATTTGAAATCACACAGGCCCATGATGTCCTCATCCCCAAGAACCAGGTGGAGATATATTCCTAATATTACCTTAGATGGAGGAAAAGGAAGATTTACAACAAGACCAATATTCCTAATGATACCCGTGGCCTGCTGGGGTAAGTGACGGAGTCTGTGACTTTGTGCTCCGTCACAACTGTTAACAGTATGAGTTGTCTTGAGAACACCGATTCTGTTAACAATGTAGCAAACAAGATGGCCCCCGACCAGACAGGCCCTTCTGGCATTTGCCAGAATTGCCAGATGGCCTTGCATGTGGATGTGTGAATGCGGCCTTACAATGTATAATAATCTTTATTTTTATATAGCGCTAACATATTCTGCAGCGCTTCACAGTTTGCACACATTATCATCAATAATGTAGTATTCTATATGTGAAAATTTCACTCTGGTCACAGGCAGTGGTGACCACTTGTGACCGAAGACTAAAACTTGATACAAAACTTAAACATGGGGAATCTGTGCAGGTCCGCGTTCTGTAAGAGGTGACAGCTGGTTTTCATTCCCAGAATAAAGCGTGTTCGTTAGGTAAACACCTCGTATATTTTGCATTCTTGTGCAGTCCTGACTCTCACCCGGACCAGATGCAGTCACTCACAGATAACTTTTATGAATGTATAATAATTTATTTCCATTGAGCCAAGATATTATTTAGTATACAGTGACATTGAAAAATGGTCAAAATTAATTAAAAAAAAAAAATGGAATAGGGTCTTTATGAACCTGGAAAACCCCTCCGATATTAGATTAGTTGTTACCCTACCTTCAGGACCCTCACTCGCAGTAAAGGGCTGATTGTGCTTTTGACTCTCATGGATCTAGAGTCTATCAGCACTTAACCTTCAGGTAGTCGCCCCAAAATACTTACTCTATATTAGTTGCACACCTCGCTATGGCACGTGTAGTTGACGTGATGCACTGATGAGGCAGGGGCCCGAGCTAGGGAGCTACCCAAACGGACGGTTGCCTACCTTCCATTCTTGCGGAAATATGACAAAAATAAAATTGGGGTCCAGTGGACCCCACGCAACGAAATAAAGGCTGAATTCTTAGCGAATCCCTTTAATTTGATATTTGTAGGAAGTGGTGCAGCCAGAATAATGCACTAATTGCACAGTCTTTGATTTATACATACCTGGTGCAAACACTGATGGACTTTTATAAATTTAGGCTGAGTGCAGACGGAGTTTTTAGCCCTGCGGATTTTTCTTTGCAGAATGGAAGAAATCCGCAGGTCAAATGACCTGCATTTTTCCTGCAGATTTCTTCCATTTTTCCTGCGGTTTCCTTGCGTTTTTTTGTGCGGTTTTCCACTGCGGACTCCCCCCTACGGATTTGGAGACGGGAGGTGGAAAACCGCACAAAACAAGTAACATGCTGCGGATTTTGTACCGCAGGAAAACCGCGCGGAAAAATCCGCAGCGTCTGCACAGCGGTTTTTTTTCCCATTGATTTTAAGGCTACTGTACATCCTCACAATGCGGATATGCAACGTTTCTGCGCGGTAAAATGCGCTGCGGATCCGCTGCAAATCTGCATCGTGTGCACACAAAATAAGAGTCACAATATAAACTCTCTGAAGACTAGGATCTCTGCTCTCATTGCATGCGATAACTACAGCTTGATTTTAGGCAAAAGTATATTGCAGAGAATTTGACGTGATTTTTAGGGAAAAACAGTAAATATTAAAATAGTATCACAACAATGGGGAAAAAAACAGTCACAATTGTATATTCTCATGAGCGAGTTCTAGCCAAAGGCACAAAAAGTAAATAAAACAAAAAAGAGAAAAGCCCGATACATGACAGCCAAATTCATTCTGTGTGCCAGCCGAGCACCGATCGTGTGGGCATTGATGCTGTGGTTGTGCGCCATTTTTCACAATGGTAGAGATGTGAGCTGTTGTGTTACAGCACCCTGGTGCCGATGTCATCGCTTTAGTAGGTTTTTCTCCCATGGATGCCTTCTCTCCAGGCTCGGTGTAATCGTCCTCAGCTGGACACACCTTGTAAATATTCATCATCCCCGTCCTGTCTTGTCCAGTAGGCAGGAGACAAGTGGGCTGTCTGGGGCCACAGCTGTGCCTGGCACCGGATGATTAATGATCCTCCCTGTGGTATCTCGGCCTCATCTCATTACTTGTGGAGTTGGCCACGTGCGCAGTGTTTCGCAGGAGGTGGCACATCCAGAAGCTCTGCTGCTTAAGTATTATTTTTTATGAGCCTCTTGGACATTGTTACTGTCCCTGATCGGAGAAAAGTACAAGCTGTATCATTACACCAGAGGTCTGGACACTTCTTGTTACATACTTAGTATTTAATGATCCAACATGTGCTCGACACCGACTATGCCAGGAAACTGTTAATCAAACATGGCTATCCCTGTGCCTCCAGAAATCATCCGGAATATTAATCTTTAGCGTCTGTAAGCGCCAAGGAGTCAAAGAATTTTTTCTTTCTTCTATACTGCGCAGAGTCACTGTGGGAAAAATCACCAGTTGCCACGTTGCTATCTCCGCTTTGCGTGGGTAAAATAGAGAACTAAACTCCCCATATATCAGCTTTCCGGTCATAGGAGTTTACGGCTGTTACACAATTAGATTATAAAGTAATCATAGCACAATAATAAAAAAAAAGCTGCAAATATTGTTACAGAAGCAGAAATAAAATGTTTAGTAAAATTACTACACATATAAAGTCGATATGTTACCCATGTTTAATGGACCTGGTCTTATGATGGAGGAGAAAGTCCATAAAGAACTCTGGAATAGTCAAAATTATGGCCGATCAAGACTATCAGGCTATGTGCACACGCTGCGGTTCCGCTGCGGTTTTGGCCCTGCGGAACCGCAGCAGTTCCGCAGACATGGTACAGTACCATGTAACCCTATGGGTTTTCAAAACCGCAGTGCTCACGCTGCGTTTTTTTCCGCAGCACGTCAATTGTTTTTGTGGATTCCGCTGCGGTTTCACACCTTTAACATAGTAGAGGTGTGAAACCGCAGGCCAAACCGCAGCAAAACTGCAGGTCACTTTGCCTCCGGTTTTACCTGCGTTTCCGCGGGAAAAAACCCGCGGGTGATTCCGCAGCGTGTGCACATGGCCTCACAGTCTGAATGGTGTCATAAAAAACTCACGCGCTTTCATACCAATACTCCGACCAGGTGGTTCTTCTAATTGAGCAGCTTCCACTAGAAGAACCACCTTCCTAATGCTCAGGATGTTCTCCAGATAGATGGTGGGATTCTCTATAAAACACAGTAGCCGAAACAAAGTATAAAACTATTCACACTTTTTTTTTTTTTTAATTCCACAATGCAATTCGCTTCCTCACAGAGGAGCGTCAGCACATCAGTATACGGTAATCCATTTTTGAAAACGATACCATACGCTCAGCGGCCTGCCCGATCCAGGGTTTCGCCCTTTTGGTCTCATCAAAGGTCATAAGTTTGCGGTTCTTCCTGAGTTTTAGGAGGTTGAGATTAGATTAGAGAATTTTCTACATTAATACAATGATCAGAAGATGATTTGTACATCTCTTCCATCATATATGGGGAGCGTTCCCAGCAACACACATCATTACCTATACATTTATTTAGTGAATGTTTGCCTTTTCTATGAATCCAAAACAAATCAGTGACAAAATTTGCAAAGCATGTTGGCGTCTTTGATTTTGCTATTTCCCTAGATTTCAAAATATATATAGAGTAAAATCCACTGTGAAAAATCTGCAGCAGATTTGATAACTGCACTGCAGGTCGATTGTCGCCACAGATATTTTTTTTTCAGTATGTGGATGGTGTTGGTAAAATCTTCACCCACAAACTCAGACTAAAAATACACAACTTATTCGCCATGTGTAAACATCGCCTGACGTGTGCTGCTTGTCAGTATTTGATAGTGAAGTATAAGTCCTGTATAATATCGGAGGGATTTATAGGCTCTGCACACGTTATGCATCAATCCATTCATGAGGCCTCACATTGCCCTTGAAAAGCGGCAAAATGTGACCTTTGCCGTTTATTTGAAGACATTTTATTACTGCACCCAAACCTTCTGTGTGTGAATTCACCCTAAAAGTGAGGTAGTAGCGTTTACGTGTGAGCATTGTGGATCTTGTGCTCAATACTTGAATATTCTAAGAATATTTTAAGTATGACAATAAGTGATTTATACTATACTTCTCCCCTTACTATATTCTTAGTTCTTAACATTATACAGCTATTTTATTATTCATGGGATCCCATTATTATAAACTGTCCCGATGTCACGTTCTGCCCGTGTCATTGGGTCGGCATTCACATTCCTGGAAATGATATTTAAGAGGCGCGCACATTTTCTTCAAGGTGACACAAGATATAATCATTGTCAGAGCGATCTCAACATTTTTTGCTTGTTTTTGACCATTTTTGTGTTATTAGGTTTCCGATATTACAACCTCTCTTGACCATCACTGGTGGTCTGTTAGTGTATACAAGGACCCTACTAATGAGCAGACCTTTCACCATGTGTCCCGGTATGCGATGTACGTGCGGCTAGAACAGACCCTGGACTCATAGATGGGACAACACGCTGTCTAACTCACTGACACAACTGTCATCTCTGCCCCGCTCCTTGCTGTTATGCTAGCAGATTGGGGTCCTGACCTCTTCCCCCCTCCTATAAAGTCATGTTTAGACTAAGTGCTTACACTGCCAGTCTTCCAATAGTACCGAGGGGACTGTCGCAGTAATGTATGGGGGGGCCCGGGATGTGCTTGGAGTGGAGCTACATGGGTGGTTTGTGAGCTTCTTCAGACTTCACATGGAGACGCATGGTGAAATTAATCTGATGAGTGTTGTGTGCTGTATAAGACGTGGGTGTTCAGGATTATTAATGTGGAAACCAGACTGACTCCTAACTGGTTCCACAACTTCCTTGGTCCGCTGCAATTGGAGCTGCTTTTTCAGGTGTCTTGTACATGGCCGTATTGTGTACCAGTATTTTTGGTCAGTATTTCATCAGTATTTGCAAGAAAAAAAGAAGTAGCTTCAAATCACAGAATAGGTGCACATTTTTGAATTATTCTGCTTTCCTTCTCTGGCTTATAAATACTGAGACTATAAAGCTGACCATAAACACTAGATAGCTGTCAATTGAGCTATCATTCGGCTCAGGGCTGTGGAGTCGGTATAAAATGGACCATCTCTGACACATAAAATATATAATATGTTGGCTCCATTAGTACAATGCAGGATGTGCTGACGAATATTCTTTCATAATAATTTGGGAAAGTTATGAAATGTCCTATATATGTCTGTTCTGTTCCTGATCTAAGGATCTCGGTGTTCAGTTGAGATGAATCTGTGCTGCACTTTATGCACATGCTCAGTAGTGACCAGTGCTGTGGGGTCATAGATGAGATGAATCCGTGCTGCACTTTATGTACATGCTCAGTAGTGACCAGTGCTGGGGAGATGTAGATGAGATGAATCTATGCTGCACTTTATGTACAAGCTCTGTAGTGACCAGTGCTGTGGGGTCATAGATGAGATGAATCTGTGCTGCACTTTATGTACATGCTCAGTAGTGACCAGTGCTGTGGGGTCGTATATGAGATGAATCTGTGCTGCACTTTATGTACATGCTCAGTAGTGACCAGTGCTGTGGAGATGTAGATGAGATGAATCTATGCTGCACTTTATGTACATGCTCAGTAGTGACCAGTGCTGTGGGGTCATAGATGAGATGAATCTGTGCTACACTTTATGCACATGCTCAGTAGTGACCAGTGCTGGGGAGATGTAGATGAGATGAATCTGTGCTGCACTTTATGTACATGCTCAGTAGTGACCAGTGCTGTGGAGATGTAGCTGAGATGAATCTGTGCTGCACTTTATGTACATGCTCAGTAGTGACCAGTGCTGGGGAGATGTAGATGAGATGAATCTGTGCTGCACTTTATGCACATGCTCAGTAGTGACCAGTGCTGGGGAGATGTAGATGAGATGAATCTGTGCTGCACTTCATGTACATGCTCAGTAGTGACCAGTGCTGTGGGATCATAGATGAGATGAATCTGTGCTGCCCTTTATATACATGCTCAGTAGTGACCAGTGCTGTGGGGTCATAGATGAGATGAATCTGTGCTGCACTTTATGTACATGCTCAGTAGTGACCAGTGCTGGGGAGATGTAGATGAGATGAATCTGTGCTGCACTTTATGTACATGCTCAGTAGTGACCAGTGCTGTGGAGATGTAGCTGAGATGAATCTGTGCTGCACTTTATGTACATGCTCAGTAGTGACCAGTGCTGGGGAGATGTAGATGAGATGAATCTGTGCTGCACTTTATGCACATGCTCAGTAGTGACCAGTGCTGGGGAGATGTAGATGAGATGAATCTGTGCTGCACTTCATGTACATGCTCAGTAGTGACCAGTGCTGTGGGATCATAGATGAGATGAATCTGTGCTGCCCTTTATATACATGCTCAGTAGTGACCAGTGCTGTGGGGTCGTAGATGAGATGAATCTGTGCTGCACTTTATGTACATGCTCAATAAGTGACCAGTGCTGTGGGGTCGTAGATGAGATGAATCTGTGCTGCACTTTATGTACATGCTCAGTAGTGACCAGTGCTGGGGAGATGTAGATGAGATGAATCTATGCTGCACTTTATGTACAAGCTCTGTAGTGACCTGTGCTGTGGGGTCATAGATGAGATGAATCTGTGCTGCACTTTATGTACATGCTCAGTAGTGACCAGTGCTGTGGGGTCATAGATGAGATGAATCTGTGCTACACTTTATGTACATGCTCAGTAGTGACCAGTGCTGGGGAGATGTAGATGAGATGAATCTGTGCTGCACTTTATGTACATGCTCAGTAGTGACCAGTGCTGTGGAGATGTAGCTGAGATGAATCTGTGCTGCACTTTATGTACATGCTCAGTAGTGACCAGTGCTGGGGAGATGTAGATGAGATGAATCTGTGCTGCACTTTATGCACATGCTCAGTAGTGACCAGTGCTGTGGAGATGTGGATGAGATGAATCTGTGCTGCACTTCATGTACATGCTCAGTAGTGACCAGTGCTGTGGGATCATAGATGAGATGAATCTGTGCTGCCCTTTATATACATGCTCAGTAGTGACCAGTGCTGTGGGGTCGTAGATGAGATGAATCTGTGCTGCACTTTATGTACATGCTCAATAAGTGACCAGTGCTGTGGGGTCGTAGATGAGATGAATCCGTGCTGCACTTTATGTACATGCTCAGTAGTGACCAGTGCTGGGGAGTCATAGATGAGATGAATCCGTGCTGCACTTTATGTACATGCTCAGTAGTGACCAGTGCTGTGGAGATGTAGATGAGATGAATCTATGCTGCACTTTATGTACATGCTCAGTAGTGACCAGTGCTGTGGGGTCATAGATGAGATGAATCTGTGCTACACTTTATGTACATGCTCAGTAGTGACCAGTGCTGGGGAGATGTAGATGAGATGAATCTGTGCTGCACTTTATGTACATGCTCAGTAGTGACCAGTGCTGTGGAGATGTAGCTGAGATGAATCTGTGCTGCACTTTATGTACATGCTCAGTAGTGACCAGTGCTGGGGAGATGTAGATGAGATGAATCTGTGCTGCACTTTATGCACATGCTCAGTAGTGACCAGTGCTGTGGAGATGTAGATGAGATGAATCTGTGCTGCACTTCATGTACATGCTCAGTAGTGACCAGTGCTGTGGGATCATAGATGAGATGAATCTGTGCTGCACTTTATGTACATGCTCAGTAGTGACCAGTGCTGGGGAGATGTAGATGAGATGAATCTGTGCTGCACTTTATGCACATGCTCAGTAGTGACCAGTGCTGTGGGGTCGTAGATGAGATGAATCTGTGCTGCACTTTATGTACATGCTCAGTAGTGACCAGTGCTGAGGAGATGTGGATGAGATGAATCTGTGCTGCACTTTTATGTACATGCTCAGTAGTGACCAGTGCTGAGGAGATGTGGATGAGATGAATCTGTGCTGCACTTTATGTACATGCTCAGTAGTGACCAGTGCTGAGGAGATGTGGATGAGATGAATCTGTGCTGCACTTTTATGTACATGCTCAGTAGTGACCAGTGCTGAGGAGATGTGGATGAGATGAATCTGTGCTGCACTTTATGTACATGCTCAGTAGTGACCAGTGCTGAGGAGATGTGGATGAGATGAATCTGTGCTGCACTTTATGTACATGCTCAGTAGTGACCAGTGCTGAGGAGATGTAGATGAGATGAATCTGTGCTGCACTTTATGTACATGCTCAGTAGTGACCAGTGCTGTGGAGATGTAGATGAGATGAATCTGTGCTGCACTTTATGCACATGCTCAGTAGTGACCAGTGCTGTGGATTCATAGATGAGATGAATCTGTGCTGCACTTTATGCACATGCTCAGTAGTGACCAGTGCTGAGGAGATGTAGATGAGATGAATCTGTGCTGCACTTTATGCACATGCTCAGTAGTGACCAGTGCTGTGGATTCATAGATGAGATAAATCTGTGCTGCACTTTATGCACATGCTCAGTAGTGACCAGTGCTGTGGAGATGTAGATGAGATGAATCTGTGCTGCACTTTATGCACATGCTCAGTAGTGACCAGTGCTGTGGATTCATAGATGAGATAAATCTGTGCTGCACTTTTATGTACATGCTCAGTAGTGACCAGTGCTGGGGAGATGTAGATGAGATGAATCTGTGCTGCACTTTATGCACATGCTCAGTAGTGACCAGTGCTGTGGAGATGTAGATGAGATGAATCTGTGCTGCACTTCATGTACATGCTCAGTAGTGACCAGTGCTGAGGAGATGTGGATGAGATGAATCTGTGCTGCACTTTTATGCACATGCTCAGTAGTGACCAGTGCTGAGGAGATGTGGATGAGATGAATCTGTGCTGCACTTTATGTACATGCTCAGTAGTGACCAGTGCTGAGGAGATGTAGATGAGATGAATCTGTGCTGCACTTTATGTACATGCTCAGTAGTGACCAGTGCTGTGGAGATGTAGATGAGATGAATCTGTGCTGCACTTTATGCACATGCTCAGTAGTGACCAGTGCTGTGGATTCATAGATGAGATGAATCTGTGCTGCACTTTATGCACATGCTCAGTAGTGACCAGTGCTGAGGAGATGTAGATGAGATGAATCTGTGCTGCACTTTATGCACATGCTCAGTAGTGACCAGTGCTGTGGAGATGTAGATGAGATGAATCTGTGCTGCACTTTATGCACATGCTCAGTAGTGACCAGTGCTGTGGATTCATAGATGAGATAAATCTGTGCTGCACTTTTATGTACATGCTCAGTAGTGACCAGTGCTGGGGAGATGTAGATGAGATGAATCTGTGCTGCACTTTATGCACATGCTCAGTAGTGACCAGTGCTGTGGAGATGTAGATGAGATGAATCTGTGCTGCACTTCATGTACATGCTCAGTAGTGACCAGTGCTGTGGGATCATAGATGAGATGAATCTGTGCTGCCCTTTATATACATGCTCAGTAGTGACCAGTGCTGTGGGGTCGTAGATGAGATGAATCTGTGCTGCACTTTATGTACATGCTCAATAAGTGACCAGTGCTGTGGGGTCGTAGATGAGATGAATCTGTGCTGCACTTTATGTACATGCTCAGTAGTGACCAGTGCTGAGGAGATGTGGATGAGATGAATCTGTGCTGCACTTTTATGTACATGCTCAGTAGTGACCAGTGCTGAGGAGATGTGGATGAGATGAATCTGTGCTGCACTTTTATGTACATGCTCAGTAGTGACCAGTGCTGAGGAGATGTAGATGAGATGAATCTGTGCTGCACTTTATGTACATGCTCAGTAGTGACCAGTGCTGTGGAGATGTAGATGAGATGAATCTGTGCTGCACTTTTATGTACATGCTCAGTAGTGACCAGTGCTGAGGAGATGTGGATGAGATGAATCTGTGCTGCACTTTATGTACATGCTCAGTAGTGACCAGTGCTGAGGAGATGTGGATGAGATGAATCTGTGCTGCACTTTATGTACATGCTCAGTAGTGACCAGTGCTGAGGAGATGTAGATGAGATGAATCTGTGCTGCACTTTATGTACATGCTCAGTAGTGACCAGTGCTGTGGAGATGTAGATGAGATGAATCTGTGCTGCACTTTATGCACATGCTCAGTAGTGACCAGTGCTGTGGATTCATAGATGAGATGAATCTGTGCTGCACTTTATGCACATGCTCAGTAGTGACCAGTGCTGTGGAGATGTAGATGAGATGAATCTGTGCTGCACTTTATGCACATGCTCAGTAGTGACCAGTGCTGTGGATTCATAGATGAGATGAATCTGTGCTGCACTTTATGCACATGCTCAGTAGTGACCAGTGCTGTGGAGATGTAGATGAGATGAATCTGTGCTGCACTTTATGCACATGCTCAGTAGTGACCAGTGCTGTGGAGTCATAGATGAGATGAATCTGTGCTGCACTTTATGCACATGCTCAGTGGTGACCAGTGCTGTGGAGATGTAGCTGAGATGAATCTGTGCTGCCCTTTATGCACATGCTCAGTAGTGACCAGTGCTGTGGAGTCATAGATGAGATAAATCTGTGCTGCAATTTATGCTCAGTAGTGAGGTAGGGCTGTGGAGTCAGGGTAAGGGAAATTGGGGAGTCTGAGTCGTAGGTTTGGCTGGACTCCACAGCCCTGATTCGGCTGACAGCTATCTTCGCCGACTCCTCCATGTAAAGAAACACTGCTAGGCCAAGCGCTCCTGTGATTCTCTATGAGAAAGCCACTGCCACAATCATCTGACATTGGTTTACCTCATGGAGAACTAGGGGATCCACCCGATCCTTATGTCCCCGATATAATCTGTCATGGCAGAGTTGGGAGGCTCCTATACACGTTACATGGCTGGGTTCAGACGAATTTTATCTGATGTGTATGGAGGCCTGGAGACCTCAAGTAGTGAGTGCATTTCCCTCTCTTTTTGGCATTTCTCTTTATCACATTATTTTGCCTTTCCGGTGGCTACGCTGGAATGTTAATGCTTTGCAGGGTTTATGGGGCGAGATGCATACCATCCCTGTTTTCTTGCTTTTCTCCTCTATCATCTTAATGTGTTTAACAAAACAGCCTCCACACTCCAGCCTCTTACTACTTGGAGAAAGAGCAGCATGTGTGTGTATGACACTGAACAAATAAATGCAATTCTTGCCCGGTTTGTGCAGACTTTGAGGTTTCCCAATCTGTTGGAGAGGGTGATGAAATAATATCTGCTAATCAGTTCTTCAGTCAAGTTTTTTTCCTGCATCTTTTAGGGTCTACCTACATTATCACGTTACATGGTCTGTGAAGGCCATGATTGATCTCGTACAAGTTTTATTGAATAAATCAGAAGGATTGACACAACAGAATTTGCAAGCAGCACTAAAGCAATTTTCTTTTATAGATTTTACTCACTCACTTATATGGTACCATTAGTGATGAGCGAACGTGCTCAGGTTAGGTGTTATCTGAGCATGCTCATGTGCAAACGGTGTCTTCAGCGTGCTCGAAAAATATGTTTGAGTCCCTGCGGCTGTATGTTTCGGGGCTGTTCGACTGCCACAACACATGCAGGGATTGTCTGGGAATTATACGGCTTTATGATTTCTGAAGAGCAGAGGTGCACACATTTTTTTGGCCAAGTGCAAAATTATGTACCACTCCCAAGGTCCACATAAAATTTAAAACGATATTCTGATCAGAGTTATATATCAACAGTACTATAAAAAAAAAAAAAAAATCCTCTGCACCAATATTTAGCACTTGAAGATGACCGCACAATGAGCACCACCATCACTATAGTTTGAAACCTACTGAATACAGTGGAGTCAGATGGCTCCTCATGGAATGGCATTGCGGGCCACATGTAGCCTTCTGGCCACAGGTTGTACACCGCTGCTGAAGAGTCAATATCTCAGTCACTAGAACCTACTGTGTGGTAAAACTGCATGCTCAACCACTGAAGTTTTCTACAGGGGAAACCAGTATCTGCTGTCACAGATAATGATGACTGCACAGCTCCGGTCACACAATTATAATGTAAGCGATGACCGTTCAGACTCCTGACTGTACACTTATAAAATATAGTATAAATACTGATCTTGACAAAAGAATGTTGTTACAATGTCCACGTCAAAGGGGTTGTCCTAGATTAGAAAATCATGGCTTCTTTCACCTGTAGAAATTTATAATGCTGATTTTTTATTTTTTTTTAATAACTAAAATACCTGACTTGATATTTAAAGCAATGTTATATTTTTCTTTAATTTATTTTTCTTGGAGGAGTTATAATCAGTACAATGATCACGTGAAGGCATCTTTTCCTTTTTCTTAACTATTTGCCTGTACATTTCCTAATATCTGATTTTTGTTTGGTGCTGGGCTGTTGGGCGTTATGTTCTTCAGAGATCCCAAGAGTCGGCGTGTTTTTATGTTGCATACTTTCTGGAGATTTGTGCCTGTGACTGGTTCCTGCCAAAGTCTTGCTGGCCTCTTTCGCTGCCATTTCTGATTTTGACCCATGTGGGACAGGGGTCTGAAATTGAAAGCAGATGTTTTACGGGCATTTCTTTTGCTGGATTTTTTTTTTTTTTCTTAAATGTGGATTTGATTTTTTTGATTACATAGTTTTGTGCTTTAGTCTTTAACCAAATTGTGCAGGATTTTATTTTTATTGCATGATTCTACCAATCAAGCCTCAGTAACAGTGCAGTGCCCCCTCCTCAATATCCGTGCCAGTCTTGTGTGTAAAAGGGGACCATTTTCATTCTATTTTAATGGAAACAGATCTCCGCAGAGGTAATAAGTGAGGGGTTCACAAGCCTTTTCTTTCGGGAATGTTTTCCTTTTTGCCTCTGCTGAGATTTATTCCTCTTTCTGAAGGAAATAAAAACTGAATGGAAATGTAACCTGCATTACACCTACGGAAACAAAGCCTTATTCATGATCAGCCACCTATAAACCAGTGAAATCTCCGATGATCTGTGCACAGAGCACGTTCACACGTCTCAGTCCTAGCCCCCGGTGGTGCTCATAATCTCACAGTAGAAGTGCTGGAATCAATGCCGTTTTTTGCAGAAAAAAAAAAACAATTGCAGTGTACATTGGAGGTTTACATCATGAGAATTTCCCTGATACTAATAAAGAATGTGACTGTGTAGGTATACACTGGTAAAAATTGCCTGTGGGTTCCAACATTAAAGGTGTACTGCCATCTCCAAGATCCCATAACAATATGTAGTGGGTGGATTTAGAATAATATTTGCAAATACCTCCAATTAGAGATGTAGTATAGTTCTTCTGATTCGCTATGTCACTTACCCCTTGTTCAGAGCATTGTAGTAGCATACAGTGGGGAAAAAAAGTATTTAGTCAGTCAGCAATAGTGCAAGTTCCACCACTTAAAAAGATGAGGCATCTGTAATTTACACCATAGGTAGACCTCAACTATGGGAGACAAACTGAGAAAAAAAAAATCCAGAAAATCACATTGTCTGTTTTTTTTTTCATTTTATTTGCATATTATGGTGGAAAATAAGTATTTGGTCAGAAACAAGCAATCAAGATTTCTGGCTCTCACAGACCTGTAACTTCTTCTTTAAGAGTCTCCTCTTTCCTCCACTCATTACCTGTAGTAATGGCACCTGTTTAAACTTGTTATCAGTATAAAAAGACACCTGTGCACACCCTCAAACAGTCTGACTCCAAACTCCACTAAGGTGAAGACCAAAGAGCTGTCAAAGGACACCAGAAACAAAATTGTAGCCCTGCACCAGGCTGGGAAGACTGAATCTGCAATAGCCAACCAGCTTGGAGTGAAGAAATCAACTGTGGGAGCAATAATTAGAAAATGGAAGACATACAAGACCACTGATAATCTCCCTCGATCTGGTGCTCCACGCAAAATCCCACCCCGTGGGGTCAGAATGATCACAAGAACGGTGAGCAAAAATCCCAGAACCACGCGGGGGGACCTAGTGAATGAACTGCAGAGAGCTGGGACCAATGTAACAAGGCCTACCATAAGTAATACACTACGCCACCATGGACTCAGATCCTGCAGTGCCAGACGTGTCCCACTGCTTAAGCCTGTACATGTCCGGGCCCGTCTGAAGTTTGCTAGAGAGCATTTGGATGATCCAGAGGAGTTTTGGGAGAATGTCCTATGGTCTGATGAAACCAAACTGGAACTGTTTGGTAGAAACACAACTTGTCGCGTTTGGAGGAAAAAGAATACTGAGTTGCATCCATCAAACACCATACCTACTGTAAAGCATGGTGGTGGAAACATCATGCTTTGGGGCTGTTTCTCTGCAAAGGGGCCAGGACGACTGATCCGGGTACATGAAAGAATGAATGGGGCCATGTATCGTGAGATTTTGAGTGCAAACCTCCTTCCATCAGCAAGGGCATTGAAGATGAAACGTGGCTGGGTCTTTCAACATGACAATGATCCAAAGCACACCGCCAGGGCAACGAAGGAGTGGCTTCGTAAGAAGCATTTCAAGGTCCTGGAGTGGCCTAGCCAGTCTCCAGATCTCATCCCTATAGAAAACCTTTGGAGGGAGTTGAAAGTCCGTGTTGCCAAGCGAAAAGCCAAAAACATCACTGCTCTAGAGGAGATCTGCATGGAGGAATGGGCCTACATACCAACAACAGTGTGTGGCAACCTTGTGAAGACTTACAGAAAACGTTTGACCTCTGTCATTGCCAACAAAGGATATATCACAAAGTATTGAGATGAAATTTTGTTTCTGACCAAATACTTACTGGCGAGATCGCTGATATTGTGACACATCAGCAATCGCTGTGTGTAACATCCAGCAGCGATCGAACCCCCCCCGCGGGGTATCGCTGATCGTGCTGGATCATCCTGGCCCGTTTTTTCATCGCTGGTCTCCCACTGGCCAGCGCGCATCGCTGCGTGTGGCAGCAGGAGCCAGCGATGAGCGACGCTGCACACTGGTTACCAACATAAACATCGGGTTTCTAAGGTTTGCGGGGCCCTTAGAAACCCGATGTTTACCCTAGATACCAGCGTGCACTGCAGGCAGGGCGGAAGGTGGAGGCAGAGCGCCGAGCGGCGCACAGACCGGAGTAGCTCTGCTATCTGCTACTCCAGTCTGTCAAACCGGAGTAGCAGATAGAGCTACGCCGGTCTGTCTGCGCCGCTCTGCCTCCACCTCCCGCCCTGCCTTAAGTGCACGCTGGTATCTAGGGTAAACATCGGGTTTCTAAGGGCCCCGCAGCTCTTAGAAACCCGATGGTTACGTTGGTAACCAGCGTGCTCGCTGGTCCTGATCGCTGGAGGGTCTGTTAATGTGACAGCTCACCAGCGATCAGCTAACAATGTCCCAGTGATCCCATCCACGTCGGATCGTTGGTGGGATCGCTGGGACATCGTTATGTGTAACGGTACACTTAGATTATTTCTATTTAACATACTAATTTGTCTCTCTGCAATAATGCACTGATGCCCGGGTTTTACCCTTGGTCCGAAGTCAGGTGGCTTCACGTACGACCCTGTGCTTGGCAGTAGATAGTCATGTGCCGACATAAAGGGCCTGCCATGTGCAACTGGTGAAAGAGGAGAAAAAAACATGCTGACAATAGTAAAAGATGCAATGGAAAAATCCTGAAGATATAAATGCATTTTTTGGATTTTATATCAACGCGTTTTAAAGCACACCTGCTTCTTCCTCAGGACAAACCACAGAAGTACTCCTGTCTGGTTGCTTATTTGATTAGCTAAGCCAGCCCCCTTCTCTTTCTATACATGAGCAATGACAAAGAAGGTGCCTGGCTGAGCTACCGAAACAAGCAGTGAGTATCATACCCATGACTAATGAAACCTTCACACTGCAAATTCTCTCCTATGCTGAACACTGGGCCAGAAGAGAAGCTGCCAAGACCAAGGGCGAAAGGGAGACATCAGTGGAGCTTTGGAAACCGTTGTCCATTAGTAAGTTATATAGAATTACACCAAGAAAACATCAAAACTTCAATAAAGTGGATGATCCTACGACCCTTTTAATCATGTGCAGAGGGTTTAGAGCTCTGTCTGAAAATCGAGTCCTGGCCAGGGTGGGTATTTTAAATTCTTATTTTTCTAATCTCTTCTATACTTTATCCACAGTCACTCCGAGGCTCCGCATAGCGCCCTTTAACTCTTGGACACCTCGGTGCAGACAGGGCATCGCTGGCAGTCCCTTTACATTTCCGTAAGGAGCAGGGAATAGCTTCATATGATCGTTTCCTTCATTTCCTTAAATCTTCTATTCTCCACTAGCTAAGCAGATTCCCTGAACAAATGAGATTTCTCTCTTCCTTTGTTGACGCTGGATTGAGCCGCCTGGCAGTTCATTCTTTGTCGGGGCTTCAGAAGGAAAATGTATGGAGCAGAAGAACCTTGGAGGTTTTATCTGGCCACTGCCGCTGTTATCAGTTACTGTCAGAAGCCGGTATCACGAATGGCAGAAAATCCACATCCATGAAAGGTGGCGGCTAAAGCGGCAGCTGCATGTGTACAAAAAAAACATCCCGCCACAGCAGAGCAAGCAAGCGCCATCAGTCCCCTTGCTCCTCTGCCTCATTATAGACAGTAGCCAATTGTGCTAGTCACAAATGACTCCTTTAATACTGTAAAGGCAGACTCGTAGTTATACAACTACTTCCATATATATGAAGGTTTGTCATATGGTGTATAATAACACTGCTACGCCTCTGTGTATAATAACACTGCTATGCTAAAAACCTGTTTCTAGTTGTACTCGGTAGTCAACTGGCCCTGACAGTCTGTCTGTCTAGGCTGTCCACTAGAAAGGGGATATTCTCTCCTAAATACTGCAGATTAGTCACGACAGATTTGCCAAAAGGATCCTCATCTTTTAACCATATACAGTGGGGAAAATAACTACATGATACACTGTAGATTTTGACGTTTTCCCACCTACAAAGAATAGAAAGGTTTGTAATTTTTATAGTTACACTTCAGCTATGAGACAGAATCTTAAAGAAAAAAAATCCAGGAAATCACATTGTATGATTTTTGAATAATTTGCATTTTACTGCATGAAATAAGTACGGTATTTCATACAATAGAAAAACAGAACTTAATAGAGGTTAGACATTTCCTGTAGTTTTTGACCAAGTTTGCACACACTGCAGTAGTCCACGCCTCCATTTTGATTCTCCAGATCTTTCAGGTTTCGGGGCTGTCGCTGGGCCACATTGAGTTTCAGCTCCCTCCAAAGATTTTTTTATTGGTTTCATGTCTGGAGTCTGGCTAGGCCGCTCCAGGACCTTGAAATGCTTCTTACGGAGCCACTTCTTAGTTGTCCTGGCTGTGTTTCATTTCATTGTCATGCTGGAAGACACAGCCATAACCTGTCTTCAACTCTCTTACTGAAGGAAGGAGGTTGTTGGCCAAAATCTCTGGTGTAAATGACCCCATACATCCTCCCTTCAATAAGGTGCAGTCTTCCTGTGCCCTTTGGGTCTTTGCATTTTTTTTTTTTTTTACAAAGTATCATCTTTCCCACACCATGCTTCACAGTTGGGATAGTGTTCTTGGGATTGTACTTATCCTTCTTCCTCCAAACTCGGTGAGTGGCGCTGATACCAAAAAGTTCTATTTTGGTCTTATCTTACCACATGACCTTCTCCCATGCCTCCTTTGAAGTTCACCAATGACCATCTGGATCATCGAAATGGGCCTGGGCATTTGCTAGCGTGAGCAGGGGGGAACTTGCATACCCTGAAGGATTTTAATTCATGACGGCATAGTGTGTTACTAACAGTAACGTTTGAGACTGAGGTCCCAGCTCTCCATGTTATTGACTAGGTCCTCCAGTGTAGTTCTGGGCTGATTCCTGACCTTTCTCAAAATCATCCTTACCACACAAAGCGAGATCCTGCATGGATCCCCAGACAGAGGAAGATGGACAGTCTTGTGTTTCTTCCATTTTCTAATAAATGTGCCAACAGTTGCCTTCTCGCCAAGCTGCTTAGGCTAGTTTCACACTAGCGTTTCCTGGAGCTGCGTCGGGCTGTGCACGCCCACCGCTAAACTCCGTCCCCTGCCGTGCCTCCTCCTGTCAGCTCAGCCTATGGGCGCATGCGGCCTGAATGTGACCTACGTTCCCTATCTTTAGCATTGGGTACGCAGGCTGGGTGCAGGTATGCATTTGCCGGCGCATACGTCCTTTTGACGGTGCGTAGAATGCACAAAAATGCAACACGGTGCGTTTGGCGCAGGTCGGCGCACCGTCAAAAGGACGCCTGAGCCGGCAAACATACCTGTGCACGGCCTGCGTACCCAATGCTAAAAATAGGGTACGCAGGTCGCATGCAAGGCTGCATGCGCCCATAGGCGGAGCTGACGGAAGGAGGCGTGGCAGGGGGCGGAACTTAGCAGCGGCCGTGCGCAGACCGACGCAGGTCAGTGAAACGCTAGTGTGAAACTAGCCTTACCTATTGTCCTGTAGCCCATCCAAGCCTTGTGCAAGTCTACAATTTTGTCCCTGGTGTTCTTAGACAGCTGTTTGGTCTAACAGCGAGTTCAAACAGATGCAATTAATACAGGTAATGAGTGCAGAGTAGGAGGGCTTCTTAAAGAAAAACTTAGATGTTTGAAAGCCAGATTTCTTGCTGGTTGGTAGGTGATCAAATACTTTAATGTCATTCAATAAAATGCGATTTAATTATGTAAAAATCATGCAATGTGATTTTCTGTTATTTATTTTTATATTTTATCTCACAGTTGAAGTGTACTTACAATAAAAATTAGACCTCTCCTTTCTTTGTAGGTGGGAAAACTTGCAAAATCAGCAGTGTATCAAATACTTATTTTCCCCGCTGTGTATATGAGGGGTGTGGAGTCATGGCTGGATCCACACACAGCGATTTATAGTATAACTGACATTTTTAAGCCAAACCCAGCATATGTACGGGTTATAGCTTTTATTCTGGCTTTTTTTCCTCCAAAAAGTTAGTAACCTCACTAATTTTCTCCTTCGCCTCATTGGGGGACACAGATACTGTGAGTGTATGCTTCTGCCGCTAGGAGGCTGACACTAAGTGAAAAAAAGGTTAGCTCCTCCGTCGTATACACCCTCGCCCCTATTGTGGGCGGAACTAATTTTTTTGCTTAGTGTCCATGGAGGCACACACGTCTGGTTTTGCTCCAGAATTTTTCTTTCTTTTTTTTTCCCATGAAGATGAGACAGGGGCGACGAACCCTATTGAAAGGGTCCGATCTCCCCAAACCATCAACGGGCGAGTACGTGTTGAGTATCGTCTCCACATATCCCCTCCCGCACCGTGGGACATATCTGGGCCGTCTTCCCCAGACCTTTTTTTATTTTATTTTTACCGTCTATGAAGATGAGACAGGGGCAACGGATCCTAAAATGAGACAGGGGCGACGGACCCTATTGAAAGGGTCCGATTTCCCCAAACCATCAACGGGCGAGCATGTGCCAGTGTCCCTCCACGTATCTTCTCCCACAACGTGGGACACAATGCCGGACTTAGCCCTGACCACCCCTAGGTATTGAAACCACGGGCTGTACAGAGGCACAAGACTAGTCCGTGCGGCCCCCACTGCTCCACCAATGCTTAGACTGCGGTGCTGCTAGGCGGCGGGCGGTCCCTCTCCTCACCCCCTGAAGGGGTTAGATGGAGCTAGGGTGCCTGCACCGTCCTATTTTGTCAAGGCCCCCTCACATACCTGAGCTGGGAAGCTGAAGAGGATCGTCAGTGAGGAGAGGGCCTGGGAGGACTCCTGCGGCGAAGATCCGGGGCTGGAGCCCTTAGCTGTCAGATGCCACCGGCCATTGGCTGCAGAGCGGTGCGGAGAAGCCCGTGCCAGTAAGTAGCGCCATTTTTTTGTGGCGCCATGGAGTTCGCGCCCCCCGTTCCCCCGTCGCGGGCAGGGGATAAATTGAGGCCGCGGCTTTAGCCGAAGCTAGGCCGCGACCGGAGGTTCCGCCTCCGGGCCGCGCGTCACTTCCGGCGGCCCGCCCCCCAGGCCTGGGCTGCGGGGGATAAATTTAGTCCCCGGCTTCGGAGCGCGGCTAGGCGGAAGACCTGAAAGTACCGCCCCTGGACCAGTTTATATGCAGGCGGTCCGCCCCACAGCTGGTGACGTGCGATTTTTGTGCGGAGGCGTCCAGGAACGGGGGGGGCACAGGACTGGGGTAAGTGCTGCCCGGGAGACCACAGGGAAAATGAGGTGCTACCTCCTTTCCTCCATCCCCAGCAGCGAACAGATACAGCATGTCCGAAGAAGCGGCATGCATCTCATCGGGCTGCGTTTCCGCGGGCGCAGAGCAAGCGATTATGCAAAGCCGGCAACTCAAAACGCGCCCAGGAGCCCTCCCCTGTGACCGAACCCAAAATGCTGGTGTGGGCAGACCGCAGAGGACGACGCTCGGGATTCCCGCTGTGCAGCGCCCGGAACCCGACGCCTAACAGAACCCCAGTGTCCGTCCTCCCCTGCGACCGCGACCAATGTGCCAAGCCCCCCAGAGTGGGCCCTATCACTGTCACAGTTCATGCAATTGAGTCCCTTCAGGCCCCAGATGGGGGCAGGGACAGTGGCTCGCTGGTCTTAGAGGGGACCTCCACCTCACAAGAGCCTCTCGCCTGCAGGGGCCGCTCTCACTCCAGGCAGACTCGAGGGAAACGAATCCACGCGGTGTCACCCAGTCCATCCGGTGCCTTGGCATCCGTAAGTTCTGCTTCTCGCTCCCCGTCACCAGTGGTTGATAGCGAGCAGACCTCAGAATTCGACTCAGACAAGCCCCTTGACCTGGATACTCCAGCGTCACGTGAAACAGTGGACAGCCTCATAGAAGCCGTCAATTAGACCTTGGGGATTGAGGATGATCCCGCAGCGGCTACGGTGCATAAGGTAGCGTTTAAGCGAGTGAAGCGGCCGCACAGAATTTTTTCCTCTCACCCTGAGTTTGAGGGCATAGTGCAGCGACACAGGGAATGACCAGACAGGCATTTCTCGGGTCAAAAGGCACTGGAAGCAAGGTATCCATTTTCCCCGGACCTCTGTAAAAAATGGACGGAATCTCCCGACGGTGGATCCACCGGTGTCGCGCCTAGCCACTATAATCCTGTTATCCGGGTCTAGCGTTTCCTCTATTAAGGATCCCACGGATCGCCTCATAGAGAGCTCAGTATATGAGGTGTCAGGATCAGCGCTCTCTCCCTCATTAGCAGCAACTTGGGTAGCCAGGGCCATGATCTCATGGTCATAATCATTAAACAAGGTCGCGCAGGAGCAAGAGCTACCTGCAGAAAGATCGGAAATCGCGAGTCAGATCGCTATGGCCGGAGATTACGTAATCAAGGCGTCTTTGGATGCGGCCAATTGCTCGGCACTTGCAGCCGCTAACGCAATTTCTATCGGAAGAGCCCTATAGTTAAGGATATGGCATGGCCGTGGAGTCTTGAAGTTGGATAAACTTATCTCCGACTCCACAGGAGGTAAGAGTGGTCTTCTCCCTCAACAAAAGGTCAAACCACCTTTTCGCCACCCTTTTTAGGCACGTTTTTGGCCTTTCGCAACCCCGGGTGGACCAAAGCGGCCAATTCCGCCGCTTCAGGCCGCCCTAACCAGGATAGGGGCGGCAGGTCTCAATAGAACCAACCCATTGGGGAGAATGCGAACTCAACAGCCAGATCAATGGGATCCAGATCCCAAAGATCGTCAGCCAAATGACTCGAGGCGCTTGCCAGACGACACCAGCAAAGTGGGCGGCCGGCTACTCTGGTTTCGGCGCGTCTGGTTCAGTGTCGCGCACGACGCATGGGTAAAGGAGTTGGTGGCCTCAGGTTACAAAATAGAATTTGTCAGATTCCCTCAAAGACGGTTTTTTCTTTCTTGTCTTCCCAGGGTGGATACCCAAGCAACAGCTCTGTTGGAGCCATCGAATCGCTCCAGCGCAATGGGATCATTGTTCCCGTGCCACAGCACGAAAGGACTCAGTGCTTCTATTCCAACCTGTTTGCGGGTCCCAAAAAGGACGGGTATGTTAGACCGATTTTGGATCTCAAACATCTGAACAAATTCATCAGGATCAGACATTTCCGGGTGGAGTCTTTCCGTTCAGTCATATCGGCCATGGAGCAGGGAGAGTACTTGGCCTCGGTCGACATCCAGGACGCATATCTGCATAGTCCCATTTTTCCTCCTCATCAAAGGTTACTGCGTTTTGCCATCAACGGGCGACATTGTCAGTTCATGGCACTTCCTTTCGGGTTAGCCACGGTTCCCAGAGTGTTCACAAAGGTTATGGCAGTGGTCATGGCCATTCTGCATTCTTGAGGCATAGTCGTCTTACCTTACTTGGACGACCTATTGGCCATAGGCCCTTCAATACAGGCACGCGAGGAAAATGTCAGCATCACGCTAGATACTCTTGCCCGCTTAGGGTGGCTGGTCAATGCGAAGAAGTCATCCCTTGTGCCAGCTCAGAGGATCTTCTTCTTAGGAATGATCTTCGACACTTGCCAAGGGTTGGTAATTCTCCCTCAGGAAAAAGCCCTAGCTCTCCGGCAGGGAGTCCGGACTCTTAGCCAACCAGTCCCTCATACCCTTCGTTTCGGGATGAGGATTCTAGGGAAAATGGCAGCAATGGGAGCGGTACCATTCGCCCAGTTCCATTTTCGCCCCCTGCAGTGTGCCCTCTTGGCAGCCTGGGATAAGAATCCTTTCACGCTTGATCGACGGTGCCGACTGTCCCCTCAAGTCAGGCAGTCGCTCGGATGGCGGATAACCAGTTCCTCTCTGACCCAGGGGAAACCCTTCCCCCCAGACCATTGGTTGGTGGTAACAACCGTCGCCAGTCTCCTCGGCTGGGGAGCAGTGTTTCGCCACCATACAACCCAGGGACAGTGGTCGCCACAGGAGACACGTCTCCCGACCAACTTACTGGAGATACGAGCGATTCGGCTGGCTCTGCAGCAGTTTCATCACTTCTTAGCAGGCCGCCCCGTCCGAATTCAATCGGACAACGCCATGGCAGTGGCTTACGTAAATCACCAAGGGTGCACCCGCAGCAGAGCAACTATGCGCGAGGTGGGGCACGTTCTTCAGTGGGCCGAAGCAAACCACTCAGTGATTTTGGCAGTCCACATCCCGGGTGTGGAGAACTGGGCGGCAGACTTTCTCAGCCGGCGGGGTCTTGCGTCCGGAGAGTGGTCACTACATTCTGAGGTCTTCCAGCATATTTGTCAACTGTGGGGAACTCCGGATGTGGAACTGATGGCTTCCAGGGTGAACGCCAAGGTACCCACATATGTCGCTTGGGCCAGGGACCCGCAAGCGATTGCTGTGGAGGCGTTGGTTCCACCATGGAACCAGTTCCGCTTCCCATATCTATTTCCCCCGCTGCCACTACTTCCGAGAGTTATCAAAAAGATCAGGACGGAAAGAGTTCCGGCGATTCTGCTGGCCCCGGACGGGCCCGTCGAGCATGGTACGCAGATCTAATGCAGCTGCTCGCCAACGTTCCTTGGCGTCTGCCAGAGCGCCCAGATCTACTTTCTCAAGGGCCGATCTGCCACCCGAACTAAGAGGCCCTGTGTTTGACGGCATGGCCGTTGAATCTTGGATTCTAACCCAGGCATGGTTCGGGAGCAAGGTGGTCGCTACATTGGTTAGCGCCCGGAAGCCAGCTTCATTACAAATTTACCACCACACCTGGAAGGTGTTCTTTGCTTGATGTCGAGGTCGCGATGTTTCTCCGCTGAGATTCTCGATCCCGAACATCTTGGCTTTTCTCCAGTCGGGCCTAGACTCTGGCTTGGCCCCAAGTTCCCTCAGGAGACAAATATCGGCCTTATCCATTCTGTTCCAGCGCAGAATTGCTACCAATTTGCAGGTGAAGACTTTCATCCAGGGAGTCTCCCACTTGGTACCTCCCTATAAGGCGCCTATGGACCCCTGGGACCTTAACCTGGTCCTAAGTGTTCTGCAGGAAGCTCCATTTGAACCGCTTCAGGATATCTCCTTGAGGTACCTTTCCTGGAAAGTGGTGTTCCTAGTGGCCATCACTTCTATCAGGCGGGTTTCAGAGCTGGCGGCCCTATCCTGCTGAGCTCCGTTCCTTACTTTCCATAAGTATAAGGTGGTGCTCAGACCAGCCCCTCCTTTTCTGCCGAAAGTCGTGTCCTCATTTCACATTAATGAGGATGTTGTCTTGCCTTCATTTGGTCCAGCATAGGTGCACCGCATGGAAAAGGCTCTTCACACGTTAGACCTGGTAAGAGCCCTCCGGAGGTACTTGTCGCAGACGGCGCCCTTACATCAGACGGACACTCTGTTCGTGCTCTCTGCAGGAAGGGACTCGCTGCCTC
Source organism: Dendrobates tinctorius (assembly GCF_039654945.1). Lineage (NCBI taxonomy): Eukaryota > Metazoa > Chordata > Amphibia > Anura > Dendrobatidae > Dendrobates > Dendrobates tinctorius. Next base: position 8,116,487 of record NW_027361684.1, on the reverse strand, counting down.
AAAATCGACCATAGCCAGATGGATTCGTTTGACTATTCAGGAGTCCTACCGCATTAGAGGCACGCCGATCCCAGCAGGGATCAGAGCGCACTCTACTCGGGCAGTGGGCGCCTCTTGGGCGCTTCGGCATCAGGCTTCGGCAGAACAGGTTTGCAAAGCAGCAACCTGGTCCTGCCTTCACACATTTGCCAGACATTATAAGGGTATGTGCACACATAGTTTTTAGTCTCTGCGGATTTTGTAGAGAAAACCGCAGGAAATCCGCAGGACAAAGTGCTGCGGTTTTTCTGCGGATTATCTGCGTTTTTTCTGCGGTTTTGCCCTGCGGTTTTACACCTCATAATGGATGAGGTGTAAAACCGCAGCGTTTCTGCAGCAAACAATTGACATGCTGCGGATTGTAAACCCGCAGCAAAACCGCGCGGAAAAAAACGCAGCATGTGCACAGCTTTTTTTTATTTCCATAGGAAATAAAGGTACTGTACAACGCAGCAGAATCTGCTGCGTTTCTGCAGAGCCAAAAATGCTGCGGAAACGCAGCAGAATCCGCAGCGTGTGCACATACCCTAATAGTCATACTCAGGCCTCGGTGGATGCGAGCGCCTGGGTAGAAGGATTCTCCAAGCAGCGGTGGCGCACCTTTAAACAAGAGGTGCATGTAGCTTGGATCGGTGAGTCAATCTCCCACCAAGGGACTGCTGTAGGATGTCCCACAGTATCTGTGTCCCCCAGTGAGGCGAAGGAGAAACATGGATTTTTGTGATAAATTCGCCGTAAAATCCTTTTCTCCAAGACGCTCATTGGGAGACACAGCACCCACCCTATTAGCCAGTTGGCTCTGTTTTTGTTTAATTAACACGCATTTATTTATGTGATATAAGGGTGGTCCTTTTCTGGACATGTACCTGTATTAAGGCTGATTTTGTTGTCCTCCAACTGCTTTGGCAATAAACTGTGTTCCGCCCGCAATAGGGGCAAGGGTGTATACGACGGAGGAGGAGCTAACCTCTTTTTTTTTTTTCACTTAGTGTCAGCCTCCTAGCGGCAGAAGCATACACCACAGTATCTGTGTCCCCCAATGAGCGTCTCAGAGAAAAGGATTTTACGGTGAGTTTATCACAAAAATCCATGTTTTTTTTAAAGCACCACTCCAGTTTTTTTTTTTTTTATTGCAGCACTGGATGGGTGCAACTAATCTAAGTTCCCTGCCCTTAGTATTGTACTGGTGCAAGCCACCGCCTTCATCTTGTATTGTTGCCTCTTCGATCGTTTTCTGCAGGCTGTGACCTGCCGGATCGCTGAGCGTTTGCTATATGATCCAGATGGCACAACTCAATGTAAGTCTACAAGGGCCAGAAGCGGGCTCTCATAGACTTACATTGATAGCTTGACCAATACCTCTGACTTCCGATCAATCAGAAGTTGAGGTCACGAGATGGCGGTGTGTGACCGGAGCGGCTCTGAAAAGAGCTGAGGATGGCAGCTGGTGATTATAGTACCTAAGGTAGGGGAATTTAGATTAATGGCACCACTAAATAAAAAAAAAATTGCTGGAGTGGTGCTTTTAAAGAATCATTTAAAAAGACAAAAATAAAATGAGTATGTTTGAAGGAGCCCCCTGTACTGTACTCACTGACCGAAAACACTATGGTGGTTGGGTCTGACTACACTGGGTTGGATTGTAGTCTGTTACCATGGAGACACATAGGTCTGTTTAAGAGCTGTAAGCACAAAGCAGTAGAATTCTTTATATAACATTTTGATATAATAAAATTTGCATTCAAAGCTGCCTATAATAGTATAAACCAGATCCTTCTATATAATACATGTCCTGTTGTATTTGCACCACATTTAGAGTCGTCATAGGTTTTGCTCCTCGTAAACATTGTTCGTAGTGAAGATGGCATTAATTGTAGCTGGTGAGCAGACCCCCTTGGGCTTCTTGGCTCAGCGTCAGACCTATTCCAGTACTCCAGACAATGAGCGTAATCTCCAGACAATGCTCCATTATATTCTATTCCACCCCCCTTCTGTTTTGAAATACAGAAAAACAATATACAAGGAAGAAGGGTGAAGCATGAATTTCACACCTGACACATGTGCAGTGGAGGCGCTCAGTGTGTGCAGTCTCTGTGGTGTCCGCTGCGCACAGACCGTGGGTGTGGAAGAGCCTTCTGAAAATATCTCGTCAGCCCGCCGGATGGTTCTGTTTTATAGGACACAAATTAATCTGCGAGCCATATGTGCTTGCAGATAAGACATCTTAGAGTGTGTAACGGATTGTCCTGTTTTATGTCGGGCTTTGAAGTCGTTTGCAAATCTTCATATAGAAATCTCACAACTTCTTCATACTGGTTTCCGTTTTTATTATGGTTTTGGTTTACGATGTTTCGTTTTAGCCACTTCACCATTAGATTAAAGTCTGGAGTTAACTTTGTGCTTTTATCGTATCTGCCCATAAGACTGGATCTCATGGGACCCATATGGGAACATACAGAAATTTGTCTCTGGAGGTGGAGGATATTCTTCTAGAGTTATATCTTCAAAGACCTTTTGATGTGACCATTATAATGTAACAATGATGTAGATGTGATAAAGTAAGGAAATTCTCATTAATGTGGCGTTCTTATCCCTCACAATTGCAAATAGATTTAGTACGCATGAGAACTATTGTGTGGGTGTTGTGGTTTTTTCTTTTTTTTTATGCGGTCACCACAGAGATATATTGTCCCTATGGACCTTTTCTATTTTCCATGTTTATGAAATGTAATGGCTTTTCAATGTGTAAATTTAAATGCATCTTCAGGAGAAAGTTACCTGGAAGAGGCATATTAAGAGGTGACCTTCAGAGACACAGAGTTTCCATGTGTTTAGGGCTACTCTTTCCCATACTCCACATCACCTACCCCCTGCTTAACCCAAATGGATTTTCCAGCGATCGCCCTGTTCATCAGCATCGCGTGGTAGCTCTTCTACATGTGTATAAACAGGACAGAAGGTCTCAGTATTAGGAAATGAGATTATTTGTGTGGGTGCTTCTCGTCAGAACTTTAACTATTAGATTCTTCGAATTTACCAATGTATTTTCCATAAGGCAATATCAAGGTATAGCCGGAATTGAGTATCCCATGCAACATTAATATGGCACACTTAGAAAACAGTAACGCATTATTTCATATTGGGTTTCATACATTTTGTGCCTTGTTTCCTAATAGAAGGGTATTAACGCAGTTGCCAGTGAGTATGCAAAAAGAAAACAGTCTTTTATGCCATCAACCATATGTTTTTGGCATGCTTGATGAGTTTATTTTCGACATGTGCGACATGGTGTTGTGGCTCAATTTGGAAGAAATTTGTTGACCAAAGTATGCCAACTTATAGATGCATAGTTGTAGGGTTTCTGCTCATTCTGCTCACTCTCGCGCTACGGTTGAGGTAGTCAGGGGAAGCGGTTTCAGTAAAATCTCCAGGCTGGTTTATTAACCTTCATAAACCACTCAGCATAACCAACAAAAAGACAGCTTTTTCCGGAACAGAGTGAAAACACAAAGTAAATAGTCCATACTTTAGTCCCGCTTTGCCCGGTCAGGTTAGTGTCCAGCGCTTGACTGCTTTAGTGAACACAAGCAATACTAGAAGACTACACACCTCCAGACACAGACAGTGAATGAGACAATTGACTTTTTACTTTTTTTTTTTTTAAATCTGCCATACCACGCCCCTGTGGATATATGAGCAGCTAGTCCCACCCTATTAACTCTCCTAGCACTATGCGTGCTTTAACCAGGTTTCCCGGGCTTACATCACCGAGGCTACCAACCTCAGTGATACAGTCTACAAAGATCAAAAATATATCCAGCATGAGCCACCTTGATAAATTTGTTGCTTTTTCAGACTGTAAGCTTGCAGCGTTAGTAATTTGGTCTCAATATGGCCTGGATCATCAAGGAGATTTTCCCAGAATTCTGGTGTAAAAACCTTGAAATTTGCCAAAATTTTGTGACTTTTGTTGCTTTTGTGCCACTCCCTGCTCCATCAACTTTTAGGGAAGTGGACAGATCTGGTGTAGGATAGGGTTATCACGAAGCTTGCCCAACTAACTCATGATAATTTAGTCCACTACACTTCTGGTGATGGCGTATGGCACTTAAGGTTGCACCAAATTCACTAAGAGACGCTTCTTCATGCGTTACACAGTTCATCAATGCTGGCGTACAAAACGCCCGACTTGATGAATCAGTTTCCTTGTCTCTGTAGCTCGTGCGCACAACAAAATCACTTGCACCATCTTTATATGGTGACTAGTAAAGTGTCAATGGACGCTTAGGTAGACATGAGCGACTATCGTTGGCTCCCTACTTATTCGGCTCGCTAATAGAGCCTGTGTGTTGTGACTGTCACACAGCCATGACACATGCAGCTTCGGCGCCGGACACCTGATTTACCGTGAGCACTCCAGGTATCCAGGTTCCCGGTGCAGCTATTCGGTAAGCTTGATTAGCGAGCCGAATAAGGCACCCATTCAGGAGAGCTGATGTCACTTATTGCTTCCAGGGGAAATGCAAGACTACTTTAAAGGGGTTCTCACCTTTAGGGACAATTGTAGTTTCTTACTTAAAGGGAACCTGTCAGCTGGATTGTGCACAGTAACCTACATATACTGTCGGGTTGGTGCCGTTATACTGATTAGGCCGGTTTCACATTCGCGCTTTTGAGCGCAGCGACGGCCTGCGCACGGCCGCCGCTAAGCCCCGTCCCCTGCCGCGCCTCCACCAGTATCTCCGCCTCCGGGCGCATGACGTTGCATGCGTCATGCGTCCCCTATCTTCATCACAGAGGGCGCAGGCCGTGCGCAGTCTGCGCACAGTCTGCGTTTGGCGGCGCATGCGTCCTTTTGACGATGCGCCGAGCAGCGCCAAACGCAACCTGTTGCATTTTGGTTGTGCTCGGCGCACCGTCAAAAGGATGCATGCGCCGCCAAACGCAGACTGTGCGCAGACTGCGCACGGCCTGCGCCCTCTGTGATGAAGATAGGGGACGCATGACGCATGCAACGTCATGCGCCCGGAGGCGGAGATACTGGTGGAGGCGGGGCTTAGCGGCGGCCGTGCGCAGGCCGTCGCTGCGCTCAAAAGCGCGAATGTGAAACCGGCCTTACAATGATACCTGGGTGATGAAATCCTTCTTGTGGTTGTTTAACCTTTATTTTCAGTTTAGCGATAATGATAGGCTTCTTGTGGTGCTCTGGTTAGGTATTCATACTGAAAACTGCTGACAGGTCACTGATCCCTCAGTGACCTTCCCCCTAGTTTACATGATGAATATTTTATATACTACTTGGAAAAAAATATATGCCCTTCTGCAGGCAGGAGCCAGCACTGCAGCATGATTGCATATATAATGTGCATGTAATCCTTTTCTTTCATGAGTGTCTGTAGGTTACTGTGCACAATCCTGCTGACAGGTTCCCTTTTAAAGGGAATCTGTTACCACATTTGACCTATCTAACATAGTAACATAGTTTTGAAGGCTGAAGGAAGACCTTATGTCCATCTAGTTCATCCTATTTTTAGTGCAGCTGTTCTGCATTGTTAATCCTGGGGAAGGCAAAAAACCCACAGAGTAGAAGCCAATTTTCTCCATAGGGAAAAAAAATTCCTTCCCCTAAGCTGGGTCAACCATCTACCTATAATATTCTGTTATTCATAACCTTCTATACTGTTACTCACAAGAAAAGCATCCATTCCTTTCTTAAATTCATTCAGTGAGTTGGCCATCACCACTTCCTCAGGAAGAGAATTCCAGAGCCTCACTGCTCTTACCGTGAAGAACCCTCTTCTATGCTGGTGCAGAAATTGTCTTTCCTCCAAACGAAGAGAATGCCCCCTTGTTCTTGTCACAGTCCTTGGTACAAACAGTTCATTGGAGAGATCTCTGTATTGCCCTCTGATATACTTGTATCTAAACTATTAATATGGGCATAGTGGCTATAGACTGCCGAAAAAAGTCTGAATGTCTAATATCAGATGCCTTGTTGTTGAGAAATCATCTTTTATAATTTTATATAAATTACCTCTTCCAGGTTCTGGGGAGAATGCTGCCTGGAAGATAACTGCCTCCAGAGCTTGTTTTACATGAAGGGGAGTTACCAGTGTGAGACAAGTAACTAACATATAGCAGAAAGAATGAAATTTGTCTTCTTGCAAACACATTTTTTGCTTCTCTCTCAGCTCTGCTGTATTGCAGCAATACTGCATGCCTGGAAGCTGAAGCTCGGAGGAACCTGCAGATGTGTCAGGTATAATCACACACAGCTTTGCAGTGAGATCAGGAGAACAGAGTGGCCATTACACATCCTACTGGTAATCTTCCTACTGGTAATCTTTACACATCACACTGGTGCCTCCCCCTTCGTGTAAAATAAGCTCTGGAGGCAGAGTTATCTTCTGGTCACCATCCTCCCCTGAGCCTTGAAGAGGTCATTTATATAAAGTGATAAAATCTAATTTTTTCTAATCTTTTTGTTTTTATATAGCGCTAACATATTCCGCAGCGCTTTAGAGTTTTGCACACATTATAAAAGCTGATTTCTCAACAACAAGACATCTGATAAGAGACACACAGGACTTTTTTCAGTAGTCTGTAGCCAGTATACCCATATTAATAGCTTCATATTAATAGCTTAGTTAGGTCAAATTGTGTGTGATTCCCTTTTAATAATTTCTGTAATTAGGATTTATATATATATATATATATATATATATATATATATATATATATATATATATATACACTCTACCTAGTTCAAAGGTTGCTACTTCGGATGGTCCTTGCTGAGGGTTATCAGCAAAAATGTGTAATAGAGTGATTTATTGAAATGATTGTAATGCAGAGTCCTGTACTATAATCATGTTCTTATGAAAGTGGAGATACACTTCCAGTTCTAAGCAGTAACTTCCTTCTAGTAACTGCCTAATCAGGATTTTTCAGAATGAGCTTTCTAAATCAAATTTCCCCTAATAAGGGTGTTTTTTAAAGGGTTTGTAATGAGACAAAGGTCACTTCTGCTGTACTCTTAGCTGTGTATGATTGAGAGCAGAGTGTCAGCCATTACACCTCTCACACTGGGAAACGCCCCTTTCTTGTAAAATAACCTCTGGAGACAGGTTCTTGGGGAAATCTTTGTCCCGCCCCTAGATTTGAACAGCTCATTTCCATATCAAGACAAAAACACATTTCTATGGAATAAAACTTTACAGATATCAATGTACTATTTTATTCAATTTTCTATGACCTACCTGTCCATATAGACGGCTGAGGAGGGTAGATTTTACTGACAGATTCCTCTTAAGGAGGTACAAGGTGCAACCACGGGCACTGTAATGCCGGTATATGTCCCCTCGGATAATATTGATGTAGAAAATTCAAGCCCTGGACCTTAGTGTATGCATTGTACAAGCTTCTAGCGCATTTATTCCCTGCCTATGTTTTGATATTTGTCTGATATCAGCAATATAATTTGCCAAATTCTGCAGAATGCCGGTGAATTCTTTGTTACTCAGTGTAATATGACTCCAGTCTAGATTAGGTCTGGATAATGTAAGACCTTTCCAAGTCCTGCAGTAGGAAACCGTTTTTAATTTCGTCAGTATAGTCAATACTTATAGAGCCTGTCAGAGATTAAAGGACAGGGCTTAAATTTCCTATTTTGAAAAGTAATACATTTTGTGTGAGGCCTCCTGGTAATTTGACCTCTTAATAGCTGCCATCATCTGACTTTGACCCCAGCGCACGAACTTTCTTCACTAGATTTGGCATTCTTCACTACTGAAAGAATTTCATTATTGGAAGTATTTTGCATTCCGTGCCGTAAGTTTCAATACCTTGATATGAAGATGTTAAAGGACATGTTCTTATAGTGGGACAATTGATTTAAGAAATATTTTAAAGCACCTGACAGAGCTCCTGCTACCCCTAAAACAATCCAAGCCATCCAAAAAATATTTTAAAAAATGATTTTAAAAGCAAGCAGCTTTGCAATTTGTTTTGAATAATTCTCTGTTCTCAAGAATGGCTGGTTCTTTAGGTTAGCGGTCACTGTTCAACATCTTGCGTAGTGCTCGGATCCCAGTAAGTGAATTATCTGAGCCGGGAGCATAGAGAAACAGAATTTTTCTGTCCCCTTTTGCCATTCACTTCCAATATGCTCGCTACTTGAGTCAAGCACTTCTGAGCGTGCAACGTGCTCGATTCAAGTACTGAGCAATTCAAGCATTTCACTGTGTAAGAACAACGTTATCTTCTAAGCTTTCCAATAGAGCTTGTAAGCACTGCACTGAAACTGGCCCGGGATCACTGGAGTGCACAGTTCTTTCCCAATCCCGGCCAGATTCAGTGCCTAAAAGCATTGGAGAACTCACAGTTCGGGCCAGCGGAGCAATGATGCTGCTGGTCCAAAATATTCAAACAGTCAGGAGTGCACTGTTCCTCAGGGAGCAGGGAGGCTGGGTAACAGTGCACTCGTGATGAAGATATTAGTGATGTATTTTCAAGCTTTTCCTGCCAATTGCAGTGCAGAAAACTAGAGAAGTCCAGTTGGCAGGTCAATATTACGTGGCTGCTGGATGGGAACATGGAGTATCGCCTCCTACCTGATAGCAGCTGCAGTTCCTATTTGGTTATCCTGCCTGACGCATTGTCTTATGTGCGTCACGCTGCCTCACTGACCTCCTGGCAGGCCAGCTAATCAGAAGAGCAGTCTGGGATGCCAGCAGGTACGAGGCTGATCACAGGGCTTCCATTCAGCAGCCACTTATTACTGATCCGGCACCTGGACCAGGCTGCTGCAAGTCAATTCAGTATCTGTATTAAAAATGGATGGCACATGGATGGCATCTGAGGGTCTTCACAATCCCATAGATTCTCTTTGAAGAGTTTGATCAGTGACTCAAAATCAGACATGACTTGATATTTTGTTGTGGACCACGTGGTACGTAAAAAGACATGGACATATGATCAGCCCCATAGACTATATTGGGTACGTGTTTTATCTATGACATCCTGACGTTGGAATGAGGCCATAGTAAAAAAAAATCCATCAGTAATTGGGAGCTGTGACATTCATTAGGTCAATTCCCTGTATGCAATCTAATAGGCAGAATGGGCCCTGTGCACAGATAGCACCTGAATGATGCCCGACAGACACCACTGACTATAGTGGTAAAGTCTTACCTTATGGACTCGTCACTAGTGATGAGTGCGGGTGCTCGTTACTCGGGTTTGTCATGGGTGTTCGGGTATGCACTGAGTATTGCGGGTTCTGGAGTGAGGTGTTCACGTCCCCATAGCCGCATGTTTTGTGGCTGTCTAACCGCCGTGGAACACGGGGACGCGAACATGTTACTCGAGCACCCGCGATACTTTGTGTGTACCCACGAGCACTCTTCACCATTTCTAGACTGCGGTTCATGTCGTCCACCGCATCTGCCTACGTAAGTGGACAAATCCTAGCCGCTGGGCAGAAGTGTCTCCCATAGTCACTACTCCAGATTGTCACATGCAGCTTTGTCCATATAGACAACAAACCATCATGTAGAAGTAGCTTATAAGCAGGGACATGGCTGATCAGCAGGAGATCGCTGAGAATTTCTATATAAGGATGTAATTTTTTTTCTTAACATCTAACATTTTGGCAAAGTTTTATTAAATTCCCAGAAACTTCAACCAAATTGAGATTTTACAAGAGTCAGTGCAAGAAATGTGAACATATGTTCTCATACAGATACACCCGTAGGCTGTAACACACTGTATTCACAGAAAGAAAGACCTACACACATATATATTATGTAATATAAGCAATAGTAATAGCAGTGATGTGCTTGTGAGCGGGGAGGTCAGTGTGACCCCATTACTGTACCAGCCTTCCCACATTTCCATTCATTCGCTGCTGTTCATATATGGGTACATGATTGTGGGCTTTGTGAATATTATACTCATCCCCCTAAAATAACACATTAATAGTAATTCTAAGTTGTCATTCATGAAACCTCTACATTTACCAAGTCTGTTTGGGGAAAACGCAGTGTTGAAATCTGTTTTCACAGGGGTTGCAGGAGTCTGGCTTTTTTTTATAGCTCATTCCATACAAATCTTCTGCAAATTTTAACTTCAAATTCACTGCACAATTTGTGCTGCATGATTTGGAAACTTCACCTCAGTTGGTTTTATCAGGGATGGAATCGGCAATGAATTTACCGTACATGTCGCTGCCTTTAAGGCGTATTCACACAGGGAAACTGTCTTCAGAATATTAGACTAAAGGCCCTCTAAGGCTTATTAAATTCTTTGCTTGTAGTTTTTTGTTAGATAATTGTAGAGAAGTCCGGCGTTGACGTATTAATTGCAAGTGCAGGGGGCGGACACTGCACCTCCAACTCTCCGGCCTCTGATGAATAGGTCTCTTTTCTCCGTGAGCTGCCTGCCCTTTCCAAGATTCTGCATTATTGCTCAGGTCGTCTCATCAGAGGGGGTGACATATGCGCTGTAAGCGCCTGATGACACTGCAAGAGCTGGACCACCAATCTGCACATGTACCGCCCCTCAGATGAATCGACCCTGGGCAGGGAGGCAGGTCACTCTGAGAGCAAAGTGGTCCGTTCATCAGAGTCCAGCAGCAGGCAGGGAAAAGGGAGAGAGGCCGGAGAGCTGGAGGTGCAGTGTCCGCCCCCATGCACTTGTGATTTAGACTTCAAGGCCGGATTTCTCTACAATTTCCAAATGAAATACTACAAGCAAAGTATGAAGGTAATAAGCATTAAAAGGCCACTACACACTTTCCTTTATATAGGAGTCTAATAACCTGTTTACAGATTTCTTGTTTGTTTTTTTTAACATTACTTTGCTGAGTTTTTTTAAGCACCCCAGCCAGAATATATGTCTGGGATGCATTTTTTGATGTTTTATGTCTTCAGTCTATTTTTTTTCTCTATGTATCTCTTCATTGTATGAGGTGTAGTAATGGTGATTTTGATGCATTTACGCTTCAAAAAACGCATCAAAAACCTATACGTTGATCAGAGTGTGTTCTGATTCTCTTGGCTGGAGCAAAACATGTCTCCAACTTCTCCATGTTGTCAGTCTGTGGAAATCGAACTGCACTCAGATGTCTTCTGAGTGCAGTCGATGGCTTCCTCAGACTCATTGACTTTCACGGCCGAGTGCGATGCGAATATCGGATTTAATTCAGGTGTGCTGCTTGACGGTCCGAGGAAAAAGTTAGACGTGTGCACGGCTCCGTAGACTAATATTGGTCAGAGCGCGATTAGATGATTTGTCAGATCACACTGGGACTGAAAATAAAGCCATGTGCATGAGCCCTAAGAAGAAGGAACATTAACAGGCAACAGACAACTCTTAGGATATGTTCACACTGAGCTGTTTTTAATGTGGATCTTAAAGGGGGTTCTTTAGGAAACTCCACATTAAAACTGCTGCAAATACTTTTATGAATAGGAAAACATTCTGATCGTTCACAGGGTGCTGTTTTTTGCCACTTGAAATAAAATCTACGTGTCAGTTCTTTGTGGAATTTCTGGTAGAAAACGCCAACTATAGAAAAAAATAACTGGAAAAAAGTGACAAAGAACTTTTTTTTTTTCTTCTCTTTTGTGTAGATTTCTCAGAACAATCCATATCCAAATCCTCAGTGCGACCATAGCCTTATATTCACTGCGCTTAGAGGGGCTGCAGAGCTGTAATCAATGAGTGCCAATGTGAGATTATGTTTCTGCAGGTTTGAACCTATTTTCGTTATCAAATGACCTCTAGGATTAATGTCCATTCCTTGGAGTGGTATCTAAATGGTTAAGATGTGTGTGTGAGGGGGAGAGCCTGGGCAAAAGGGAGGAGTGGGGGGAGAGGCCGCCTTTTGAATCCCCCTCCTTGCCTGTGAGCCTGGGCTCAGTTGGCTGGAGCTGCAGGCTGGATTCTGTAGGAAGCTGAGCTGGGATTTCTGTACTTTGCTGACTGGAATCTCTTCTCATTGATTTGTGCAAGAAAGGCTTCCTGGGCTGGAATGAGGAGTGACAGTGACGGGGAGAGCAGTGATCAGGTGGGTGGGGGGCCGGAGGCTGGTCCCTTATACAGGTGTCTGAGCAGAGGTGACACAGTCCGCTCAGGTGTATAGAGGAGATACCTGCACCGAGCCATGACGGAGGTGATCATGCAGACCGACTGCAACCTGAACTCTGTGTGTGAGCACCTGGAGCACTGCTGCCTGGAGAGGATGCAGGACGCGGGGGCCAAACGTCCGGCCAACACCGGGGCCCGACTCTGGGGACGGGTTCGGAATAAGCTGCTTAGACCAAAGGTAAATGACTCTTACCGCCTGTCGCTTCACCCCAGTTTTTGTTGTTACCCATTGGCGACTCATGCATTGGAAGGTTTGTATGGGAAATGAGAAGGATCGCCATTGGTACAGGTCCGGTAGGGCAGATAACTGGCGAGCTATGACTCCCCACTAGCTGAGTTCTCTGGGATTTTTTCAGTTGTGGTTTGGATTCTCCCCCCGCAGGAAACGAAGACCCAAACATTAGTCCTGTGTTAAATACAGATGTTCCTGCTGCCGGGCAGATTAAATAATGTGCTGTTGTGTTGGTGCCGACAGATGGCACGCTCAGCGCTGGAGCTTCTCCGAGCCTGCTCATTGTATAGTCCTTGTATTTAGCAGTAGATTGCGGGGTGATTTAGCCATATTCCGGTTCTGCTAGATAGAAACTGGATTTATAAACTGGTTTTAATTTGCAATTTTTACCACGTGCGGAGGACAATCCTATGTGATGTAGCAGAGCTGGTTATGGTCTTTTCGTATCTCATGTAGCAGAGCGAAGTCGGCTGTTCCAGCACTGCTACATCAGATATGATGTATTCCGGGTCTGTGATATCCTTGTATAACGGCAAACGAGCTTGTGTCTATTCGTGGATTGTAACGTAGATTGCGGAGCCATGTATACCAAATTGGGGTCTTTTTCCCGGCCCTGGTTGGTATCATTACATTCCCTTTGGGCCCTTGGTGAAGTCTGTTTTCTGTTGTGCAGATTGTTACCATCTGCGTCTTTGGAGCAGGACATCTACAGCAAAGCATCAGGACTGTATTCAATGTACAGCGTTTTAGTATCGGATGCTCTTATACTAGGTTATGTGGTGCTAGGCTGGGGCCGCACAATTGCCTTCACGCGGTGACTGCGCTCGTTTGTGACCATTGGATGTGATGGACACCATACAGCTGATCGGTTGTTTTGTTTTTTTGTTTGCAATTTTGGGCTGGAATAATGAAGCAATTACACTGCATGTGTCAATAAATGTAAGAGGCGCTTTGTATGGCGACTCTGGTGTCAGGCGTATATTCTGTAGCTGAACAGAGCAGAATCTGTGCTGTATACAGCAGTATCACATTGCAGACAGATGAAAGCGAGCAGAGCGGCACCGCTGCCCAGGAGCCATCCTGAATGACTGGCAGGAGAAGCGGCCTTTGTGTGTGACCATGAGGGCGGTCAGCAGCTGGTGCACCGGGCAGCTGTCAGGAGAATGTGGGGTATGATCTAACATGCGTGCCACCCCATTCCAGGAGAGCGTGCTAGCACAGTGCCATAGACGCCAGGCGTGCACAGCATTGCTCACCTCTGACCATGTAATGGCTAGGGATAGCAGCTGCGGAGGTGCAGTCGCATAATGGTGCAGCCTTGGCTTGTGACGCCATATAAGCCAGCTCAGGATTTTTCTTATTTCAAGAGGAAATATCTTCGATTGTCAGTTAGGGAATAAATTTCACTAACTAAACTGCATGGACTCCAACAAAAGATTTCCTGCAGTGTATGGTCACACAAGCTGGAGATGACCACCATTAGAATGGCTTACGGGGTCATGTTAATTATTGGTGGCTTATGCTTTCAGTAGGTCATCAATACCAGATTGGTGGCGGTTCAATACCAATCAGCTGTACACAGTGTATGGAAAGGGAAAAGCACAGCTCCTTACGCCATGTAGTGGCCGTTCTCAGGCGCTGCAGCCGAGCTCCTAATAAAGTGAATTGGCACTGAGCTGCAGTGGCCTCTACACTCAGAGCTGTCCGGGTCCATTCACTGTGTGCATCCAAACACCGCTAGTGTATACCCAAACAGAAGAAAATAGCGTAATAGTCACCAGGAAACTGACCTCATTTATTGTGTGGAAGTAAGTGGCCTCTGTTCACATGTTTAGTAGTTATTTCCAATTTTGGAACGGTTTTGGGATGGCAAAGAATTAAAATGTTCCAATGGGGATGGAAATGTCTTATAGTGGCTTCTGTTTGACTGCAATCCATTTTTTTTTTAGGTGGATCAAAATCTCATCTGCACAACATTTTTTTCTGGCCAAAAAACAGATAGCAACTGGATCTGTGTTTTTTTTCCATCGAAGTCTACAGGAAAAAAATAATGGATGGTCATTAGTTAACAGATAAAAAAAATCAGAAGCACTGCACGCACCCCAGAGACACCTCTAGTAAAATCCATTACGAATAGTACAAAAACACAGGCAGAATGGAAACCAACGCGTGCGACAAATCTATTTTTTGTTATATCTTGTGGTGTAGCATTTCAGGTGCGGTGGAACTACAGCTCCCAACATGCCCTTAATACCATACAGCCATCTGGTTGCCTGTGGCTTTTCCTGAATGCTAGGAGTTGTAGTTCGCTGGCGTGCTGAAGGTTGCTGACCCCTGTTGTACTGAATTCTTTAACTTTTAATTCCTAAAGTACCAGCAAACCTCTGTCTGTTGTCAATATTTTTTGGCTCCATTGAACCCCATCAGCTCAGAGTTGTCATGTTTTCCGTGTTCCTGATTTCCAGAACCTCATGACTTGTCTAGATAATGCCTGCTGAATTGTAAGATCATAAGCTCGGGGACGTCTGAGAAGGTCCACGCTCGTCTAATGAGTCAGGACCAGGGAAAGTGATAGTGTGGATGACTATACAGCAGGTGACAATGGCCAAGGACCGGCCAGACCGGAGTGATTCACTGCAGACCAGTATGGCGGGTATCTGAGTCACCCACAAAGACAGACCCTGCTTTCCTCTGATCTGACCATGGCTGCTGTGTCACCATCTGCTGTTATGTGAGAAGTGGGTTGACCTGGGGGACCTGTCATGTCTACATCACCCGCATGGGTGTTAATTGTTGTAATTCGAGGTGTTTCCATCCGACATCTGAACTCTTGAATGTTTGTGAACCCTTTATCTGGAGTTAATGATTTCTCACACAATGTGCCATTTACCTATTGTTCTTTAATAGCAAATTGTAATAATTATCCATCAAGATCTTGTGACACCACCACTAATGCACATGTATGCAGCAGAGTAGTAAATGCAAATAACAGAGCAGGCGTATAATCTATGATAATAACCAGTGAGTACAGATGGAAAGCATTGTTGTTACTAGTAGTGGTTCAGTGCAAATATGTCCGTCTGACAAAATATATACACCTAGGTGCTTCTACAAGAGTAATTTAGGAGCCCCATACACAATAGATAGCTGTCAGATGAACAAAAGATATCTCTCAATCAGTTGCCTTTCCCAACCCTGCTCTCCCGAGTGCTCCTGTTTTCTACAAAAGCCACTGCCAGACTTCTCTCGCAAGAAGAAAAGGATCTTATCTCTCACTACATCATCTGTCTAGAGGAGAGTCCGGGGCCCCCATACATATTGGACTGTTGGTTGAGTCTTTCAATGTTGGGGGTTCCAGTCATCGTTATCCTAATGTGTATGTGGGCCTTTAAGTTGAGATTGATGAAATATTTTAGGCGATTAAGTTGTGGCTGAGCAGTTGTGCCTGGCGCCGGTACTGGCGATGTGCTGTTCTGGCTCCGTACACACTTTACTTCAGGCCGGAGGTGATAACAGCTGACTGGTTGGCGTGCCGGGCGTCGGCGCAATCAGTATCAACAGGCTGGAAAACCCCTTGAAGAGCTTGTATATTTTCATATAAGGAATGGGGAGTGCACCCTAAATTAGGGCTTAAAATTGATTATTCCATCGTAACCACATTACCACCCTCCTGCCCCTGATCAGAGGCCGTCCTTCCTGGGAGCCTGTAGAGGAAGGACTGCATCCATTGCAGCCATGAGGTAAAAAAGTGTGGTGGTGTTTTTTTTTGTTTTTTTTTAAGATTGGAGCCATTCGATATAGAGGACCGACATGTCCGGTTTAGAGACAAGTTTCAGAAGGTCTCGTCTGTATTTCTTTGTTTGACGGAGGGAGGTTGTTTTGGCCAGCCTCCGTTGAGGTGCATGTATGAATGAAGAATGCTGATCCTACCGATTGAGCCATCGTGGATGCCTTTAGTTAGGGTGCATTCCTGTAAAAAATAATCGTAATCTCTCCCGTAGGTTTCATCATCAGCCCTTGGAGCAGAATTCTTACCACAAAGGTTGAATCAGGGCTTTTTCTTCTTGCCAGGAGTACATTCCCTTCTATTCCAGAGCAGTGTTTTGTCAGTGCAGATAGTCGGCTGCCAGTCCGTTATGTAATGCCGGTATTTGCTCCACATATGTATCCCGTTAATCCTTACAAATGGCCTCCACCATGGCCGGGTTGATTTGTTAATAGGAGATGTGTGCTCCTTCACAATTACATTTAAACATCCAGCGTCGTCTCATTTCCCCCGATTTTCTTCATTGTGCGCACAACTGTCAGGATAATTAGAAACATGCAGAGGGCATCGGCTTCCTATTCAGGTTGCTGGGTGGAACAGTTTCCATGGATGGAGCGTTATAACACAGAATGAATAACAAGGTCAGGAGATTGTGCACCGTCCTGACCGAGCCATGTCACCATTTCCTTTCCAGTTTATTGTTGTCTGCAGCATTTACATTTTTGATGTTTTTGCACCCTGTGATTTACAGAACACTTTGCCGCCTCCTGGGTCTTCATCAGCCATAATGCAGCAAACAAAGGCTCAGAATGGGCCAAAATGCCTTGTAAAATTTCTTTCAATATTTGATTTAGGAAATCATGGAGTTATGTCAGTGGCAGAATAATTACAATAAGTAATTTACCCTCTCCTAGTGTATCCTCACCCATCCCTGTAGACTGTGAGCCCTCGCGGGCAGGGTCCTCTCTCCTTCTGTACTTGTGTGTCCCTTGTCTTACACATGTTTATTATACTTGTCTATATTTCCCCTTTCACATGTAAAGCGCCATGGAATAAATGGCGCTATATAAATGCATAATAATAATAATCAGAACACCTAGGAGAGTCGTAGCTCTTTCTAGTCTATGTATGATCTTGAATATGATAGAAGAAAATGAACAGCACATCCAAACTAGTGTGTACAGGTGCCAACTAAAAAAATATAGCTATAGGAAAGGATAAAGTTGCACCCTGAATTGCTAAGAATGATAACTCTGGAACATTGGAACTGAATTACTGCCATAGAAAATAGGAAAATACTACGTTATGTATAAATGGAATATTGGAAAAATGAAACTGCAATATTGCTATGAAAAATTACAGTAAAAAGGAAAGTACTTGGCACATAGATTGGCCAATATATGGGAGGTGTCATATCAGGACAGGGACGAACAATGAAGGACGGCTTGACGTTGGCTGTTGGGCTCCCATAAATTGGCCAATCTATGCGCGCAGTACCTTTTTTTTACTGTAATTTTTCATAGCAATATTGCAGTTTCATTTATACAATATTCCATATATACATAACGTAGTATTTTTCTATGGCAGTAATTCAGTTCCAATGTTCCAGAGTTATCATTCTTAGCAATTCAGGGTGCAACTATGGTGTGCAATTAAAGTTTTTTAGGACTATATTCCATTTCCATTTATTATATATAGTATGAATGATGGATGACTAATGCTGGATAGAAACACTAACACATTTGTTCACAGCCCTTGAAGGTGAGTCGTGGCCGATATGCAGGACACTGGCACCAGATGACAGGCTACACTACAGAACAGTGACCATGAAGCCAGGATGTCCGTGCACTGTTACAGCCGCCATTTAATAAATAAATGGATGTCATCAGCTGTGGTCATTTACTTAAAAGTAATCTTTGCCTCCAGTCTCCTGAACTTGAATGGTCCCCATTGTGCCGCCCGGTGTTGGAGGGAGGCGCTGGGAGTCTGCTAGCGATGCATTAGAGATGGCTACCTGCTGACTCATGAGCTGAATTGCACTTACTCAGGCTTGTTAGTGCCGCATGCAGAATATTCTCTTTCCAGTATCTCGCAAGCATCCCTTTGAAGTTGCTCCGGATGGGGGACTCTTGGCTATTTGCTTTCACTGGAGAGTACAGATGAAATGTGAGAGGATAATTTTATTCAGGTCTGTTACTCCTTGTAATTACATCAGTAGGATGGGACCTCTGAATTTTGTGCGGTGGTAGAAAATAAAATAGTGGGTAATTTAACATCAAAAAGTTGTAGGTTCACATGGGGACATGAAATGGTTAAAAACCGCACCAGTTACTGGCCCAAAAAAGCACCAAACAAAGCGTCTTTGGTTCATGTAGAACTCATAATGGTTTGGCAATCTGGATTGTTTGTATACATGTGAAAAAGGCTAGACGTGGTGTAAAGAACCGTGGCTTGTAGTACGCAGCATGTGCCATCTTGAAATTTGGCTCACCACCACTGAATTCTTCTAGCACTGTCCAGTTGAGAACAACAATGTCTATGACCACTACGGTTTAAGATGTGTGTGAGGGTCTGGTCTGAGCCCTGAGACCTTGAATGGGGCACAGCTCTAGAACCAAACACGACCACAAGAATGGACCAGCTTGTGTGGCCACAATGAAGGGGAGAGTAGCCACCTGTCCGTTTTGCTGGTTGGGTCTTATCCTGGGTGGTGGACGCTCACTGATCTCATGTTGAGGCCTGGCTTACACAGGTACTCGCTGTATTTTCCTAGATATTCCGCTCTCTGTAAGAAAAATGTTTTCATTGACTAAATTTATACTTTGACAAAGTGTCTAGAAAACTATTGGATCTTCCAGGGGTTATAGGATTGTGGACCTAAATAAAAACACTAAAACAAGCGTCTCCTTGGGTGCAGTATCTATCAAGTGATACATCTTCGTCATCGGCTTGCGGTGGATAAATATATGCCGTGCTTGTACGAGACCCCCTGATATGCCTCATGCTTTCTAGACCTAGAACCAGCCGTCACGTACATTGCTCTGGGCTGTTGGATATACGGCGGACACAGGATTAGGGCCCCTGTGCAAAAGCAGTATGTGGACCCGCGGCAGTCCAAGAGTCCAGCCTGCGACAGAAGACGTTATGGAGGTGGTAGTGGCCACTGATTGCACTAATGAAGTGTCTGCTCCTGCATCGGAATATATATTCACATAATATAATGAATTGTGCCCGTGTTGGAGGGGTTTTTTTTGTTTTTTGTTTTTTTGTAACCTTGGGCAAAATAAACTTAAGCAGGAAATGTCTGCCTGCCTTTCCCAGGGGTTATAAATAGATGAGAAAATGTTTTCTAGACCCTATTGAAATGGAAACTTGAACTTTCAGATTCTCGCCTGTTTATCCCATGGCTAATTGGATAGAAATAGATTTTTTTCTTGAGTCTTGGAGAAGCGTTTGCAGTTTTTTGACAGGTGCAAAAATAGAGGGCCGTGCTTTGTTCTATCTTTGTTTTCTACCTTTGTGTTGTCTGCCGTGATATCGTTGTACAAGAGGCAAATGTCACGATATCTGTAACGAGCGGGAGAGCAGTTGTGTGCTACATTCTGCTGATTGTTGGACACCGGCACGGTGTGTCCGTCTGTAGCTTTCTTGCCATTCACCACTGGACTCTTGAGGTTAAAATCTGGCTTGAGAATGTATGCGGCCATACACCTTGTGTCTCCAGAGGTATGTTTTTCCTCGGTGTCCTCTTTGTTTTTTCCCTATAATAGTCTATGGGTTTGTTTACTTGTCTGTGGATTTTTCTTTTTCTGACCGAGTGGACCACAACAGAACTCAAACATGTTCCGATTTTGATCTTGGACATTGATCAAACTAACCAATGCAAGTTTATGGGTCCGTGAAAACTATCGGACAACACTTCATCCAAGTTGCAGCCTAGTGCTGTCCGATTTTCATGTTAGAAGATGCTTAAAAAATCTTCTCATATGCAATAAATAAATACTTATAAAATTCTGATGGTAAAAACTGACCAAACTGATGAAAATTGGCCCATTTTTTGCATACAAGTGAAATCACTGATATTTTGCTGAGCCTTTGAAAAAAAAAAAAACTTTGCCTGAACTAGAGACAACTCAATGTGTATAGGGTCACTAAAATTTCCCCTTTACTGCAGATCTTGAGAGAAAGAAGGATCAGACATGTTGGATTTCAACAATCCCTATCCTTCGTTCTCAATGGAGTTAAGGTTTGAAGGCAAAAAATTGGAATATTCTGCAGTGGCCGAGTCAATCACCAGATCTCGTCCCCCATCGAGAATACATTTCACATGCTTAATACAAAACTTCAAGTCCAGTAATTGCCTGACAAGGATTCTCCACAAAGTATTTAAAAATGAACATTTTATAAATGGTAAAGTTATTTTGTCCAATTACTTTTCAACCAATGAAATGAGGAGGCTTTGTAGAAAATTTCTTTGTTCAACCCCTTTAAGCCTGAAAGTCTCCAGTTCCGTTATATCTCACTTGTTTCATTTTAAGTAAAAAAAAAAATAGTGGCTACAGAGCAGAAATCACAAAAATGTGGTCACTATCCAAATATTTCAGGACCGAACTGTAAATGATAGGAAACTGTGTGCATCTACTCCCGGTGTGAAGCGATTGCATATATGTGTTACATGATAACAAGAAACCAGACAAGTCTTAACCTGGTTTCTTTTTTCTTAATAGCTGGATCCTCAAGCAGTGCAAAGCAAGAACTGGCACGTGGACGTGATCGAGATGAACGGGGTAGGAGACATATACAGTTGTTGTTGTTTTTTTTTTACCATTAAATGGGTTGTCTTGTCTATGCAATTTTACTAATCTAATAAATGTTTCTAAAAATAAGCAACTTTGCTATTTACCTATCAGTAAAAATTAGAACTAAAAGATTTCTAATTTGGTAGGATATTGTTCCTTGTTATGGCTATCAGCCAGCCTCCTAGACTTGCTAGCTGTTTGTTATATACTGCAGACTGCAAACTCTGCTCTAGAGCTAGCCGGATGGCTTGATCGGGGCCGGGTGGCTTGATCTGGCCAGGCTCAGTTCTCCAACACTTGTCCCAGCCCTAAACTGTTAATCTCTAGCAGTCATGGCAGCATTGTGCTCCTGAAGTCCTGAAGGAACATAAGGTAACCCTTTTAAGACAACCATCTCAACTTGTATGGTTTCTTTACATAGCTAAAGCATGGTGGCTCCGTGCTTGGTATTGTTTTCCTGGGCACAAATCCCGTGAAGGGCAACATCTGCATGGGGTTTGTATGGTTTCCCTCCAGGTTGCAATTGATATAATCTCTACATAACAGTGTATTATCTCCCCTGAATACATGGTACAATGCGGAAACCTACACATTTTATTTTTTAGTTTTGAACATCGAAGTACGGTTAATAATTTACTAAACTATAATGATATCAAGTATTTGTCTTAAAAATTCCCCAGACCTGATAAGTATTATTTGCCTTGGAAACCGTGTCAAAAAATGTAGTTTGGCTGCACTTAGTCCTGTTTTTATCAGTTGGTGAAAATGTTCAGGTCTTTCTGTAAGTGGATATTACATCACCAGAACATGGTAATATCACAGACTCTGCCCCCGGATTTGCAATTTATATTGTGTCCATATTTTACATTAATGAGCCAAATTAATTGAGCTCGGTCACTTCTACTGAGTGGTGAGTGAGTCTCAGATTGGTTTCTATATCTGAAATGTTAGGTTCTCTTCACTCGCCAAGTTTAATGATAAGGGGGGGTCATTTTTTGGCAAAGGGGTATTTTCAAATTTGGAAGTTATTTGAAAGTTTGAAAGATTCCCTTCCCATGGGATACGAGATATCATTCCAATCGCTGAAGAGCCGACTGATCCCCACCGATCCCAAAAACAAGAAAATCTCTGAAGATCCCCTATGTGAATGGAGTGGTGGTCAATCATGCACACTGTTGTTTCATTCATTCATTCATTCATAATGGGACCACCAGAGATGGCCGAGGGCTGCGCCTGGCTATCTCCAGCAGACCCATAAAAATGAATGGAGCGGCACCGTTAATAATTGACCACCGCTCTGTTCAGAGCTCCTGTTCTCGCGAATGATGGCCGTCCTATTGATCGGACCTCCAGTGATCTGGAAGTTATTTCCTATCCCATGGATGATAGGAGGTAGCTTGCATTATTTAAACATGCTGTTTCTCACTGCATCAGTTCACTTCTGCACATACTGTAGATTATGGTCCATAGCTGGTACTAGTATTGTACTTGTAGACATATTGGCACTTATTGTTTTTTTTTTTTTTTTTTCTTTATTGACAGATCAAAGTTGAGTTTTCGATGAAATTTAGCAGCCGGGACATGAGCTTGAAAAGGACGCCCTCTAAAAAGCAGACGGGGGTTTTTGGAGTTAAAATCAGTGTGGTAACCAAGTAAGTAGACCACCAGTAACATCCTCACCTCTTACCCTTGGTTTTAATGAGCACTTGGGAAGTCTGTCAGTTTCCTCTGACTTTCGCCAATTAGTAGAGCCAATGTCGACATATAAGCGCATCTTCTCTGGTGACGCCAAGCTTATTACTGCTCCTCTAATGAGCACACATCTGTCTCTTCTGCCAGGCGAGAAAGATCTAAGGTGCCATATATAGTTCGTCAATGTATAGAGGAGGTGGAGAAACGTGGCATTGAGGAGGTCGGGATTTACAGAATATCTGGAGTGGCTACTGATATCCAGGCCTTGAAGGCTGCATTTGATGCCAGTAAGTGGAGTTGATATGTGACATAACGTAATGAGATTGGGGAAAATTTATCTTACGGAGCTTCTTTTATTTCTTTCTTAGATAATAAAGACATTCTGATGATGCTCAGTGACATGGACATCAACGCCATTGCTGGCACCTTAAAGCTTTACTTCCGGGAGCTCCCAGAACCCCTCCTTACTGACAAGCTGTATCTGGCTTTTATGGAAGGAATTGGTAGGAGTCAATTTACATTTCTTTTCTGTAATCCTCTAACAATGCTTCTCATTATGGCAATTAATAGTCAATTACATATTTTTTTAGTTTTTTTTTTTCCAAGTATTTGAGCTCAGATCTTTTAGGTACAACACCAGGATCCATAGAAACCAATCAGCTGTTCGGCAGCAAGGCCTGATGATCATTCTGGTGATGGTCAAAATTTTACATGACACTGTAGGTCTAGGAGAGGGGGAAGCCAGGCTAAACTGGAGCAAGAAGGTGCTTCATAAATTAATATCTGGTTACCTAGAGCTGACATGGTGAGGAGGCCCAGTTTGCTAGTCTGAGGATTTTGGCCACAGAAGGGAAGATTGCCGTGGTCCGGCTGCCACAAGGGACCGGACAAGACCCGGGATCAGGGCAGGGCAAATCTTTTTACTCAACTCTCCAACATGCCAGTGAAGTCAGTCTATAATACCCTGTCAGCTCTGCCATAATGGGAAATGGAAGCAGTACTTTGGTGCTACGCTCTGCACTGCCAGAATGAAGGGGGTCCCAAAACTCCTCAGGATGGATTTCACTAGGTCTACTTACAATGTCGTATTGCTGCCTCCTTACCAGGCGAAAGCAGGGCAACGACACGTCAGTGGCAGCTCTTCCACAGTATAATGGGAAGTGCTGGAAAAAGTGACAGATCAGCATGAATATCCAATTAATACAAGTTATTCATCTTCTGCATGCTGCATCTACAATGGATAGCAGCCCATGTATGATATACAGAGGAGCACGCCCAATGTATACCCACATGTGTGCGTGTATCAGTGATTAGCCATTCCTGGGCCGGCTCGCCCCGGTGGCTTCTGGTCCAGCTGTGGACTTTCTCCTGTGGGCGATTGTGCGCTGCTGGTGAGTTCTAATCATCCTGTGTTTCCATGGTTACAGCTCTGTCTGATCCCGCTGCCAAGGAGAACTGCATGATGCACCTTCTGCGCTCCCTGCCCGACCCCAATCTCATGACCTTTCTCTTCTTGCTTCAGCACTTAAAAAGGTAAGTAGATAAAATACAGGGAAGGATATGTCACTTTTGCCATAAAGGAAACAAAAAAGTTGCAAATTTTGTTGCACGGCCTATGTACGAAAAAATTGAACCTTTTCACTTCTCACCATTTTCTAAAAGTGGCTAGAAAGTGGGCTACCAAATTTATTAGGAAATACTACAAAATCGGCACAAACTGCATCACTAACATAAATTTCCAATATCCGTCATTAGAGCTGCCCAAGATGCTCCACATTTATTGAGTTGTGTGTTTCTTAAACTGATCTATGGGGGTAATGGCTCCAAATTTATTAAGACTGTTACACCAGTGGTAATGATGGTGAACCTTTCAGAGACCGAGGGCCCATACTGCAACCCAAATCCACTTATTAAAATGACAACATGGCAATTTAACCTGAATGTTGAAATTTTAATTTAGAAAAAAACTAATACACCTATCCTGGTATATCGCCTCCCATCCTGGTATATCGCCTCCCATCCTGGTGTATCGCCTCCCATCCTGGTGTATCGCCTCCCATCCTGGTGTACCGCCTCCCATCCTGGTGTACCGCCTCCCATCCTGGTGTACCGCCTCCCATCCTGGTGTACCGCCTCCCATCCTGGTGTACCGCCTCCCATCCTGGTGTACCGCCTCCCATCCTGGTGTACCGCCTCCCATCCTGGTGTACCGCCTCCCATCCTGGTGTACCGCCTCCCATCCTGGTGTACCGCCTCCCATCCTGGTGTACCGCCTCCCATCCTGGTGTACCGCCTCCCATCCTGGTGTACCGCCTCCCATCCTGGTGTACCGCCTCCCATCCTGGTGTACCGCCTCCCATCCTGGTGTACCGCCTCCCATCCTGGTGTACCGCCTCCCATCCTGGTGTACCGCCTCCCATCCTGGTGTACCGCCTCCCATCCTGGTGTACCGCCTCCCATCCTGGTGTACCGCCTCCCATCCTGGTGTACCGCCTCCCATCCTGGTGTACCGCCTCCCATCCTGGTGTACCGCCTCCCATCCTGGTGTACCGCCTCCCATCCTGGTGTACCGCCTCCCATCCTGGTGTACCGCCTCCCATCCTGGTGTACCGCCTCCCATCCTGGTGTACCGCCTCCCATCCTGGTGTGCCGCCTCCCATCCTGGTGTGCCGCCTCCCATCCTGGTGTGCCGCCTCCCATCCTGGTGTGCCGCCTCCCATCCTGGTGTGCCGCCTCCCATCCTGGTGTGCCGCCTCCCATCCTGGTGTATCGCCTCCCATCCTGGTGTACCCCCTCCCATCCTGGTGTACCCCCTCCCATCCTGGTGTACCCCCTCCCATCCTGGTATATCGACCCTCATCCTGGCATATGGCGCCATCCTGTTATTTACTAATAGTTGAAATGTTAAGGAGGAGAGGGGGCATTCCTGTCTTGTGCCATTTAGCATCCCTTTAGCAGAATCTGTAGTGATGAGAATGAGCACATCTGGACATGTTTCTTTCAATATAATCAAGCCAATCTGGACTTCATTTAATTTCTCCCATGCAGAGATTTGGAGAATCTGGTATGGGCTGCAGGTCCTCTAAGACCTTAGGTCACTATCGACCATTGCTCTTAACAATTCTCTCTCCATTAATGTCTAGACTCTGCACGCGGACTGATGGGGTGGCGTGTGGGCTGAGGAGAGTGGCGACACCGCTAATGCTGAGATTGAGATTGTAGCGTGCGGGTGCCCACAGGGAGGGCTCTGCCTGCCTCCTCTCACGCGGGCCATAGGTTCTCCACCGCTGCTCTAAGTTGACCATTAAAGGAAACTTATGTTGACAATGTCATCTGATCTGCAGACAGGATGTCATAGAGCAGGAGGAGCTGATCAGATTGATAAACATTTTTTGTGGGAAAAGTTCCAGTATAATTTTCATTTTATTTAGTGAAATCCCTGGTGATTGTATGCACAAGTCCAGTGGTTGGTCCTAGTTACTGATTGACAGTCTTATCTGTATGACCGTGCATGCAGAGAGAGCTGTCAATCACTAGTAAGACCGCCCACTGGACTAGTATACATACAAACACCGGGGACTTCAATGAATAAAATACCAGATATATTGAGTATTTTCCAACAAACCTATATATAATTCTGCTCAGCATCTCCTTCTGTATACCATACCAGATTGGCCTGCATATATAGCACGACAGGCTCCCTTTAATGGTATATACGCATGGCTGAGATACTTAGTGAGTTTTCTGTCCTGATTTTATGGTTTTTGTAAAAATTGCCTTCCGATTAGCAGCACTGTGGGTGAGATTTTATGAAATCTTCTCCATACACTACAGAGAAAATCTACAACTTAAATTGGCTGGTATGACAGATTTGCAGCAGATTAATTAATGCTATGGATTTTCGCAGCAGATTTTGCATTGTAAAGGATGAAATGTGCTGCAGAATCCGTACAATTTGATGTGGGATATGCGGTTGTAGATTTTCCTACATGGACGTCACCTAATCGTTATCAGTTCAGGAATCGTGGGCTCTGATCTCAGATTTTTTGCGAATAGTCAGCCCATATAACGTGTGGTCACATAGTCAAGATTTGATCAACTTTAGCTACTTTCTGCTGGTAAGAATATCCAGGCTCAGCTTGTCGAGTGACTTCCCATCATGTGTTATGTAGTGTATAAACCGCCCGTACAAGCGCCCTTCTCTATGATGGATATAATGAGCAGGAGTTGGGTGCACTTTGTGGTGTTTGGTCTCCAGATTTTCATCTCCCACATTGCACGGACTGGAGTCAGCTGAAGCTCGGCCCAGGTAACGATCGTGACTGGGACACGCAACATTTCTAGTCTCATATTTTTCCATGGCTACAAATCTTTAGTAAATTCCTCTTATGAGAATCAGGCCAAGAGTTTAGAGGAAAAGTCAAGTTTTCCATTTGAGAGACGGGTACTCGCCAGCTCCCACATCTGCCTTGGAGGGAACATGAGAGGAGGGGATACACAGATGTTTTTCTCATAGCAGTAGCTCGTGTGGCAGGACCTAAAAAGGCTACGGCGAGCATCGCTGGGAAAGTACAGTGTGCGGCAGCGAGTGTCCTGGCAGAAAAGCCACTTTTATATCTGTAGAATGAGTTAGTCAGTCCGCCGCACATCACCACCGCACTCTTACAACTGTGTGTACTGACGGATTAATAAATGATTGGTTGGTTTGTGGTTTCCTCCACACAATATAACATGGTGGTGCTAAGTCATACTGACTGTACATATGATCCCTTCACCCATGAGAGAAGAACCTGGCACTATCCAAGGACAGGACACCACTGAGCAGTTCAGTCCGGAAAGTAAGGTAGAGTACATTCTGCCCAGATGTAGTCGGCTGTGTGGCGATTCCATTAGTACTGACATCCAGCGTCCACACAGTGCAAACACTAGGTACATTGGTGGCTGAACGTGGTACATGATGGAGTACCGGGCAGCTGCACATAATTGCAAAGTTAGGACAACAAATATTATTACTGTGCTCCGTGGATGACATTTTTTTTTTTGTTAGGAAGTTATAAGGGTTAAAAGTTGATCCGCGATTTTTATATTTTCCAACAAAATTTACATAAGCATTTTTTAGGGACCACCTCACATTTGAAGTGACTTTGAAAATACCCAAAAGTGACAGAATTTTACAAACTGCAAAGTCCTCAAAACTAAAGTCAAGAAGTTTATTAACACTTCAGGTGCTTTACATAAATTAATGGAACGTGGAAGAAAGAATGGAATATTTTTACCTTTTTTCACAAAAAATTTGCATTAACCCCCAAATTTTTACTTTCACAAGGATAACAGGAGAAAATAAACCTCAAAACATGTTGTGCAATTTATCCTGGGTACGCCGACACCCCATATATGGGGGGAAAACTACTGCTTGGGCGCATGGCAGAGCTCTGAAGGGAAGCAGCAGAGTTTGACTTTTTGAACGCAAAAATTACTGGAATCGAGAGCGGATGCAGTGTTGCGTTTGGAGAGCCCATGATTTGCCTAAACAGTGGAAACCCCCCCACAAGTTATTCAGTTTTAGAAACTGCACCCCTCAAGGATTTTATTCAGGGGTATAGTGAGGATTTTTAACCCAAAGGTACTACACAGAATTTGATAACATTAGATCGTAATATTAAATATGTTATTAGTTTTGAGTGCAAATGCTCGCTACTCGAGTTTGCTCCAGGGTGCTCTGGTATGCACAATATCACGGGTGCTCAAGCGACCCCGATGAAAACTCAAGTAGCGAACAGTGGCCACTCAACACTAGTCATCATATCGTCATCGGTTTTTTTTTTATTTACCTTTGAAAAACACCACCCCTAACCATAGCCTAACCCTAATGGCAAAGAATGAAAGAAATAAAAATTACTATAAAAT
Source organism: Dendrobates tinctorius (assembly GCF_039654945.1). NCBI lineage: Eukaryota > Metazoa > Chordata > Amphibia > Anura > Dendrobatidae > Dendrobates > Dendrobates tinctorius. The sequence continues at coordinate 8,087,902 of NW_027361684.1, read as the reverse complement.
AAAAAAAAATTAATCTGACTATGGGGATAACATACTAATTATTGGCTTTTGACGACTGTGATGGGGTCTGGAGATTTTCCAACGCTGGGGGACGCTATAACCTTATCCCTGATCGCTGTTTTAAAAAGTCAATGAGGGAAAAGTCCCCTTAACAGCCGCCGTTTTAATGCTTATCGGCGGTCTTTAAGGGGTTAAAGAAAGGCACACCAAGCAACAAAATAAAAAGGAGGAGCTTGGGAATTTTGCAAAACAACCAATTTGTGAAAGCAGACATAAGTGATATACTGGAAATCCCAAAGCAGCAATGCCAGAGTTGACCAGGACAGGATACTGGAGAAGAAGAGGAAGTGTAAGGCTTCTCACGCAGTCAACCAGTTATCCTGCTTTGCACTGTTGAGGGGCAAAAACCCTGAAACATATGTCTGAAAATTGAATTTCTGGTTTAGCTTCCTATTCTAAGTCGTGACAAGGGTCTTTAAAGGATCAATATTGACTTGTAGGATTGATTCCTCCAATACCAGGTGCTAGAGCTCCAGTCTCTTCCTCTCTGAAGAGGCTATTTGCACATTTAATTTCCTAGGGGAATACAAGTATTACAGGGCTTATAAGTCTCCATACTCCAACTTGGCGCTCTCCACAAGCAAAAACTTTACCCACTTTGCGGTGTAATGCAAGCTGTTGTTGTACAGTAACATCTGACTTGCAGGAATTCAGAAGATGCTAAGTATTATATGCTGCTATGTAATGGCCATAGCAGAGATAGCACTCAATGATTTAACGTTCCTTTTTCAGATCCTTCCAAAAGCAGGCAACATTGAGAAGGACCCTAAATAGCCCATTATCTCCTCCAGCTCCTCTGTGGTCTTCATTTACTGCCGCTCACCTACTGATGGCTGCAGCCAGTCACTGACCTCAGCCGTCTTGTGCTGTACACCCGTGATCTGCTGCAACGATCATGTATGTAGCCGGCATGTCATTGCTGAAGCCAGGTAAAGATTGATAAGGGGTGGATGTAACGTGTGCGGAAAGGTTTTTGTCTGTAGGCAAATTTTTAATAATCTTGGAAAACCCCGTTCACATAGGACAGGAAAGCCCCTGGTCCGACAATAAATTAGTCCCCTCTTTGTAGCCTCTTGAATATATACATCCAAACCAAATGTCTAGGTGAAGCCGAGAATATTTGGGTCATTTCCATATTCTTGTACTTTTGCAGCCTGAAGGTTCTTTTTTTTTTTCTATTTTTGTTCCATTTTGATTGTAGGGTTGCAGAGAAAGAGCCAATCAACAAGATGTCACTGCATAACTTGGCCACTGTCTTTGGCCCCACATTACTAAGACCCTCTGAAGTGGAAAGTAAAGGTCACACAAACCTGGCATCAGACATCTGGTCACACGACGTTATGGCACAGGTAATTATCCTCTATTTTGCCTCTTGGTGCTTTCCTCTGATGATATCTAACTCATGCAGGTGGGATTCGCGCTTGTTCGTTCCCCCACAGATTACAGATGGCAAACAGATTGTGTAAAGCGGTGAATCCCTTTAACTAGAACTGAATATTGCATTCTGTGTATGGGCCGGGAAACAGCTTTAAAACTACTGAGCATTTTACATGTAACTTGGAAACAAAAATGACATCTCGTCTTGCACCGATCCAGAGTGACTTCCTCTATTATCATCCAGAGCTGCATTTACAATTCTGCTGGAAGTCATTAAGAACAGTCAGCAAACTTCTTAATGAACAAACTCTTACAGCGGAGATCCTGTGTCACGTTTCCTTTTCCTAAATCTCTGCTGGGAGATTTCAGCCCTAAAAACTGTAGCCTTGTGAATGCAGCTCTGGAGCAGATAATGCTATGTATTTAGAAACTTAAGGCCCCGTCTCACATAAAGAGATCGCTAGCAAGATCGCTGAAACATCACAGGTGTTGTGACGCAACAGCGACCTCGCCAGCACTCTCGCTACGTGTGACACATAGCGGCGATCGGGCCCCGCTGCGATGTCGCTGATCTTGCTGGTATGTCCTGGGGCATTTTTTGATCGCTGGTGTCCGGCTGACCAGCGCGCATCGCTGTTTGATGCCAACGAGCGACGTCATTGGCGACGCAGAACTCAGGGACGCAGGCGGGAGTCGTCAGAATAGCTGCTGTGTGACAAGGTCCCAATGACCGCCGAGGTCATTAAGCGGATCACCGTATCGTTGCTGCGTCGTTGAGTAGATCTGCCTGTTTGGCAGCTTACTAGCGACCATGTAGTGACGCACCAGCGATCCTTACCAGGTCGTATCATTGTCTGGATCGCTGGAGTGTCACTATGTGTAACGGGACCCTTACTCAATGCTTTTTTTTGTCTTTCTTCTTCAGGTCCAGGTCCTTCTTTACTACCTGCAGCACCCTCCGATCAGTTTCTCAGAGCTGAAGAGGAACACTCTGTACTACTCAACGGACGTGTGAGCCGACAACCAGAAGACCAGGCGGCTCCTCTTCTCTCTGTGCATTTGGCAAAATAGATTTGGAGACGGATCCCACAACCCAGAGCAGCCCCCAACTTGCTCCTGTTCATTTCTTGAATCCTTTTGTACAGAAAAGTGGAAAGAAAACTATAAAATAAGCGGCACTGTGCTCCCCTTGTAGCGAGCTGTATTTTGTATATTGGTTTTCAGGCATTATTTTATGTAGGAGCAGGCGACCCCCGGGGGAGCGGAGGTTTGGAGAACTTTCTTGTTATCCACATTCCTTCATGTGAGTCAATGGTTTGGGAAAATCTTGACACCTCTGCTGAATTAAAGGGTCTTTTAACCTGCCATATTCTCAACACCTTGTGCTGGAGACTGCAAGCTGCACTGTATCCTTCCTCCCCTCGGGGACCACAGGGGCCAAACATGAAACCCATAGTTTGACAGTTGCCCCCCGCACATGGAGAGTGGAGGTTGATGAACAGTGGGATACTCTGCTCAGTTCTGCGATATTTTCCTTCATAGACTTGGCAGAATATGAGCGGACGTTCCGTCCTAACGTTTTTAATTCTAAACCGTTGCCATGAAGTTTTCTTCTAACTTTTGTCTTCTATTGTGGATGAAAAGTGGTTTTGGTCCTTTTTTTTTTTTTTTTTTTTTTTTTAATTTTCTTTTCCTAGTGGATTTGTCACTTGTGATTTTTGCTGCTTTCACAAGGTGGTACGTTTCTGTTACTCCTCCCGGAATGAGGAAATTGACCGGTACCGGAACTGTACCACAACCGGCGAGGTGGCGCGTCTGCCCTTAATCACGTCCAATCAATTCCGAGAAGTCAGACGCCCCTCGCTGATGCCAGACACACGCACGCAGTCCCCACAGTAATTGGGAAAATGAAGTTGTAAGAACAGACGGTCAATATGTCGTGTGTTTAGATCTATCTTTACTTACGCCAACATATTGGAAAGTAAAGGTTGGGTCTAGCTTAGATTTCTTTTTAGAACCATCACCACTGTTCCACGGGATGTGTCTGGTATTGCAGCTGCACGCTAATAAATTACAAAGGGCTGACCTGCAATACCACACTCCTCCTCTGAACAGGTGTGGTGCTCTTTTTTTTTTTTTGTTTTAAAAAAGTCAGTTTTTCTAATCCAGGATGCCCCTGTCTTTTTTGCAGCGGGGGGTGACTGCACAGGCCGTGTCCTTTGCTCCTTCTCTCCTCCATTCACACACATGCACGTGATAATCCATGGCAGCTTCTTGTGCAGTACATTGCTTCTATTTTTGAGTTTCCTTTTTTTTTGGTTCCTATTTATTTGTATTAAAGGTTAAAAGTAGAAAAGCAGAAAAAAGATATTTAAAGAAACCAGAAAGAAAAGGGCGAGGTGGGGTACAATACAATGAGACCTTGGTTCGCCTCCATCCATTGTAATGACACTGAAGAACACACATGACTGCATCATTCTCAGCTGTGGTTTTAGGAAACCCTTAACCACCCCTCCAGGGGGAAATGAGGGGATTATTATTTTATTGTTTTTTTCCAAGAGAAACTTTTTATTGCTATTGATGGCTCTGGACAGGGCAGTAGACAATGCGGGCTGTGATTGATCAGCCGCACGTGTAGGAGTGCAGGGGGCGCAGATTTGGCTGCTTTTACGGCCATTTATTTGATTTTCAATAAAGGGATTGGATCTGATGTCGGATCCCGAAGTTAATGTGTGTTAGGTGATATTCATTATGATCCCGATTCATCATGTGCTTGGTTACTTTCTTGCCTTTCTTTTCGTTGTTTTGTTTGTTTCTTTTGCTTTATATGTTGCTTTTTTGCGTAAAATGTTGCATGCTAGCCTTCAACTGCACACAAAAGTTTTTGTACTCTTGATAGGGTCCAGAAATACAATTGTGCAGAAATTTTGCAATATTTTGACAAGTCACAAATGTTCAATTAGTCAGAAAGATTTGGATAATAATAAACCACACTCAGATTGTTGAGCAAATCTACAAAATCACAAGTGCTGAAAAATCTAGCTTGAAGGTGCTGCAAAAACCATTCTGAATTTTGCACAAACCGAAAAACCCAAATTTTTAATTAAAAAAAAAAAAAAATAGTGAAAACAATGATGGATCGCTGTAATGTTTCTCCTGGGACTCCCCCTGATCTGTCCACAGACTATTCCTCCTTGGGATAGCGGATAATCATGTTTGTTGTTTGTTTTTTTAGAATGTGGGTTCATATAATATTGGTCTGGTCATTTTATGCCGTAAATTTCAGTAAATGCATTAGTGTTTTGTTTTTTGTGGAGGGGTGGGGGAAGTATTTTAGGGTGACTGCATTTTACAAGTTTGCAGCTGACAGTAACCTGAGCCCCAATATTCATGGGGTTAATGTGTTTCCTCCTTTTCATGGATTAATCATACATAGGGTGAAGTCCTCGCCTGCTCGCACTGGTGCCCCAGTCCCCAGAGCGTAGTATAAGGACACCACAGCCAGGGATGTGGCCGTTATATATCCCTTTAGGGCACATTTTGCACCAGGGTAGTGTCTCTCCAATTACAGGCCTAATAACTTGATTTGCTGGTTTAGTACAGGTCATCACTCCCGGGTCAGGATTTTCAGTAATGCAGACATAGAAAGAAAAAAAAAATTATGGAAAATATCATCATCCTTTAAAGGATGGAATTGGATCTTGTTTTTCAGGCTGCAGTTCTTTTATCCAGTTGAAGCTATAAAACTTCCATCATTTTCATTCCATATTTACGGTATTAAAGGGAATCTGACAGAGATCCTGATTCCAGTGATGTGTTGCTTAGTTAACTGGGTGCAGCAGTTCGAATAGTCATGGTGATATCTCTGCTGCAGAGCTCAGATGTTGAGCTGTGTATAACTCTGTCCACACCACAGCTTTCTGTGTACTTTGTATAGTGGCAGAAAGCAGATAATCAATGCTGGAGAGGCGGGGGTTGGACTAGGAGGCAGGAGGCCAGTTGTCCTGTAGTGATAATCTGCTGATAAAACACTCATTGTATTGAAACAGAAAAACACAGCCTGGTAAGTGATAGACCACTGGAATTAGGGTCTCTGCCCCTACATCATGGTGCTCTCAGATTACCGATCAAAAACCTGGTGACAGATAGCCTTTTAACATATTAAAGTAATGCAAAATGACTGTAGGAGACATAACAAACTCTGTAAGGCTGGGTTCATACTGTGCTATGACAGTCCGTTAACGCTGCCATAGCCTCCCATTAACTAGCACATCGCGACGTATGGCGTAAAGCGGCACACGTTCGCAATGTGCCGTTAAGCACTGACGGAGCCTCGGACGCGGGCTGCAGCGTCCAAGGCTCTGTCACCGCTAGCGCTGACGAATCATCAACGCTAGCAGTATAGCATATCGAGTTATGCTATAGCTTTAACGCAGCCCGTCATCGCTATGCGTTAATAGGGCTGGTTAACTCTATGTGAACCTGGCCTTAGTCCTTGTGCGGTTATGACCTAAACAGCCTTGCTTGAAATCCAGTGCAGAGAGCTGATCCGGCTTTTCCTGGTCCCGTATTCTGCTGGTAAGAGAAAACCAGGCAGGAGAAGCCCAATTTCACAAACTTTCTGAATGATGAGCACTAGCGCTGAAGGGAGAGGAGGGAAGAATAATTAGATACTTTTCTCTTTTTAATAAGAACAGTATCAATGAAGGGAACATCAGATGCTGCTCGGATTCTCTTTGTCCCTTTAAATGTCATGGCCGTGTACATGACAGGAGCGGCTGGATTTGCCGTCGCGCTCCAGTGCAGCAGAGTACGTCTTGCTTTAGTAGCGTTTCCTCATAGAAGAAGCGATTCTGTGCTTTGATCACTTTCCTTGCGCAGTGATTTTCCTTTTTCCCTCGGTGCAGTTTTAGAAGTCTTGTTTTCATGTTCATGACCTTCATAAATGTTAATGTCGTCTTGAGAACACTATGAACCGCAAACAGTTATGGGTCATCCGGCAGATCGGCGCTGTCCTGTTACTGGCACTAACGCTTTGTGGATTCTGGTAAATCCGTCATCCGTTCCAGCTGGAGATTTTAGAAGGAGCTGTGGGTAGTGCTGAATGTACTGCTGTCAGCCTCGTATGCGGAGGGTCGGATATACTGACTCTTATCTTTTTTCAGATGGAATTACTCCACGTATAAAGTACGATCAGATTGCTCAGCAGCCCTTGCTGGCTCAATGTCTGCGCAGAACAGCTATTTATCTCATGAGATATCTCTGTACGTCAACTAGAAGAATGTGCTCAGACATGAACATTGCTGGATTTGTAGTGTTGAGAGAAGAGAATCTGAGAGCAGCATGATGTCAGGGCAGAGACCTTGATTCCAGTGAAACCACTCACTGAACTATGTTGCCGTTTCATTTTTTTTTTTTAATTACTATTTTATCAGCAGGAGATTATCACTAGAGGAGGACTAGTTGTTTCTTGCCATATATTCCTCTTACCCTGTGTAAACCGCCACCACCACTGACAGCTTCCTGTGTACACTGTCAATTACTGGTGTGGGCAGGGTTGTACTGAGCTCTGTATTCCGAGAACTGATCTGCAGCATAGAAAACAGCGATTTTATCAAAACTGCATAAAGCAGCACAGTAAGTGACACATCACTGGAATCAAGGTCTCTGTCCCTACATTATGCAAATTTCAGATTACAAAAACCTGATGACAGATTCCCTTTAAATCTAATCTTGAACTTTTCAAGTTTTTTTTTTTCCCACAGTCCTCACGAGGCTCAGGGCAAGTGTCAAAGCCCAGGATGGTCACTTCTTGTAGTTCCATGGCAGACTAGCTATTCAGGGAAGTGAATACAATAATTGCCAGATTTACTAAATATGAAACGTCCTAAAGACAAGCTAGTAGATAAACTCTAGGGATAGAACATGTGGCCATACTACAGCTGACTTATACCCAGTAACCTGACCGAATTTACTGCCAATAACTGGTTGCCCCCATTAGAAAAATGCAGACGAAACCTACAGATTTACCATGAATCGATACTAACCCCACAGGATAACAGGTGCTGAATTTTGCGCTGGTTACAAAACGACCTATAAACCATCTATGGATTAGACGCATCCCCAGACGCTCATGTACTGTACAAGTGTTAAAGGGCCAAGCTTAAAGGGGATGTGCAGTGCAAACAACTTATCACCTATTAACAGGTTAGGTCATAAATGGCAGATCGGTGGGTGTCCAACTACTGGGGACCCGCAGTGATCGATAGATGACCAAACTTTTATCTCCGTTCCAAAATAGCACAGCAGGTTGGTCGCAACTGCTGCTCCATTCATTCTTTCTGGAAAAAGTCAAGTGCAGCGCTCGGCAACCCCATAGGGAATGAATGCTGCCCATGGTTCTTGGCCGGCCTGCCCACGCCTTTAGGACAGCTTTGTTACCTGCGTCTTCTGCCTTTACACTAAGCAGGCACGGACTAGTTTTCCATTCTTTATGTTGCAGTGACAGGTCTAGTGAATCTCTAATCCTATTCTAGAAGTTCACAGACTCTGGGTTGGGGAACATTTATTTTAAGGGGTCGTCCGGCCTTCAGTTACAAGTCTGCAGTCACTCTATGCATGGTTGTGAGGATTTTCCGGCTTCGGGAGCAGCTAGCACGTGACCACAACTTTGCAGCTTGCATACATGTGGTCACATGCCGACTAGACTTGCGCAGCAGCACACAATCCAAGTGATGCAGAACATGTCTAGTCAGAATGTGGCCAGAAGTATGCATAGTGCAGATTGTGGTCACATCACAGCCCGCTCCAGGTGCCTGAGAATATTCAAAGTGCGCAGTACACGCAATGTGAGGAGTCACATAGAATGACTGCAGACTTGCAGCTTAAGGCCAGACAAACCCTTTAAAGGAAAAGCAGCTATTTGTATCTTCCATGATCTACTGAAAATCCCGTTTGTGTCTGATCTTATAGTTTCTGCGTTTCTTTGTTTTGTCTTTTTTCAGAACTGTGTAAAAAATACTTATATCTGTTCTGTACAACCAAGTAGCCATGTTGGCAGCCAGTATATCTTGATGTAACCTGCCTGGCCATCCATGGGAAACTGCACAATAAACTTATCCACTTTACATGGGGACGATACAGAACCACGACCCCCATCCTGCCCTCCACATTTCACACACTGTCATTGGCAGCAGATAGAAAATATTATGGTTTCCCAGATTTCTTTTGGGGTTTGAGATTTTTTTTTTTTGTTACATCAATATTGTATTTATGAAGCCCAAGGGGGAAAAAAAAAAAACCTAAAGGGATGGAAAAATACGCCTTGTATATTTTTATTTTGTGTCTGTACTGTTGCCTTGTCTGTATATTATTATGATGCTAGAAATGGAGCAAAAATAGTAATGATAACGTTAGTTAATAAAAGATTTACAAAATGTCGTTTTTGCCTTTTCTCTGGAATAAAGGACAAACCCCTAACATGAGCAGAAAGTCAAGAATTAGCGACTGAAGAAGCGCGCAGCCCTGCACCCAAGTGCTTCAGGTGCGTGAATCCCACCATGTATTAAAGGGCGACTCCACATCATACACCAAAGCTCCCATACTTTCATTGGCCAGATATATGCTTAATATATCTCTTTCCACACGTTTGCCTCAACTCCATTGAACATTGCTCTTGACTATGCTTTTTAAAGGGCTTGTCCAGTGAAATTGCGTATCGATAAGTCAGGTGATAACTTACAGATCCCTGGAGGTCTGACAGCTGGGACCTCCACTGAGCGCCAGAAGGACTCTTACCCCATGTAGCAGCACTGCGCAGACCACCACTCCATTCATTTTCTATAGGACTGCCATTTGCTATCCTTGGCTTTTTCCGTCAGCTCCAAAGAGAATGAATGGCGCAGTGGTCGAACGTCCGACCTGGGGCTTTATTATAACGGTGGTAAAGGTGCCTTGTTCTGGCAATCTATGCGAGTCCCTATAACACCACCTATCCCTCGCACAGGTGAAAACTTTTTACAAAATAAACACCCTTTAAGGAAAAAAAAAAATTCTGTATAATGCAACAAAATGCCATCCATTTTATAATGGAATTCTGCACATTTTTGAATTAACTCCATGTTCTTCCACTGATCTGTTGCTCTGCATTAGAAGAACAGATTTTTTCCAGGTCCCCAATGATTTCAATAGGGTGCAAGTTCAGGTACAGTTCTGGTACCATAACCTAACTGGTCAGGTTCCAGGACCCGAACTTCCACAGGTCCGCTGATACCTAGAAGCGTGGTGAAAATGATATATCGCCGGATTTCACAGTACAAGCTACATGTTATTAAATAGACATGGTGAGGCTGGTGTATTTACTTTGAAAATCCATTTCAGCATGGCTGTACAATTAAGATGTGCATTGTATGTCCAACTATAGAATGAAATAGTTCACAAGTCTGAGTTTATTCAACTTACACTCCCTCCCTCCTGACAACTGCAGCTTTTACTGAACAGTGCGAGATATCAGTAGCTGGAGCGACACTGAGGCGCTGTCAATCAGGCAAGGCAAGCAGAGATTCAGATAAACATTCAGAAATAAATATCTAGCCTTTCTAACATGGATTTTCAAAGTAACTATACCGGCCTCGTCCGGTCTAACATTCAGTAAAATATAGTTTGCTGTTAAAAGTGGATCTGTCACCAGATTTCACTGTGCAGATATTATACAGTGATGTAAGGAACAATTACATGTTCTGTAGCAGAAGAGCTCACCGAATACAAGTGCTTCTCACTAAATTAACCCCTTAACGACTAGGGGTATTTTTGGTTATGCATTTCTATTTCTTGCTCCCCTTCTTCCAAGAGCCATAACTTTTTTATTTTTTAGGTAAAATGGCCATGTGAGCGCTTGTATTTTGCAGGACGAGTTGTACTTTTGAATGACACCATTGGTTTTACCATGTTTTGTAAAAGAAAACGGAAAAAAAATTCCAAGTGCGGTGAAATTGCAAAAAATGCGCAATCCCACACTTGTTTTTTGTTTGGCTTTTTTGCCAGGTTCACTAAATTCTAAACCTGACCTGCCATTATAATTCTCCAGGTCATTACGAGTTCATAGACACCAAACACACCTAGGTTCTTTTTTAAGTGGTGAAACAAAAAATTCCAAAATTTGTAAGAAAAAAAAAAAGCCATTTTCTCAGACCCGTAGCGTCTTCATTTTTCGTGATCTCAGGTTGGGTGAGGGCTTATTTTTTACATGCTGATCTGATGTTTTTATTGATACCGTTTTGGTGTAGATGCGATCTTTTGATTGCCCGTTATTGCATTTTATTGCAATGTTGCAGCGACCAAAAAAACTTAATTCTGGCGTTTCAATTTTTTTTTTCTCACTACGCCGTTCATCCATTTGATTAATTTTTTTATGTTGATAGATCGGGCGATTCTGAATGCAGCGATACCAAATATGTGTACATTTGATTTTTTTTTAAATTGTTTTATTTTGAAAGGGGGTGATTTGAACTTTTATGTTTTTAAAATCTTTTTTTTTTTTTTTTACTTTTTGCATGCTTCAGTAGTCTCCATTGGAGACTTGAAGCTGCAGCTGTCCGATCGCCTCTGCTACATAGAGCAGGGCTGCAGTCCTGCTCTATGTAGCAGAAATGCCCACTTGCTATGAGCACCGACCACCAGGCGGTGCTCATGGCAATACAGCAATGACAACCACAGGGACCTTCTCCTGACCACAGGTTGTCATGCCAACCCATCGGCAACCCACGGTCATGTGACACAGGCGCCATTGGGAGGAGGGAATGACTCTCTTCCTGCACGATTTCACCCATGTCTGTTCCAGGCACATGTCAGCTGATCAGATCAGCTGTCATGTCCCGGAAAAGGTGCGGGCTCATTGCCGGAGCCCGCACCAAACGGGGAGGCATCCAATGATGGACTCTGTCCATTATTGGAGGTTAAGGGGTTAAAATATCAAAAATTTATTTCAGTTCTTCGATACATAAAGTGAAACTCATATTATATAGTCATTACAAACAGAGTGATCTATTTCATGTGTTTATTTCTGTTAATGTTGATGATTATGGCTTACAGCCAATGAAAACCAAAAAGTCATATCAGTAAATTAGAATACTTCATAACACCAGCTTAAAAAATTATTTTAAAATCCGAAATGTTGTCCTACTGAAATGTATGTTCAGTAAATGCACTCAGTACTTGGTCGGGGCTCCTTTTGCATCAATTACTGCATCAATGCAGTGTGGCATGGAGGTGATCAGCCTGTGGCACTGCTGAGGTGTTATGGAAGCCCAGGTTGCTGTGATAGCAGCCTTCAGCTCATCTACATTGTTGGGTCTGGTGTCTCTCATCTTGCTCTGGAGAATACCCCATAGATTCTCTAAGGGGTTAAGGTCAGGTGAGTTTGTTGGCCCATCAAGCACAGTGATACTGTTGTTTGTAAACCAGGTATTGGTACTTTTGGCAGTGTGGACAGGTGCCAAGTCCTGCTGGAGAATGAAATTTCCATCTCCAAAAAGCTTGTCTGCAGAGGGAAGCATGAAGTGCTCTAAAATTTCCTGGTAGTCGGCTGCACTGACATTGGTCTTGATAAAACACAGTGGGCCTACACCAGCAGATGACATGGCTCCCCAAACCATCAGTGATTGTAGAAATCTCACACTAGACCTCCAGCAGCTTGGATTGTGGCCTCTCCACTCTTCCTCCAGACTCTGGGATCTTGATTTCCTAATGAAATGCAAAATTTACTTTCATCTGAAAACACCACCTTGGACCACTGAGTAACAGTCCAGTTCTTTTTCTCCTTGGCCCAGGTAAGACACTTCTGGCGTTGTCTATTGGTCATGAGTGGCTTGACACAAGGAATGCGACACTTGTAGCCCATGTCCTGGATACGTCTGTGTGTGGTGGCTCTTGAAGCAAAGACTCCAGCAACAGTCCACTCTTTGTGAATCTTCCCCAAATGTTTGATTGGCCATTTCTTAACAATCCTTTCAAGGCTGCGGTTATCCCAGTTGCTTGTGCACCTTTTTCTACTACACTTTTTCCTTCCACTCTACTTTCCATTAATATGCTTGGATACAGCACTCTGTTGTGAACAGCCAGCTTCTTTAGCAATGACGTTTTGTGGCTTACCCTCCTTGTGAAGTGTGTCAATGACTGCCTTCTGGACATCTGTCAAGTCCGCAGTCTTCCCCATGATTGTGGTGCCTACTGGAACAGACTAAAGGGCATGTCCCACTAAGAGATATCGCTATAACTTGTGACATTATAGCGATATTGCTAGCGATATCGCTGTGTGTGATACTTACCTACTACCCGCTCCCCCCGCTGGTTATCGCTGATCGCGCGAGAACGTCCAGGACTGTTTCTCGTCGTCAGCTTCCTGCGGCGCTTCCTGCTGTGACGACGAGTGAAGCCGGGGCGGGAGGAAGTCAGGATCGCCTCGTCTGACAGGTAAGTAGCGACCCCCGGCCCCTGCAATGTCGCTGGTGAGATCTGCCTGTGTGGCAGCTCACTAGCGACCACTTAGCGATGTACCAGCGATCCTGACCGCGTCATATCGCTGGTCGGGATCGCTGGTACATCGCTAAGTGTGACAGTACCTTTAGGGACCTTTTGAGATGCTTAGGAAGCCTTTGCAGGTGTTTTTTGTTAATTATTCTAATTTACTGAGATAATGACTTTTGGGTTTTCATTGGCTGTAAGCCATAATCATTAACATGCAATACAACACTGTCTGTAATGATGCTTATAAAATGAGTTTCACTTTTTATACTGAAGAATTGAAAAATTAACTTTTTGAAGAGCTAATTTTGTGAGAAGCACCTGTATGTTAGGAACCATGTTGATTGATACTAATAACCAGTAATAGAAGAAAACTGCAGCCAGTGGAAAAACAAACGAGAAGCTGCTGTAGATGGAGAAGAGCAAACCTCTTTATAAGAATTAGAACACTGCATCTAGATGACGAGTGTAGCCTCTTTACAGGTACCGGTATACGGATGCATCCTCACTTTTCCTCTTAGCTTCTAACAAAGATGTGAGGTTCCTTTTTTTGTATGTTGTGATGCAAGTTTTTTTTCTCACCACTAAATCATCTCAGGAGATCTCAAGCCAAGAGGAAAAAAGAAAACATCTGTACAAGTGTACACAGTACAGCAGGTCATCCAGTGATGTGATACACGTATATGGCAGCCTGCCGGCACTAAGTGTCCCGTGAGGTGTCCCGGTAATGCCTTGTTAGTGGGGCCTGGTTTATGTCCACTGTAAGCAGAGGCTTTTTCAGAACCAACACTATTTACTCTGAGGTTACAGAACATGTGATGGAAGAGATTCACTATTTGCAGTAACTTTCTCAAAAAGTATCAGTATTACAAACAGGATCTGTGCGGTTGGAGTCTCATTACATGCAGGGTCCACTCAGTGCGTATTGGGAGCGATCCAGAAATGGGACAATTGTGCGTCACATCCACTTCAGCTATTATCACAGTTTCCTAGTAAGATGTGAATGGTATAAGTGTAAATGTAAAACTCTTTGGATTAAAATTCTTGGACTTACCAAGTGCACTGCCAGACAAGTTATCAGCTCCAAATTGGGTAGATGAATTAACCTTTTAATTCCCAATGCGTTTTGAAGTTCACAATACTTCTTCCTCAGGGGATGACATATCTCATCCCCTGAGGAAGAAGTATTGTGAACTTCGAATCGCGTTGGGAATTAGGTTAATTCATCTACCCGATTTGGAGCTGATAATTTGTCTGGCAGCGCACTTAAGTCCAAGAATTTTAATCCAAAGAGTTTTACATGGCGGTCACTGTGTGTGGACCGTTGGCCGTGCAGCAGGCTGACATACTCTTTCTACATGCTTAACGCTCTCCTGGAAAGGGTGAGTATATTTCCTTAATATTCTGCATAAGTTACTCGGATAAAACCCTATTGCGCTCTTGTTTTACCTATAGTTTGAACAAAATAAGTGTAAATGTAGTATTCTGCACAAGACACCACAGCGCCCATCACTACTCCTGACATTCTGTAAATTATTCATGTTGAAGGACTTTTTCAAGATGTAAAAAAGTTAGCGTGTCTCACTTCCACATGATGGGGTTGAGGACTGCAAGCCTATCTTATTAATAGGAACAGGATGTGTGCAGGATACATGCCAAACAGACAACGGCTATCACATCGGCGGTGCCTCGTATCGTACACGAGAGCTGTTGGATGACCCATTTAAACATTGTTGCCCTAGCTTAAGCATGCAGCGATCCAGTCTGGAGTACCGAACTACAGTGCCAGGCCTATCTGTAATACAGACCAGTAACAACAAAGGAATATGGCAGCCCCTTCATTCTGCTGATCATCAATGGTCCCTGCAGTTGGCACCCACCATTCAAGCAGTGATGACCTACGGTGTACTTAGGGCTGTATGTTCTGTTTATGCTGCGCTAGGCACTGTAAGTGGTCAGATCCCCTACTGGTAAGTCAGACTAAAAGTGCCTATATCTTTTTGGCAATAGAGAAGGCCCCTGTATACAGACTGTTGGCCAACAGATCATTGGGGAGGAAATAAGGATCTGGAATGTCTGATTTCAGACTGAATCCTTTTCTTCTCTAGAAATAAGCCAGCACCAGAGATGTCCAACAGGGACTCACTGAGTAAAGAAGCGCTCTGCAGAGCCAGTGCTTCTGTGAATGGGAGAGTTGGGTGAAATACCGGCTAGCTGAACAATTGTCCAGCTGACATACAAGTCCTTGCTTAGACTGCTGTATTTTCAATCTGCATGTCATCCATGTGTGCAATGGACAGTGCACTGACCCTATAATGATCTACTGTCAAATCAAATTAAGGATTACTACATCACAGTATCAGAACCACCATCAGTACAACACAGAGTTTAGTACAGGATCAATTGCAAAATCAGGTCAGC
The DNA here is from genome assembly GCF_039654945.1 of Dendrobates tinctorius. Classification (NCBI taxonomy): domain Eukaryota; kingdom Metazoa; phylum Chordata; class Amphibia; order Anura; family Dendrobatidae; genus Dendrobates; species Dendrobates tinctorius. Next base: position 8,072,524 of record NW_027361684.1, on the reverse strand, counting down.
ACCATATACAATCTTATCCCATGATCCTGCAATTTCCAGTGTGTCCTTAAAAGAGTTGTCCAGCCTTGGAGTACAAGTCTGCAGTCACTACATGTGACTGCAGATTTGTGAATCCTCACAGCTGTCAAGATTCTTCAGTGCCAGGCACGAGACCACAAGTATGTGATTTGCATACTTGTGGCCACGTGCCAACAAGACGTGCACAGCCTCACTCAATGCAAGTGTATTGAACAAGGCTGGATATGTCTAGTTGGAATATGGCCAGAAGTATGAAAATCATGTACTTGCCTCCGGCAGCAGGAATCCTCAGCCCCTGGCACTCCAGTACAATTTATTGAACCCTTTGTATTCGCACTTTTTTTTTTTTGCTATTAAAAAAAAAAGGAGGTATGAGAAGCTGATCAGACTGCACACACAATAGGACAGGATTTCACCAAATATTATAGAAATCTAGAATATTTTATTGCCCTGTGAGATGATCCTTAGACTTCAGCTTGTTTAGTCTTCAGAATTTGGAAATTAAAGGAATTCTTATGGAAAAACACACACCCTCTGCTAGGGTTCATGCAGAACAGCTCAGGGACCCCAGGATTCCCTTCATGGAGGTGTCCTTTAATTCCACTGCAGAAACATACGTTATGTACAGATGTATAAATAAGTTTTTGGGTAAAACAAACATTTCTTTAAAGATAAATACTTTCTTTCCTGTGGACCATAATCTCCAGGATTTCTGACTGGTCTTGGAAACTCTTGACAAGTAGAACATTTTCACTTCAAAACCAGAACTAGAGGACGGCCAACGTCCTCAGTCCTGCATGTTCCCGTCGTCGATGTCCATGGTGGAGTAGCGCCACCTGGCTGCAAACCGCTTCTACCGCAGGTAATAGTCTATGACGGCAGAAAAAGCAGCAAATCCTCCACAGCCAATAACTCCAGCTTTGAGTCCAGCTGCAAGAGAACAGAAGGCACATTACTCCCGAGTGCCAGGACAAAGATCGGATACAGGCAGAAAGGAGACTGGACTAGATTTTATCTTCTTGACTTTCACCCATCTCCTCACAGAATGACCAAGTGGTTACGCAGATGGGGAGCATCCCCCCCATTACATTACCCTACTCTCTACCACTACATGGATGCGCCATCTTTACAAGAATGATGCCGCATGGGAGCAGGCTCTACTAGGAGAGTCACATTTTAATAAAGCAGTGATCTGCATTCTGTGTCTCGACAAATGTGGCCCTATAAGAGCCCATTCACATGTTGGATTTTCGTACGTACGAAAAAAAACACACCAATTATTGTGAGCAGAGTGTCATCAATTTTTCTCATACATGAAGGAGGGAAAAAAAAAAAAAAGTTTCTCCACCTTTTCCATTCTGACAGTTCGTTAAAATTGAACTGCACTCCAATGTCATCCGAGCGCTGTCCAATTTTTTCACGGACCCATAGACTTGCATGGCCGATTCTGATCCAACCCTTGGATCAAATTTGGACATGTCTCCCTGATTTCCTGCGTACCTCTCTGCCTGCGAAAAATCACAGACATGTGAATGGCACCATAGACTATCCCAGGTATGAATGCTATCCGAGGAAATCACAGGTCGCACTTATAAGCAAGAGACAGAGGTGTGAATGAGGTCTAACTCCCAGCGTATTCTGACCGCCTGCAGTGAACGTGTGCACACTACTAAACTGTGTGGATACAGTATATTCCACCAACGCACACACATGATATATTTCATTACAATTATGATAAGAACCAAGTCAGTGTGATGGACCGTAGTGCTGGACACACCAAAACATTGTCAAGACAAAACGGTTGCCAGAAGCAACAAAGATGTACTAGTCCAATAGTAATTATGTAAATCAATCAAATTTTTATTGGTTAAAATTCATACAAAAAAGTATATAGATCAACATAGGAAATAGCAGGAGGAAATGATGCTGCTGTACTCAAGGGCCGCACAAACCCCCTGAGACCCAAATTCAAGAAGCAAAAATAATAAATCCAATATACCAATAGTATTGAGCCATTATGCCCAGAGCAAAGAAACATGTGAGACACAAATCCTAGTCGCATGAATGGGCAGCGATCATGTTATTGTTACAGGACAAAACGTAATGGTTGTATTACCTGGGTAGAATGGCAGGCTCGGCTTCAGTGTATGGTCCAGGGAGATGTGCGCACCCACCCCAATGCGCGTTTCAGCCTTAGCCAGGGGGCACGAACTGTTCCATCATTCCCTCCTGCTATTTCCTATGTCGGTCTATATACTTTTTTGTATTAATTTTAAGCAATAAAAATGTGATTGATTTACACAATTACTACTGGACTAGTACATCTTTGTTGCTTCTGGCAACCTTTTTTTCTTGAACTGCATGGACGTATAAGGACATTTAAAGACTTGTGTTGCAGTTTCCCTTATAACGAAAGCCAGACACAAGCATCGCACACGTTCCAAACTGGACTTCTGTCGCTGGCTAATAAGGAGGTTCAGTGGTTTCCTCCAGGACTGGTGATGGAGAGCAGTGTGCACACAGCCTATATGTGTCTCCATGTATACAGAGACCTAGTAGGACCAAACGCTGCCCCCAGAGAGACACGGTGTATTCATCCTTCTCCACGTGGACCATGGCTTGTGCAAGAAAACATTAAACATCAGGAAGCTGACAGCATCCTATGCACTACTTATGTTTTATCTTCTTCATTCCTAAAACTTTAGTAAGAGTTTCAAGAAGACAACTAGTCATGTAATCAATAATAATAATAATAATAATAATCTTTATATAGCGCCAACATATTCCGCAGCGCTTTACAGTTGAACAGTTTCAAACACAACAGTCATAAGTAACAACGTTAACAATACAATAATTAAAGCGAAATAAGACGACCCTGCTCGTGGAGCTTACAATCTACAATGAGGTGGGGGGGATACAAAGCACAGGTTTGTATTCAATTTGTAATCAATTTGTAATCAATAACGACTACACCAATTATCTACTAACCTCTGAATCCAATAGCGCCCCCTGTAACACATCCACTAATTACACTATTCTGCCAGTCTGACTTTCCACGATACTATAAAGAAAAGAAACAAGCACAGAATTAGAGTTACTTGATGCTTCTTATCCCCCATTCCACAGCTATGATTCTGGTAGCTGGTTAGGCTCTTTATATGACACGTGTCTGATTACCCGGGCGTCCATGTGTTCTCAACGTGGAAAAAGAATAAGCCGCTGCCAGAAGCTAACTTTCTTTGAGAACAAAGGATCAAACCTGTTAAAGTTTGGAAATCCCAATCCTTCACACCCCGACTTTATTTTGTATGCTAAGGCATCCCTTACACACTGTATTAATGTCAAGCAGCCGTCGGCTTCAGCGGGTCCAGCCACCCATATATTGTGTATGGGGGGAGCCAGAAAACAAGTCCCGCTAAAGCTGGTGAGTTCACCCGACATTAATAACATATGTACGGGCACTTTAACACCCAATAGTCAGTCGGCCTTACCCTACTGTAAGGCTCAGTACACAAGATACATAGTACATCCCATATCATATACAAATTAACACTTGGCCTCTGTCATATAAACCATCTGTACTTGCACATTTGGCAAACACAATAGATGTTACCAATGTATATGCCGAAAATACCCACAAATTATAATAGGCCTAACATGTGCCAAAAACACTTGCATTGGCACTATACATCAAAAATACAGTGCACTGCCCATTTCAAAATGGCTTGGAAAAAAAAAAAATTGATAGCAAGGTAAGGGTGGTATAAGACGACAGCTCCACGTGTCACAGCCAGACAGTATATATACAAGAGGCCAGGAATAGTGTGAAAGCAGACCAGACTCTCACTCATAAGTATTGTATATTAATTATAAAGCTCCATCAGTTCCAGGGCACACAGAATCTATAACTGTCTGATAAAGGGGAAAGAGGACCCGGCTTAGAATCTATAGGGTATGGAGGAGGGTGACAGTAGGTCGGAGTTGGAGCAGCTCCAGCGGTGCTGCGGTGGCAGTGTACTTACTGCAGGCTGTAAGCTTTTCTGAAGAGATGAGTTTTCAATCGTAGAAGACAATCTGATGTGATGAGGAATGGAGGATGGGGCACGCTCAGTAAAATTTGGGGAGATGGTTGGGGGAGGAACGTATGAGCGAGGAGAAGAGCAGCAAATCTTGTGATGACTGGAGATTACATGTGAGAAGGTATCGGGAGGTTAGTGTGGAGGAGACGGATTATGGACAGTCTTGTAGGTCATTTGTAGTCATTTCAGATGGATTCATTGGGGACTTGGAAGCCAGTGAAGAGATTGGCAGAGGAATAGTGAGAGCAGAGGTGGATTAATCCGGTGGTCAAGTTAAGGAAGGACTAGAGATCTGTATTCAGGAGAACACAGAGGAGGAGATTGCAGTAGTTGTGGCGGGAGATCATGAGGGCATGCACTAACATTTGGGTTGATTTGTATTGAGAAAAGGACAACATTTTGAAAGTATTTTTGAGTTGGAGGCAGCAGGAGCTTCTGTCCACATAGAGAATGGATGCGCTGTTCACTGTGACATCACCTTATCCAGCAGCAAGTTATTAACGGGGATATACAAGTCGCAACTAACCATTTATATGGCTGACATATCCTGGCTTGTGATGGGCTGTAGACCCCCCCCAAACCATTACATGATGAGGAGAATCCACGGGTGGCCCGCAGATTTCAGGCACTGACCCGCTATAGGCCGTATGTTCTCAGACACCTGGTATAAGGATTATAGAAGCTGCTTCTATAAGAAATGGCATGTTCGCTTTAGGAGCAGCAGGTGACATTGTCTCCCGTGTGTAGGCACAGCTGAGAGAACGAACACTTCTATAGACAAACCCTGTAACTTCATGCCGTTCCTCAGCACAGTTTGGTAATTACTTGCTAAAAATAACAGGAACTCGAAATCAGCCCACACATCACCACTGTGTAATGTATAGCTGGAATCAGCCCGAGAGAACACACTGCTACTAGAGGAAATGTCCGCATCCTGTCATGGGGACTATTGTAGCCACCTATAGAACAGGCAGAATTAGAGGATTAGGCCACGGTCACACATTCAGTATTTGGTCAGTATTTGTAAGCCAAAATCAGAAGAGGAGCAATCAGAGGAAAAGTATCATATCATAGAAACACCACTTCTGTATTTATCACCCACTCCCGGTGATGGCTTACAAATACTGAGGTGAAAAAAAACTCATCAAAAACTGAAAATCTGAATGTGGCTTTACTGTTATGTATTGGGCAGTCTAGAGAAACCGCCTAGTGAGGCTCAGCATCCACCGCTCGCTGCCTGCAGACACTCAAATGTGTTCCCCATAGGTGACTAAGACCCTGGTCCAGTCGTAGTGAAGTGGATGATAGACGTATGTGATTTCTCTCAGTCCTACATGTGAGATCAGGGATAATGCGGACATCAATAGAAAGAAAAAATATGCCAGCTCACCAGTAACCACCACAGATCCTCGGAACTCCGTATAGACAGACGTGGAAGTAGATCATGAATAGAATAATTAGTTCCAGCTGCGTAAAACTTATCCTTCTTTATTTCATCAGTTTAAAACATGATACAGAACTCTCCAAAAATTGCCACAACCACGAACAAGGCAACGCCATGGTTTAGACAAAGATTGTTCTGATCGAAACGCGTTGCCTTGTTCGTGGTTGTGGCAATTTTTGGAGAGTTCTGTATCATGTTTTAAACTGATGAAATAAAGAAGGATAAGTTTTACGCAGCTGGAACTAATTATTCTTTTCATGATAATGCTGACATACCTGCGATCAGCCAATGTGTCACAGGGGTGTACTGACTGCTGAGATCTGCCACCCCCGGTCCAGATAAGGTGCCACTCTCATCCAGGTATCCGGTCCAGCAGCGCAGTCATTTGGTCCTGGGATGTAGCTACACGTTCCCATACAACTCTTAAATATAAGCAAGACCTAGGTCATTAGGCATCAATAGAGACCACTAAAACCAGGTGTCTGACGGCAAATAATAGGAACTACACTGTGTTCCAAATTATTATGCAAATTGGATTTAAGGTGTCATAAAGATGTAATTTTTTGTTTATCAAGTAAACTCATAGATGGTATTGTGTATCAGGGCTCTTTGGATCACTGAAATCAATCTCAAATGCCTGTGATAATTAGTTTACCAGGTGAGCCCAATTAAAGGAAAACTACTTAAGAATGATGTTCCACATTATAAAGCAGGGCACAGGTTTCATGGAATTTAGGAAAGAAAAAGGATCTCTCTGCTGCTGAAAAGCATCAAATAGTGCAATGCCTTGGTCAAGAGATGAAAACATTAGATATTTCCCAAAAATTTAAACGTGATCATCGAACTGTTAAGGGATTAGTGGTTGATTCTGAGCACAGACATGTTTGTGCTGATAAAGGCAGAATGAGGAAGGTTTCTGCCAGGCAAGTTCATCAGATTAAGAGAGCGGCTGCTAAAAAGCCATTACAAACCAGCAAACAGATATTTAAAGCTGCTGGTGCCTCTGGAGTCCCTCGAACCTCAAGGTGTAGGATCCTTCAAAGGCTTGCTGTGGTGCATAAATCTACTATTCGGCCACCCCTAAACAGTGTTCACAAGCAGAAATGGTAGCAGTGGGCCCAGACATACATGAAGACTAATTTTCATACAGTCTTGTTTACTGATGAGTGTCGAGGAACCCTGGATGGTCCAGATGGATGGAGTAGTGGATGGTTGGTGGATGGCCACTATGTCCCAACAAGGCTGCGACATCAGCAAGGAGGTGGAGGAGTCATGTTTTGAGCCGGAATCATGGGGAAACAGCTGGTAGGGCTCTTTAAGGTTCCTGAAGGTGTGAAAATGACCTCTGCAAAGTATATCGAGTTTCTGACTGACAGCTGTCTTCCATGGTATAAAAAGCAGAAACGTGCCTTCAGGAGCAAAATCCTCTTCATGCATGACAATGCCCCATCTCATGCTGCAAAGAATCCCTCTGAGTCATTGACTGCTATGGGCATAAAAGGAGATAAACTTATGGTGTGGCCACCATCTTCCCCTGACCTCAACCCTATAGAGAACCTTTGGAGTATCATCAAGCAAAAGATCTATGAGGGTGGGAGGCAGTTCACATCAAAACAGCAGCTCTGGGAGGCTATTCTGACTTCATGCAAAGAAATACAAGCAGAAAACTCTCCAAAAACTCACAAGATCAATGGATGCAAGAATTGTGAAGGTGATATCAAAGAAGGGGTTCCTATGTTAACATGTAACTTGGCCTGTTAGGATGTTTTGGAGTTAAATAGCTTTTTTGTTCGGTGAATGTGACCTCCTAATGCTGCAAATTCCACAAATGAGCATTTTCAGTTCTTTAAAACATATCAAATGTTTAGAAATTCTACTGTGCCTAATAATTTGGAACAGTGCAATTTGAGTTTTTATTCATTTTGGAGATTATACTGTTATCATTGGGAGGTTTCTTCAATAAAATTTGATGTATACTCTAACAGGTGATGACTTTTATTAGACTGACTGTCATTTGTACCGACTATTTAGGAAACTCATAAAAAAATATCATTTGCATAATAATTTGGAACACAGTGTAATTCACAGGCTCCAATATGGCCTGGTACATACAGCCGGTCATGCAGCACGTGCGGATAAAATTAAGTTAGGCCCTTAAATAAACCTTCAAAAACATGCAAAACACAATCCGCAGAGACACCATCACATGTTTCTCAACGCAAGCAATAACTAGCCAGGTCTTTCCCCGGAAAGGAACAACCACGGAAAGGGCAGTCTCCAATGAAGGAAACCACCTGTGCCAAAACATGGTATCCATCCACAGACAGCTGTTTCGGGGTATTGCCCCTCATCAGTGTTGTGTAGGAAACTGGCTTGTGTTTTGCATATTTTTACATATCTCCCATAAGGGATGGGGGCATTGCTCTAGAATCACTGCGTTGAGAAACGTGATGGTGTCTCCGCAGTGTTGGATGTTGATCTCCATGAGTTCATTCATCCTCATTTTTCACAGTCTTCTACTAGGCATTGCTCCTACTGGCCAGTTTCCTACTCCACACTGATGAGGGGCAATACCCCGAAACAGCTGTCTGTGGATGGATACCATGTTTTTGCATAGGTGGTTTCCTTCATTGGAGACTGCCCTTCCCGGGGAAAGACCTGGCTAGTCATTGCTTGCGCTCAGAAACATGTGATGGTGTCTCCGTGGCTTTTGCATATTTTTACATATTTCCCATAAGGAATGGGGGCATTGATCTAGAATCACTGCGTTGAGAAACATGTGATGGTGTCTCCGCAGTGTTGGATGTTGATCTCCATGAGTTCATTCATCCTCACTTAAGGCTGTGTGCACACGTAGCGATTTTTTAAGCGTTTTTGCCGCGATTTTCGGCGCGAAAACACTTAAAAATCGTGTACAGAACGCCCCCCATGCATTCCTATGGCATTCCGCACATGCTGTGCTAATGCTGCGCTTTTTTTCGCGGCGGAATCGCATCGCGGAAAAAAAAAAATCGCAGCATGCTCATTCTTTGTGCGGAATCGCAAAGAATTGCCGCGATTCCGCACCCATAGGAATGCATGAGAATCGCTTACTTCCCGCATGTGGCTATGCCCACCATGCGGGAAGTTAAGCGTCTCATGTGCGGTTGGTACCCACGGTGTGGAGGAGAGGAGACTGTCCTCCGGGCCCTGGGCACCATACCCCTGTAAAATAATAAAAAAAATCGAGGTATATTTACCTTCCGGCGTCCCGCGCTGCATTCCCGGCCTAAGCGTTCCCAGTAATGCCTTGCGGCAAGGCCCTGTAATGACGTGGTCTCGTGAGATCGCTATAGCAACGCGAGACCAACGTCATCACAGGTCTCGCAAGGTATTACTGGGAACGCTGTGGCCCGGGAATGCAGCGCGGGACGCCGGAAGGTAAATATACCCCGATTTTTTTTTTTTTTTTTTTTTTTTAGTATTTTAACATCCTATCTTTTACTATTGATGCCGCATAGGCAGCCTCAATAGTAAAAACCTGGTCACACTTGTCAAACACTATGTTTGACGAGTGTGACCAACCTGTCAATCACTTTCCAAGCGATGCTTCAAATCGCTTGGAAAGTGCTTGAATATCGCACGCGAAAATCGCGGCAAAATCGCGATCATAATCGCGGTAAAATCGCGGTGAAATCGCGCGGAAAAAACCACGCGATTTCTGGGAAGGAGTCCGGTTTTTAGTGAGCGTTTTAAAACGCTACGTGGGCACATAGCCTTAATAAACCTTGGCATCAAATATAATGAAGCAGAAAGCTGTGAAACTTCTACCACTGACAGGAAAGAGGGAGGACGTATCCGTGCCCACCGTAGTTCATTTATTAGCAGTTATTCTGCTTGTGAGAAGCCATTCACCAATGAAATGCAAGAAATGGCTTTCTCTTTTAAAAAAAGTGACGATGAAGTTTACGGTCCTATTGCTTAAGATTACATCAAAAGAAAATTAGACGCAATATGGACGGATGGAACTGCGAGCTGTCACCCATAGAAGTTAGTGGAGCCGCGGACAAGAGACATTTCGGGACTGCTGCTTTCACCATCGGTGAGGACCTCTAGTAATCATACAATTTTCATGTATTGTGTAGCTAGGGGATAAATGTATTTGGTGGGGAAAACTTTGTGAGGGTCACCAGGAGTCTGACCCCGATCTGTCCACTACCATGGAGGAGCAGTGACATACAGGAGTTGGGCATGACTGTGTAATTAAATGCAGAAATCTTCTGGAAAATGAAAGATTACTTGCTTCAGGTTGTTGCATAAAGTCCTGTAAGCAGACAAACTATGGACAAGTACTCAGATCTGAGAGATTTCGTGGAGCCATCTTTTTGTCCCCCTTTTTTTGCCACCGTAACTAATAATATAACCATACGTTTGGGAATATGACCGAGTTCAGGCGGCTTTGGAGGACATGTAAACTTTTTTTTTTTTTACAGCAATGACTAAAGCTGATAGCAAGTAATCCTCCAACACCGGAGGGGGGACATGGCGAGCGCAGGGCAGTCATGAGTTCACTTTGTTTTTCCTAATCTCACATAACGTTCGCTGATCCTACAGATCTTTCATGTGATCACAAAACTTTGTGGGTGACATTCTTTGCCCAGTGTCAGAAGATTAATGCCACCATCACACACGGTATAATACAGGTCTGAGACAGCAGATATGGACTTACAGATTCCACCAAACACTCCGTACAGGAAAACATCGCTCCCACAATGGCAAAGTTTTTGGCGTAGGACATTCCTCTCTGACCCATATCCTTCAGCACCTCTTTGGCAGTGGGAGTACGATATGGATCCTTAGGATCAAAGCCGACATTGGTATCGATACCTGCAGTAAAAACACCGAAGGCTCCACCCAGGACAAAACCTGAAAGAGAAAGCAGAGACTATCATATGTGGAGGGCTGGATGACTGTAGTTCAGGACACAATGGGAGTTGTACTTTTGCAACAACAATGAAGCCATGGCCGCCCATAGGTGCTTATGCAAAGCGTATTGGCAGACCATGGGAAGTCTAAAGTGGTGCCAGCAGCACAACACAGGAACCTCAGTGCACCCTGAGCAATAAATTCACAATCCAGCAGAAATACAGTGGCCAATGGCCGAGACGTGTCCTTGGATCCCCTTACATCCCACGGTGTGGACAGCCGCTCAGTGACCCCATACTGTGACACGGGCCGGCCACGGTCTCTTTGATGTGTGATTTGTTTTGTCTCTACAGGATCAGGTTACTTCCCCCCCGGTAAATTGCCAGTCGTAATAAATGGATGAAAATGACACATAATAGAGGATCATTACAGCTGGCCTCATGGTAATAACGCACAGATGCTTCAAACAGCCCAGATCAGTAGGATGAATGATGCAGAACTGCTCGCTGGAGGCCTGGTGGGAACCTGCTGGTAGGCGACCATACTACGGAATACATTATGCTCCTGGCCCCTCTGTACTGTCCACTACATCATTTCTGAGGAGGCCGTGTTAGTAACACTGTCCTATAGAGCTGTGTGTGAAATGGTCATCACTAGTACTTTCCCAGGGCGCCTGATATATTCGTCAAGTTTGCAATGTACCGAACTAGCTGCCTCCCTGGACCCTCGTCAGTCAGTGCTTGTTACTGCCCCTGCATCTGCCTCTCACAGGCATTTATTAATGGTGCTATCCAGGACTATATTCGTTTTTTTACTGTGGGACTAAGAACTAACAGGCAGGTTTTTGAGAGCTACCTGCATTTCTGCCCAGCACAAACTTCCACCAACACAGTGGTCACAGACTGCTCCTGCCGGCGATTCTGCGGCTTCTGCTATGGTCAGAGCACTGGCTTCTCTTCTGCTCTGTTGACAGGGTGTGATAGCTGATATCATGGTGACTGACAGCAGGGTGCCACCTGTCAATCCGCATGATGTCGGCAGTCACGCCATATCAACAGAGAAGCCCAGAAGAAGCGCTGCTTTGTTTACGTGCAGCAGCTGAATTGCCAGCAGGAGCGGTCAGTAATCGCTCTGAACCGGATAGAACAGGCAGGTAGTTGCTGCTCATTTTAAAAAATAATTTAGACCTGGACAACCCTTTTAACCCATTAGGTTGTACAGGGTTAGACACAGGCAGACAAACAAATCCCCCCCCCACCAGAGAAACATGAAGCTTCTCAGATGGAGAGAGACTCAATGGAGGCAGTAAAGTCTGGGGTCAGTTAGTGAAGCCGCAGCGCCAGAGAATGGAGATTCACAGCTCAGCTTGAGATTTGGGGAATCTGAAATAATTTAGAAAATAAGGCGCACTACCATATCCAAATACATTGTATGTAGGTGCTATATCCAGTAGTAAAACAGTAAAGCAGGAATCAAAGAAAAGAGCTCTACTGTACGATATGCACACTAAGAGTTAAATCATATCAGAAAAAGCTTTATTAGCCCACAACCAAACATAAAACATAATTAAAACCACGTGGGTCCCACAGCCCAAGCCCATGAAACACATACAGTAATGTCAATACAAGTACTTTATCCTCCAATCTCAATCCCCTAATTAATCCCCTTAATTACTTAATCCCCCAATCCTATACGTAAATTGACTCTGCGTAGTAAACTGACACTCACAGTGCATATTACAATTATAGTGGAACAGTATTGCACTTTGGATCCCGGAAAAAAATCCCTACACCGTACGGATAAATAGCTGGGGTCGCAATACCCCCTCTATATAGGATAAGCTGATAGCCTGTATATGCCTATTGTAGCTGTTTACCAATCAGGAGCCAGAGAAAGATCCGCGGTTAACACAGCGATACGCGTGGGGCCACTGTCGGTTCCTTGCCCACGCCTTTTATGATGGATCTTTCCTTGGGAATCTGAAGTCACCACCTCGATTGCTTAATTGTTCAGGTGAAAAACACAATGACATTATAACCACTGCCATCAGGCGCTTCCGCCACCACAATGGGTTGTGCTTGGTCTGTAGATAGGTGGTACATGTCAATGTAACAGCCACAGGTCTGCAGGGACACCCTGGATCCTAGCCCAACATTGCCGGGAGCTTCTCCCTGCCCCCCTCTCCCTTGCCACAGCTTAGTACATCCTAGTATCATCTTGTCCCCAGAAAATGGACAAGAATCCAGCCATCCATGCGATGTATGAGAACAGGATACACATCGCACTGGCCCAACGTCTTCCATTGCTCCCTGGTCCAGTTCTACAGCTCAGATGCCCACTGTAGGCACACTCAGCTGATACTGTCATGCCCCTAAATAAAGTTACTTAAAAGGGGTAGTCTGGTAAAAAACCATAAGTCCGCAGTCACTGTCATTAATGTTATAATAAAAAACGCTCGGCTGCCTGCAGGGCTCCACTTGTGGCTCCTAATAAATCTACTTTCTTGGTTATATATTGTAGCACAAGATGAATTTAAAGGGGGTTGTCCAATCTTCAGCTACAAGACTGCAGACTTGTGAATACCTCACATCGCAAGGGATCCTGCGGTGTCAGCACCAGGAAAGGCAGTCGTGTGACCACAAGTGTGTGATTTACATACTCCCGGCCACATTCCAACCAGACGTGTGCGGCCTCTCACTACACTTCTTTTGTGGCCATCTAGTTGGAATGTGACAGGAAGTATGCAGATCACATACCTGCGGACACGCATTACTGTCTATGGGAACACATTGGTACACAAGGACATGTATGCATGCGCTCTTCAAAATGTAAATAGAAATCCCATGAGACACGCCCATTTTTGTCTGACGTCATATCGAACGCATGCGCATAAACAATGCAAACGCATGCAAAAATGCATACAAAGCGGTTTTTTTCAGACATGTGTAAGATGATGCGCATGAAAAACGCTGTGTAAACATGCGAATGATACGATGCGGACTCAAACACTAATGTGAACCTAGCCTTAGTGAGTGACCGCAGATTTGCAGCTTAAGACCAGACAACACCTTGAAGAGATTTAAATCTGAGGGTTTGATTTTTCTTAACCTATCACCTATCCCGTGTTAATAGCAATAAAACCTGACATTTCTCGCCCTCCGCATCACCTCCACTGCTCCCTTCTGCCTTTACCGGCTGCAGCAGCGACATCACATCTACTGCCCACGTATCTGCTGCAGTCAATCACTGGGCTGACTGGTGCTGCCGGTGAGGGCGCCACTAGCCGCTGCGCCCACTGATCACCTGGTGCAGTCTTGAGGGCACTGCAACAACACAGAGAAAAATGGAGGGGGAAAAACAGCAGATTTAGGCCTCTTTCACACATCAGGTTTTCGCCGTCAGGCGCGATCCGGCGCTTTTGACAGAAACCGGATCCGGCGAAATGCAATGCCGGATCCGGTTTCCCCCCCATTGACTTGCATTTGCGCCGGATGCCCATGCGTTTCATCCGGTTATCGCCGGATCCGGCAATGTGTCGCAATGTGTCGCGATCCGGCGTCTGGAAAAAACGTCTACTGTAACGTTTTTTGTCTCCGGCGAAAAAGCCGGACACGCCGGATCCGGCGCGTCCGGCTTTTTCACACAATGAAAGCCTATGAGCGCCGCAATGCGCCGGATCTGGCGAAAGCCTGATCCGGCGGCCGGATCCGGTTTTTTGGTCTGAGCATGCTCAGTAGCTCTGCCCACAAGACATATATAAAAGCAAGACAGTGGGACCCACAGCCACACCCAACATGCCACCCAAGACAGCAACCAGGCGCAGGAGAAGGCAGGAGACCACTGCAGCACCATCCGCACCACCACCACCCCAAATGGAGCAGCAAATAGAACATGCTGAGGAGGGGAGGCCAGCAGCAGAGGAGAGATGGTAATTATCAAATAACCCATTCCTCCAAACTAGGGCTATTGAATATCAAGATATTCATTGGCCCTTTGTTTCTCTTTATTCAACAGCCGCCCAATAGATGCAGCAGCAGCAATGGCAGCAGCTTCAACACCACCCACAGGCATGGAGTATGGCCACCAGGAAGACAGCACATCATCTTCTGGGAGCCCTCCCTCGCATCGTCAGCGTTTGACGGTAAGTTTTTATTTCCAAAATCCATCTTCTCTGTAATATATGTCTATTCATTGCCTTTTATTTCAAAACAGGAATCACAAGATGAAGAGGAGCTCCCAGAAGCAGAAGGAAGGGGTGGACAGACACCTGGAGTGGGCTCACAATTGGTAAGTTTTTTGCATCAAACGCAGAAACACAACATCACACTACACACAACACATAGAAAACAATGTTCTGCAGACCACACACAGCAAACAAATGCCTACATCCAAAGACATAACTTTTTTTGTTTTCTTCTCTAGTCTTCCCGATCTGGTGCTTGGCCAAGAGGTCCTCGCAGTGCCTCCCAGGGTCGTCGGCGACAGCAACGCGGCGGTCACCAGCGTGTAAGTATAAATATTTTTACTTTTTTTTTTGCACTTTTTATTTCATTTCTTTTGTGGAGGCTAATTATGTTATTTTTGTCTTTTTCTTTAACAGCCTTCACAGCGTGCTCCCGACTCTGACGTTGAGGATGGAGGGATTGATATGGACCGCCTCATCGATCTTGTCAGAGAAAGGGAGCCGCTCTGGAATATGGCTGACCGCCGCCACGCTGACCTGATCGTTACCCGACGACTCTGGGAGGAAATCTGTTCGCTCCTTGTGGGCCGCTGGGAGGACCTCGATGTTCGGGCCCAGATTACAGAGCGTAAGTATATACAGTACCGGTTGCTTGATGTAAACCAGTGTTTCCCGAACTCCAGTCCTCGTGGTCCCCACGGATCATGTGTTCAGGATTTCTATTTACTATGGAAATCCTGAAAACATGACCCCTGGGGACCATGAGGACTGGAGTTTGGGAAACACTGATGTTGTATACTAACCACTCCTTTCTCGTTTCAGGGAACAGAATTGTGAATCGGTGGCGGTCTGTGAGGGATCGTTTCAAGAAGGAGTTCAATAAAGAGATGCGGGCCCCGAGTGGATCTGGAGGACGCAGGAGCAAGTACAAGTACGCAGAAGCCCTGTCGTTCCTCCGTGAAACAATGCTCACCAGAAGGTAAATATTACACACCACATGTGAAAAAAAATGTTAGATGTAAATTTTTTTTTCAGCCAGGGCCATACCATGTCAGTATTTTAATTGTTTTTCTCTTTATTCCACAGCACGGTGAGCAGCACTCGGGAGCCTGCACGATTGGACCCTTCTGAGGCGATCCCTGAGGAGACCGGCACCGAGGGACACTTCGACCGCCCCGGTACATCTGCACCTTCCCAGCCTTCCCACACATTCGACCCATCTGTCCCATCCACCAGCACAGGAGCATCGTGGCCGCCTACATTACATGAAGCTGCTGGTGAGGAGATCGCTTTCCCTTTACCCCACCCTTCTGCCCCTGCCACCTCTAGTACACCTGCGGGTACTGGGCGGCAGCGGCAGAGGGGTCAGGAAAAGACTTATGCGCCAGAGTTCTTGCATCTGAATGCATCTTTCCAGAACTGTCTAAAAGTCTTGTCAGAGCAAATCTCCGCAGGCTATCAGCAGATCAACTCCAGCATTCTGGAGGTGAAGACACTTCTGCAAACCATGCATTCAGAAGCAAGATCTTCGCCAAACCACACCTTTTTCAGGTCTGTTGTGGAGCGCATGGAAACGCTCTCTCCTGCCCAGCAGATGCATGTAATGCATTCATGCCACGCTGCTCTCCAGCAAGTTACCTCCCAACCTCCTCCTCCTCCTCCCACCACAGTAGTTGCTCCACCTGCACCCCCTCCAGCCACTTTCCATCCTCCCCCTCCTATTACATCTACACCCCCTCCAGCCACTTTCCATCCTCCCCCTCCTATTACATCTACACCCCCTCCAGCCACTTTCCATCCTCCCCCTCCTATTACATACCATCCACCTCCAGCCACTTTCCATCCTCCCCCTCCTATTACATACCATCCACCTCCAGCCACTTTCCATCCTCCCCCTCCTATTACATACCATCCACCTCCCCAGCACCAGCCACCTCCCCAGCACCAGCCACCTCCCCAGCACCAGCAACCTCCCCAGCACCAGCAACCTCCCCAGCACCAGCAACCTCCCCAGCACCAGCAACCTCCCCAGCACCAGCAACCTCCCCAGCACCAGCAACCTCCCCAGCACCAGCAACCTCCCCAGCACCAGCAACCTCCCCAGCACCAGCAACCTCCCCAGCACCAGCAACCTCCCCAGCACCAGCAACCTCCCCAGCACCAGCAACCTCCCCAGCACCAGCAACCTCCCCAGCACCAGCAACCTCCACAGCACCAGCAACCTCCACAGCACCAGCAACCTCCACAGTACCAGCAACCTCCACAGTACCAGCAACCTGCCTCGTACCAGACATCTCCCCACTTCCAGCAACCTGCCCCGTACCAGACATCTCCCCACTTCCAGCAACCTGCCCCGTACCAAACTCCTTCCCCATACAACTTGCCATCAACATCATCTGCTCCTACAGTCCCTGCCCAACCCTCCACTCCACCACCTCTTCTGCTTCCCACATGTCCACCCATTCTGTAGTTTTTTCCACACCTTCACCTCTAACTGTTCCTTCCCCACAACGATCCCAGTCCTCTCTACACACTCCCAGTGTCGAAGTGTCCCGCAGCCCCTACAGCAGTATTTCCACCACACACTACACAGAATTATAATGTGTGTTTTTAAATAAAAATGACCAGTTTTATGGTTTCAGTTTTATAGTTTCAAATTTTTATTAAACATGTTTATTAAAATTTTAAAACGGTTTACTAAAAAAAACATTTTTCAATAAAAGTTAAATTATTTTACACTGGTTGTCTGTCATTTCTTTCTGCGGCGAAAAAGGTTAAATACAGGGTATTTAAAAGGTGAAATGGTATTCAAAACTAGGTATATAACTGTGGGTAAATTTTAGCTTTTTGCCACAGTTGTGTTCCTGGTTGTGTTTGAAGCAAAGTATTTCACCTAAAAAGTTGTGTTTATTGTTGGTGATTTCCTAACAATGTACACAACTTTTGTTAAAAGGTGAAATACTTTGCATAAAACACAACCAGGTACACACCTGTGGCCTAAAGCTAAAAATAGAGACCATGACAAGATAGCCAACTTTGGTTGGCAAAGGTATATACTGTTGGTCCAGAAGGTACACAAGTTTGGGGCACAAATCTTTCACACTCTGTCATCCTGCCAGTGTACTCTGCCTTGAGGTGACATAAAGTATAGTGCAAAATTGTCCCTCATTACTGAAACCGTCACAGAACTTCTAGTGGTAATGTCATGGTAATCTTGCAAGGTGGTTTCTTCAGAGGTGTCCTCAATGGAAATGGGTTCCTTGCATATAACAAAATTGTGGAGTACCACGCACGCTTTGATCACCTCGTCCACAGTTTCTGTCTTGAGGTTGATTGCAGTCAATAGGACCCGCCATTTGGCTGTCAGAATACCAAAGGTACATTCAACCATTCTTCTTGCTCTTGTGAGGCGGTAATTAAAAATGCGTTTTGGTCTTGTCAATCCTCTGCTAGAGTACGGTTTCAAAAGGTGTTCTGACAGCTGGAAGGCTTCATCCCCTACACAGACAAATGGCATAGGTGGACCAGATGTTTGCGGCAGCGGTCTAGGTGGTGGGAACTGGAAGGTGTTTCCATACAGTTTACGCCCCATGGCAGACAGTTTGAAAACTTGAGAGTCATTGGAGCGGCCATAGGCCCCAATATCAACAGCAATAAATTTGTATTCCGCGTCAGCGATGGCCATGAGGACAATTGAAAAATATTTCTTGGAATTGAAATATTCCGATCCAGATCCAGCTGGCTTTACAATGCGGATATGTTTCCCGTCCACAGCGCCCAAGCAGTTTGGAAACTGACATATCTGTTGAAACTTGTCAGCAATTTCAATCCACCTCTCTGTTGTGGGCTCTGGTAAAAACTCTTCAGCTAAGGAGTCCCACAGTGCACGGCATGTGTACTTCACTATTCCAGATATGGTGGAAATCCCGAGTCTGTACTGGAAATGCAGTGACGAAAGGGATTCTCCAGTTGCAAGAAATCTGTGGGGAATTAAAAAACAATCAATTAGTTTAAAATCACAGCATTACATACCAAAACTCAGCTATAACACTTGGAGCTGCAAACTACCACCAACAAGATTGCAGTGAAAGTGTGCTCTGATGCGAGCATATCCAATAAATGTGGCTTACCTTAAAGTCACCATCAGACGCTCTGCGGGTGAAACAGAGAAGCGGCAATAGGTGTCCGCTTTTCTTATGAGGTGTGCAATGCGCTCCACCAAGTAATCAAAATTCTCCATTTTCATCCTAACATATCCAAAAAATGTATCCGGGTTTCGTCGAAGGTCCATGCATAGTGTAGAATAGACCCCACGCGTCATTCTCTTGGCTGTGATGGGGTGGATCCACAAACGTCGTCTACGATGCCTGATGCGCCGCTGTCTCGCTCTCTCCTTCTCCAGAACAATCACCCTCAAACGATTCGCCTCCGCTGTAAAATCCGCCAAATTCTTCAAAATATTTCCAATGACAACATCCATCTTCGCCAGTAACTTGCTCTTCTCTCCAACCTGCACTTTCTCCTCTACAACCTGTCAAAGAAGGGCTGTAGGAACACGCTATATATAGTTTTCCAGTAGCCAATCCCGTTCGGAAGGCCACAAGGGTCAATTTTAAAAACCGGATCCGGCATAATCCGTCGAAAAACGGATAGAAAAACGGATGAACCGGATGAGACGGATCCGGTTTTGTCTGTCAAGAAAAAGACGGATCCGGCAGAAAACCGGATCCGTCACATCCGGTTTTACTAAACATTTGCCGGATCCGGCGTTCCGGCACGACGCCGGATCGCGCCTGACGCCGAAAACCTGATGTGTGAAAGTAGCCTTACTGTTTAACATATGTAAATAAATAGTGTAAAAAAAAAATAAACACATTTATATCTGGAAAATCCCTGTTGGCCGTGTTCATACATGCAGCAATACTGCATTTTCCCAGGATTACTGCAGTCTCTCCATCTGTGGCGTTCAGGCATTGCTGCTCAGTATAACACCCAGCAACCACCAATCACCACACAGTTTAGCACATGGCAACCAGTCACAGAGCTGCTTTCATTTCAACAAAGCCAATTACAGGATAGAAGCTTGTCCCTCATAGGCGAATTGGGTCAGACCACACCCATTACTGGATGAGAGTGCTGCTGACAGTGCGCTCACCCCCCACACAGGCCAGGGTCGCCTTGAAGCCGCAGCTCTCCATCACCCGCTCCATCAGCTTCTGCTCATCGGATTTTATTGGCGCCGGGAATCCCCCGAGGCCCCCGGGAATCACATCCTTCGGTCTCCTCTTCTCCCCGACCAGGTGCTCCAGTATCAGGCTGTACTGCAGTGTACCATGCCCGGGAGCCGCTGCTGAGGACGGAGTCCCGGCCTCGGGGGTCAACACTGTGCTTCCACCGGGCGCCGCCATGACAGTCTGCACACGTGATAGATTCCGCTGCGCACTTTCCACACAAATAGGAAAAAACAAATAAAACTATTCGAACAGATGTCAACGATGAGCAACAATGCCTCCCGGGATTAATCGGTCACCCGCTGTTGGGAGGGCAGCCAGCACGTTCAAGCAACGGCGCCAGCAGATTCGTCACATAACACGTGATTGCTACCCCGCCCCTCCGCGTCAGGCAGCCAAGAGAGCGATGCGTGCGCCTGCGCGGCGGTGCCGACAGGAGGATCTCCCCATGGACCGCCAGCACTCTAGTGTCACGTGACGTCTATACCGCAATAATACCGTTATGCTATACAAAAAGGTCATACTGTACCACAATACCACCGCTACACAGTAAGATAACACCGCCATACTGTACCACAATACCACCGCTACACAGTAAGATAACACCGCCATACTGTACCACAATACCACCGCTACACAGTAAGATAACACTGCCATACTGTACCACAATACCGCCGCTACACAGTAAGATAACAATGCCATACTGTACCACAATACCGCCGCTACACAGTAAGCTAACACCGCCATACTGTACCACAATACCGCCGCTACACAGTAAGCTAACACTGCTATACTGTACCACAATACCACCGCTACACAGTAAGCTAACACCGCCATACTGTACCACAATACCGCCGCTACACAGTAAGCTAACACCGCCATACTGTACCACAATACCGCCGCTACACAGTAAGATAACAATGCCATACTGTACCACAATACCGCCGCTACACAGTAAGCTAACACCGCTATACTGTACCACAATACCGCCGCTACACAGTAAGCTAACACCGCCATACTGTACCACAATACCGCCGCTACACAGTAAGATAACACTGCCATACTGTACCACAATACCACCGCTACACAGTAAGATAACAATGCCATACTGTACCACAATACCGCCGCTACACAGTAAGCTAACACCGCCATACTGTACCACAATACCGCCGCTACACAGTAAGCTAACACTGCTATACTGTACCACAATACCACCGCTACACAGTAAGCTAACACCGCCATACTGTACCACAATACCGCCGCTACACAGTAAGATAACACTGCCATACTGTACCACAATACCACCGCTACACAGTAAGATAACAATGCCATACTGTACCACAATACCGCCGCTACACAGTAAGCTAACACCGCCATACTGTACCACAATACCGCCGCTACACAGTAAGCTAACACTGCTATACTGTACCACAATACCACCGCTACACAGTAAGCTAACACCGCCATACTGTACCACAATACCGCCGCTACACAGTAAGCTAACACCGCCATACTGTACCACAATACCGCCGCTACACAGTAAGATAACAATGCCATACTGTACCACAATACCGCCGCTACACAGTAAGCTAACACCGCTATACTGTACCACAATACCGCCGCTACACAGTAAGCTAACACCGCCATACTGTACCACAATACCGCCGCTACACAGTAAGATAACACTGCCATACTGTACCACAATACCACCGCTACACAGTAAGATAACAATGCCATACTGTACCACAATACCGCCGCTACACAGTAAGCTAACACCGCCATACTGTACCACAATACCGCCGCTACACAGTAAGCTAACACTGCTATACTGTACCACAATACCACCGCTACACAGTAAGCTAACACCGCCATACTGTACCACAATACCGCCGCTACACAGTAAGATAACACTGCCATACTGTACCACAATACCGCCGCTACACAGTAAGATAACAATGCCATACTGTACCACAATACCGCCGCTACACAGTAAGCTAACACCGCCATACTGTACCACAATACCGCCGCTACACAGTAAGCTAACACTGCTATACTGTACCACAATACCGCCGCTACACAGTAAGCTAACACCGCCATACTGTACCACAATACCGCCGCTACACAGTAAGCTAACACCGCCATACTGTACCACAATACCGCCGCTACACAGTAAGCTAACACCGCCATACTGTACCACAATACCGCCGCTACACAGTAAGCTAACACTGCCATACTGTACCACAATACCGCCGCTACACAGTAAGCTAACATTGCCCTACTGTACCACAATACCACCGCTACACAGTAAGCTAACACCGCCATACTGTACCACAATACCGCCGCTACACAGTAAGATAACACTGCCATACTGTACCACAATACCACCGCTACACAGTAAGATAACACCGCCATACTGTACCACAATACCGCCGCTACACAGTAAGCTAACACCGCCATACTGTACCACAATACCGCCGCTACACAGTAAGCTAACACTGCTATACTGTACCACAATACCACCGCTACACAGTAAGCTAACACCGCCATACTGTGCCACAATACCGCCGCTACACAGTAAGCTAACACTGCCATACTGTACCACAATACCGCCGCTACACAGTAAGCTAACACCGCCATACTGTACCACAATACCACCGCTACACAGTAAGCTAACATTGCCCTACTGTACCACAATACCGCCGCTACACAGTAAGCTAACATTGCCCTACTGTACCACAACACCGCCATACTGTACCACAATACCACCGCTACACAGTAAGCTAACACCGCCATACTGTACCACAATACCGCCGCTACACAGTAAGGTAACATTGCCCTACTGTACCACAATACCGCCGCTACACAGTAAGATAACACTGCTATACTGTACCACAATACCGCCGCTACACAGTAAGGTAACACTGCTATACTGTACCACAATACCACCGCTACACAGTAAGCTAACACCGCCATACTGTACCACAATACCACCGCTACACAGTAAGGTAACAGTGCCCTACTGTACCACAATACCACCGCTACACAGTAAGGTAACATTGCCCTACTGTACCACAATACCACCGCTACACAGTGAGCTAACACCGCCATACTGTACCACAATACCACCGCTACACAGTAAGCTAATACCGCCATACTGTACCACAATACCGCCGCTACACAGTAAGCTAACACCGCCATACTGTACCACAATACCACCGCTACACAGTAAGCTAACACTGCCATACTGTACCACGATACCACCTCTACACAGTAAGCTAACACCGCCATACTGTACCACGATACCGCCGCTACACAGTAAGCTAACACTGCCATACTGTACCACAATACCGCCGCTACACAGTAAGCTAACACCGCCATACTGTACCACAACATCGCCGCTACACAGTAAGCTAACATTGCCCTACTGTACCACAAAACCGCCGCTACACAGTAAGCTAATATTGCCCTACTGTACCACATTACCGCCGCTACACAGTAAGCTAACACCGCCATACTGTACCACAATACCACCGCTACACAGTAAGCTAACACCGCCATACTGTACCACAATACCGCCGCTACACAGTAAGGTAACATTGCCCTACTGTACCACAATACCGCCGCTACACAGTAAGATAACACTGCTATACTGTACCACAATACCGCCACTACACAGTAAGCTAACACTGCTATACTGTACCACAATACCACCGCTACACAGTAAGCTAACACCGCCATACTGTACCACAATACCACCGCTACACAGTAAGGTAACAGTGCCCTACTGTACCACAATACCACCGCTACACAGTAAGGTAACATTGCCCTACTGTACCACAATACCACCGCTACACAGTAAGATAACACTGCCATACTGTACCACAATACCGCCGCTACACAGTAAGATAACACTGCCATACTGTACCACAATACCGCCGCTACACAGTAAGATAACACTGCCATACTGTACCACAATACCGCCGCTACACAGTAAGCTAACACCGCCATACTGTACCACAATACCACCGCTACACAGTAAGCTAACACCGCCATACTGTACCACAATACTACCGCTACACAGTAAGCTAACACCGCCATACTGTACCACAATACCACCGCTACACAGAGAGCTAACACTGCCATACTGTACCACGATACCACCGCTACACAGTAACCTAACACCGCCATACTGTACCACAATACCGCCGCTACACAGTAAGCTAACACTGCCATACTGTACCACAATACCGCCGCTACCCAGTAAGCTAACACCGCCATACTGTACCACAACATCACCGCTACACAGTAAGCTAACATTGCCCTACTGTACCACAAAACCGCCGCTACACAGTAAGCTAATATTGCCCTACTGTACCACAATACCGCCGCTACACAGTAAGCTAACACCGCCATACTGTACCACAATACCACCGCTACACAGTAAGCTAACACCGCCATACTGTACCACAATACCGCCGCTACACAGTAAGGTAACATTGCCCTACTGTACCACAATACCGCCGCTACACAGTAAGATAACACTGCTATACTGTACCACAATACCGCCGCTACACAGTAAGCTAACACTGCTATACTGTACCACAATACCACCGCTACACAGTAAGCTAACACCGCCATACTGTACCACAATACCACCGCTACACAGTAAGGTAACAGTGCCCTACTGTACCACAATACCACCGCTACACAGTAAGGTAACATTGCCCTACTGTACCACAATACCACCGCTACACAGTAAGCTAACACCGCCATACTGTACCACAATACCACCGCTACACAGTAAGATAACACTGCCATACTGTACCACAATACCGCCGCTACACAGTAAGATAACACTGCCATACTGTACCACAATACCGCCGCTCCACAGTAAGATAACACTGCCATACTGTACCACAATACCGCCGCTACACAGTAAGCTAACACCGCCATACTGTACCACAATACCGCCGCTACACAGTAAGCTAACACCGCCATACTGCACCACAATACCACCGCTACACAGTAAGCTAACACCGCCATACTGTACCACAATACCACCGCTACACAGTAAGCTAACACCGCCATACTGTACCACAATACCACCGCTACACAGTAAGCTAACACCGCCATACTGTACCACAATACCGCCGCTACACAGTAAGCTAACACTGCCATACTGTACCACAATACCGCCGCTACACAGTAAGCTAACACCGCCATACTGTACCACAATACCGCCGCTACACAGTAAGCTAACATTGCCCTACTGTACCACAATACCGCCGCTACACAGTAAGCTAATATTGCCCTACTGTACCACAATACCGCCGCTACACAGTAAGCTAACACCGCCATACTGTACCACAATACCACCGCTACACAGTAAGCTAACACCGCCATACTGTACCACAATACCGCCGCTACACAGTAAGGTAACATTGCCCTACTGTACCACAATACCGCCGCTACACAGTAAGATAACACTGTTATACTGTACCACAATACCGCCGCTACACAGTAAGCTAACACTGCTATACTGTACCACAATACCACCGCTACACAGTAAGCTAACACCGCCATACTGTACCACAATACCACCGCTACACAGTAAGCTAACACTGCCATACTGTACCACAATACCGCCGCTACACAGTAAGCTAACACCGCCATACTGTACCACAATACCACCGCTACACAGTAAGCTAACACCGCCATACTGTACCACAATACTACCGCTACACAGTAAGCTAACACCGCCATACTGTACCACAATACCACCGCTACACAGTGAGCTAACACTGCCATACTGTACCACGATACCACCGCTACACAGTAACCTAACACCGCCATACTGTACCACAATACCGCCGCTACACAGTAAGCTAACACTGCCATACTGTACCACAATACCGCCGCTACACAGTAAGCTAACACCGCCATACTGTACCACAACATCACCGCTACACAGTAAGCTAACATTGCCCTACTGTACCACAAAACCGCCGCTACACAGTAAGCTAATATTGCCCTACTGTACCACAATACCGCCGCTACACAGTAAGCTAACACCGCCATACTGTACCACAATACCACCGCTACACAGTAAGCTAACACCGCCATACTGTACCACAATACCGCCGCTACACAGTAAGGTAACATTGCCCTACTGTACCACAATACCGCCGCTACACAGTAAGATAACACTGCTATACTGTACCACAATACCGCCGCTACACAGTAAGCTAACACTGCTATACTGTACCACAATACCACCGCTACACAGTAAGCTAACACCGCCATACTGTACCACAATACCACCGCTACACAGTAAGGTAACAGTGCCCTACTGTACCACAATACCACCGCTACACAGTAAGGTAACATTGCCCTACTGTACCACAATACCACCGCTACACAGTAAGCTAACACCGCCATACTGTACCACAATACCACCGCTACACAGTAAGATAACACTGCCATACTGTACCACAATACCGCCGCTACACAGTAAGATAACACTGCCATACTGTACCACAATACCGCCGCTCCACAGTAAGATAACACTGCCATACTGTACCACAATACCGCCGCTACACAGTAAGCTAACACCGCCATACTGTACCACAATACCGCCGCTACACAGTAAGCTAACACCGCCATACTGCACCACAATACCACCGCTACACAGTAAGCTAACACCGCCATACTGTACCACAATACCACCGCTACACAGTAAGCTAACACCGCCATACTGTACCACAATACCACCGCTACACAGTAAGCTAACACCGCCATACTGTACCACAATACCGCCGCTACACAGTAATCTAACACTGCCATACTGTACCACAATACCGCCGCTACACAGTAAGCTAACACCGCCATACTGTACCACAATACCACCGCTACACAGTAAGCTAACATTGCCCTACTGTACCACAATACCGCCGCTACACAGTAAGCTAATATTGCCCTACTGTACCACAATACCGCCGCTACACAGTAAGCTAACACCGCCATACTGTACCACAATACCACCGCTACACAGTAAGCTAACACCGCCATACTGTACCACAATACCGCCGCTACACAGTAAGGTAACATTGCCCTACTGTACCACAATACCGCCGCTACACAGTAAGATAACACTGTTATACTGTACCACAATACCGCCGCTACACAGTAAGCTAACACTGCTATACTGTACCACAATACCACCGCTACACAGTAAGCTAACACCGCCATACTGTACCACAATACCACCGCTACACAGTAAGCTAACACTGCCATACTGTACCACAATACCGCCGCTACACAGTAAGCTAACACCGCCATACTGTACCACAATACCGCCGCTACACAGAAAGCTAACACTGCCATACTGTACCACAATACCGCCGCGACACAGTAAGCTAACACCGCCATACTGTACCACAATACCGCCGCTACACAGTAAGCTAACACCGCCATACTGTACCACAATACCGCCGCTACACAGTAAGCTAACATTGCCCTACTGTACCACAATACCGCCGCTACACAGTAAGCTAACACCGCCATACTGTACCACAATACCGCCGCTACACAGTAAGATAACACTGCCATACTGTACCACAATACCACCGCTACACAGTAAGCTAACACCGCCATACTGTACCACAATACCACCGCTACACAGTAAGGTAACAGTGCCCTACTGTACCACAATACCACCGCTACACAGTAAGGTAACATTGCCCTACTGTACCACAATACCACCGCTACACAGTGAGCTAACACCGCCATACTGTACCACAATACCACCGCTACACAGTAAGCTAACACCGCCATACTGTACCACAATACCGCCGCTACACAGTAAGCTAACACCGCCATACTGTACCACAATACCACCGCTACACAGTAAGCTAACACTGCCATACTGTACCACGATACCACCGCTACACAGTAAGCTAACACCGTCATACTGTACCACAATACCGCAGCTACACAGTAAGCTAACACTGCCATACTGTACCACAATACCGCCGCTACACAGTAAGCTAACACCGCCATACTGTACCACAACATCACCGCCACACAGTAAGCTAACATTGCCCTACTGTACCACAAAACCGCCGCTACACAGTAAGCTAATATTGCCCTACTGTACCACAATACCGCCGCTACACAGTAAGCTAACACCGCCATACTGTACCACAATACCACCGCTACACAGTAAGCTAACACCGCCATACTGTACCACAATACCGCCGCTACACAGTAAGCTAACACCGCCATACTGTACCACAATACCGCCGCTACACAGTAAGCTAACACCGCCATACTGTACCACAATACCGCCGCTACACAGTAAGCTAACACCGCCATACTGTACCACAATACCGCCGCTACACAGTAAGCTAACATTGCCCTACTGTACCACAATACCACTGCTACACAGTAAGCTAACACCGCCATACTGTACCACAATACCGCCGCTACACAGTAAGCTAATATTGCCCTACTGTACCACAATACCGCCGCTACACAGTAAGCTAACACCGCCATACTGTACCACAATACCACCGCTACACAGTAAGCTAACACCGCCATACTGTACCACAATACCGCCGCTACACAGTAAGCTAACACCGCCATACTGTACCACAATACCGCCGCTACACAGTAAGCTAACACCGCCATACTGTACCACAATACCGCCGCTACACAGTAAGCTAACACCGCCATACTGTACCACAATACCGCCGCTACACAGTAAGCTAACATCGCCCTACTGTACCACAATACCACTGCTACACAGTAAGCTAACACCGCCATACTGTACCACAATACCGCCGCTACACAGTAAGATAACACTGCCATACTGTACCACAATACCACCGCTACACAGTAAGATAACACTGCCATACTGTACCACAATACCGCCGCTACACAGTAAGCTAACACCGCCATACTGTACCACAATACCCGCTACACAGTAAGCTAACACCGCCATACTGTACCACAATACCGCCGCTACACAGTAAGCTAACACTGCCATACTGTACCACAATACCGCCGCTACACAGTAAGCTAACACCGCCATACTGTACCACAATACCACCGCTACACAGTAAGCTAACATTGCCCTACTGTACCACAATACCGCCGCTACACAGTAAGCTAACATTGCCCTACTGTACCACAACACCGCCATACTGTACCACAATACCACCGCTACACAGTAAGCTAACAACGCCATACTGTACCACAATACCGCCGCTACACAGTAAGGTAACATTGCCCTACTGTACCACAATACTTTCGCTACACAGTAAGATAACACTGCTATACTGTACCACAATACCGCCGCTACACAGTAAGCTAACACTGCTATACTGTACCACAATACCACCGCTACACAGTAAGCTAACACCGCCATACTGTACCACAATACCACCGCTACACAGTAAGGTAACAGTGCCCTACTGTACCACAATACCACCGCTACACAGTAAGGTAACATTGCCCTACTGTACCACAATACCACCGCTACACAGTGAGCTAACACCGCCATACTGTACCACAATACCACCGCTACACAGTAAGCTAACACCACCATACTGTACCACAATACCGCCGCTACACAGTAAGCTAACACCGCCATACTGTACCACAATACCACCGCTACACAGTAAGCTAACACTGCCATACTGTACCACGATACCACCGCTACACAGTAAGCTAACACCGCCATACTGTACCACAATACCGCCGCTACACAGTAAGCTAACACTGCCATACTGTACCACAATACCGCCGCTACACAGTAAGCTAACACCGCCATACTGTACCACAACATCACCGCTACACAGTAAGCTAACATTGCCCTACTGTACCACAAAACCGCCGCTACACAGTAAGCTAATATTGCCCTACTGTACCACAATACCGCCGCTACACAGTAAGCTAACACCGCCATACTGTACCACAATACCACCGCTACACAGTAAGCTAACACCGCCATACTGTACCACAATACCGCCGCTACACAGTAAGGTAACATTGCCCTACTGTACCACAATACCGCCGCTACACAGTAAGATAACACTGCTATACTGTACCACAATACCGCCGCTACACAGTAAGCTAACACTGCTATACTGTACCACAATACCACCGCTACACAGTAAGCTAACACCGCCATACTGTACCACAATACCACCGCTACACAGTAAGGTAACAGTGCCCTACTGTACCACAATACCACCGCTACACAGTAAGGTAGCATTGCCCTACTGTACCACAATACCACCGCTACACAGTAAGCTAACACCGCCATACTGTACCACAATACCACCGCTACACAGTAAGATAACACTGCCATACTGTACCACAATACCTCCGCTACACAGTAAGATAACACTGCCATACTGTACCACAATACCGCCGCTACACAGTAAGATAACACTGCCATACTGTACCACAATACCGCCGCTACACAGTAAGCTAACACCGCCATACTGTACCACAATACCACCGCTACACAGTAAGCTAACACCGCCATACTGTACCACAATACCACCGCTACACAGTAAGCTAACACCGCCATACTGTACCACAATACCACCGCTACACAGTAAGCTAACACCGCCATACTGTACCACAATACCACCGCTACACAGCAAGCTAACACCGCCATACTGTACCACAATACCGCCGCTACACAGTAAGTTAACACTGCCATACTGTACCACAATACCGCCGCTACACAGTAAGCTAACACCGCCATACTGTACCACAATACCACCGCTACACAGTAAGCTAACACTGCCATACTGTACCACGATACCACCGCTACACAGTAAGCTAACACCGCCATACTGTACCACAATACCGTCGCTACACAGTAAGCTAACACTGCCATACTGTACCACAATACCGCTGCTACACAGTAAGCTAACACCGCCATACTGTACCACAACATCACCGCTACACAGTAAGCTAACATTGCCCTACTGTACCACAAAACCGCCGCTACACAGTAAGCTAATATTGCCCTACTGTACCACAATACCGCCGCTACACAGTAAGCTAACACCGCCATACTGTACCACAATACCACCGCTACACAGTAAGCTAACACCGCCATACTGTACCACAATACCGCCGCTACACAGTAAGGTAACATTGCCCTACTGTACCACAATACCGCCGCTACACAGTAAGATAACACTGCTATACTGTACCACAATACCGCCGCTACACAGTAAGCTAACACTGCTATACTGTACCACAATACCACCGCTACACAGTAAGCTAACACCGCCATACTGTACCACAATACCACCGCTACACAGTAAGGTAACAGTGCCCTACTGTACCACAATACCACCGCTACACAGTAAGGTAGCATTGCCCTACTGTACCACAATACCACCGCTACACAGTAAGCTAACACCGCCATACTGTACCACAATACCACCGCTACACAGTAAGATAACACTGCCATACTGTACCACAATACCTCCGCTACACAGTAAGATAACACTGCCATACTGTACCACAATACCGCCGCTACACAGTAAGATAACACTGCCATACTGTACCACAATACCGCCGCTACACAGTAAGCTAACACCGCCATACTGTACCACAATACCACCGCTACACAGTAAGCTAACACCGCCATACTGTACCACAATACCACCGCTACACAGTAAGCTAACACCGCCATACTGTACCACAATACCACCGCTACACAGTAAGCTAACACCGCCATACTGTACCACAATACCACCGCTACACAGCAAGCTAACACCGCCATACTGTACCACAATACCGCCGCTACACAGTAAGCTAACACTGCCATACTGTACCACAATACCGCCGCTACACAGTAAGCTAACACCGCCATACTGTACCACAATACCACCGCTACACAGTAAGCTAACATTGCCCTACTGTACCACAATACCGCCGCTACACAGTAAGCTAATATTGCCCTACTGTACCACAATACCGCCGCTACACAGTAAGCTAACACCGCCATACTGTACCACAATACCACCGCTACACAGTAAGCTAACACCGCCATACTGTACCACAATACCGCCGCTACACAGTAAGGTAACATTGCCCTACTGTACCACAATACCGCCGCTACACAGTAAGATAACACTGTTATACTGTACCACAATACCGCCGCTACACAGTAAGCTAACACTGCTATACTGTACCACAATACCACCGCTACACAGTAAGCTAACACCGCCATAGTGTACCACAATACCACCGCTACACAGTAAGGTAACAGTGCCCTACTGTACCACAATACCACCGCTACACAGTAAGGTAACATTGCCCTACTGTACCACAATACCACCGCTACACAGTAAGCTAACACCGCCATACTGTACCACAATACTACCGCTACACAGTAAGATAACACTGCCATACTGTACCACAATACCGCCGCTACACAGTAAGATAACACTGTCATACTGTACCACAATACCGCCGCTACACAGTAAGATAACACTGCCATACTGTACCACAATACCGCCGCTACACAGTAAGCTAACACCGCTATACTGTACCACAATACCACCGCTACACAGTAAGCTAACACCGCCATACTGTACCACAATACCACCGCTACACAGTAAGCTAACACCGCCATACTGTACCACAATACCACCGCTACACAGTAAGCTAACACCGCCATACTGTACCACAATACCACCGCTACACAGTAAGCTAACATTGCCCTACTGTACCACAATACCGCCGCTACACAGTAAGCTAACATTGCCCTACTGTACCACAACACCGCCATACTGTACCACAATACCACCGCTACACAGTAAGCTAACACCGCCATACTGTACCACAATACCGCCGCTACACAGTAAGATAACATTGCCCTACTGTACCACAATACCGCCGCTACACAGTAAAATAACACTGCTATACTGTACCACAATACCGCCGCTACACAGTAAGCTAACACTGCTATACTGTACCACAATACCACCGCTACACAGTAAGCTAACACCGCCATACTGTACCACAATACCACCGCTACACAGTAAGGTAACAGTGCCCTACTGTACCACAATACCACCGCTACACAGTAAGGTAACATTGCTCTACTGTACCACAATACCACCGCTACACAGTGAGCTAACACCGCCATACTGTACCACAATACCACCGCTACACAGTAAGCTAACACCGCCATACTGTACCACAATACCGCCGCTACACAGTAAGCTAACATTGCCCTACTGTACCACAATACCGCCGCTACACAGTAAGCTAATATTTCCCTACTGTACCACAATACCGCCGCTACACAGTAAGCTAACACCGCCATACTGTACCACAATACCACCGCTACACAGTAAGCTAACACCGCCATACTGTACCACAATACCGCCGCTACACAGTAAGGTAACATTGCCCTACTGTACCACAATACCGCCGCTACACAGTAAGATAACACTGTTATACTGTACCACAATACCGCCGCTACACAGTAAGCTAACACTGCTATACTGTACCACAATACCACCGCTACACAGTAAGCTAACACCGCCATAGTGTACCACAATACCACCGCTACACAGTAAGGTAACAGTGCCCTACTGTACCACAATACCACCGCTACACAGTAAGGTAACATTGCCCTACTGTACCACAATACCACCGCTACACAGTAAGCTAACACCGCCATACTGTACCACAATACTACCGCTACACAGTAAGATAACACTGCCATACTGTACCACAATACCGCCGCTACACAGTAAGATAACACTGTCATACTGTACCACAATACCGCCGCTACACAGTAAGATAACACTGCCATACTGTACCACAATACCGCCGCTACACAGTAAGCTAACACCGCTATACTGTACCACAATACCACCGCTACACAGTAAGCTAACACCGCCATACTGTACCACAATACCACCGCTACACAGTAAGCTAACACCGCCATACTGTACCACAATACCACCGCTACACAGTAAGCTAACACCGCCATACTGTACCACAATACCACCGCTACACAGTAAGCTAACATTGCCCTACTGTACCACAATACCGCCGCTACACAGTAAGCTAACATTGCCCTACTGTACCACAACACCGCCATACTGTACCACAATACCACCGCTACACAGTAAGCTAACACCGCCATACTGTACCACAATACCGCCGCTACACAGTAAGATAACATTGCCCTACTGTACCACAATACCGCCGCTACACAGTAAGATAACACTGCTATACTGTACCACAATACCGCCGCTACACAGTAAGCTAACACTGCTATACTGTACCACAATACCACCGCTACACAGTAAGCTAACACCGCCATACTGTACCACAATACCACCGCTACACAGTAAGGTAACAGTGCCCTACTGTACCACAATACCACCGCTACACAGTAAGGTAACATTGCCCTACTGTACCACAATACCACCGCTACACAGTGAGCTAACACCGCCATACTGTACCACAATACCACCGCTACACAGTAAGCTAACACCGCCATACTGTACCACAATACCGCCGCTACACAGTAAGCTAACACCGCCATACTGTACCACAATACCACCGCTACACAGTAAGCTAACACTGCCATACTGTACCACGATACCACCGCTACACAGTAAGCTAACACCGCCATTCTGTACCACAATACCGCCGCTACACAGTAAGCTAACACTGCCATACTGTACCACAATACCGCCGCTACACAGTAAGCTAACACCGCCATACTGTACCACAACATCACCGCTACACAGTAAGCTAACATTGCCCTACTGTACCACAAAACCGCCGCTACACAGTAAGCTAATATTGCCCTACTGTACCACAATACCGCCGCTACACAGTAAGCTTACACCGCCATACTGTACCACAATACCACCGCTACACAGTAAGCTAACACCGCCATACTGTACCACAATACCGCCGCTACACAGTAAGGTAACATTGCCCTACTGTACCACAATACCGCCGCTACACAGTAAGATAACACTGCTATACTGTACCACAATACCGCCGCTACACAGTAAGCTAACACTGCTATACTGTACCACAATACCACCGCTACACAGTAAGCTAACACCGCCATACTGTACCACAATACCACCGCTACACAGTAAGGTAACAGTGCCCTACTGTACCACAATACCACCGCTACACAGTAAGGTAACATTGCCCTACTGTACCACAATACCACCGCTACACAGTAAGCTAACACCGCCATACTGTACCACAATACCACCGCTACACAGTAAGATAACACTGCCATACTGTACCACAATACCGCCGCTACACAGTAAGATAACACTGCCATACTGTACCACAATACCGCCGCTACACAGTAAGATAACACTGCCATACTGTACCACAATACCGCCGCTACACAGTAAGCTAACACCGCCATACTGTACCACAATACCACCGCTACACAGTAAGCTAACACCGCCATACTGTACCACAATACCACCGCTACACAGTAAGCTAACAACGCCATACTGTACCACAATACCACCGCTACACAGTAAGCTAACACCGCCATACTGTACCACAATACCACCGCTACACAGTAAGCTAACACCGCCATACTGTACCACAATACCGCCGCTACACAGTAAGCTAACACTGCCATACTGTACCACAATACCGCCGCTACACAGTAAGCTAACACCGCCATACTGTACCACAATACCACCGCTACACAGTAAGCTAACATTGCCCTACTGTACCACAATACCGCCGCTACACAGTAAGCTAATATTGCCCTACTGTACCACAATACCGCCGCTACACAGTAAGCTAACACCGCCATACTGTACCACAATACCACCGCTACACAGTAAGCTAACACCGCCATACTGTACCACAATACCGCCGCTACACAGTAAGGTAACATTGCCCTACTGTACCACAATACCGCCGCTACACAGTAAGATAACACTGTTATACTGTACCACAATACCGCCGCTACACAGTAAGCTAACACCGCCATACTGTACCACAATACCGCCGCTACACAGTAAGCTAACACTGCCATACTGTACCACAATACCACCGCTACACAGTAAGCTAACACCGCCATACTGTACCACAATACCACCGCTACACAGTAAGCTAACACCGCCATACTGTACCACAATACCACCGCTACACAGTAAGCTAACACTGCTATACTGTACCACAATACCGCCGCTACACAGTAAGGTAACATTGCCCTACTGTACCACAATACCACCGCTACACAGTAAGCTAACATTGCCCTACTGTACCACAATACCGCCGCTACACAGTAAGCTAACACCGCCATACTGTACCACAATACCACCGCTACACAGTAAGCTAACACCACCATACTGTACCACAATACCGCCGCTACACAGTAAGGTAACATTGCCCTACTGTACCACAATACCGCCGCTACACAGTAAGATAACACTGCTATACTGTACCACAATACCGCCGCTACACAGTAAGCTAACACTGCTATACTGTACCACAATACCACCGCTACACAGTAAGCTAACACCACCATACTGTACCACAATACCACCGCTACACAGTAAGGTAACAGTTCCCTACTGTACCACAATACCACCGCTACACAATAAGGTAACATTGCCCTACTGTACCACAATACCACCGTTACACAGTAAGCTAACACCGCCATACTGTACCACAATACCACCGCTACACAGTAAGATAACACTGCCATACTGTACCACAATACCGCCGCTACACAGTAAGATAACACTGCCATACTGTACCACAATACCGCCGCTACACAGTAAGATAACACTGCCATACTGTACCAAAATACCGCCACTACACAGTAAGCTAACACTGCCATACTGTACCACAATACCGCCGCTACACAGTAAGCTAACACCGCCATACTGTACCACAATACCAGCGCTACACAGTAAGCTAACACCGCCATACTGTACCACAATACCACCGCTACACAGTAAGGTAACATTGCCCTACTGTACCACAATACCACCGCTACACAGTAAGCTAACACCGCCATACTGTACCACAATACCACCGCTACACAGTAAGGTAACATTGCCCTACTGTACCACAATACCACCGCTACACAGTAAGCTAACACCGCCATACTGTACCACAATACCACCGCTACACAGTAAGGTAACATTGCCCTACTGTACCACAATACCACCGCTACACAGTAAGCTAACAGTGCCATACTGTACCACAATACCACCGCTACACAGTAAGCTAACACTGCTATACTGTACCACAATACTGCCGCTACACAGTAAGGTAACATTGCCCTACTGTACCACAATACCACCGCTACACAGGAAGCTAACAGTGCCATACTGTACCACAATACCACCACTACACAGTAAGCTAACACTGCCATACTATACCACAATACCACCGCAACACAGTAAGCTAACACTGCTATACTGTACCACAATACCACCGCTACACAGTAAGCTAACACCGCCATACTGTACCACAATACCACCGCTACACAGTAAGCTAACACTGCCATACTGTACCACAATACCACCACTACACAGTAAGCTAACACTGCTATACTGTATCACAATACCGCCGCTACACAATAAGGTAACATTGCCCTACTGTACCACAATACCACCGCTACACAGTAAGCTAACAGTGCCATACTGTACCACAATACCACCGCTACACAGTAAGCTAACACTGCTATACTGTACCACAATACCGCCGCTACACAGTAAGGTAACATTGCCCTACTGTACCACAATACCACCGCTACACAGGAAGCTAACAGTGCCATACTGTACCACAATACCACCACTACACAGTAAGCTAACACTGCCATACTGTACCACAATACCACCGCTACACAGTAAGCTAACACTGCCATACTGTACTACAATACCACCGCTACACAGTAAGTTAACACTGCTATACTGTACCACAATACCGCCGCTACACAGTAAGCTAACACTGCTACAGTGTACCACAATACCGCCGCTACACAGTAAGCTAACACTGCTATACTGTACCACAATACCGCCGCTACACAGTAAGCTAACACTGCTATACTGTACCACAATACCGCCGCTACACAGTAAACTAACACTGCCATACTGTACCACAATACTACCGCTACACAGTAAGCTAACACTGCCATACTGTACCACAATACCACTGCTACACACTAAGCTAACACTGCCATACTGTACCACAATACCACCGCTACACACTAAGCTAACACTACCGTACTGTACCACAATACCACCGCTACACACTAAGCTAACACTGCCATACTGTACCACAATACCACCGCTACACAGTAAGCTAACACCGCCATACTGTACCACAATACCGCTACACAGTATGGTAACACTGCCATACTGTACCACAATACCACCGCTACACAGTAAGCTAACACTGCCATACTGTACCACAATACCACCGCTACACAGCAAGCTAACACTGCTATACTGTACCACAATACCACCGCTACACAGTAAGCTAACACCGCCATACTGTACCACAATACCACCGCTACACACTAAGCTAACAGTGCCATACTGTACCACAATACCACCGCTACACAGTAAGCTAACTCCGCCATACTGTACCACAATACCACCGCTACACAGTTAGCTAACACCGCCATACTGTACCACAATACCACCGCTACACAGTAAGCTAACACTGCCATACTGTACCACAGTACCACCGCTACACAGTAAGGTAACATTGCCCTACTGTACCACAATACCACCGCTACACAGTAAGCTAACAGTGCCATACTGTACCACAATACCACCGCTACACAGTAAGCTAACACTGCCATACTGTACCACAATACCACAGCTACACAGTAAGCTAACACTGCCATACTGTACCACAATTCCACCGCTACACAGTAAGCTAAGACTGCTATACTGTACCACAATACCACCGATACACAGTAAGCTAACACTGCTATACTGTACCACAATCCCACCGCTACACAGTAAGCTAACACTGCTATAGTGTACCACAATACCGCCGCTACACAGTAAGCTAACACTGCTATACTGTACCACAATACTGCCGCTACACAGTAAGCTAACACTGCTATACTATACCACAATACCACCACTACACAGTAAGCTAACACTGCCATACTGTACCACAATACCACCGCTACACAGTAAGCTAACACTGCCATACTGTACCACAATACCACCGCTACACAGTAAGCTAACACTGCCATACTGTACCACAATACCACTGCTACACAGTAAGCTAACACTGCCATACTGTACCATAATACCACCGCTACACACTAAGCTAACACTGCCATACTGTACCACAATACCACCGCTACACAGTAAGGTAACACCAACATACTGTACCACAATACCACCACTACACAGTAAGCTAACACTGCTATACTGTATCACAATACCGCCGCTACACAATAAGGTAACATTGCCCTACTGTACCACAATACCACCGCTACACAGTAAGCTAACAGTGCCATACTGTACCACAATACCACCGCTACACAGTAAGCTAACACTGCTATACTGTACCACAATACCGCCGCTACACAGTAAGGTAACATTGCCCTACTGTACCACAATACCACCGCTACACAGGAAGCTAACAGTGCCATACTGTACCACAATACCACCACTACACAGTAAGCTAACACTGCCATACTGTACCACAATACCACCGCTACACAGTAAGCTAACACTGCCATACTGTACTACAATACCACCGCTACACAGTAAGTTAACACTGCTATACTGTACCACAATACCGCCGCTACACAGTAAGCTAACACTGCTACAGTGTACCACAATACCGCCGCTACACAGTAAGCTAACACTGCTATACTGTACCACAATACCGCCGCTACACAGTAAGCTAACACTGCTATACTGTACCACAATACCGCCGCTACACAGTAAACTAACACTGCCATACTGTACCACAATACTACCGCTACACAGTAAGCTAACACTGCCATACTGTACCACAATACCACTGCTACACACTAAGCTAACATTGCCATACTGTACCACAATACCACCGCTACACACTAAGCTAACACTGCCGTACTGTACCACAATACCACCGCTACACACTAAGCTAACACTGCCATACTGTACCACAATACCACCGCTACACAGTAAGCTAACACCGCCATACTGTACCACAATACCGCTACACAGTATGGTAACACTGCCATACTGTACCACAATACCACCGCTACACAGTAAGCTAACACTGCCATACTGTACCACAATACCACCGCTACACAGCAAGCTAACACTGCCATACTGTACCACAATACCACCGCTACACAGTAAGCTAACACCGCCATACTGTACCACAATACCACCGCTACACACTAAGCTAACAGTGCCATACTGTACCACAATACCACCGCTACACAGTAAGCTAACTCCGCCATACTGTACCACAATACCACCGCTACACAGTTAGCTAACACCGCCATACTGTACCACAATACCACCGCTACACAGTAAGCTAACACTGCCATACTGTACCACAGTACCACCGCTACACAGTAAGGTAACATTGCCCTACTGTACCACAATACCACCGCTACACAGTAAGCTAACAGTGCCATACTGTACCACAATACCACCGCTACACAGTAAGCTAACACTGCCATACTGTACCACAATACCACAGCTACAC
This sequence comes from Dendrobates tinctorius, assembly GCF_039654945.1. Taxonomy (NCBI): domain Eukaryota; kingdom Metazoa; phylum Chordata; class Amphibia; order Anura; family Dendrobatidae; genus Dendrobates; species Dendrobates tinctorius. The sequence continues at coordinate 8,031,925 of NW_027361684.1, read as the reverse complement.
AGTAAGCTAACACTGCCATACTGTACCACAATTCCACCGCTACACAGTAAGCTAAGACTGCTATACTGTACCACAATACCACCGATACACAGTAAGCTAACACTGCTATACTGTACCACAATCCCACCGCTACACAGTAAGCTAACACTGCTATAGTGTACCACAATACCGCCGCTACACAGTAAGCTAACACTGCTATACTGTACCACAATACTGCCGCTACACAGTAAGCTAACACTGCTATACTATACCACAATACCACCACTACACAGTAAGCTAACACTGCCATACTGTACCACAATACCACCGCTACACAGTAAGCTAACACTGCCATACTGTACCACAATACCACCGCTACACAGTAAGCTAACACTGCCATACTGTACCACAATACCACTGCTACACAGTAAGCTAACACTGCCATACTGTACCATAATACCACCGCTACACACTAAGCTAACACTGCCATACTGTACCACAATACCACCGCTACACAGTAAGGTAACACCAACATACTGTACCACAATACCACCGCTACACAGTAAGCTAACACCGCCATACTGTACCACAATACCACCGCTACACAGTATGGCAACACTGCCATACTGTACCACAATACCACCGCTACACAGTAAGCTAACACTGCCATACTGTACCACAATACCACCGCTACACAGTAAGCTAACACTGCCATACTGTACCACAATACCACCGCTACACACTAAGCTAACAGTGCCATACTATACCACAATACCACCGCTACACAGTAATCTAACTCCACCATACTGTACCACAATACCACCGCTACACAGTAAGCTAACACCGCCATACTGTACCACAATATCACCGCTACACAGTAAGCTAACACTGCCATACTGTACCACAATACCACCGCTACACAGTAAGCTAACACTGCCATACTGTACCACAATACCACCACTACACAATAAGGTAACACTTCCATATTGTACCACAATACCACCACTACACAATAAGGTAACACTTCCATATTGTACCACAATACCACCACTACACAGTAAGCTAACACTGCCATACTGTACCACAATACCACCACTACACAGTAAGCAAACACTGCTATACTGTACCACAATACCACCGATACACAATAAGCTAACACCGCCATACTGTACCACAATACCACTGCTACACAGTAAGGTAACACTGCTATACTGTACCACAATACCACCGCTACACAGTAAGCTAACACTGCCATACTGTACCACAATACCACCGCTACATAGTAAGCTAACACTGCCATACTGTACCACAATACCACCACTACACAATAAGGTAACACTTCCATATTGTACCACAATACCACCACTACACAGTAAGCTAACACTGCCATACTGTACCACAATACCACCGCTACACAGTAAACTAACACCGCTATACTGTACCACAATACCACCGCTACACAATAAGCTAACACCGCCATACTGTACCACAATAACACCGCTACAAAGTAAGATAACACCGCCATACTGTACCACAATACCACCGCTACACAATAAGCTAACACCGCCATACTGTACCACAATACCACCGCTACACAGTAAGATAACACTGCCATACTGTACCACAATACCACCGCTACACAGTAAGCTAACACTGCCATATTGTACCACAATACCACCGCTACATAGTAAGCTAACACTGCCATACTGTACCACAATACCACCGCTACACAGTAAGGTAACACTTCCATATTGTACCACAATACCACCACTACACAGTAAGCTAACACTGCCATACTGTACCACAATACCACCACTACACAGTAAGCAAACACTGCTATACTGTACCACAATACCACCGATACACAATAAGCTAACACCGCCATACTGTACCACAATAACACCGCTACATAGTAAGCTAACACCGCCATACTGTACCACAATACCACCGCTACACAATAAGCTAACACCGCCATACTGTACCACAATACCACCGCTACATAGTAAGCTAACACTGCCATACTGTACCACAATACCACCGCTACACACTAAGCTAACACTGCCATACTGTAGCACAATACCACCGCTACACAGTAAGCTGCCATACTGTACCGCAATACCACCGCTACACAGTAAGCTAACACTGCCATACTGTACCACAATACCACCGCTACACTGTAAGATAACACTGCTATACTGTACCACAATACCACCGCTACACAGTAAGCTAACACCGCCATACTGTACCACAATACCACCGCTACACAGTAACATAACACTGTCATACTGTACCACAATACCACCGCTACACACTCAGCTAACACTGCCATACTGTACCACAATACCACGGCTACATAGTAAGCTGCCATACTGTACCACAATACCACCGCTACACAGTAAGCTAACACTGCCATACTGTACCACAATACCACCGCTACACAGTAAGCTAACACTGCTATACTGTACCACAATACCACCACTACACAGTAAGCAAACACTGCTATACTGTACCACAATACCACCGCTACACAGTAAGCTAACACTGCTATACTGTACCACAATACCACCGCTACACAGTAAGCTAACACTGCCCTACTGTACCACAATACCACCGCTAAACAGTAAGCTAACACTGCCATACTGTACCACAATACCACCGCTACACAGTAAGCTAACACTGCCATACTGTACCACAATACCACCGCTACACAGTAAGCTAACACTGCCATACTGTACCACAATACCACCGCTACACAGTAAGCTAACACTGCCATACTGTACCACAATACCACGCTACACAGTAAGCTAACACTGCTGCTTCCCTTCCGAGCTCTGCCATGCGCCCAAATAGTCGTTTACCCCCACATATGGGGTATCAGCGTACTCAGGACAAATTGGACAATAACTTTTTGGGGTCCTGTTACCCTTGGGAAAGTAAAAATTGGGGGTAAAAAGATCATTTTTTTGGAAAAAATATTATTTTTTAAATTGTACGGCTGTACGTTATAAACTTCTGTGAAGCCCTTGGGGCTTCAAAGTGCTCACCACATTATCAAGATAAGTTCCTTGGGGGGGTCTAGTTTCCAATATGGGGTCTCTTGTGGGGGTCACTGTTTAGGTACATCAGGGGCTCTCCAAACGTGACATGGTGCCTGATCTCAATTCCAGCCAATTTTGCGTTTAAAAAGTCTAACGGCGCTCATTCCCTTCCGAGCTCTGCCATGCGCCGAAACAGTAGTTCCAACCCACATATCAGGTATCAGCGTACTCAGGACAAATTGCACAATAACTTTTGCAGTCCAATTTCTCCTGTTACCCTTGGTAAAATAAAAAAAATTGGACCTGAAGTAATTCTTTTGTGAAAAAAAGTTAAATGTTCATTTTTTTTAAACATTCAAAAAATTCCTGTGAAGCACCTGAAGGGTTAATAAACTTCTTCAATGTGGTTTTGAGCACCTTGAGGGGTGCAGTTTTTAGAATGGTGTCACTTTTGGGTATTTTCTATCATATAGACCCCTCAAAGTGACTTCAAATGTGATGTGGTCCCTAAAAAAAATGGTGTTGTAAAAATGAGAAATCGCTGGTCAACTTTTAACCCTTATAACTTCCTAACCAAAAAAAAATTTGGTTCCAAAATTGTGCTGATGTAAAGTAAACAGGGTGGGAAATGTTATTTATTAATTTTTTTTGTGTGCCATATCTCTGTGATTTAAGGGCATAAAAATTCAAAGTTGGAAAATTGTGAAATTTTCAAAATTTTAGCCAAATTTCCATTTTTTTTCACAAATAAACGCAAGTTATATGAATGAAATTTTTACCACTAACATGAAGTACAATATGTCACGAGAAGACAATGTCAGAATCACCGAGGTCCATGGAAGCGTTCCAGAGTTATTACCTCATAAAGGGACAGTGGTCAGAATTGTAAAAATTGACCCGGGAGTTAACGTGCAAACCACCATTGGGAGTAAAGGGGTTAAAGGCTTCCCCTGACTGGTGGCTACTGGTTGGGACCCGGTCCTCTTCTCTGCCCTTATTCACACACTGATGTCAACTTTGACACATGATCAGGTTATTAATACTAGACAGTGTAGGACCGCCCCGACCACAGAGTCACCTTGTCGATGGTGGGACGGCTTTTATGTTATATTTGATCAAATACAGTATTACCAAGAACTCTGCATTACTTAAATGCACTTTTGCTTTTTATTTAATTACAGCAGGGTTTTTCTCATTTTGTGTTTTGCAGGTTTTGATGATGTTTCTAGTAGTGTATTCATGTACTGATTGATGGTGGTTCTGGTGGTGTATTCATATACTGATGAAGTTTCTGGGAGTGTATGCTCTGTGTGACTGCAGACTTGTGGATCCCCCAGTGTACGCACAGTGCAGTGCGCGGATTCGCCGGTTTCAGACACGGGAACATAGGGTATGTATGAATTAGGCCAGGGTCACACTTGGAACTGCAATGTGAGAAACTCGCGCCTCAATACCCAGCACTACATGCAGCCGCACACTCCGGTCCCGAGTGCCGGTTGCAGTGCCAGGTATTGAGGCGCGAGTTTCTCGCATTGCAGTTCCAAGTGTGACCCCAGCCTTATACGTATCCCGGCAGTGTGCGCGGCCTTGCTCCATACACTTGTATAGTATAGAGCCGAGGCCACTCCCTATCCAGTGACGCGGACGGCCAGTAAGGGTGAGTACACACAGTGCGGATTCAGCTGCGGAATTTTACGTGCGGATTTGCAGGTAAAACTGCAGGTAAAGTGACCTGCGGTTTATCTGCGGATTTGCCTGCTGTTTTCACCTGCGGTTTGACACCTGGATAATGGAACAGGTGTCAAACCGCTGCGGAATCTGCACAAAGAATTGACATGCTGCGGAAAAAAAACCGCAACAAATCCGTGCGGAAAAATCAGCAGCATGTGCACTGTGGATTTGAAATCCCATTGTTTTGCATTGTACTGTACAATGCCTGTGGATCTGCAGCGGAATCCGCAACGTGTGCACACACCCTAAGTGTGTCTGACTAGAGGGTATGGCCTTGTTCCACACAAGTGTATGGAGAGCGGGGCCGCACCAGCTGTCCGGGGGTATGTATAACTCATACGTACCCTCAGTTCCCATGTCTGGGGGATCTATACGTCTGCAGTAACACAGAGTGACTGCATACTTATCGGTTTTGACCAGACAACCCCTTTAAGTAAACTGCTAGTACTACAATTATAGCAAATAGCAACCAGAGAAAATACACAGAAAATCTAAAATGGTCCATCAGATCCGATTATTCGTTATTTCACTATAGACGCGGTGATTAGCAGTCCTTTTTGCATTTTTATTGCATTATTGGTATTGTATTATTTATCATTTTCCTATTATAATTGACTTATTGTGTTATTTCATTGTTTTCTGCATTTTTATTGCAATATCATTATTGGTGTATAATTATATTAAGTATTATTTTTCTGCTATTGCAGTAAATATCCAGAAAGCCCCCCACAAAGAGTGACATCCATGTGACCCACTAAGGCCTCTTTCACACTTCAGTTATTTGCATCAGTTCAAATCCGCCAAAAACGCTGACAAGCGGATCCGTTCTCAACTGATGTGAACGGATGGCACAGGATCCGTTTTTAGAATGATCCTGAAAATGAGGAAATTTACAGAAACCGGTGGGGGGGGGGGGGAAGAGAGAGAGAGATTTTTTTTTTGGTCCGGCACCCAGAAAGAATTTCGGGTAAGGCCTCTTTCACACTTCCGTTTTTTACAATCAGTCACAATCCGCCAGGTTTTGGTTTTGAAAGAAACGGATCCTCAAATTTTTTTTGAGGATCCGTTTTTTTCCCCATTGACTTCCATTATTGGAGGATTGTGACGGATTGCTGTCCGTTGCATCCGTTTTTTTTGAGGATCCGCCAAAAATTGCTGTCCGTCACCATCCTCAAAGATTTCAAAACGGAGCTTGTAACGTTTTTTTCTGTGTCGGATCCTCCAGACACTGATTTGGGTTCTGGGTGCCGGACAAAAAAAAATCACTCACTCTCTCTCTCTCTCTCTCAAAAAACAGATGCAACGGACAGCAATCCGTCACAATCCGCCATTAATGCAAGTCAATGGGGAAAAAACGGATCCTCAAAAAAAAATTGAGGATCCGTTTTTTTTCAAAACCTGGCGGATTGTGACTGATTGTAAAAAACTGAAGTGTGAAAGAGGCCTAAGCCCAGTCTAAGGCTACTTTCACACATCAGTTTTTTGCCGTCAGGCAGGATCCGGCTTTTTTTAGAAAAAACGGATCCGGCATAAATTTTGGAGAACTGTAGAAACGGATCCGTTTTTTTGCTGGATCCGTCTCTGTTCCTGGGGGCTGGCCAATTGGATCTGAGCATGCGCAGACTTAAAAAAACCGGATCCGGTTGCTGGATCCGTCTTTTTCTGGATCCGGCGCATTCCGGCGCCCATAGACTTTCATTGTAGCAAAAAGCTGGAAGCGCCGGATCCGGCGCTTCCGGCTTTTTCGCCGGAGACAAAAAACGTTACAGTAGACGTTTTTTCAAGACGCCGGAATGAGACAAGTTGCCGGATCCGGCAAAAAACGGATGAAACGCAATGCCATCCGGCGCGATCCGGCGCTAATGCAAGTCAATGGGGAAAAACCGGATCCAAAAAAAGCCGGATCGCGCCTGAAGGCAAAAAACTGATGTGTGAAAGAGGCCTTAGGGTCAGGGTCCTCCATACACCTCCCATACATTACACTGCCATCTGTCCCCAGCAGCCATGTCCCTTCCTCCTGTCACTCCTGATGCCAGTCACCTCAGCTTATTTCTGCCTTTGCACAGTCTCTGCTGCACATCACACACCAGGAGGCTCCATGAACGAGTTAAACCTGCATTGTAGCTCTGCAAGGACATGTGGGGGCGCAGGTCGTCGTCATAGCAAAGACAACAGTCCCCCAAAATAAGCTAGTTTTTTCCTTACCTTGGGAAATGTAGTTCTATAAAGGCCATTGGTTTATTATACTCAGGTCAAGAAAACTACATTTCCCAGGATGCTGCGGGACCCAGCAGCGTGCGGAGGCGAGAGGGGGGGAGGAGGCTTCGGCTACGGATCCGATGCCCTCTAGTGGCGGTATGTGAATATTACAACTGGTACCTGTGTCAACTGCAGAAGAGATCGGGGCTGAGAGAGCGAGGTAAGAGCCAGCAATCAGTGGGTGCAGGAGTTGGAGGAGATCAGCCAGTGGTAAACAGTGATTGTCATGGAGGGCAGTAATGGAGTGGGGGGCAGAGCTTTCCAACACATATTATTGGCTACTGTGATTATAGCATGTGTCCTGGTGTATATGTCCAGCAGTGTTTGCCTTACTGGAGCTATGTAGACATCATCCACAGGCTGAAGTCCCAGTGCTGCCTGCTGTGCAGCAGACTATTGATCTGTCCTCATCTGCATGGACTGGTTCTGTGCTGATCTGCTGCAGTGCAATGCTACTCACCTCTGTGCTGTCGGTATACAGCGGCTAGCAGCGCGTGCTATATAGGATACTGCTATACCTGTGAGTATATAGGGTGGGGGCTGCGCTAGGGACTGCCATACATGTGCACCATGTGTACACGACATGTATACAGTCACGGTGTTACACAGAGGAGACTACAACACTTTCTGCAATGCAAAAAAAAGATAGTAAAATCCTACAAAAAAAGGCACAAATGGATTTTTCATTATGTAAGAAATAAAGTTACACTTTTTCCAGAAAGTCTTTTGTGAAATCGATGAGTTAGATTTATTCCTACTCATTAAATTGTACCTAGAAATTGATGTGAAATGTTCTGTCTCCGTTCCCATGTCCGCTCGGATGCTCCGTTTTCGTGGAATAAGTGATCCATTGCTTCAGTTATGAAGGCAGAGGGGCCCCATTGGGTATTGTGGTTGGTGTGCGCTTTTTTTGGAAAAACATTTTTTTCCATTCTAAAAAAAAAAAATCGAACCCAAGCAGATCCCATATAATCACTGGGGCCCCTCTACTTGCATTTGCACAAGTGATGCTGTGGATGATGATCTACTCTGTATGTTTGTTCCTGGAATGACCGGACAGATACTAAGCCAAGGATACACTGATCAATAGGCATGGGTTGTACATCCCATACAGGAAGATGGGGCTTCTGCTATAGGGTCCATAAAAGTTCCAAATTGCTATACGCGATTGTTTTTTTTTTTCTGCACAAAAATGTTTGGGTAAGAGAATTAACAAGCATCAGGCTTTCCAAGAATGGCCAAGTGAAAGTCGTGAAGGGGCGTAGTGGGCTCCAGTTTTGCTCTTGCTAAGCTTCTCTATGCCAATCCAGGGCTATATGTCTCCAATTCTTGTAATTAAAGGGAACCTATCAAGTCTCCTGAACTCATAAATTGCCCCATGAGCTTTCAGACCTTTATTCTGTTTATGATGCTATTTACTAATGCACCTATTTGTACAAAACAAACTTAGATACTGCCGTTAGTAAACGGGTGAGGCATTTACTAACCAAGACTAGGCCAGGCTCAGTATCTGCAGTCATGCCCATTGTTGGACTGAGGTTAAAAGGGCCCACCAGTAACCAACGCCAGGGCCCCCACTTTTCAACTACATGCAAATGTGACATTATCCTCAATCACACAATCACAAGTTTCTATAACAATGACCTGGGTAGATTGATAAATGATTAAGATGCTGCCTGTGTCTGTACAGTGTGATTCACGTGTATTAGGGTAGTGGCCCACTCTTGCACAGGGTCCCACCAGAAGATTGTCCTGTTCTCCTGTGGGCCAGTCCAAGCCTGCAAGTTATGCCCCATAGGTGTGATTGATTTTTATCAGATTTTTTCTTCTGTTTTTTTTGTCCAATGTGTTTCTTACAGGTTGGCATTTGTTTTATTAGTATGTTAAAAAAAATTACAAACTTCACTTACCCTATAGAATGGGTAGCACTAGGATTCAACATGGATGGTGTCAGTGTCCTGTGTGGTTGTTTTCCCCTTTCCCATTGACTTGAATATTCAATTTTGATCCACAAAATGATAGAACGTGTACTTGATATACATGTGACCGTGATACTTTTTGTCGTCAATGTGGGATTTCAGTGCCTTTTAGTGACGACCAATAAAAAAGGGGTTGTGTGATTTGGGGCAAATGAGTACCATGAAGGGGTCATATGAAGAGAAAAGTGTGTCATGGTGCGGTGTACCGTTTTGGCAGAATTATTATAACATGGACACCATGGATAGTTTTATGTGTGAATTTAGGCCATTTTTTTTGCATCGGTTGCTGCATGCATAAGGGATAACTGTTTAAAAGAACTGAATATGTGGAACACAATCGAGGTTTATATGTCAAAACCCAGCAAGCCATGACAACAACACGTTGCAGTTACAGATCTACCGGAGTCTGTTCTTGCAGCCGGTGAAGCGGTGTTGGAGGTATTTTATCTGTATGAGCTGAGAATGGAGCAATTTATGCCAGTGAACAATCCTCCCACTCCTTCACCATAATAAGATTTCTTTCCAAGCTGAAAACACATTTCTTCCAGGATAAGTGAATTTTATTTTATCAACTATGGACTTTTAAAAATACATTATAGTTGATGTGAGATGCACTGATACCTTATACCATGCCAGAAAGGAGAGAGCATAATTCAGTTATTGTTATTCCCTCAAAGCACAAAGTCCTCTATATTTCTAGCAGTCTTTCAGAGCAATTACTCTTACAATATCCATCATGGCCCTCAACTTTACTGGTCTTTAATAGTATTGGGCTTCTGTACATTTCACATATGGATCCAGAACAAAATCCTCTGGATCAACATGTTAGGGCTTGTTAGGTTAGGATATGGGTTGAACTAGATGGACTTATAGTCTTCCTTCAACCTTAATAACTATGTTACTATGTAAATTCTGTGATAGAATGTTACAGATTTCACACTATACGTTACAAGAGTAATCGGCCGTGTTAGTCCACACCGTAAATTTTTATGCTACAGATTTAAAATATGCTCAGGAAAATATCGATGTTTGGGGTGACCGCCCTTCACCTTCAATACCACATTACTTCTTCTAGATACACTTGAATACAGTTTTTGTTGTTCCAAACATCTTGGAGATCTAACCACAAATCTTCTGTGGATGTCTCTTGTGCAAATCCTTCTGTTTCTCCAAGTAATCCCACACTTGATGTTGAAATCAGGGTTGTGGTGGCCATATCCTTCTTGACACCTTGTTTTTTTTTTTACACTGAAGATAGTTCTTAATGACGTTGGCTGTATGCTTTGGGGTCATTATCCTGCTGCAGAATAAATTTGAAGACAATCGGATGCCTCCCTGATGGTGTTACATGATGGATCATTATCTATTTCTCAGCATTGAGGACACAATGAATCCTGACCAAATCCCCAACACAATTTGCTGAAATACAGACTCAAACTTGCAAGTAACCTCCACCATGTGTCTCCTTTACTGCAGACACTCCAATCCCCTGATGAAGCTATATGCGAAATGCTTGTCGGGATAGTGGGCAATGTGATCTGTCTCTGGTCCATTTATTATGTCTTGTGGTGGGTATGGCTGCTTTTGCAGTGCTGTATTTAGTTATGAAGTCTTTCACTTGAGGAGATATTTTTGGAATTAATGCTCTTTACCATGGTTATCATGATATTGCCCTTTATAATTATGTGTTGCATTCCTTTATTATACATTGTTCTACATTTAGATGTAAAGCGCCGTACCTCTACTGCTTGATTGTTGTATTATGCATTTTATGAACTATACTGAGCCATTGGCTGATTTACCACTGACCGCACTTGCCCTTTCCTTCTGGTTGTTGTGAAGTGTTTTTATTCCTTCTTCTTTAGTAGCTTTGTATTCATAACTGTTTTTAATCAATACAATTTAGATATATTTATATATGGAATTTTGTTTAATTTTTTTGTCATTTACTTTAAGGAGTAATTTCTTGCTTTGCAATCTTTGCCTGATAGAGACCTTGCAGATGCAGTATAACTACCTTGTGTCTTGTTGCTGTGCTCAGTCTTACTATGTTGTATGACCCATGACATGAAAAAGTCTTCACACCCTCACCGTTGTAGCAGCTTTTCGCTGTTCCTCACCCAGATTTTAAGCCTCCTACACAGCAGTTTCTGTTTAAGTTAATAACTAGGTTTCAACCAAAATATGAAAATGATGATTATTACCAAAGTTGTTACTCATACACCGAACTATAATCCTGCAAAGTCTCTGAATTTGTGTTTGGGTGCATAGATGAACTGATATTTTGAAGGCAAAGGGCGGTCACAGTTATTTGATTTACCTTTCTCTTTTGTCAATTCACTTTGCATATTATTAATTGGTAAAAATAAACTACAATATTAACGCTTCTATTTTTTAAATAATTTGTGTTTTGCAGCATTCTTTCCACACTTGCCTAAAGCTTTTGCACAGTGCAGTATATGTGGTTATATGTGCCCCTGAATGCGATCCATTATATTTTTACATTATAACGTACTTACCATACTCACATAGATTTTATAGGTAAATACACTAGGCCCATCGGGTCTAAGAAATGTATTTAATATTGTATGTGTTACACACCTGTCCCTGGTCTGCACTCTGCTCCATCTGCCCCTGTCCTTTGAACTTTCTTGCGCTCTAACTTGGGCTTTGCAGGTGGCCTATCGTGCTTCCATGTAATGAACTGCCTGGGTCTATTTAGTCGCTTCTAAGACACACACCCGGGCCTTGGTACTGTATCTGAGACTAGACTTGCAGTTTGTGTGTGCACAGCAGCCTGGCTGTGGGCTGCAGGATGTGTCCTATAGACCAAACAGCTTCTAGTTCTTCTTCCCACTTGTCTGAGACTTCTTTTGACTCTGGAGTTCTGTTGGCTACCTGTCTTGTCATTGCCTGGACCTCTTCTCTGTGCCCTACTGTGGTTTTCAGAATTACTTGCCGCTTCCTTAGTTGCTGACTTTCTTGATACTCCGGAGTGTTATCTTCTACCTGTCTGCGGTTTCCAGCATTACACTCTACCTGCTTGCCTGTGGTTTCCTGATGTCCTTTGCTTGCCTGCGGTTTTCCTGGATTCCTGCACTTCCCTGCGGTTTTCTGATGTCCTCTGCCTTTCTGCGGTTTCCTGCACTCCACCTACTTGCCTGCGGATTCTTGACATCCTCTGCCTGCCTGCGGTTTCCTGCACTCCACCCGCTTGCCTGTGGTTTTTGAATGTCCTCCACCTGTCTACCTATAGTTTCCAGTCCTACTCACCAGCCCGCTGCACCAACGCCTGTGTCCCACGTACCCACCTGGACCTTGGGCTTAGAGGATTCACCTCACCTAGTGATCCCCTTGAACTTCTTGTAACAGTATGCAGTTTATTTTGGAATATCTGTTTGTCTGCTTTATATATATAAAAAAAAAAAGTAAAAAACCAACAAAAAATAAACAATACTTTTGATATAAGGGGAGTCTGTCACCCACCCCCCCCAAACTAAGATTATACCACTGATTTATTCATATAGGGAACTTAGGCCCTATAAAACCATAATTGTAGTGTATCAAGAACTTTATTAAATGTTATGGCATGAATAAATAGAAAGTAGAAGAAAAATATATTTTTTTTATATTTTTGGCAGACTAATAAATAAAATGAATCACTAACATATACAGTCATGTGTATAACAAAACATGTGCAATTGCAATAATTTTCTGAGAGAAATACTTCACTTTTTGGAACAATTTCAAGGGTGCCAACACTTTAGTCAATGACTGTATGTACCCAAAAATTGCATAAAAATACATTGACCCTGCCAGAAAACAAAGTCCCATACAGCTATTTTGATCAAAATATAATACTGTTATTAATAATATTTTTCTACCTAATATTGAGGGGGTCACAAATATTCACAACCTCAATCCTCTGCAAAAAATAAAACTGAAAATGCGTAAACCTTAATAATAGATATATTGATGTTATTGTCTTTAAGGGGTTTGTCCAACATCTGAAAATATTTTAAATTGTGGGGGCGATTATACAGTAATAAAATGAGGGGTATTTACCGATTTTTAACCTCTGTGATTCCAATATTGACAGTATTAGTGGTCTTTAGGAATTCAGGCAAAAATTATTGCATGCTCCATGCAGAATATTGTTTTGAGAAGTAACGATGTGCCTGCTGAGAATTACCAGTTATTTCTGAAAAACAAACAAAATAATACATTATATTCCATCTGTATAGAATACTTCACAACAAAAAGATATCAGCCCAGTGCTCCTTACATATTGCCTTTCTAAAAATTATACTGACAGCCCTGGCTGGAGACCACAACTAAAATCTGGAGTCAATGACCTCCTTATGAGATTGATGAGTCACTTTCATGTGTTTCTGACGTGGCCAGTGGAAATGATAGAAAGTGCAGTGTAAACAGGCAAGGCACTATATTTTCTGAAAATGAAGATGCGACAATATATTTAGGGTTACAAGGTACGTTTAGACTTAGTTTAGTTTAATAGCCGACCTGTAATTGATCGCCCTGTGCACATTGAATGTGACCGACATTGTTCTCTGCAGCACACGTCCGGTTTACAATGACTTTTTTTATTTTTTAAAGGGCAGGTGTAGATGACTGTATTTTCAATCTGAGTGTGATCCTACAAAACATTGGATCACACCCAGACCTATGTTAGATTATGGGGCCGTGCATGTCTGATTTCGTCTTTGACAGAATCTGTTCGAGGAAAAAAATTGCTGCATGTCCGAGTTTGATCCGATAATCAGATCGCAGTTGGCCATGCAAATCAACCAGTGTATGGAAATCATCAGACTGCACTCGTCTGTCATTTGAGTGCAGTCCAATTTCTACGGACACAATTAAGTTTTTTTTCTCCATCTCCTCATCTGAGAAAATCGTATCACACTGTGAACACACTCTAATCAGAGCGTGATTAGTATAATCAGCCCGATTCGCATTGATGAGAGAGTATACGGCCATCAGCACCTGCGCTAATACTGCATGTCCAAGAGGATTTGTAGTGGTATACTGCAATGGATCTGTATAAGTGCTGTTTTTAGCCCATAGACGTTGGTGAATTGAGTTTAAAAACTTATCTTCAATGTTCGCATAATTTACTTGTGTGTTTTTTTTTTTTATTATCTATAGGTTTTGTTGTTTTATTTTACAAGCATATTTCTGCAACATTTGAAAATCAATCAAAAAGAGTTTTTTTTAACTGAAATGGAGCAAATATAGATAACATTTTTAAAAAACTGAATTGCATAGCACACACTATAGAAGAAAAACTAATACAATACAGAAACAAACAGACAAAATAAATGATGCAGTAAGTAAGCAGAAAAAAAGATCAGTATTTGGCATCAATATTTGATCTGTATTATCAACTGCGAGTGTAAATGTGCCCTGAGTCATAAACGGTAGGGTTGTTCCAAGATGAAAAAAAACAACTTGCCACAGAAAATGTAATAAGCAAAATGCATATTACTCACCTATCGCTGACTGCATACAATTGTATGAAAAAGTGTTTGCCCCCTTCCTGATTTCTTATTCTTTTGCATAATTGTTACACTTAAATGTTTCAGATCACTAAACGAATGTAAATATTAGACAAAGGTAACACAAGTAATCACAAAATGCAGTTTTTTTATTCATAATGAAGACTGCTGACACTGATTCCTCAGTGACCTGCCCCCTATCTTACAAAATGATTACCGTATATACTCGAGTATAAGCTGAGATTTTCAGCCCATTTTTTTAGGCTGAAAGTGCCCCTCTCGGTTTATACTCGAGTCATTGTCACAGGGGGTAGGCGGGGGAGGGGGAGCGCAGGAGCCGACGGCTGTCACATCATACTCACCCCCTCGTGGCACGGTCTCTGCACTTCCCTGCTTCTCAGATAGTCTCTGGCGCCGCAGCTCTTCCTGTGTTCAGCAGTCACGTGGTACTGCTCGTTAAATTAATGAATATGCACACGATTCCACTCCCATAGGCGTGGAGCGCATATTCATTACTTTAATGAGCAGTACCGTGTGACCGCTCAGCACTGGAAGGAGCTGCCGGCACCGGAGACCATCGGAGAAGCAAGAAGTGCAGAGACCGTGCCAGGAGGGGGGTGAGTATGACGGGCAGGACCGGGGGAGCCATGCGATATTCACCTGTCCCCGTTCCACCGCCCGGCTGTGTCTTCCGCATGCTCTGGCTGTAACGTTCAGGTCAGAGGGCGCGATGACGTGTGTTTAGTGCGTGCCTTCTGCCTGAACAGTCACAGCCAGAGGACCCGGAAGACAGCGGCGCACAGTGGTGGAACGGGGACAGGCGAATATTGCAAGTGCCGGGGCCTGAGCCAGGGGCTACACCGGCACCTGGCCCCAAGTGACAGGAGAGGTGAGTATGTCTTTTTATTTTTAATCGCAGCAGCAGCATATGGGGCATATTATTCTATGGAGCATCTTATGGGGCCATCAATTTTTATGGATCATTATATGGGGCATATTATTCTATGGAGCATCTTATGGGGCCATCAATAACCTTTGTTCAGCATTATATGGGACATATTTTTTGTATGGAGCGTCTTATGGGGCCCATCATGAACTGTATGGAGCATTATATGGGGCTCCTGATTTAATATGGATATTCAAAAACCTTTAACCTACTGATGTCTCAATTAATTTTACTTTTGTTGGTATCTATTTTTTTTTTTAAATTTACCAGTAGCTGCTGCATTTTCCACCCTAGGCTTACACTCAAGTCAATAAGTTTTCCCAGTTTTTTGTGACAAAATTAGGGGCCTCGACTTATACTCGGGTCGGCTTATACTCGAGTATATAAGATATATACGGTATAAATATATATATATTTATATATATATTTGGGGGGAAAAAATCACCTGCAGCATGATCGCATGTGTAACCTGCAGTTCATTCTTTTATATCATACTAGAAATAAATTAATTTAAAAAAAGTGTCTGAAACATTGCATCGGCGCTGGCGCACCATCTTGCTAGAGAAAAAACATTTCCTCCTTAAAAGATGGCCTCTGCACAGTAGCAGCTATCAGCGATCGCCATCTTGAAGGAGAAATTTTTTTTTTCCTAGTATTATGGCGCCAACCTGACACTGTAGGTTACTCAGCACAATCCTGCTGACAGTTTCCCTTTAAATGAAGGTCTTTATTATTAAGGGAAAAAGAAATCAAAACCTACAATGCCCTGTGTGAAAAAGTGACTGCTCCCTAAAGCTAATAACTAGTTGGGCCACCCTTAGCAGCAATAACTGCAGTCAAGCGTTTGCAATAACTGGCAATGAGTCTTTTATAACGCTCTGAAGGAATTTTGGTCACTTATCTTTGCAAAATTGTTGTAATTCAGCCACATTGGAGGATTTCTGAGCATGATCCGCTTTTTTAAAGTCATGCCACAGCATCTCAATCAGATTAAGGTCAGAACTTTGACTAGGCCACACCAAAGTCTTAATTTTGTTTTTCTTAATCAATTCAGATGTGGACTTGCTGGTGTATTTTGGATCATTGTCCTGCTGCATAACTTTAGTGCGCTGCAGCTTGATGCCACGAACAGATGGCCGGACATTCTCAGTTAGGATTTTTAGGTTGAATTCATGATTCCATTCACAACAGCAAATCTTGAAGCTTCAAAACAACCCCAGACCATCACACTACCACTCCCATATTTTACTGTAAGTATGATGCTCCTTTTCTGAAATACTGTGTTACTTATACGACAGATGTAATTGGCCATACACCTGCCAAAAAGATAAACTTTTGTCTTATCAGTCGAAGTATTCATCCAAAAATCTTGTGGGTTCATTAAGATGTTTTCTGGCAAAACTGAGATGAGCATTTATGTTCTTATTACTCATCAATGGTTTTCCTCTTGAAACTCTGGTTTTCCTCTTGAAACTCTGCCATGCAGGCCATGTTTGTCAAGTCTATTTCTTATGGTGGGGTCATGAATACTGACCTTAACTGAGGCAAGTAAGTCCTGCAGTTCTTTGGATGTTGTTGTGGGGTCTTTTTTGACCTCTTGGATGAGTAGTTGCTGTCCTCTTGGGGAAAGTTTGGTCAGCCTGCCACTCCTGGGAAGGTTCACCACTGTTCCATGTTTTTGCCATGTGCGATTAATTGCTCTCATTGTGATTCGCTGGTGTCCCAAAGCTATAGAAATAGCTTTGTAACCTTTTCCAGACAGATAGATCTCAATTACTTTGTTTCTCATTTGTTCCAGAATTTCTTTGAATAGTGGCATGATGTCTAGCTTTTGAAGACCATTTGGTCCACCTCACTTTGACAGGCAGGTCCTATTTAAGTGATTTCTTGATTGAGAACAGGTGTGGCAGTAATCAGTCCTGGGTGTGACTAGGGAATTTGAACTCAGCTTCCCAAAGATGTGATAAACCACAGTTAATGTATTAAAGGTTGGAGGGGCAATCACTTTTTCACACAGGACCCTGTATGTTTGGATTTCTTTTTCCTTTAATAAAGAACTTAATTTAAAAACTGCATTTTGTGATTAATTGTGTTAACCTTGTCTAATATTTAAATTTGTTTGTTGATCTGAAACATTTAAGTGTGACAAAAATCCAAAAGAATAGGAAATCAGGAAGGGCAAACACTTTTTCACACAACTGAAGGTGATATCACTAAGTACAGCACAAAGCTACAGAGGCCAGTGATTAGGTTCAGCAGTCATGTGCCAGTGTGGCACTTATTCTGTGCTGGCACATACATAAAGACAGCCAGGGACTACAGGATATAACATTGAATGAATAAAGAGGTCTTTAATATGCGACTTGCAGGGTTGTTTTTATTTCTTATTGTACATATATATTTTTATTTTACTGTTAGATTCATTCAAAGGGAATCTTTCAGTAGGATCATCTCCCCCTAAGTCATCTACATGGGCATAGAGGTCATAGGAATGGGAATAAAATGATACCTTGATATCTGCGATCCAATGTCTTATTCACAATGTTTTTTTAATTTGTAAATAAGTTAAGATCTATGGGCCGTACATAGATCTCTCTGAAAATTTGTCTCAAGAGCTTATTTTAATGAAAGGGGGTGTTACCAGTGTGAGACATGTAATGACTGACAGTCTACTCTCCTGAGCTACATGTCTCACACTGGTAACACCCCTTTTCATTTAAAATAAGCTCTGGGGGCAGATTCTCAAAGAGATCTATGCCCGGCCCATAGATCCTAACAGCTCATTTACATATAAAGAAAAATGTGGATTTTTCCGCAACAAGACATCGGATCACAGATATCAAGGTGTAATTTTATTAAACTTTCTACGCCCTATATGCCTATATAGACGGCTTAGGAGAGTTGATCCTACTGACAGATTCTAACATCCAATATGAGTTTTTGTATTTCTTATTTTATTTAATTCTATATAAATATGATGTTTTCACGATTCCTTCCCACTGCAGTTTGATAAACACAGATTAGAGAATTGGAACACCGTGGCACCTTACAATGTCTAGTGGCTGTTATTTGGGTGCTGCAGATAAGCTCAATTTCGCTTTAATGGGAGCCTAGCTGCAATACCTGAGTATTTAATTTACTGATGACAAGTTGAGCCAAGAGAAAGCTCATTTTTCCCAGGCGAAGCTGCTTCAGAAAAAATCCGGCCGCTTTTTTACAGAGGCGGCCTTGCTGGCGCTTTTGCCATAGTTTTTGCGTTGGCTCTGCTACCTGTGTCTTGTTTCTATGGTTTAAACAATAAGAAGCAAGTGGCTTCCTAATGGTAGCCGCCCTAAGAATGGATATGCTACTGCTTTTAACTGCTTCACAGTTGTCAATCCCTGAGGCAGTTAAAAGTAGTAACAAAAGACTTAACATGTGCACAGCAGTGTCGGTTTTACATTGCTGTGGTTTATGATCTTTTTTTTGTGCTTTTTCAGGCGGAATCTGCCTGAAAGAGATGTGCGCCCAACACCCTTACCAAGGTGTTTCAAAACTTTTCTCCTTAGGACTAGCCTAGTGTTTTGAGAACTACTATACAAGGTGTACTGTGCCCTGAGCCCTCTACTTTGGTGGAAATACTGAAGAGATGGAGTTTACATGGCGCTCAGTTGGTGAAATAGAAAGTGATGGGTGAAGAGCCAACTTCAACTTCAAGACGGGAGACAGCACCAGAACAGAACCCGTTCAGGGAATGAGCGGGTTAACAAGTTGACAGAAGAAGTGACGAGGTGTTGGTGCACTGACTGGTAGAAAGGTGCAATATCCAGCAAATTATAAATCACCTTTATAGGAAGTCCACAGTTAATAGATCACAAATCGGTTTTAGGCTGCTGACAGGAGCCTTCTTAGGTGGTTATCATTACCTGTCCGGAGCCGAAAACTGGTTTGCGATCTATTATCTGTGGACTTTCAATAAAGGTGACTTATAAATTGCTGAATATTGCACCTTTTTACCAGGCAGGGCACCAGCACCTCGTTTCTTCTATCAGCATGGTGGAGAGATTGGCACTCTGCTTCAAAATTATTACCTCACATCCAATGTGTCTCTAAATAGACTTTACTCTTCTACATGAATGGACGATACTTTTTTTTTTTTACTTATTTTATCATTCTTTTGAAGTAGACCTTTCATTAAAATATTTTACATTTTATAACACTCGCCTTTCCTTAATCCGTGAACCCGTGCAGAATGTTTACTGTGGCCAGTAAAACATCAGATCTATGTCCAAATCTCCAGGAAGCTTAGTTTGTCTCATTCATGAGCTGATTATTTTTCTGGTGATTTGACCTTAGAGGACCTGCAACGCAAGGCTTATAAGATCATAGCTTGAGGAACTGGCAGTGGTATACTGTGTGCTTTCAAAGCATCGTGTTACTATAAGCCGTGTTGCCATAAGATACTTCATCACCTTGTATAGCGCTAACTCGGGCAGGAATGTTAGTTCTGTTTGCCTAGAGAAGTTTTATTATTTTGTACTTTTTGTGATGAAGTTAGTGTTCTGCAGTTGGACATTTGGCAGTATTGGCATTGGTCAATGTGACTGTACATAAAAAATATTACATGGATACTCAAACCATCTGACAAGGAGACTGGTAGTATGTAGTAAAACCTGCCTACCAAGTAGAGAACAACATGCTCCACAATGATGCTCCTTCATCTCTGTATATACTGCATAACTGCTGAAAAGTCCTAATTTGATTTTATCTAAAATAAAGGCAACTTTCTATTGTGCATTATGAATATCCTACTGTTTTGTGTCTTTAGGTCTTTCACAGACCCATGTGTCTCCATTGTGTAGCAAAGTCAGGTAGACTGGGTTAAATTCTAGCGATACATGTCTTAATTAGATGCAGATGGCTAGCTTTAAGAACCAGGAAATGGGTTCACCTTGTCTCAGTCTACTGGATGTGGAGCAGAGTGGAGTGTGTTGAAGCTGGTGAGTCACCAGCCAAAATGTGTGCTGTAGCTGGTAGAGACACAAGCAAGTGTTATCAGTTTGGCATATGTGAGTTATGTAGAGTACATCAGTTTGGCATACGTGAAATGTGTAGAGTGCATCAGGTTGGCATCAGTGATTTGTGTAGAGAGCATCCGGTTGGCATCACTGAGTTGTGTAGAGAGCATCAGGTTGGCATCGGTGAGTTGTGTAGAGAGCATCAGGTTGGCATCGGTGAGTTGTGTAGAGTGCATCAGGTTGGCATCAGTGAGTTGTGTAGAGAGCATCAGGTTGGCATCAGTGAGTTGTGTAGAGTGCATCAGGTTGGCATCGGTGAGTTGTGTAGAGTGCATCAGGTTGGCATCAGTGAGTTTTGTAGAGAGCATCCGGTTGGCATCAGTGATTTGTGTAGAGAGCATCCGGTTGGCATCAGTGAGTTGTGTATAGAGCATCAGGTTGGCATCGGTGAGTTGTGTAGAGAGCATCAGGTTGGCATAGGTGAGTTGTGTAGAGTGCATCAGGTTGGCATCAGTGAGTTGTGTAGAGTGCATCAGGTTGGCAACGGTGAGTTGTGTAGAGTGCATCAGGTTGGCATCAGTGAGTTGTGTAGAGAGTATCCGGTTGGCATCAGTGAGTTGTGTAGAGAGCATCAGGTTGGCATCGGTGAGTTGTGTAGAGAGCATCAGGTTGGCATCGGTGAGTTGTGTAGAGAGCATCAGGTTGGCGTCAGTGAGTTGTGTTGAGAGCATCAGGTTGGCATCAGTGAGTTGTGTAGAGAGCATGAGGTTGGCATCGGTGAGTTGTGTAGAGAGCATCAGGTTGGCATTGGTGAGTTGTGTAGAGTGCATCAGGTTGGCATCAGTGAGTTGTGTAGACTGCATCAGGTTGGCATCAGTGAGTTGTGTAGAGTACATCAGGTTAGCTTATATAAGTTGTGTAAGTCAGGAAAATAATTTAGTAGTCCTTGGATGTGAGGTACAGTTTGAAGCATTCTATTATATATTGGCTAGGTTTGCTGGGGGCAGGTGTTGCATCTCCAAGTGCTGCCCTTTCTTATCCCCCTTCTGTAACACACTTGGCACCTTTTTTGCAACCTTCCTTTCTTTGATGTTCGCAGGACCTCACCGGGGATATGTTGCCCTAGTACGATATGGGCATATTCAGTTCTGAAAGTATGGGGACCCACTCCTTCCTGACCTCCAAAGATTAGGTCCTTGATTACTACCTCCTGGAACTGAAGGTACATACTGGTCTGACCTGCACATCGTGATAGCACAAAAGAGCTATACATTGCCATCTGTCCAATTCACCACACCTTATCTTTCCAATGTCACTGTACTACTGAAGGACTTGATCAAAGAGATCAACTCCCCCCATGTTCTTGTTGTATCCCAGGGGACTGTCTGAGTTAGTGACCTGTGTAGCGGTGGGGGTGCTTCCATCACTATGTATGGTGGTCAAGAAAAGTGTTCCCTCTTGTCCTTGTACTTGACCACCAGCATGTTCTGGCTACATTGGGCTCTGCTCTCACCCTTTCTGAGCAGCTGTCCATTTAACGTCTTAGGGATGCCTCTCTGTGTTTTGCCGACAGTACTGAATACTGTGGTAGCTCATGCAGAGAGGGACTTATCGTTTATTCCAGCATCCCACTCTTTAACTACATATTGGTGATAACCTTGATTCAGAATTGGGTGCCCCAAATTTCACATAGTTTTCCCACTCACTCCCAGGCCAGGGGGACATTCAGGGGGTTGAGTCAGAGTGTCCTCCCCTTTGTAAACTCTAAACCTATGGGTGTTCCCCGAGGTACTCAAGCACAATTTAGTTTAATTCCATACCTGACCCTCTTACTGGGTAGTCATTGTCGGAATTTGAGCCTTCCCTTGAAGTGTATTAGGGACTAATCAACACAGATGTCTCTTTGGGGAATGTACCCCTCAGCAATCTTGTCGCTGAAGTGATCAATGACTGGCCAAACTTTGAAAAGTCGGTTAAAGTTGGGGTCATGTCGGGGAGGACACCTTGCATTATCCTTGTGATGCAAAAAATTTTGGATGGCGTCATCGCATTTATATTCAATATTGCCGAAGTTCTGGCTTCTTCACTAACCCCATATGAAAAACAGGGACCCAAGATGTCTTAATTTCTACTACACATACAGGGCTCAAATTAGAAAGTGAAGTAGTGGGGTTTTGGGCCAAAAATTGCTGGGCGTACAAATTTATCTCAGCCTCCATGAGGTCTTCAAAATCCTCAGAGAAAAAGACTTTGAAAATATATTTCTATGAACTAATCTAAACCAGTAGCAGCTAGGTAGCCAAATTGTGTTTAGTCTCTATGAGTAGCAGGTGCCTGGTCGGATCTGACATGCATTGTATCATCCAGCACAAAATAAAGAGGAATTGGTCCACATGTGCCTGATCTCTAAACTCTGGTACCACACTGGGCGAACTGGAATATCTATCAGCTAAGTAGCCTCTTTTACATTTAGCTCACTCCTGATGAACCTTTGAAAGGGGAAACACGTCGAGTGTTCTTCCAGAGCTTAGTCTCATGTTTTGATATATTTACCTGTGAGTGTTCTTCCAGAGCTCTCAGTTTCATATATTAACCTATTGCCTCTTATTAGGCGTGGAGCAATAACATCTTTCTACATGTTTGTAACGTTGTATTAATTTACTATTGTTTACTATATATGATTGCTAGACACCCCTCCTCTCAAATTTATTCACATTTCCTTTCTTCACCTCCTAGTGTGTCTATCCCTTGTGACCCACGTGGTCTTTGCTGACATCTTTAGGGAGAGGAGGGTCAGCCATCTGGAGCAGGGGCGCAATTCTCGTCACCAACTTAGGGTACGTGCCAACGCTGCGGATTCCAGTGCAGATTTGGCCGCGCGGATATTGTAAAATCCGCAGGTAAATCTGCAGGTCAAAAGACCTGCGGTTTTACTTGCGGATTGCTCTGCGGTTTTGCCCTGCGGTTTTTCATCTCAATGGAGGAGATGGCAAACCGCAGCGGAATCCGCAGAAAGAATTGACATGTCAATTCTTTCAGCGGTTTCAAAACCGCAGAAAAACCGCGCGGAAAAATCCACACCGTCTGCACTGCGGTTTTGTATTCCCATAGGGAATAATGGTACTGTACACCGCAGCAAAAACTGCTGCGGACCGGCAGCGGCCAAAACCGCTGCGGAACCGCAGCAGAATCCGCAGCGTGTGCACACCCCCTAAGAGTGCCAACCTCCGTTGTCAGGCATGGCACAGAAAGAGTGAATTTGTCCACCTTCACCTTCCAATGGTATTAATTTCACTGCCTATGCTATAGCACTATTGCACTTTATCCAATTATTAAGTGCAATAAACTTTATATCTACATCAATTTCCCATATAAAGATATAGATATTGCAGTGCGAACAAGGCCAACCCTCGGCCACAGTCGCATCCCTACAGGCTGACTATACATTTTTTTTCTCCTTCCCCCATCCTATATAGGGTGACACAGGGATAGAAGGGTCAGCCTTCAGTGACCAGGGGCGCCAGTGCGCAGGTCCTAGGGTACCAACCTCCGCTGAAAGGCAGGACCAGACGAGCAATCAGATAGGTTCAGGCACCTCCTGGGTCCTATTTCTTCTTAATGGTGATAGTCGTCTCTCTTTTTTATCTATATCACTAACTTAAGGATAAGTCAAGACTATAATAAAGATTGTATTTTAATAAGTACAGAATTTAACACAGTGATTTAATCAAAGTGTTTATATTCAATATAGTAGCAAAATTGTGTTTAGTCTCTATGAGTAGCAGGGACCCAGACAGATCTGAAGGCACGAGAACCGCTGCCCTAGGACTGTCCAGAAAAGAGTTATGATCTTTCATAGGTTTTGGGAAATTTATCTCCAAACCACCAGGGGAGGGGATTTAGCTTCAGCCCAGAGGGCAGGAGAGGAGTGACCCAGAGTGTTAAATGATTGTGTGAAGCATATCCTATGTCTTAGGCTATGTGCACACGTCTGGAATTTCCGCGGGAATTCCAGAATTCCATGCCGCGGGAAATACGCGAGAAATACACATTTTTAATTTCCACGTATTTCCCGCGAAAAAATAGCATTTTGCAAGCGTAATGAGCTTGCAGAATACTAGCATTTTCCAAGCGATCTGTAGCATCACTTGGAAAACTGATTGACAAGTTGGTCACACTCGTCAAACATAGTGTTTGACAAGTGTGTGTGACCATCTGTTTACTATTGAGGCTGCCTATATAGCATCAGTAGTAAAAAGATCTAATGTTAAAAATAACAAAACAAATAAAAAATCGTGTTTTTCTCACCTTCCGGCATCCCGCGCAGCGTCCCCGATCCTCGCGATGCTCCCGGCAAGTCCCGTTCCCAGGGTTGCCTTCCGACAATGACCTTTGCTGACGAGATCGCTACGTCATCAAAGGTCATTGTTGCAAGGCATCGCTGGGACCGGAAGATGCCATGAGCATCGCGCAGGCCTGGAGACGTTGCGTGTGACGCCGAAAGGTGAGAAGATCACGATTTTTTATTTTAATTCTTTTTTTACACAGGGATATGGTACCCAGAGCCTGGAGGAGAATCTCCTCTCCTCCAGACCCTGGGTACCATCCACAAATTTTCCGCTTACTTTTCACATGGTTGGCATAGCCACATGCGGAAAGTAAGCGGAACAATGCAATGCTATGTGTGCGGAATCCTCACGATTCTGCGAAAATAATGAGCATGCTGCATATTTTTCCACGATGCGATTCCGCCGCGGAAAAATCCACAGCATTAGCACAGCATTGCAGAATCCCATAGGATTACATGGGATGCTTTTTTTTGCATTTTCACGGCAATTTTGCAAGTTAAAAAACGCCTTATTCTCTGAGGAGTTTGTGACAACACATAGTGTGAGGAGTCACACACAAAGGGGACCACAAGCCTCTCATGTGGAAACCCCTACCCCACAATTCTGGCCTTTCATCTAACTGGTAACTAACCATATGTTCTGCTTACATCTTTTGTAATACAACTATTGTATTTGCATATCTGACCATTTTTCCTTATAGATTGTAAGCCTGTGAGCAAGGCCCTCATTCCTCTTGGTATCTGTTTTGATCTATGTGTCTATTGCTGTGCTGTAATGTCTATTGTCTGTAGAAGTCCCTTCTATAATGTAAAGTGCTGTGGAATATGTCGGCGCTATAGAAATAAAATTATTATTATTATTATTATTTATTATTATATATGTATAACCAGTGTGTATATAGTGTATTATCTAGTGTTCCCTTTAGGTGATTAAATATGTTAAATTATATATAATTTAACCTTGGGCTGCTCTTTTATCTCGATCCACGCTTCTGTTGCTCGGCTTAATTTCACAAGTTCCCGGGGCTGGTTTCTGGCCTGATATAACCCTGTTAATGGACCAGGCATATATCGAACGAGGAACTGGTGGCAGTCCTAACGGGCTCATAAGGTTCTGTTTCACTGGTGCTAGTGAAAGGGGCCTCTCAGCCTGTGAGGGTTGTGGGTGAATGTGGTGCCACATCAGTGACTGTGTGGGCCACCTTCTCTCACTCCTTGTGCCTCCCTGGGCGCGAGTGGACAGGGGGGTGTCTGTGTAAAACTGTGCTAAGCTGTCCCCAGGGGGGTGCGGAGACCTTACCACGTGATCCCGCTGACTAAATATTGACCTCAAGCGGGGTGGCGAGGTGTGAATCCTTTATGTTCATCGCAAAAAGGTAAACCAGGCACAAAGACAAAACAGGGATAACAGAAAACCTCAATCATACTAAAGCACTAACCAA
Source organism: Dendrobates tinctorius (assembly GCF_039654945.1). NCBI lineage: Eukaryota > Metazoa > Chordata > Amphibia > Anura > Dendrobatidae > Dendrobates > Dendrobates tinctorius. The sequence goes on along the minus strand of NW_027361684.1, from coordinate 8,005,690 downwards.
CAATAGTGAGGAGGATAGGGACTGGGTGGAATAAACTAAGTGGGAAAAGGGACCAGGAGATACACATACAGTACTTACAACACTAAGCTACAGAACACCACAACTTTAACTACTTACCTTTAGCACATAGCACAGGAAAACAAATCTCCAACAGCAACAACAAACTCCTATTCAGCTCAGCATCTAAGAGAAAGTAATCAGAGTTTTCACTGGCAGGGCAGAGAGGGTCTGGCCAGGTTTTATAGAAAGGGTAATGGACCCAATCAGAAGCAGCTGTAATGGAGCTGTAGGTTTTTGACCAGCATAGAAAGGGTCATTAACTTCTTCAGCACCAAAGGAAACCAAATTCATTTAATATGGGATCCAAATACACAGGCTAAAATGCAGTGATCTTCTACCCCCAGATCTCCCAGGTTGGCGTGACACATGTGACCGAACCGCCCCTTGTACTGTACAGAGCAGCAAACCATATGATATCTGTACAGAGCAGCAAACCATATGATATATGGGAATCGATTATTATTTACGCTACTAAAATTCTAAATTGTCATCAACAATAACCGGTGGCAGCGGTAAAGGTTCCACAGGCGCATTTTTTGAGCAAAGACCTCTGAAAAATATTATTGATCTGGAGAGTCGGCGAAAAGCCTACCGGGTTGATTATGGCGACCACCTTATAAAAGGACAAATAAACTAGAACCTAATTTCCATGAAGGAACCTTCAGTTTAATATTTTTGGTGAATAGCCATACTAAATCATTCACCCTCAGGTCCGGACCTGACATTTGTTTCTTATCAGCCATACATTTGTATTTGTCCCCATGATCTTTAAATTATTCTGAAAACATTCCCACACAGATGATTCCTCCCAGATTCAACTTTACTGAAGGTACAGAATTCTGGATGGTAATCATATGCGCAAAAAAATGGCGACTTACCAGTAGACTCACTACTAGATTGTTTAAAGCAAACTCAGTCAGTGGTAGGAAAGAAGACCAATCCTCTTGGTTATCTGACACAAATCATCTGAGGTCAATTTCCAAACTTTGGTTTTGTCGTTCAGTCTGGCCATTAGTTTGAGGATGGAAAACTGAAGAAAAGGATAGATGCATCCTTAAATGAGCACAAAATGCCCTCCAAAATTTAGATACAAACTGGATCCCCCGATCTGACACCACATCTGAAGGAACCCCGTGAATCTTCACAATCTCAGTGATAAACACCTGAGCTAGTGTCTTTGTGTTAGGGAGAGCAAGTAAAGCAATAAAGTGCGCCATTTTATTTTTTTACTCAATTATATAGCGCTATTAATTCCCCAGTGCTTTACAGACATTATTGGCACTGTCCCGATGGGACCACAATCTAAATTCCCTAGCAGTATGTCTTTGGAATGTAGGAGGAAACCAGAGTACCCGAGGAAACTACAGTATTTAAAAAGGAACAGGAGGACTACAGGAGTTTTTTCTTATAAAATTAGAAAAGTCTTTATTTAAATGTCAAAAAACTACATACAAAACACACAGATAAAAAGTGAATGTGCTCAGATGCCAAAAGAAAGGGACTATGGACCTCTATACAAAATGCATATCTTAACAGTTCGTATGTATCATACTGATATATATCACTGAGTAAGAAATCCCCCCGCAGCAAGATATATAAGAGTTATACAGCAGTAGATCTATATATATATATATATATATATATATATATATATAAAACTGAATATATGTATGTGTGTATCACCAACCAATCACGAAGCATCTTTCATTTCACCAGAGCTGTTCAAAAAAAAGCTGAGCTGTGATTGGTTGCTATGAGCAACAGTTTTCCTTGCAACCAATCACTAAGCATCTCTCATTTCATCAGAGCTGGTTAAAAGAAGCTGAGCTGTGATTGGTTGCTATGGCAAGTTTTCCCACTTGACAACACCTCAGCAGACACTGACATGGTGGGAGAAATCTAGCATCCCTGGGAACATAAGCTCCCAGCCATTGTCTGCCCCCAGAAAGGAGCAGCGAGCACATGACAGAAATGAATCCCCCCTCCCATCACACATCCGCCATACCAAACCGTCAAAGTGTGAAAAAACGGATCCGTTGCAGATTTGCAAAAAACTGATGCACCGTATCCGGTTTTTGGACGGATCCGTCGCAGCAGCCAGAGTATGAAATTTAAAGGAACAGAACTCTGGAAAAGGGGAGAGAGAGAGACCCCAGGGTATCTTAAAGGGATCATTGGTATGGAAGTTAGGGCAAATCCACACTGCGCTTTGGTACTGACCCCAGGCCTTTCTTAAATGGATCTCCAGAATGGAAGTCAGTGCAATTGCCTTCAAATGCTCTGGTACTGACCCCAGGCTCTCTTAAAGGGTTCTCCTATATGGAAGACAGGGCAAATCCCTCAGCGCTCTGATTCTGACCCCAGAGTTCTATCAAAGGGATCATTGGTACGCAAGTAAGGGCAAATTCACTCAGCGCTCTGGTTCTGATCCCAGGCTCTCTTAAAGAGATCCCCGGTATGGAAGTTGGGCCAAATCCACTCAGAGCTCTTGTTCTGACCCCAGGCCTCTCTTAAAGGGATCACCGGTATGGAAGTGAGGGCAAATCCACTCTTTGCTTTGGTACTGACCCCAGGCCTCTCTTAAAGGGATCTCTGGTATGGAAGTAAGGGCAAATCCACTCTGCGCTTTGGAACTGACCCCAGGCCTCTCTTAAAGGAATCCCCAGTATGGAAGTTAGGACCATTCCACTCAGTGCTCTGGTTCTGACCCCAGACTGACGGGATGATGTGGGATATTAGGGGTAGTAGTCCGGTGGCTTTGGCTGATGGGATGATGTGGGATATTAGGGGTAGTAGTCCGGTGGCTCTGGCTGATGGGATGATGCGGGATATTAGTGGTAGTTGTCCGGTGGTTCTGGCGAACGGGATGATGTGGGATATTAGTGGCAGTTGTCCGGTGGCTCTGGCAGACTGGATGATGCGGGATATTAGAGGTAGTAGTCCGGCGGCTGTGACGGGATGATGTGGGATATTAGTGGTAATTGTCCTGTGGCTCTGGCTGACGGGATGATGTGGGATATTAGGGGTAGTAGTCTGTTGGCTTTGACGGGATGATGTGGGATATTAGGGGTAGTAGTCTGGTGGCTCTGGCTGATGGGACGATGTGGGATATTAGGGGTTGTAGTCCGGTAGCTCTGGCTGAAGGGATGATGTGGGATATTATAGTGAATGTGGCTATGCGGAGTGGGCGGGGCTCTACACTCAGCTTTATATATATATATATATAGATATAATCATTATGATTTGTTATAACTAACCGTAGTTAGTTACTATGCCCGGGCAGCGCCGGGCTCTTCAGCTAGTCTTATAATAAAATCCCAAAGCCCCAAGACAATAGTGGGGCCACTGTAAAGTAACAGGGGATCATATGTCGGTAACTGCCTCTCCTTTTTTTCTCCAGTATTGCTTTATCCCATCATGCATTGAATGCCCCTTACTAGGACGCTATCAGGAGAAACATGGAGGAGAAAAGCACAATGCCTAATGTTTCTTACCCAGTGCGGTATTCAAGGCCCGGTCCAAACGGGTTTGTGTTGGGACCGGGCCTTGAATACCGCACTGGGTAAGAAACATTAGGCATTGTGCTTTTCTCCTCCATGTTTCTCCTGATAGCGTCCTAGTAAGGGGCATTCAATGCATGATGGGATAAAGCAATACTGGAGAAAAAAAAGGAGAGGCAGTTACCGACATATGATCCCCTGTTACTTTACAGTGGCCCCACTATTGTCTTGGGGCTTTGGGATTTTATTATAAGATCTACTGCTGTATAACTCTTATATATCTTGTTGCGCGGGGATTTCTTACTCAGTGATATATCAGTATGATACATACGAACTGTTAAGATATGTATTTTGTATAGAGGTCCATACCCTTTCTTTTGGTGTCTGATTGAGCACATTCACTTTTTATCTGTGTGTTATGTATGTAGTTTTTTTTACATTTAAATAAAAACTTTTGTAATTTTATAAGAAAAAACTCCTGTAGTCCTCCTGTTTCTATATGACATTTGCAGTGGAGTTAATGTTTCTGTTAAGGCACAGTAGATTTGTGCATAACATACAATGAGTCTGTTTTTTTGTACAATAATAGTATTTAAAAAGGAGTTGTCCAAGATATGGACATCGCCTTAACAACAAATTTACAATATTTAACTGAAATATGCATCTGGTATAAAATATCCATTTTTAAAACTTTGTATCATACCAAAACACTAACAAATTGATTACTATGTGATGATATTCTACCAAATATCAAGTGCAAAAGATGGAAGGTTAGCTTCCGTACGTGTCCTTGTGTGATGTGTAATTTAGTGGCCAGATGCTGTGTAGATCATCACCTTCAGTTTATCTGTCTCATCATTGTCACTGTATTTGGAAGGTTGCAGAAATTGAGCTGACTGCAAAAAAAAAATTCCTGCAAAAGCAACATCTGAAACCAATTTCCTGTTCCCTTCCATTTTAAGATCATAACTGTTTTGTCTAGAATAAGTGAACTTCTTCGTTGTAGTTTACTTTGTGGTATCACTAAATTAGTATTTCACTTTGATATTACCAGTTTTCTTATAAATGTTGTGCCATCTGTGGACATCACCTATCTTGTTAAATCTTTGTTAAACCTTTTTGGTGAGTTGGTCTGTTTTGTGGACCTTTTGCCTATTTTAAAATACTTTGTATTAGAATTTGCTCCCTTGTCCAATTTTTAAGGCTGATTAATGGTTTGCACCTTGTGGGAACCCTCTTTATTTTTTTCTTATGAAATCTTCTCTTTATGGTAGGCTTGGATACTGAAACACTTACCGTACTTCCTGGAGAGTGATCTTCACTTGGGTGTATGTTGTGAAGGTTTTCCTTTTTTACCATGGAAAGGATTCTGCGATCATCCAACCACTGTTGTCTTCCGTGGACGTCCAGGCAGTTTTGAGTTCCCAAGCTTATCAGCGTGCCCTTTTTTTTTTTTTTGCAGAATATACTAAACTGTTGACTTGGCTAACATTTCTGCTATCTCTCTGTTGGATTTCTTTTTTTTCAGACTAATGATGGTTTGTTTCTCTTCCATTGAGAGTTCCTTTGACCGCTTTTTGTGGGTTCACAGCAACAGCTTCCAATTGCAAATGCCAAAACTGGAATCAGCTCCAGACCTTTCAGCTGCTTAATTGATGATGAATTATAACAAGGGAAGAGCTCATGCAGCCCATTAAAGAGCTTTTGAGATCATTGTCCAATTACTATTGATCCATTTAAAAAGAGGCAGATGCATATTAAATAGCTGTCATTCCTGAACACTTACTCTAATTAGGATGTGAATATCCTCAAATTAAAGCCAAGAGTCTGCACTTTAAACCCATATTGATTATATAACTGTATCTTGAATATATATTTGGTAAACCGCTAAAATGCCAAAACTTGTGTCACTGTCCAAATACTTCTGGGCCTAACTGTATGTCCTCCTTTCCCAGAGAATGCTCTATTTTCTGATAACATTTCTTTTTCTTCCCTCCCCTTTATCCTCTGATACCTGCTTTCTTAGTGTAATTTCTTACCCTATTTGACTGGCAGATGATTCAATTTATTAAAAGCCGTACCATTGCCCCATGGACAGTTTTATTTTTTTTTCGGTCTTCCAGGTGATCTGTCACATTTCTTCATTTTTTATTTTTATTGTATTTTTTATTTATATTTTTTCTACACACACTGGTATGTCTTCCTCGTTCTCGTGATATTTTTGAAAAAAACGAAAACCTCAACAATAAAAAATTGTAAGAAAATAGATTTTTTTATTTTCTAAAAAAGCCTCACTTTCACCCTTTGGCTAGATCGAGTAATGCAGCTTTCAAGTGAGGGACAGACATTTCTGTGGGAAATAAGTGGAGCCTTTTTCTAATCCTGAACAAGTTGTGCATTATACTATATGGAGGACTATGAGGAGTAGTATAGTATAATGCACTCCATAGTCCTCAATGTAGTATAACACACTCCCCATAGTCCTCCATATAGTATAATGCATTCTCCGTAGTCCTCCATATAGGATTATGCACTCCATAGTCCTTCATATAGTGTGTGGAAGGCTATGTGAGGGCTATTATATTTGGAGGGCGATGTGGGATCCTTTATACTGTATGTAGCCAATGGTACAGTGTGAAGGTTTGTGTGGAGTTCATCATACTGTGTGTAGGGGCCATTATACCGTGTGGAGAGGTGTGGGGCCATTATACTGTATTTAGACCCATTATACTGCATGGAGGGCTGTGTGGATGTCACAGTGGGGAGGGGATCATACTGTGTTGGAGTCACCATACGTTTCTGGTAAAGTTTAGGGGTGGTGTACAGTAGGGTAATTATACTGTGCATGTGGAGGGTACTGTGGAAGAATTCACTGGGGGGGGTATCTTACAGTGTTTGTGGGGCACTTTTGTTGACATCATACATTATGTGTGCAATGAAAGGGGAATCTAGGGCTCCAGCAGTAGGAAAATTACTTTGAAAAGGCTGCAAAGTTGTGAGATATGCTCTTCTGTGGCCCCACTGAATTTTATTTTATTTTATTTTGGTGAAAGCTGGGGCCAAATAAGACCTTATACTATGGGGCCCCATGATTTCTGTATACACCCTTGCTCATAGGACATTTTGTGTCACATAGTCATCCACATGGTCCCCTTTCTCTTTTTCCCAGGCATCCTTTGCTATGAATTACAATGAGAACCTTCCTTTCAGCCCTTTTACTGTAGAGAAACATACGTGAATTTATGGTGATAGAATGTGAAACATCTGGGATTAGAGGCATAATGTTTATATGTGCATTCTGGACATACTTGAACATTTACATAAATTTATGGTCTATATGGTTTCTGGGCATTTTTTATTATTTTTGTTAAGCTGAGAAATGTGGCATCCTGAGAAGTTAAATTAGCAAGACACAGATGAGAAAGTCAATATAACCCCCCGCCTTCTTTCGTTTCATAAGAAATTCATGCAGCTGGAAGTCGAGGAAATATTAGGTATTAGATATACAAAAACTGACCATTGTTCACATCTCTGGACATACATTTTAAATCATAAAAATTTCCTATCATTTTTGGTAACTTTTCACAATAAGCTGCCATGTGTACAAGAGAAAATTACTTTATTTTTTGCCATTAAATTATTTCCATCTTGCTTTTCTCCTTCGTCTCATTGGGGGACACAGATACTGTGGGTGTATGCTTCTGCTGCTAGGAGGCTGACACTAAGTGAAAAAAAGAGGTTAGCTCCTCCTCCGCAGTATACACCCTCTCCCCTATTGCGGGCGGAAATCAGTTTTTTGCTTAGTGTCCTATGGAGGCACACACAGTCTGGATCTCTCCAGTCTATTTTTTTCTAGTTTACTATGAAGATGAGACAGGGGCGACGGATCCTATTGAAAGGATCCGATCTCCCCAAACCATCAATGGGCGAGCACGCGCTGAGTATAGTCTCCACGTATACTTTCCCGCACCGAGGGACATATCTGGGACTTTTCCCCAGACTTCTATTTTTGTTTGTTATTTTATGAAGATGAGACAGGGGCAACGCATCCTATTGAAAGGATCGGATTTCCCCAAACCATCAACGGGCGAGCACGTGCGAGTGTCCCTCCACGTATCCTTTCCCGCGACGTGGGACATTATACCAGACTTAGCCCTGTCCACCCCTCGATATTGAAACCATGGGCTTGCACAGAGGCACAAGACTAGTCTGTGCGGCCCCCACTGCTCCACCAACGCTAGACGGCGGTGCTGCAAGGTGGCGGACGGTCCCTCTCCTCACCCCCTGAAGGGGTTAGATGGAGCTAGGGTGCCTGCACCATCCTGTTTTTTATCAAAGACCCCCTCACATACCTGCGCTAAGGCTGAAGAGGATCATCGGTGAGGAGAGGGTCGGGGAGGGCTCCTGCGAAGATTTCGGGCTGGAGCCCACAGCCGCAGAAGGCGGCGTCCACTAGCATACAAGAGAAGGACTGGATCCGTCAGGACAAGAATGCTGCGCCGGTCAGTAGCGCCATTTTTTGGTACCGCGCCCCCCCCACCCCGGTCGGGTAGGGGAAAAATTGAGGCTGCGACTTCGGCCAGAGCTAGGCCGCGGCCAGAAGTTCCGCCCTCGGGGCCGTGTGTCACTTCTGGCAGCCCGCACTCGGCGGCGGAAAAAAAAAAAAAGATCGAGGCCCCGACTTCGGCGCACGATTTAAAGTAAGCATCCAGGTCGGGGGGGCGCAGGACTGGGGTAAGGGCTGCCCGAGAGGCCATGCTAGGGAAAAATGAGGAGCTACCTCTTCCCCATATCCCCATCAGCGGACAGATACACCATGTCCGAAAAAAAGCAAAGACGCACACGTTCTTTTACGCGGCATTCATCTCTTGTTGGACTGCGTTTCTGCGGGCACAGAGCAGCGTTTATGCGAACCTTGCGAATCCAAACGCGCCCAGGAGCCCTCCCCTGCGACCGCGACTAATGTGTCAAATCCCCCGGAGTGGGCCCGATCACTGTCACAGTACATGGTGTCGCTTACGAGAGCAATAGAATCCCTTTAAGCCCCAGATAGGGGCAGGGACAGTGTCGCCGCCTTTAGAGGGAACATTCACCTCACAGGAGCCTCCGGCCTGCAGGGGCCGCCCTCACTCCAGGCAGACCCGGGGGAAACAAATCCACACGGTGTCGCCCAGTCCATCCGGTGCCTTTGGCATCCGTAAGATCTGTGTCATGATCTCAGTGCAGGTTTGACTCGCACACGTGGGGTTAATGTCTGGAACCAGTGCTGATGACTGGCATTTCTGGGGTTAAAGGTTGTGATCCCGATGCAGGCTTACCTGCACACCTGGGGCTATGATTGTGGCCTCTCCCTGGTTCTGGGAGAGGCTTCTTATAGCCTCAGGAAGCTCCCATCCCCCGTCAGTTATACTTTCGCCCTTGGCATTGTGTGGTGACCCCTGAGTGTGTTTGTGCTGTGTTCTGGTTACTTGATTCTCTGTGTATGACTCGGTCTGTTCCCTGGATATCGCTTTGGATTCTGCCTGGTACCTCCTATGTCTGTTTGATTTTGATCTCTGCTTGGCCCTGATTATCTGCTCTGTCTCATCCCTGGTACTGTACTGTGATCCTGTGTATGACCTTTGGCTTTGTCTGACCTCCCGTCTGTTTATCCCTCCTGTGCCTCGTTTGCCCGTACTGTTGTGACCTCCGATTTGCCTGACTCAGAGTTGTTGTATGGTGTCCTGTCATATCTGAAAGCAGGACGCTAAGTCACGCCCCCTTACAGTCACATGACCATAGGTCCTGTGCCAGCTTGTTCATTTTCAGTGTCCGCAGGTCCCGTGCCTCTTTACTTTCCAGCGCTGACTGGACCCTGACACTATTAGTTGAAGCACGCTTTGTCACCTCTGCTGCCCTGCTCCCCAGGTAACTCTTAGCACTGCTTCTGTACTCAGGACACGCGCACTGGCTCTATGAGCAAGTGTAGTGCGGTGTCTCTGACATTATAACTGACCGTTTCAGTTTTTTGTTTTTTTTTTCTCTGAAGAAAAAAAAAAATGTGTGTGTTATCCTCATGGATCCCATACAAGCCTTGGCTGATCAGGTCAAGCACCTGACCCAAATGTTCCATAAGCTCAATGTGGAACAACGCACGATGGCCCAGACCCAGCAACAGTTGGTGGTTACTGTGCAGGGGGCTGCCGATGCAGGGGCTTCTGGTTCTGGGGGTAGGGATGTGTCCTTAGCATCCCCCGAATCTCCAGTCAAATTACCAGACCTTTTCTCAGGGGATAAAAAGGAATTCAGGTCTTTCAGAGAAGGATGCAAGCTTTTTTTTTTCTCTAAGGCCCCGCTCCTCCGGGGATGAGTTCCAGAGGGTGGGGGTCATTATTTCCCTACTTCGGGGGGGCTCCGCAAGCATGGGCTTTCTCTCTGTCTTCCTCTGCTCCTGAACGTATGTCAGTGAACGCATTCTTTGAGGCCCTCGGGCACATTTATGATGAACCTGACCCAGTGCGATTGGCAGAGGACATGTTGATGAGTGTCTGTCAGGGGAAACACTCAGCTGAGTGGTTTTGTTCTGAGTTCCGCCGCTGGGCGGCAGAGGTCTCTTGGAGCGACGCCGCACTCCGAGGACTCTTTCGCAGAGGCTTGTCCGAGCGGCTGCAGGATGCCTTGGTGTTACATCCCCCACCTAACTCTCTCGAGGACGCCATGACCCAGGCCGTCCGGATGGACCGCAGGCTGCGGGCCAGAGGGGTGATGCAGGTGGATACTCCATTATTCCCCAGTGGAAAAGAGATTGCCCCTGAGCCCATGGATGTAGGCGCCCTCTCCCTGAAGTATATGGAGAGGAAACGCCGGAAGGACAAGCAGTTATGCTTTTACTGCGGTAAAACGGGACATTGGAAAAGGGAGTGCCCGAATTGCCCGTCTTCAAACCCGGTCGGCGGGAAACGACTAGGTCTGGGTAGTCAACGGGGAGGCTGCTCAGACAGGTACCATTTTCCTCGTTTTCTAAAGTAGTACTGCCTGTGCAACTGTTTGTAGATGGTAGTTCTTTTTCCTCTACAGCCTTCGTGGACTGCGGATCATCTATTAATCTTATTGACTCCCAATTGGTCACGCACTGCAAGATAGGGACAGTTAGGCTCAAGGTTCCGATCAAGGTGATGGCCATTGACTCATCTCCCCTCACTAAGGAGGGAATTCGCTTTATGTCTGATGTGTTTTCGCTCAGAGTGGGCGCTACTCATGTGGAAAACATAAGTTGTTTTGTGCTGGACAATCTACCTGCAGGGTTGGTGTTGGGCATGCCCTGGTTACAACACCATAACCCAGTTATTAACTGGAAAACGGGGGAGATTGTACAATGGGGGTTTAATGATTTTGAGTTATGTGATAAATCCGCACTGCTGGTTGAACCTGTTAAATCTGTGTCTGTATCATCTGTCGAGCTGGAAGGTATTCCGGAATGCCTGAAGGACTTCGAAGATGTATTCTCCGAAAGCGAGGCCGAGACGTTACCGCCACATAGACCCTTTGACTGCGCTATTGAGCTGGTCCCGGGGGGGCTAAATTACCCAAAGCCCGTCTGTTTAATTTGTCCGGTCCTGAGTGCTTGGCTATGAAGGAGTACATTACTGAAAGTCTGCACAAAGGACACATACGTCCTTCAGTCTCACCTGTGGCGGCTGGTTTCTTTTTTGTAAAGAAAAAAGATGGCGGGTTACGTCCCTGTCTCGACTTCCGGGAGCTTAATCAAATTACTGGACGGAATACTTACCCCCTTCCGTTGATTCCCGATTTATGTAACCAACTATCAGGGGCAAAGTGGTTTTCTAAACTGGACCTTTGGGGGGCATATAATTTGATAAGGGTCCGAGAGGGGGGTGAATGGAAAACCGCGTTCCTCACGACCGAGGGACTATTTGAAAATTTAGTCATGCTGTTTGGTCTTACCAACGCCCCTGCCATATTTCAGAATTTCATCAACGTGGTATTCTCGGATCTCATTGGTCGTTTTGTCGTTATCTACTTAGATGATATTTTGATATATTCCCCCGACAAGTATTCTCATTTGGAACATGTACGAACTGTGCTCCAAAGGCTGAGAGAAAATCATTTGTATGCCAAATTGGAGAAATGTGTATTCTGTGTACAAGAGTTGTCCTTTTTGGGGTTAATTGTATCCGGTGAGGGTTTTCGCATGGACCCCAAGAAGGTGCAGGCCATTGCGGATTGGGTGCAACCCTGAGATCTTAAGGGTCTTCAGCGCTTCTTGGGGTTCGCCAATTATTACCGCAAATTTATCCGGGGGTTTTCACAAGTGGTCAAACCTCTCACGGATCTAACATGCAAAGGTGCGGATGTGAGAAATTGGTCCTCACTCGCAAAAGAGGCCTTTGCGACGCTGAAAAAATGTTTTATGTCTGCTCCTGTGTTAGTGCATCCAGATCCGTCCAAACCATTCGTCGTGGAAGTGGACGCCTCTGAGGTGGGGGTGGGGGCGGTGTTGTCCCAAGGGCCTGCCACTCTAACCAACCTCAGGCCATGTGCTTTCTTTTCCAAGAAGTTCTCTGCTGCGGAAGAAATTACGACGTAGGCAATAGAGAGCTTCTTGCGGTCAAATTGGCGTTTGAAGAATGGAGGCACTTTTTGGAGGGGGCCAGTCACCCGGCTACGGTGATCACGGATCACAAAAATTTGTCGTACATTGAGTCTGCTAAAAGACTAATGCCCAGACAAGCCTGTTGGTCACTTTTTTTTTCCCGTTTTCAGTTTACGATTACATTTCGTCCAGGGTCTAAGAATGTCAAGGCTGACGCCTTATCACGCAGTTTTCAGCCGGTGTCGCCCCCTGAGTCACCGTCCTCCATTCTTCACCCTGGGGTTGTGATAGCAGAGGTCTCATCTGAATTGGAACGGGAGATTCAGGGGGCCCAGTCGCAGGCCTCGGCGGCCAAGCCGGAGGGGAAGTTGTTTGTCCCAGAGCAACTTCGCCTGAAACGCTTGCAGGAGTTCCATGAATCCAAGCTGAGTGCTCACCCTGGTATTTCAGCCACACGTCTGGCGGTGGCTAGGATCTTTTGGTGGCCTACCCTTGGTTCGGACATAAAAAAATTCATTGCTGGTTGTGGGGTCTGCGCTCATTCTAAAAGCTCTCATAGCCGGCCGGCAGGGGAGCTGATACCCTTGGCAGTGCCCGAAAAGCCATGGACTCACTTATCCATGGATTTTGTTACCAATCTCCCTCCATCTAAGGGTAATACAGTGGTATGGGTAGTGGTGGACAGGTTTTCTAAACAGGCTCATTTCGTACCCCTGTCCGCACTACCGTCAGCTGAGACGCTGTCCAGGTTGTTTGTGCATCATGTGATCCGGTTGCATGGGGTACCCCTGAATGTGGTGTCTGATCATGGTGTGCAGTTTGTGGCTAAGTTTTGGCGTGCTTTCTGCAAAAAATTAGGTATGTCTCTGTCCTTTTCGTCTGCATACCATCCTGAGAGCAATGGGCAGACGGAGCGCACTAACCAGTCCCTGGAACAGATCCTCAGGTGTCTAACCTCTGCTAGACAGAATGACTGGTGCGATGCACTGCCGTTGGCTGAATTTGCCTTCAATAGTCGGGTGAGTCAATCCACTGGTAGGTCCCCTTTCTTGATTAACTATGGGTTCAGTCCTCATTTTGGTGAGTTTTCTCGTCTGGATTCGGGGTGCCCCGGGGCTGAGGACTCTGTTCAGCGGTTAAAAGATACATGGGCAGAAGTCCAGCGGCGTATATCCAGGTCTCAAGGCAGGTATAAGTTTTTCACGGACAGGAAACGAACACCTGGTCCCACGTTTCAGGTTGGAGAGAAAGTTTGGCTCTCCACGCGAAACATTAAGTTAAAGATTCCGTCAGCCAAGTTAGGACCCAAATTCATTGGCCCGTACAAGATTGTGGAAAAAATCAATCCAGTGGCGTATAGGCTGTGCCTTCCACCCTCTTTCAAGATCCCTAACGTCTTCCACAAATCTCTACTGAAACCTTTTGAAGCATTCCGGGGAGACTCCGAGTCTGCTGCTCCTCCTGTTTTGATCGAGGGGCAGGTGGAGTACGAGGTTGGTCATATCGTAGATTCCAGGTTGGTACGGCGGTCGGTACAGTACCTGGTTCATTGGAAGGGGTATGGACTCGAGGACAGGTCCTGGGTACCGGCCCGGTTGATGCATGCTGATCGCCTGGTACGGGCTTTCCATGCTAAGTACCCGGGCAAGCCTGGGGGTCCAGAGGCCCCCCGTTGAGAGGGGGGTACTGTCATGATCTCAGTGCGGGTTTGACTCACACACGTGGGGTTAATGTCTGGAACCAGTGCTGATGACTGGCATTTCTGGGGTTAAAGGTTGTGATCCCGATGCAGGCTTACCTGCACACCTGGGGCTATGATTGTGGCCTCTCCCTGGTTCTGGGGGAGGCTTCTTTTAGCCTCAGGACGCTCCCATCCCTGTCAGTTATACTTTCGCCCTTGGCATTGTGTGGTGACCCCTGAGTGTGTTTGTGCTGTGTTCTGGTTACTTGATTCTCTGTGTATGACTCGGTCTGTTCTCTGGATATCGCTTTGGATTCTGCCTGGTACCTTATATGTCTGTTTGGTTTTGATCTCTGCTTGGCCCTGATTATCCGCTCTGTTTCATCCCTGGTACTGTACTGTGATCCTGTGTATGACCTTTGGCTTTGTCTGACCTCCCGTCTGTTTATCCCTCCTGTGCCTCGTTTGCCCGTACTGTTGTGACCTCCGTTTTGCCTGACTCTGAGTTGTTGTATTGTGTCCTGTCATATCTGAAAGCAGGACTCTAAGCCACGCCCCCTTACAGTCACATGACCATAGGTCCTGTGCAAGCTTGTTCATTTTCAGTGTCCGCAGGTCCCGTGCCTCTTTACTTTCCAGCACTGACTGGACCCTGACACTAATAGTTGAAGCACGCCTGGTCACCTCTGCTGCCCTGCTCCCCAGGTAACTCTTAGCACTGCTTCTGTACTCAGGACACGCGCACTGGCTCTATGAGCAAGTGTAGTGTGGTGTCTCTGACAATCTGCTTCTCGCTGCCCGTCACCAGTGGTTGATAGCGAGCAGACCTCAGATTGCGACTCAGACGAGCCCATTGACCTGGACACTCCAGAGTCACGTGAAACGGTGGACAGCCTCATAGAAGCCATCAATTAGACCCTGGGGATTGAGGATGATACCGCAGCGGCTGCGGAGCATAAAGGGCATGTAAACGAGTGAAGCGGCCGCACAGAATTTTTTCCTCTCACCCTGAGTTTGAGGACATAGTACAGCGGCACAGAGAACGTCCAAAAGGGCGTTTTTCTTGGGTTAAAGGGCACTCGAAACGCGTTATCCGTCTGCTCCGGACCTCCGTAAACAATGGATGGAATCCTCGATAGTGGATCCTCCGGTTTCACGCCTGGCCACTAAGACCCTGTTATCTGTCCCTAGGATTTCCTTGATTAAGGATCCCACGGACTGCCTTATTGAGAGCCTAGCTCGTTCAGTATATGAGGCGTCAGGGTATGCACTCGCTCCCTCGTTCGCAGCCAAGGCTATGATATCATAGTCAGAAACATTAAACAGGGTCGCGCAGGAGCAGGATCTACCTGCAGAGATCTCGGAGGTCACAGGTCAGATGACGATAGCCGGAGATTATGTTATGAATGCGTTTTTTGGATGCGGACAATTGTTCAGCACTTGCGGCCGCTAATGCAATCTCTATCTGTACAGCCCTATGGTTGAGGACATGGCGGGCCGATTCTACTTCCAAGAAGTCCTTGGCTTCCCTGCCTGATCAGTGCGGCCGCCTATTTTTGGATCAACTTATCTCCGACTCCACAGGAGGAGGGAGCGGGTTTCTCCCCCAACAGAAGGTTAGATCGTTTTTTTCGTCACCCGTTTCAGGCACGTTTTCGGGCCTTTCACAGTGCCACCGGCCATTCTAGGCTGGGCGTGACGGCAGTAGTCAGGTGGTGGCAGGAAAACAGCCTGAGGCTGGTCTGGGACCCGAATAGGAGACGGTCTGGGTTCATGTGTTGAAACACTCCGGGTAGGACTACGGGGCCCAATTCCGCCTCCTCAGGCCACCCCAACCAGGATAAGGAGCGGCAGGTCATATAGGAGAATGCGTGCTCAAGAGGCCAGATCGAGGGGACCCAGATCCTAAGGATCATCGGCCAAATGACTCGAGGTCTTTACCAGACGACACCAGCAAGTGGGCGGCTGCCTACTCTGTTTTCACCACGTCTGGGCCAACATCGCTCACGACGCATGGGTAAAAGAGTTGGTGTCCTCAGGTTACAAAATAGAATTTGTCGGATACCCTCCAAGAAGGTTTTTTTTTTCCTTCCTAGCTTCCCTGGGTGGATACCCAGGTAAGGGCTCTATTGGAAGCCATCAAGTTGCTCCTGCACAATGGAGTCATTGTTCCAGTGCCGGAACATGGAAGAGCTCAGGGGTTCTATTCAAACCTTTTTGGGTCCCCAAAAAGGACGGGTCTGTCAGGCCTGTTTTGGACCTAAAGCTTCTGAACAAATTCATCAGGATCAGACATTTCCGGATGGAGTCTCTCCATTCAGTCATAGCGGTCATGGAACAGTGAGAATATTTGGCCTCAATTGACAGCCATGACGCTTTTCTGCATATTCCCATTTTTTTCCTCATCAGAGGCGGCTACACTTCACCATCAGCGTTCAGCATTTTAAGTTCATAGTGCTACCCTTCGGGCTAGCCACGGCTCCCGGAGTGTTCATAAAGGTTTTGGCAATTGTCAGGGCCACACTGCATTCTCGAGGCATAGTCGTCTTGCCTTATCTGGACGACCTCTTGGTCAAGGGCCCGTCAATACGGGCAGGTGAGGAAGGTGTCAACATCATGCTAGATACTCTTGCCGCTTAGATGGTTGGTCAATGCAAAGAGATCATCCCTTGTGCCAGCTCAGAGGATCTCCTTCCTAGGGATGATCTTCGACAGTTGCTGAGGGTTGATAATTCTCCCTCAGGAAAGGGCGCTAGTCTCCGGCAGGGAGTCCGGACACTACGCCAACCAGTCCCTCATACCATCCGATCCGCGATAAGGATCCTAGGGAAAATGGTGGCAGCAATCAAAGTGATACCTTTCGTCCAGTTCCATCCTTCAACCTCTGCAGCACGCCTCGTGTCAGCCTGGGACAAGAATTCTTTCAGGCTCGATCGGCGGTGCAAACTGGCCTCTCAAGTCAGGCAGTCGCTCGGATGGTGGATAACCAGTTCCTCTCTGGCCTATGTCATGGGCTGATAATGACAATTGACGTCAGTCTCCTTGGTTGGGGAGCGGTGTTTCGCCACCACACAACCCAGAAACGGTGGTCGCCACAGGAGGCACGCCTCCCGATCAACTTATTGGGGGATACGAGCAATTCGGCTGGCTCTGCAGAGGTTTCATCACTTGCTAGCAGGCCGTCCTGTCCGGATTCTATCGGCCATCACCACGGCGGTGGTTTACATAATTCGTCAGGGGGGCACCCGCAGCAGAACAATCATGCGCGAGGTGGAGCACGTTCTTCAGTGGGCCGAAGCAAACCACTCGGTGTTTTCGGCTGTCCACATCCCAGGAGTGGAAAATTGGGCGGCAGACTTCCTCAGCTGGCAGGGTTTTGCATCCGGAGAGTGGTCTCTACATCCCAAAGTTCTTCAACAGATTTGTCAACTGTGGGGAGCTCCAGATGTGGACCTGACGGTTTCCAGAGTGAATGCCAAGGTGCCCACATATGTGTCTCGGGCCAGGGACCCGCAGGCATTTGCGGGGGACGCGGGGGTTCTGCCATGGAACCAGTTTCGCCTCCCATATCTATTTCCCCCACTGCCACTACTCCTGAGAGTCAGCAAAGGGATCAAGACGGAAGGGGGGCCGGCGATTCGGCTGGCCCCAGACTGGCCCCGTCGAGCGTGGTACGCAGCTCTAAGGCAGCTGCTCGCCGACGTTCCTGGGCGCCTGCTAGAGCGTCCAGATCTACCGTCTCAAGGGCCAATTTGCCACCCGAACTCAAGGACCCTGTGTTTGACGGGCCGTTGAATCTCGGATTCTAACCCAGGCAGGGTTCGGGAGCAAGGTGGTCGCTACAACGATTAGCGCCCGGAGGCCTGCTTCAGCATGAATTTACCACCACACCTGGAAGGGTTCTTTGCTTGATGGCGAGGCGCGGTGTTTCTCCGCTAAGATTCTCGATCTCCAACATCTTGGTTTTTCTCCAGTCGGGCTCAGAGAGCCCGGAGAGCTCAGTTGTTAGAGCATTAGACTCGGGCTTTGCCCCAGGTGTCCGCAGGAGACAAATGTCGGCCTTATCCGTCCTGTTCCAGTGCAGGGTTACTGCCAATTTGCAGGTGAGAACTTTTCATCCAGGGAGTGTTCCACTTTATACCTCCCTATATGGCGCCGATGGACGTCTGGGTTCTGAACATGGTCTTAAGCATTCTGCAGGAAGCTCCATTGGAACTGTTTCAGGATACCTTTCCTGGAAAAATTGTTCCCCTAGTGGCCATCACTTCCATCAGGCGGGTTTTCAGAGCTGGCGGCTCTATCCTGCCGAGCTCCGTTCCTCACTTTCCATAAGTATAAGGTGGTCCTCAGACCAGCCCCTCTTTTTTTGCAAAGGTCGTGTCCTCTTTTTCACATCAATGAAGATGTTGTTTTGTCTTCATTTTTTCCACCACCGGTGCACCGTGTGGAAGAAGGCTCTTCACACGTTAGACCTGGTAAGAGCCCTCCGGAGGTACGTATCACGGACGGCACCCTTTCCTCAGACGGACACGCTGTTCGTGCTCCCTGAAGAACGCAGGAAGGGACTCGCTGCCTCAATGTCGATCATAGCCAGATGGATTCGTTTGACTATTCAGGAGTCCTACTGCATTAGAGGCACGCCGATTCCAGCAGGGATCAGAGCGCACTCTACTCGGGCAGTGGGCGCCTCTTGGGCGCTTCGGCATCAGGCTTCAACGGAGCAGGTTTGCAAGGCAGCAACCTGGTCCAGCCTGCACACATTTGCCAAACATAATATCCATGCTCAGGCCTCGGCGGATGCAAGCCTGGGTAGAAGGATTTTCCAAGCAACGGTGGCGCACCTTTAAACAGGAGGTGAATGTAGCTTGGATCGGTGAGTCAATCTCCCACCCAGGGACTGCTTTAGGACGTCCCACAGTATCTGTGTCCCTCAATGAGACGAAGGAGAAACATGGATTTTTGTGAGTACTCACCGTAAAATCCTTTTCTCCGAGACGCTCATTAGGGGACACAGCACCCACCCTATTAGCCAGTTGGCTCTTGTTTAAATGAATATGTGTTTACTTATTTGATATAAAGGTGGTGTTTTTCCTTTGGACATGTTGTACCTGTATTAAGGCTGATTTGTTGTCCTCCTACTGCTTTGGCACCAAACTGATTTCCGCCCGCAATAGGGGCGAGGGTGTATACTGCGGAGGAGAAGCTAACCTCTTTTTTTCACTTAGTGTCAGCCTCCTAGCGGCAGAAGCATACACCCACAGTATCTGTGTCCCCCAATGAGCATCTCGGAGAAAAGGATTTTACGGTGAGTACTCACAAAAATCCATGTTTTTAACCCATTTTCAGTTGTCTGTGAGCTACTGGATGGAGAATACCTGTAAGGCCGGGGTCACACTAACCGACGCAAAATACGGTCCGTATTTTACATGCGTAATACGGATGAATGACCCCTAAATAGTGCTCCGTATGTCATCCGTAGGCAAGGTGTGGTTGCGTATTTTGCGCATGTCATCATCCGTATGTAATCCGTATGGCATACGTATGGCGAGATTTTCTCGCAGGCTTGCAAAATGGACATTTAACAGTTTTGAGGCCTGCAAACTATTTAAATCATTAGCCTGCACCCTATTTTTTGGCTCAGGAACAGGTGGCTGCCTCCATTCTGTCCATTTGTGACCTTGCCTTGACTAGGTGTGTTGGTGTTGTATGTGCAACATGGCAAACAGTCTGAGTTTCAACACAACTGAGCAGGTTCTCTTCAACTGGCTTTTGTCACGCCGCTTTGGTCAACCATACCCAGTGATAGTGGATCCGCGGAGGAGGAGACGCATGTGGATCCATCCTCTTTTGAGGCAACGACTCACAAGAAGTCATTTCCACCGCCTCTATTCTTCTCTATGGGAGCATCCGGAAAAATTTTACCAATACTGTCGCATGAGCCTTGCAACATTTGATCTACTCTTGGATGACAGTGCGCCCTGGGATAACCTTTCAGGACACAAGGATGCGCAAAGCTATATCTGCAGAGGAGCGACTTCTACTCACATTACGGTATGTAATACACAACCACATTCTCTATGTTCATGATGTGTTGCCCAAAGTATGTATTTATTGCTTCTTGGACTAAGTTTAATGCCCTCATCTTAGTCCAGATATGTTTCAACTTACAGACCAGAATGTTATGTGTAATATGTACTGAATATCACTTAGTCATTGTGCGACCAAATATATGTGTGTTAGTAGATCTGAATCACTAACAAGTTTGGTATGTATGTACCTGGTCTTTTGTTAATTTGTGCATTCTAAAATGTTCCATTTCTGTTGTTCTTCAGCTTCCTGTCCATTGGAAGATCTACCATTTCTTGCATAGCCAGGTCGACATGTAGTGAAATATGGTCAAGACTACATCAACTCGTCATGCCCGAGCCCAGGATGGAAGACTGGTTGAGGATATCAAGGGACTTTGAGGAGGAATGCCAGTTTCCTAATTGTATTGGGGCCCTTCATGGCAAACATATCCGGGTGCGTAAGCCGCCGAACTCTGGCTCCCAATTCTTCAATTATAAACAATACTTTTCTGTTGTATTGTTGGCTCTGGCTGACCCTCAATACAAGTTTATAATTGTTGACATTGGGGCCTATGGAAGGACGGGAGACTCTAGAGTCTTCAATACTTCTATTATGGGTCGGCGGCTACACACCAACCAGTTTGATCTACCACCACCACGCCAGCTACCAGGCTCCACTCAAGAATCAGTCCCTTATGTCCTTGTGGCATATGAGGCGTTTCAGTTAACGCGCAATGTCTTGAGGCCATATCCCCGGCGCAACCTGGACCACCGGCGCAGAATTTTTAACTTGCGCCAATCACGTGCTCTGGTGGAGTGGCGACTGGTGGAGTGTTCCTTTGGCATTCTTTTTGCCAAATGGCGGGTACTCCAGTCTGCTATTCAGCTGAGTGAACAAAATGTTAATGAAGTTGTTAACGCCTGTGTGGTTCTTCATAACTTCACCTGGATACATGATTGTTCCTCCTCTGCTGGTGTTGTGCGTGGGTTGGACAATGTGCGTAGGGCGAGACCACCTATCAACCCTCAACGTAGACCGCTCTCTGGGCTCAAAGTGCGTGATATTTTCACAAATTACTTTATGTCACCTGAGGGGGAAACTTCTTGGCAAGAGCATGCTGTGTCTATGTTATAATTTTTTTGTTTATGTCTGTCTAAATATATATATTTAAACCCCTTATGATTCTATGACTGTTTAATTGCATTGGTAAGCGTATGTTAGTATGCTGACACCTTTTTATAGAATTGAGACAGAGACGTAAAATGTAGTAGACAAATGTTTACTTTTGCCTTTTTTTTTTCAAGAAAAACATATTATTGCCATATGATAAATGTGGCAATCGGCCAAATTGGCCTTTTTGCAGATGTGAACATTGGGTACAAATAACATTTTCTGACATACAAAACAACCACAAAACCATTAGGCAATACCAAAATGGCACCATTATAAATTTTGGTAGGTCGGGGGAGGAGAAGGCAGAAGACCAGCCTGTGTTTGCTGCTGGCTACTTTGCCCAACTTGGCCATCGCCCTGTGTGGGGGCATACCGTTGCCCATGATGTGGGTAGTGTACTGCCTCCTGGGATTGTGGTTGGTACTGGCCAGAGTGATACTGGAGAGGGGCCTCTTGTTGGGGCTGGTAGGCCCGTGTCTCATACCCACCAAAATAGCCATGTCGTCCCCAACCAGGTTGGGACCAGCCTCCAACACTGGGTGGGAACAAGTGGCCATATTGGTGAGGTTGGCTAGAGCCAGACATATGTGGCTGCTGTTGAAAAGGTTGGGTAGGGGGAGGAAGGGGGTGAGGTGTAGGCCCACGTATTTGAGGATCCTCAGAGCCTGCTTGAGCAAGCATGTGTGTGGGGTGTCTAAGGCGCATCATATTTCTGGGTGAAAGCTGCCACCTCTCCAGATATTCAAATAACTCATATGGGGTATTGGGGTGTGTGCTGGCATCAAGCAGGATCTGAAAACATCCTCGAATACGTAGCCTCACCTCTCGGGAAAGGGCACGAAGATAAAGGGCCAGGCTGCGTGAGTATGCCTCCTCGCCATCATCATTATTAACTCTAGCCAGATAGTTCAGTACCACTGTGTCAACATTGGTACGGGTATCTTGGGCAGGGATATGGCGCTTTCTTCTTCCTCGCCGGGATGGTCCAGCAGGCTGTGGGGAGCCCCGGATCTGGGCAGTTGGGCTGCTGCTGATGTTGCCCTGCTCCTCCTGTATGGCTGATGGTGCAGAAGCAGACGGTCCTGCTTGTGGATGTGGTCCTGGTGGTGGGGTTTGTGGTGCAGGCACTGGGTTTTCCTGAGAGGAATCTTCACCCATGCTTCTTGGAGGGGGAGAAGATGGGCCAGCCACCTCATCCCCTACAGACCCAGGATCTATGATGGGCTCGGTATCTTAGCCAGTTCCTCTCTCCGTAAGGTTGGACTGAGTTCTGTTATGAAATAGAACAGAGCCAAAATGAACGACATTTTTGTGGCCCTGTAAAGTATCTGTGTAATGTGGTGTGAGGTATCTACTTACGGTCTCAGATCCAGAATAGGAGCGAGGAAGGAGAGGCGATCATAATAAATATATTTTTGCTTTGTGTGGCCTGCATCACCACTCCTGGCCCACTGTTGACGTTCCCACCTGTATTGGTCGCGGATGCTGCGCCAGCGTCTCATCACATCGTTCACTGCAATGTGACTGGAAATATTCTCAATTCCACATATTTGCTAGGTCAAATTTGCTACCAGTAGCTTAGGCATGTGGCCTTCTAGGGTGTGCTTTCTATTCAGGGTGGCATATATAATTGGGGCATCCAGGCCAGATACACAGGGGCACAATAGTTCAGGTATCAAGTAACTACACTTAATAACTTGGTTGGCTAGGAGGATGAGGAGCTTGTGGCCTGGGTCAAATTATGGCAGATTTCCATCTCCAAAAAGCTTGTCGGCAGAGGGAAGCATGAAAGGCTCTAAAATTTCAAGGTAGACGGCTGCGCTGACATTGGTCTTGATAACACATAGTGGTCCTCCACCAGCAGATGACAAGGCTCCCTAAACCATCACTAGACCTTGGAAATCAAGGTCCTAGAGTCTGGAGGAAAAAGTGGAGAGACAGAAAATCCAAGCTGCTTGAGGTCTAATGTGAAGTTTCCACAATCAGTGATGGTTTAGCGAGCCCTGTCATCTGCTGGTGTAGGTCCACTGTGTTTTATCAAGACCAGGAAATTTTAGAGCACTTCATGCTTCCCTCTACCACAGGCTGATTGCCTCCATGCCATGCCGCATTGATGCAGTAATTGCCAGAGAAACCGCAACCAAGTAATGAGTGCATTTACTGAATATACATTTCAGTAGGTCAACATTTCAGATTTTAAAATCATTTTTCAAGCTGGTGTTATAAAGTATTCTAATTTACTGATATAATGACTTTTGGATTTTCATTGGCTGTAAGCCATAATTATCAACATTAACAGAAATAAACACTTGAAATAGATCACTCTGTTTGTAATGACTCTGTGTATGAGTTTCACATTTTGTATTGAAGAACTGAAATAAATTAACTTTTTTGATGATATTCTAATTTTGTGAGATGCACCTGCAGACATGGGGGATTCCTGCTCTCTTGTTTCTAGAGTATATTCAGAAGCAGCATTGAGAAACTTAAACCGTGTAGCTGTGAATCCAGCGCTAGGGTGATATAACTTACTAGAAAGCAAAGCAGCTCTCTTTTTGTATATGTGCCTCTCTCTTTCACTCTGCTTCGCACTCAGCTCCTCTCCTCTCTATGGAGTTCTACAAACAGCCTAAATTGGACGCCTCTTTGAGCAGGCAGTCCATCTTATTTTGACAAAGTTAATTTTAGCAGTTTTTCAGTGTGAATGAGTTTAGGGGGGAGAAGAAGTGGTTCATAAATCAAGAAAAAAATCTGATTTCTGTGGTAAAATGACTTACAACATTTCTCATTACTAATTTTTGCAAAAAATTTAATTGAAAAAGACCAATTAAAGGGAATCCGTCAGTATGATCAACTTTCCTAAACAGTCTATATTGACATGTAGGTCATAGAAAGTTGAATAAAATGTTATTTTGAAAACTGATCTGTAGTTTTATTGCAGAGAAATCTGTTTTTCTTAATGTGTAAATGAGCCTGAGTTGATGAAGTGAAATGAGAAAAATATAGGCGTAAATTAAATTTATGGGATCATATAGCTAAAAATTGGCATGTACATACTGTATGTATTCACCCACTTTGCGATGAAGCCCCTAAAAATTTCTAGTGCAAGCAATTCCCTTCATAAGTCACATGCTTAGAGACAGGAAGTCCACCTGTCTGCAATCTAAGTGTCACTTCTGTCAGTATATACACTTTACCTTTTCTGAAAGGCCACAGAGGCTGCAACATCATTAAGCAAAAGGCACCACTAACCAAACACAACCAAGCAGAACTCCAAACAAGTCAGGGGCAAAGTTGTTGAGAAGTACAAGTCAGGGTTGGGTTATAAAAAAAAAAATATATATATCCAATCTCTGTTGATCCCCAGGAGCACTATCAAATCCATTATCATCAAATAGAAAGAACATGGTACCACAACAAACCTGGCAACAGAGGGCCACCCACCAAAACGCTCAGCCCGAGCTAGGATTGCATTAATCAAAAGTGCAGAAATCAAAGGTAACCTTGGAGGAGCTGCAGCGTTCTCAAGCAAAGACTTGAGTATCTGTCCATACAACCACAATAAGCTGTACACTTCATAGAGGTGGCTTTTATTGAAGTGTGGGCAGAAAACAGCCTTTAATTACACATCAAAAATTGCAAGGCTCATTTTGAGTTTGCCAAAAGACATATAAGAGACTCCCCAAATTTATGGAGGTAGGTGCTGTGGTCAGAGGCGAAAAAAATTCAAGTTTTTATCCACCAAGGTAAACACTATGTCTGGCGCCATTCTAACTTATCACCCCAAGAATGCCATCCCCACAGTAAAACGTGGTGGCATCATCATGCTGTGGGGATGTTTATCTACAGCAGTGACAGGGAAAATGGTCCGAGTCAAGGGGAAGATGGATGGTGTGAAATAAAGGGATATTCTTGAGCAAAACTGGTTTCAGTCTGACAATGATTTGAGACTGGGACGGGGGTTCACCTTCCAATAAGACAATGACCCAAAGCATACCGCTAAAGCTGAACTCAACTGGTTTAAGTGGAAATGTGTAAAAGTTTTGGAGTGGCCCAGTCAAAGACCAGACCTTAATCCAATTGAGTATCTGTGGTCAGACTTGAAGATTGCTGTTCACCAGAGGAAACCATCTAACTTGAGGTCAGCTGGAGCAGTTTTGCCTTGAGGAATTGGCAAAAATACCAGTGGCAAGATGTGGAAATCTCAGAGCTTATCCAAAGTGACTTACAGTTGTAATTGCTGCAAAAGGAGGCTCTACAAAGTACTAAATTTAGGGTGGTTAATAGTTCTGCACACTGAAATTTTCAGTTATTTTGTCCTAATTGTTGGTTGCTTCCCAATAAAAAGAAAGCCAAATGTGCACAGTTGTAGGC
Source organism: Dendrobates tinctorius (assembly GCF_039654945.1). Lineage (NCBI taxonomy): Eukaryota > Metazoa > Chordata > Amphibia > Anura > Dendrobatidae > Dendrobates > Dendrobates tinctorius. The sequence continues at coordinate 7,980,240 of NW_027361684.1, read as the reverse complement.
ATGTTCTTTACATGAACTGATGCAAAGCCTTAAAAAATAAACAAAAAACAGTGAAATTCTAGGTTGTAAAGTAGAATAACACAAAAAATGCTAAGAGTGTGAATACTTTCGCAAGCCACTGTATTACTAGTATTTTTCTAATATTGGATGCAAATTTCATATATAATGACGCATTTCATTTTTGGTTCTTGTTTGCCACTCAGTTGAAAATATCAAACGGAGGCTTCCAGGACTTTTGCGGCACCAAATTCTGCGTGCACTCAAGAGAGTTGTGCCTCTAGCACAACTGAACTAGGTGAACAGTTTAGCTATTCTCCTATAACACCAATATCCATGTGCTCATGGTCACAACTTTGTGAGCTATCTGTTTTTCATGGACTGTTTCATAGAAGAAGCTTTAGAAACCATCCTAATTTTTTCATTAAGTAAAACTGATGAAACCTTAACCAAACTGTGATGTTAGGCCTCTTTCACACATCAGGTTTTCGCCGTCAGGCGCGATCCGGCGCTTTTGACAGAAACCGGATCCGGCGAAATGCAATGCCGGATCCGGTTTCCCCCCCATTGACTTGCATTAGAGCCGGATCGAGCCGGATGGCCATGCGTTTCATCCGATTTTCGCCGGATCCGGCAATGTGACGCGATCCGGCGTCTGGAAAAAACGGCTACTGTAACGTTTTTTGTCTCCGGCGAAAAAGCCGGACACGCCGGATCCGGCGTGTCCGGCTTTTTCATACAATGAAAGCCTATGAGCGCCGCAATGCGCCTGATCCGGCGATGGCCGGATCCGGTTTTTTTGGTCTGAGCACACTCAGTAGCTCTGCCCACAAGACATATATAAAAGCAAGACAGTGGGACCCTCAGCCACACCCAACATGCCACCCAAGCCAAGAACCAGGAGCAGGAGAAGGCAGCAGACATCTGCAGCAGCACCATCAGCACCACCCCAAATGGAGCAGCATGCTGAACAACGGGAGGGGAGTCCAGCAGCAGATGAGAGACGGTAATTATCAAATCCCCCATTCCTCCAAACTAGGGCTATGGAATATCAAGATATTCATTGGCCCTTTGTTTCTCTTTATTCAACAGCCGCCCAATAGATGCAGCAGCAGCAGCAATGGCAGCAGCAGGAACACCACCCACAGCCATGGAGTCTGGCCATCAGGAAGACAGCACATCTTCTTCTGGGAGCCCTCCCTCGCATCGTCAGAGTTTGACGGTAAGTTTTTATTTCCAAAATCCATCATCTCTGTAATATATGTCTATTCATTGCCTTTTATTTCAAAACAGGAATCACAAGATGAAGAGGAGCTCCCAGAAGAAGAAGGAAGGGGTGGACAGACACTTGGAGTGGGCTCACAATTGGTAAGTTTTTTGCATCAAACGCAGAAACACAACATCACACTACACACAAAACATAGAAAACAATGTTCTGCAGACCACACACAGCAAACAAATGCCTACATTCAAAGACATAACATTTTTTGTTTTCTTATCTAGTCTTCCCAATCTGGTGCTCGGCCAAGAGGTCCTCGCAGTGCCTCCCAGGGTCGTCGGCGACAGCAACGCGGCGGTCACCAGCGTGTAAGTATAAATATTTTTGCTTTTTTTTTGCACTTTTTATTTCATTTCTTTTGTGGAGGCTAATTATGTTATTTTTGTCTTTTTCTTTAACAGCCTTCACAGCGTGCTCCCGACTCTGACGGTGAGGATGGAGGAATCGATGTGGACCACCTCATCGATCTCGTCAGAGAAAGGGAGCCGCTCTGGAATATGGCTGACCGCCGCCACGCTGACCTTATCGTTACCCGACGACTCTGGGAGGAAATCTGTTCGCTCCTTGTGGACTGCTGGGAGGACCTCGAAGCTCGGGCCCAGATTAAAGAGCGTAAGTATATACAGTACCGGTTGCTTGATTTAAACCAGTGTTTCCCGAACTCCAGTCCTCGTGGTCCCCACGCATCATGTGTTCAGGATTTCTATTTACTTTGGAAATCCTGAAAACATGACCCCTGGGGACCATGAGGACTGGAGTTTGGGAAACACTGATGTTGTATACTAACCACTTTGTCCTTTCTCGTTTCAGGGGAGAGAATTGTGAAGCGGTGGCGGTCTGTGAGGGATCGTTTCAAGAAGGAGTTCAATAAAGAGATGCGGGCCCCGAGTGGATCTGGAGGACGCAGGAGCAAGTACAAGTACGCACGAGCCCTGTCGTTCCTCCGGGAAACAATGCTCACCAGAAGGTAAATATTACACACCACATGTGACAAAAAAATGTTTAGATGTAACTTTTTTTTTTCAGCCAGGGCCATACCATGTCACTATTTTAATTGTTTTTTTTTCTCTTTATTCCACAGCACGGTGAGCAGCACTCGGGAGCCTGCACGATTGGACCCTTCTGAGGCGATCCCTGAGGAGACCGGCACCGAGGGACACTTCGACCGCCCCGGTACATCTGCACCTTCCCAGCCTTCCCACACATTCGACCCATCTGTCCCATCCACCAGCACAGGAGCATCGTGGCCGCCTACATTACATGAAGCTGCTGGTGAGGAGATCGCTTTCCCTTTACCCCACCCTTCTGCCCCTGCCACCTCTAGTACACCTGCGGGTACTGGGCGGCAGCGGCAGAGGGGTCAGGAAAAGAGTTATGCGCCAGAGTTCTTGCATCTGAATGCATCTTTCCAGAACTGTCTAAAAGTCTTGTCAGAGCAAATCTCCGCAGGCTTTCAGCAGATCAACTCCAGCATTCTGGAGGTGAAGACACTTCTGCAAACCATGCATTCAGAAGCAAGATCTTCGCCAAACCACACCTTTTTCAGGTCTGTTGTGGAGCGCATGGAAACGCTATCTCCTACCCAGCAGATGCATGGTGCTCTACAGCAGGTTACCTCCCAACCTCCACCTCCCACCACTGTAGTTCCTCCACCTGCACCCCCTCCAGCCACTTTCCATCCTCCCCCTCCTATTACATCTGCACCCCCTCCAGCCACTTTCCATCCTCCCCCTCCTATTACATACCAGCAACCTCCCCAGTACCAGCAACCTCCCCAGTACCAGTAACCTCCCCAGTACCAGACATCTCCCCACTTCCAGCAACCTGCCCCATACCAAACTCCTTCCCCTACCAAACTCCTTCCCCGTACCAAACTCCTTCCCCATACAACTTTCCATCAACATCATCTGCTCCTACAGTCCCTGCCCAACCCTCCACTCCACCGCCCACCACCTCTTCTGCCTCCCACATGTCCACCCATTCTGTAGCTTTTTCCACACCTTCACCTCTAACTGTTCCTTCCCCACCACGATCCCAATCCTCTCTCCACACTCCCATTGTCGAAGTGTCCCGCAGCCCCTCCAGCAGTATTTCCACCCCACACTACACAGATTTATGATGTGTTTTGTAATAAAAATGCCCAGTTGGTTTCAAACCTTTATTAAAAAAGTTTTTTTAACTTTAAAAACAGTTTACAAAAAAAAAATATTTTAAATAAAAGTTAAATTATAGTTTACACTGGTTGTCTGTCATTTCTTTCTGCGGCGAAATATGTTTAAAAAAAAGGTTAAATACAGGGTATTTAAAAGGTAAAAGGGTATTCAAAACCAGGTATATAACTGTGGGTAAATTTTAGCTTTTTGCCACAGTTGTGTTCCTGGTTGTGTTTGAAGCAAAGTATTTCACCTAAAAAGTTGTGTTTATTGTTGGTGATTTCCTAACAATGTACACAACTTTTGTTAAAAGGTGAAATACTTTGCATAAAACACAACCAGGTACACACCTGTGGCCTAAAGCTAAAAATAGAGACCATGACAAGATAGCCAACTTTGGTTGGCAAAGGTATATACTGTTGGTACAGAAGGTACACAAGTTTGGTTAGGGCACAAATCTTTCACACTCTGTCATCCTGCCAGTGTACTCTGCCTTGAGGTGACATAAAGTATAGTGCAAAATTGTCCCTCATTACTGAAACCGTCACAGAACTTCTAGTGGTAATGTCCTCAATGGAAATGGGTTCCTTGCAGATAACAAAATTGTGGAGTACCACGCAAGCTTTGATCACCTCGTCAACAGTTTCTGTCTTGAGGTTGATCGCAGTCAATAGGACCCGCCATTTGGCTGTCAGAATACCAAAGGTACATTCAACCATTCTTCTTGCTCTTGTGAGGCGGTAATTAAAAATGCGTTTTGTTCTTGTCAATCCTCTGCTAGAGTACGGTTTCAAAAGGTGTTCTGACAGCTGGAAGGCTTCATCCCCTACACAGACAAATGGCATAGGTGGACCAGATGTTTGCGGCAGCGGTCTAGGTGGTGGGAAATGGAAGGTGTTTCCATACAGTTTACGCCCCATGGCAGACAGTTTGAAAACTTGAGAGTCATTGGAGCGGCCATAGGCCCCAATATCAACAGCAATAAATTTGTATTCCGCGTCAGCGATGGCCATGAGGACAATTGAAAAATATTTCTTGTAATTGAAATATTCCGATCCCGATCCGGCTGGCTTTACAATGCGGATATGTTTCCCGTCCACAGCGCCCAAGCAGTTGGGAAACTGACATATCTGTTGAAACTTGTCAGCAATTTCAATCCACCTCTCTGTTGTGGGCTCTGGTAAAAACACTTCAGCTAAGGAGTCCCACAGTGCACGGCATGTGTACTTCACTATTCCAGATATGGTGGAAATCCCGAGTCTGTACTGGAAATGCAGTGACGAAAGGGATTCTCCAGTTGCAAGAAATCTGTGGGGAATTAAAAAACAATAAATTAGTTTTATCACAGCATTACATACCAAAACTCAGCTATAACACTTGGAGATACAAACTACCACCAACAAGATTGCAGTGAAAGTGTGCTCTGATGCGATCACATCCAATAAATGTGGCTTACCTTAAAGTCACCATCAGACGCTCTGCGGGTGAAACGGAGAAGCGGCAATAGGTGTCCGCTTTTCTTATGAGGTGTGCAATGCGCTCCACCAAGTAATCAAAATTCTCCATTTTCATCCGAACATATCCAAAAAATTTATCCGGGTTTCGTCGAAGGTCCATGCAGAGTGTAGAATAGACCCCACGCGTCATTCTCTTGGCTGTGATGGGGTGGATCCACAAACGTCGTCTACGATGCCTGATGCGCTGCTGTCTCGCTCTCTCCTTCTCCAGAACAATCACCCTCAAACGATTCGCCTCCGCTATAAAATCCGCCAAATTCTTCAAAATATTTCCAATGACAACATCCATCTTCGCCAGTAACTTGCTCTTCTCTCCAACCTGCACTTTCTCCTCTACAACCTGTCAAAGAAGGGCTGTAGGAACACGCTATATATAGTTTTCCAGTAGCCAATCCCGTTCGGAAGGCCACAAGGGTCAATTTTAAAAACCGGATCCGGCGTAATCCGTCGAAAAACGGATAGAAAAACGGATGAACCGGATGAGACGGATCCGGTTTTGTCTGTCAAGAACAAGACGGATCCGGCAGAAAACCGGATCCGGCACATCAGGTTTTACAAAACATTTGCCGGATCCGGCGTTCCGGCACGACGCCGGATCGCGCCTGACGCCGAAAACCTGATGTGTGAAAGTAGCCTTAAAGGGAATCTGTCACCCCCCCGGGATGTATATGACCTATTAATATGGGCATGCAGGTAATATAAATGTTACACTAGTCCTACCTGTATGTCTCATATTAATGATCTTGTTCCTGAGAAATGTTATATTCTGTCTTTATGCTAATGATTTATTCCAGACTCAGGGACGTACGGTGCCTGGAAAAAATACCTGCCCCCTGTCCTCATTGTAAAACTACCCCCCTCCCATCAGCGCCAGTTACGGCCCCAGAATCCCGCGCCTGCGCCCTGCACTCCCTCCACAATACGTACCTCATCCTCCCTTCTATGGGATCTTCTGCGCAGGAGACTTCCGCTCCAGTAACCTCCGGTGTGCGAGCCAATAAGGTGCTCTCCCCACTTCTCTGCATAGTCATTGCCATGTACACATGGTTCCTAGTGATGACTGTGCAGTGAGGGAGTGTGGAGAGCACCTTATCGGTGCGCACACCGAACATCACAACCTATCGGTGCGCACTCCGAACATCACAGTGACTCGCCGGCCCCTGCACAGAAAATCCTTCAGTGCAGCGCCCTCAGAAGGGAGGAAGAGGTATGTATTGTGGAGGGAGTTCAGGGCGCAGGTGCATGATTCCGATGCCATAACTGACGCTGATGGGAGGGGGTAAGGCTACTTTCACACTTGTGTTTTTTGCGCTGCGCACCGTGCGCAGTGCAAACGCACATAAAAAACGCATCATGCGTTTGTGTGCATTTTTTGCGGGTTTGGGTGCGTTTTTAAAAAAAAAACATGCTTTTTTGCGCATACGTGTGCATTACCATGCGCACGTATGCGCACCCATAGACTATAATGGGTGTTTGGCTGTAAAAAAAACGCATTGCGTGCGCATGCGTTTTTTTCGTTTTTTTGGGGCAAGTCGGTCGCACAAAAAATGCAACAGGATGCAGTTTGTGCGCCCGAGCGCACACTACAAAAAAACGCATGCGCATACAAACGCGTACAAACGCATGTGTATGCGCACCCATGTAAAAGATAGGGAAAAAAACCGCATGCGTTTTTTGTGCTAAAAAACAGCGCAAAAAAACGCAAGTGTGAAACCAGCCTTATTATTGTAATGAGGACAGGAGGCAGAGATTTTTTCCAGGCACTGCACGCCCCGGAGCCTGGAAGAAATCATTAACATAAAGTCAGAATATAACATTTCTCAGCAACAAGATCGCTAATATAAGGCATACAGGTAGGACCAGTGTAACATTTCTATTACCTGTATGCCCATATTAATAGGTCACATACGTCCTGGGGGGGTGACATTTTCCCATTGGAAACTGACATGGACCAAATGCCGTTGAAACGCCAACCATATTTTTGCCTGCGCGAAAAAACACTGACATCTAAATGATGGCTAATTATTTATTGGAGGTCCCACCATCTCCATAAGGGTTGTATCTAATTATTTTCCCCTTGTAAGATGATATAGGCAGGATGTTCATATGCTGAATGAATCCCATCTAATAAAATACATACAGGGGCCTTCCTAATTAAAAAGTATTGTCTAACTAGATGTGTATTTCCTGAAGGAAGTACAGATAGTGGTTTGAAATGGTACCCGGCTGCCCCTTTAAGAGACTTGCCTGCTGCCCCTGCAAGACTTTCAACTCAGGATCTGTTTTTACTGTGGGTGCCTCTCAGGGGCCACTTTGGCCTCAGGGTCTGATTTGGTGGGTGGGGCTCCTCAGGATCTGATTACTTGGCCTGGGCTCCTCAGAGCTTGAATTGTTGGCCGGGATCCCTCAGGCTCCTATTTTGTGGGTGTGGCACCTCAGGGTCCGATTTTGTGGGTGTGGCCCCTCAAGGTCAGATTTTGTGGGTGTGGCCCCTCAGGGTCTGATTTTGTGGGTGGGGCCCCTCAGGGTCCGATATTGTGAGTGGGGCCCCTCAGGGTCCGATTTTGTGGTTGGGGCCCCTCAGGGTCCGTTTTTGTGGGTTGGGCCCCTCGGGGTCCGATTTTATGGGTTGGGCCCCTCAGGGTCCGATTTTGTGGCCGGGGCCCCACAGGGTCCGATTTTGTGTCCGGGGGCCCCTCAGGGTCCGATTTTGTGGTTGGGACCTCTCAGGGTCTGATTTTGTGGTTGGGGCTCCTCAGGGTCTGATTTTGTGGCCGGGGCGTCTCAGGGTCTGATTTTGTGGTTGGGGCCCCTCAGGGTCCGATTTTGTGGGTGGGGCCACTCAGGGTCCGATTTTGCGGGTGGGGCCCCTCAGGGTCCGATTTTGTGGCCGGGGCCCCTCAGGGTCCGATTTTGTGGCTGGGGCCCCTCAAGGTCCGATTTTGTGGCCGGGGCCCCTCAAGGTCCGATTTTGTGGCCGGGGCCCCTCAGGGTCCGATTTTGCGGGTGGGGCCCCTCAGGGTCCGATTTTGCGGGTGGGGCCCCTCAGGGTCCGATTTTGTGGCTGGGGCCCCTCAGGGTCCGATTTTGTGGCCGGGGCTCCTCAGGGTCCGATTTTGTGGCCGGGGCCCCTCAGGGTCCGATTTTGTGGCCGGGGTCCCACGGTCTGATTTTGTGGCCGGGCCCACTCAGGGTCCGATTTTGTGGGTGGGGCCCCTTAGGGTCTGATTTTGTGGGTGGAGCCCCCTGGGTCCATTTTGGTGGGCAGGGCCACTCTGGGTCCGATTTAGTGGGCGGTTCCCCTCATGGTCCGATTTGGTGGGCGGGGCCCCTCTGGGTCCGATTTGGTGGGCGGGGGCCCTTCAGGGTCCGATTTGGTGGGCGGGGTCACTCTGGGTCCGATTTGGTGGGCGGGGCTCCTCAGGGTCCGATTTGGTGGGTGGGGCTCCTCAGGGTCCGATTTGGTGGACGGGGCCCTTCAGGGTCCGATTTGGTGGGCGGGGCCACTTGGAGTCTGATTTGGTGGGCGGGGCCCCTCAGGATCCGATTTGGTGGGCTGTGCCACTCTGGGTCTGATTTTTTGAGCGGGGCCACACTGGGTCCGATTTGGAGGCCAGGGTGGCTCAGCCTCCGATTTGGAGGCTGGGGTGGTTCAGCCTCCGATTTGGAGGCCGGGGTGGCTCAGCCTCCGATTTGGAGGTCGGGGTCACTCAGCTTTCGATTTGGCGCGCCAGCCCTTTAAGACTCATTTCGGTGCGCCGGCCCTTTAAGAATCACTTTGGCACGTCGGCCCTTTAAGAGCCAGGGTGGCTCACTGGGCTTCTAAATCCACTTTGGCGCACATTCTCTCTCAGGGGCATGCGTCATGTGATGAAGCTAGATTTGCATTTGTGCTGTGGGTTTCGCTTTAAGAGCTGATATTATGTGGCAGAAGCTCTGTCCTTGGGGCGTCATGTGACGTTCGTAGGCGTTGGCATAGTAACTGGGTCTGCCTGCGCATATCAATGAGCTTAACTGCTATTTCAATCACCTCAGGGCACGTTTTGCCATTTCCCATTGAAAAGCATTGACACAGTGCATTCCAATGACGGGAAAAAAAATTTTCAAACGCAAATTGCGCAAAAACTACAAATCCGATCGACACGAAAAATACTTAGCACACCTCTCATGGACGCTGGCTTCGAAACGACACCTCAACGGCGTCTGTGCGTGTAGCGGTTCGGTCCGCATTATTTGCGGAAATCAACTGGAAAATAAGAAGAAGAAGAAGAACTAGATGTGTATTTCCTGAAGGAAGTACAGATAGTGGTTTGAAATGGTGCCCGGGCTGCCCCTTTAAGAGAGACTTGCCTGCTGCCCCTGCAAGACTTTCAAAAAACCAGGGGAAGAGTCTTGAGGAGATCATTTGCATATTCCCAGTGCCTTCTGGGATAAGTGAAGAGTCTCCGCGAGCTCAACGATCACTGGGTTTTGGCCGTTGCAGCTGAAAAGAGGAAATCGGAAAACCAGGGGAAGAGTCTTGAGGAGATCATTTGCATATTCCCAGTGCCTTCTGGGATAAGTGAAGAGTCTCCGCGAGCTCAACGATCACTGGGTTTTGGCCGTTGCAGCTGAAAAGAGGAAATCGGAAAACCAGGGGAAGAGTCTTGAGGAGATCATTTGCATATTCCCAGTGCCTTCTGGGATAAGTGAAGAGTCTCCGCGAGCTCAACGATCACTGGGTTTTGGCCGTTGCAGCTGAAAAGAGGAAATCGGAAAACCAGGGGAAGAGTCTTGAGGAGATCATTTGCATATTCCCAGTGCCTTCTGGGATAAGTGAAGAGTCTCCGCGAGCTCAACGATCACTGGGTTTTGAGCCTATCGGCGCGCGAAATTTGGCTCATCTTTCATCGTTTTTAAGAAATCTCAAGATGGAAGAGGCCAGGAGCCATTTGGTGAGCTGCATTTCTTGCTACATGTTCACAGATTTACCAGTGGAAAAGCCAAACTTCACATGCCACAAATGCAAGCTTGTGTCCCTGTTGGAGGAAAAGTTGCAAAATCTCGAAGAGAGGTTAGCTACATTGAAGATCATTAAGGAAGGTGAAGAGTTCTTGGACAGAGCAGAATTATCTCTTCATGTTACAGAAAGAGAAGAAATTCGAAGTGCACCTGAAGAAACAGAGGAATGGAGACATGTGACCCAGAGAAGCAGGAGGATCAGGAGGCAGTCAGCACCCATACTGCTCAGGAACCAGTACCAGGCTCTCACGCAGGAAAACGATGAAGAAATACATCAGGATAAGACTTTGCCAACAAACAGCAACCTTGTACGCCCTCAGAGTCCTCCTGGATGGAGAAAGAAAAATGTTGTGAAGAAGAAACGGAGAGTGGTGGTCATGGGGGATTCCCTGCTGAGAGGAACAGAGGCCGCTATCTGCAGACCGGATATAACTACAAGAGAAATGTGCTGTCTTCCAGGTGCAAAAATTAAAGATGTGTCTGACAGGATATCAGGACTCTTCAGACCTACAGATGACTACCCATTCCTGCTACTACATGTGGGGACAAATGACACCGCAAGAAACGACCTGGAAATCATCTGCAGAGACTTTGAAGACTTAGGCAAGAAAGTGAAAGAACTGGGAGCGCAGGTGGTCTTCTCTTCCATCCTCCCAGTGGATGGCCATGGAACAAGGAGGTGGAATAAGATTCTGCAGGTGAACAACTGGCTACGTCGATGGTGCCGTCAGCAACGATTTGGATTTCTGGATCACGGAGTGAACTACTTATACGATGGACTACTTGCTAGAGATGGGGTGCACCTTACGAAGACTGGAAAGCATGTATTTGGAAGTCGCCTTGCTACACTTGTAAGGAGAGCTTTAAACTAGAACAACATGGGAAGGGAAGCAAAAGACCAGAAAAAGCCATACACCTGACAAATGCTATTGAGAACTCTGCTATTAGAAGTGGAAAGGAAGAACAAAGACGAAAGAATCTAATTACTAAAAATATTGGAGAAAGAGAAACCAATCACAAACTAAAATGTTTCTATACTAATGCACAAAGCATGGGCAACAAACAAGGAGAATTGGAACTACTAACACAGGAACAGAAATATGATGTAATTGGAATCACTGAAACTTGGTGGGACAATACACATGATTGGAATACAAGACTAGAAGGATACAACTTATTTGCAAGAAACAGACTTGATAAACGAGGAGGGGGTGTCGCATTGTATGTTCGAAACGCGTATATCTGCACAGAGATTGAAGCTTCAGAGACTGGGAGTTCTGTGGAAACTGTTTGGGTAAGAATACAAGGACAGAACAATGTAAAGGACACCATTGTAGGCATTTACTACAGGCCGCCTGTGCAAGCCGAAGATATAGATGAACTCTTTATGCATCAGATGGCCAAGTTCTCCAAAAAATATGACATAGTTGTCATGGGAGATTTCAACTATCCAGACATTTGTTGGGAATCTCTCTCAGGCAAAACTAACAGGTCAAGGAAATTCTTATCCTCTCTTGCTGACAACTTTATCTTCCAAAAGGTAAGGGAGAAAACAAGGGGAACTGCTACCTTGGATCTAATCCTTATAAAAAGGGAGGAAATGGTTGAGGAGGTAAAAGTGGCTGGGACCCTAGGAGGTAGCGACCATGCTATTTTAGAATTTTGGATTACTAGAGGTGGAAGACCTGTGAAGACTCAGACGTCAAGGTTAGATTTCAGAAAGGCAGATTTTAAGGGATTCAGAAAGAGAATTGGAGGGATCCAATGGCTGGATATCCTTAAAGACAAAAATGTCCAGGAAGGATGGGAAATCTTGAAAAATGAAATTCTCAAAGCACAGTTGTTAACAATTCCGAAAAGAGGGAAGAATAGGAAGCATTTAAGGAAACCAGGATGGATGAACACAGAACTTAAGCACATGCTAAAAAGGAAGAAAAAAATGTTTATAAAATGGAAAGAGGGAGGCATATCTAAAGAAGAATATAATGCTGTCTGCAGAACCTGCAGGGCACAAATCAGATTAGTTAAAGCTGAAAATGAACTGAGGCTTGCAATAGATGTCAAAAGCAATAATAAAGGATTTTGGGGATATGTCAAAAGTAAAAGAAAAGTCAAAGATGCTATAGGATTTTTACAGGATGAAAATGATGAAATGGTAAGACAGGATGTTGAGAAGGCTGAACTTTTAAATTCCTATTTTGCATCTGTTTTCTCTCAGAAAGGAAATGCAACATCAACTGTTATTCACTGTCCTATTAAGGGAATAGAAGAATCCAGGATATCTATAAACAGAAAGATAGTGAGGAAACACTTAGCTAACCTAAATGAATTCAAGTCTCCAGGTCCAGATGAATTACACCCCAGAGTACTGAAGGAGATAGCAGAAGAAATTTTTGAACCCCTCTCCATAATCTTTGAAAATTCTTGGAGAACAGGAGAAGTGCCAGAAGACTGGAGAAGAGCAAATGTTGTTCCTATCTTCAAAAAGGGGAAGAAGGTGGACCCAGGCAACTATAGGCCGGTGAGTCTGACTTCTATACCAGGAAAGATCTTTGAACAAATTATTAAACAACATGTATGTCAATACCTGGATAAGAATGAAGTGATTAAACAGAGTCAGCATGGGTTTCTAACTAATAAGTCATGTCAGACTAACTTAATTTCCTTCTATGACGGTATCACTGATTGGGTGGATCAAGGAAATGCTGTAGATATAGTATATCTTGACTTCAGCAAAGCATTTGACAAAGTCTCTCATACAATCCTTATTGAAAAAATGACTAAGTATGGAATGGACAAGGCAACTGTTAGGTGGATTCATAACTGGCTTAGTGATCGGACCCAAAGAGTGGTCGTAAATGGCTGCACATCCAGTTGGAAGAATGTCTCAAGTGGGGTACCACAGGGCTCTGTCCTGGGCCCTGTATTGTTCAACATCTTTATCAACGATTTAGATGAAGGAATTGAGGGTAAACTGATTAAATTTGCTGATGACACAAAGCTAGGAGGGATAGCTAATACTAGAGAAGAGAGAGAGAGGATTCAAAAAGATTTAAATAAACTGGAGAAGTGGGCAGCAACTAACAGAATGGTTTTTAACAGGGAGAAATGCAAAGTACTACATCTGGGCAATAAAAATGAAAAAAGCATATATAGAATGGGAGGAATAGGGCTAAGTGACAGCACATGTGAAAAAGACTTGGGTATACTAATAGATCACAGACTGAATATGAGTCAACAGTGTGATGCAGCAGCAAAAAAGGCAAATGCAATTCTAGGATGTATTAACAGAAGCATCCAGTCTAGATCACGTGAAGTCATTATTTCCCTCTACTCCTCTTTGGTCAGACCTCATCTGGAATATTGTGTCCAGTTTTGGGCACCACATTTTAAAAAAGACATCAACAAACTGGAGCAAGTTCAGAAAAGAGCGACCAGAATGGTGACCGGTCTGCAAACCCTGTCTTATGAGGAAAGGTTGCAGGATTTGGGAATGTTTAGTTTGCAAAAGAGAAGACTGAGAGGAGACTTAATAGCTGTCTACAAATATCTAAAGGGCTGTCACATTGTAGAAGGATCAACTTTATTCTCATTTGCACAAGGAAAGACTAGAAGCAATGGGATGAAACTGAATGGGAAGAGACACAGATTAGATATTAGAAAAAACTTTTTGACAGTTAGAGTGATCAATGAGTGGAACAGGCTGCCACGAGAAGTGGTGAGTTCTCCTTCAATGGAAGTCTTCAAACAGAGGCTGGACAGACATCTGACTGGGATGATTTAGCGAATCCTGCTTTGAGCAGGGGGTTGGACCAGATGGCCCAGGAGGTCCCTTCCAACTCTACGATTCTATGATTCTAACTCATGATCCGTTTTAACTGTGGGTGCCTCTCAGGGGCCACTTTGGCCTGTGGGGCCCCTCAGGGTCTGATTTGGTGGGCGGGGCCACTCTGGGTCTGATTTGGTGGCCAGGGTGGCACAGCCTCCGATTTGTAGGCCAGGGTTGATCAGCCTCCGATTAGGAGGCCGGGGTGGCTTAGCCTCCGATTTGGAAGCTGGGGTCAATCAGCCTCCGATTTGGAGCCTGGGGAAAATCAGCCTCCGATTTGGAGCCTGGGGCCACTCAGCTTTCGATTTGGCGTGCCGGCCCTTTAAGACTCATTTTGGTGCGCCGGCTCTTTAAGAATCAGTTTGGCGCATCGGCCGTTAAAGAGCCAGTTTGGCGCACTGGACTTCTAAATCCACTTTGGCGCACATTCTCTCTCAGGGGCATGCGTCATGTGATGAAGCTAGATTTGCATTTGTGCTTTGGGTTTCGCTTTAAGAGCTGATATTATCTGGCAGAAACTGTGTCCTGGCGGGGTCATGTAAAGTTCGTAGGGGTTGGCATAGTAACTGGGTGAGCCTGCGCATATCAATGAGCTTAACTGCCACCTCACAACTGTCTCATGTTTTCCCTATGGAAACATTTTCCCATTGAAATGCATTGAGGAAAATGTTTTTTCAAATGCAAATTGCGCAAAAACTACAAATCCGATCGACACGAAAAATACTTAGCACACCACTCGTGGACACTGGCTTTGAAACATCGCCTCAACGGAGTCTGTGCGTGTAGCGGTTCGGGCCGCATTAATTGCGGAAATCAACTGAATAGTAATAATAATACTAGATGTGTATTTCCTGAAGGAAGTACAGATAGTGGTTTGAAATGGTGCCTGGGCTGCCCCTTTAAGAGAGACTTGGCTGCTGCCCCTGCAAGACTTTCAACTCAGGATCCGTTTTAAATGTGGGTGCCTCTCAGGGGCCACTTTGGCCTCAGGGTCTGATTTGGTGGGTGGGGCCCCTCAGGGTCTGATTTTGTGGGTGTGGCCTCTCAGGGTCCGATTTTGTGGGTGTGGCCCCTCAGGGTCCGATTTTGTGGGTGGGTCCCCTCAGGGTCCGATTTTATGGGTGGGGCCCCTCAGAGTCCGATTTTGTGGATGGGGCCCCTCATGGTCTGATTTTGTGGGTGGGGCCCCTCAGGGTACGATTTTGTGGCCGGGGCCCCTCAGGGTCCGATTTTGTGGATGGGCCGCTCAGGGTCCGATTTTGTGGCCGGGGCCCCTCAGGGTCCGATTTTGTGGCCGGGGTCTCTCAGGGTCCGATTTTCTGGCTGGGGCCCCTCAGGGTCTGATTTTGTGGCCGGGTCCCCTCAGGGTCCGATTTTGTGGTTGGGGGCCCTCAGGGTCCGATTTTGTGGGTGGGGCCCCTCAGAGTCCGATTTGGTTGGCGGGACCCCTCAGGGTCCGATTTGGTGGGCAGGGCCTCTCAGGGTCCGATTTTGTGGCCGGGGCCCCTCAGGGTCCGATTTTGTGGTTGGCGCCCCTCAGGGTCCGATTTTGTGGTTGGGGCCCCTCAGGGTCCGGTTTTGTGGTTGGGGGCCCTCAGGGTCCGATTTTGTGGCCGGGGCCCCTCAGGTTCCGATTTTGTGGCCGGGGCCCCTCAGGGTCCGATTTTGTGGGTGGGGCCCCTCAGGGTCCGATTTTGTGGCTGGGGCCCCTCAGGGTCCGATTTTGTGGCTGGGGCCCCTCAGGGTCCGATTTTGTTGGTTGGGCCCCTCAGAATCCGATTTTGAGGGTGGCTCCCCTCAGGGTCCGATTTTGTGGCCGGGGCCCCTCAGGGTCCGATTTTGTGGTTGGGGTCCCTCAGGGTCTGATTTTGTGGCCGGGTCTACTCAGGGTCCGATTTTGAGGGCGGGGCCCCTTAGGGTCCTATTTTGTGGTTGGGGGCCCTCAGGGTCCGATTTTGTGGGTGGGGCCCCTCAGAGTCCGATTTGGTTGGTGGGGCCCCTCAGGGTCTGATTTGGTGGGCGGGGCCTCTCAGGGTCCGATTTTGAGGGCGGGGCCCCTCAGGGTCCGATTTTGTGGGCGGGGCCCCTGAGGGTCCGACTTGGTGGGCGGGGCCCTTCTGGGTCCGATTTTGTGGCCGGGGTCTCTCAGGGTCCGATTTTCTGGCTGGGGCCCCTCAGGGTCTGATTTTGTGGCCGGGTCCCCTCAGGGTCCGATTTTGTGGTTGGGGGCCCTCAGGGTCCGATTTTGTGGGTGGGGCCCCTCAGAGTCCGATTTGGTTGGCGGGACCCCTCAGGGTCCGATTTGGTGGGCAGGGCCTCTCAGGGTCCGATTTTGTGGCCGGGGCCCCTCAGGGTCCGATTTTGTGGTTGGCGCCCCTCAGGGTCCGATTTTGTGGTTGGGGCCCCTCAGGGTCCGGTTTTGTGGTTGGGGGCCCTCAGGGTCCGATTTTGTGGCCGGGGCCCCTCAGGTTCCGATTTTGTGGCCGGGGCCCCTCAGGGTCCGATTTTGTGGGTGGGGCCCCTCAGGGTCCGATTTTGTGGCTGGGGCCCCTCAGGGTCCGATTTTGTGGCTGGGGCCCCTCAGGGTCCGATTTTGTGGCTGGGGCCCCTCAGGGTCCGATTTTGTTGGTTGGGCCCCTCAGAATCCGATTTTGAGGGTGGCTCCCCTCAGGGTCCGATTTTGTGGCCGGGGCCCCTCAGGGTCCGATTTTGTGGTTGGGGTCCCTCAGGGTCTGATTTTGTGGCCGGGTCTACTCAGGGTCCGATTTTGAGGGCGGGGCCCCTTAGGGTCCTATTTTGTGGTTGGGGGCCCTCAGGGTCCGATTTTGTGGGTGGGGCCCCTCAGGGTCTGATTTGGTGGGCGGGGCCTCTCAGGGTCCGATTTTGAGGGCGGGGCCCCTCAGGGTCCGATTTTGTGGGCGGGGCCCCTGAGGGTCCGACTTGGTGGGCGGGGCCCCTCTGGGTTCGATTTTGTGGCTGGGGTCTCTCAGGGTCCGATTTTGTGGCCGGGGCCCCTTAGGGTCCGATTTTGTGGTTGGGGGCCCTCAGGGTCCGATTTTGTGGGTGGGGCCCTTTAAGACTCATTTCGGTGCGGCGGCCCTTTAAGAATCACTTTGGCGCTTCGGCCCTTTAAGAGCCAGTTTGGCTCACTGGGCTTCTAAATACACTTTGGCGCACATTCTCTCTCAGGGGCATGTGTCATGTGATGAAGCTAGATTTGCATTTGTGCTGTGGGTTTCGCTTTAAGAGCTGATATTATGTGGCAGAAGCTCTGTTCTGGAGATGTCATGTGACGTTCGTAGGCGTTGGCATAGTAACTGGTTCTGCCTGCGCATATCAATGAGCTCAACTGCCATTTCAATCGTCTCAGGGCACGTTTTGCCATTTCCCCATTCAAATGCATTGAGACAATTCATTCCAATGACGGGAAAAAAAATTTTCTAACGCAAATTGCGCAAAAACTAAAAATCTGATCGACACGAAAAATACTTAGCACACCTCTCATGGACGCTGGCTTCGAAACGACACCTCAACGGAGTCTGTGCGTGTAGCGGTTCGGGCTGTATTAATTGCGGAAATCAACTTAATAATAATAACTAGATGTGTATTTCCTGAAGGAAGTACAGATAGTGGTTTGAAATGGTGCCCGGGCTGCCCCTTTAAGAGAGACTTGCCTGCTGCCCCTGCAAGACTTTCAACTCAGGATACGATTTAACTGTGGGTGCCTCTCAGGGGCCACTTTGGTCTCATGGTCTGATTTTGTGGGTGGGGCCCCTCAGGGCCTGATTTTGTGGGTGGGGCCCCTCAGGGTCCGATTTTGTGGTTGGGTCCCCTCAGGGTCCGATTTTGTGGTTGGGTCCCCTCAGGGTCCGATTTTGCGGCCGGGGCCCCTCTGGGTCCGATTTTGTGGCAGGGGCCCCTCTGGGTCCGATTTTGTGGGTGGGGCCCCTCTGGGTCCAATTTGGTGGGCGGGACCACTCTGGGTCCAATTTGGTGGGCGGGGCCTCTCAGGGTCCGATTTTGTGGTTGGGTCCCCTCAGGGTCCGATTTTGTGGTTGGGGCCCCTCAGGGTCCGATTTTGTGGCCGGGGTCTATCAGGGTCCAATTTTGTGACTGGGGCCCATCAGGGTCCGATTTTGTGGCCGCGGCCCCCCAGGGTCTGATTTCATGGCAGGGGCCCCTCTGGGTCTGATTTTGTGGGCGGACCCCCTCTGGGTCCAATTTGGTGGGCGGGACCACTCTGGGTCTAATTTGGTGGGCGGGACCACTCTGGGTCCGATTTGGTGGGCGGGGCCACTCAGGGTCCGATTTGGTGGGCGGGGCCCCACAGGGTCCGATTTGGTGGGCGGGGCCACTCTGGGTAAGATTTGGAGGCTGGGGTCGCTCAGCCTCCAATTTGGAGGCCGGGGTCGTTGAGCTTCCGATTTGGAGGCCGAGGTCAAAGAGCCTCTGATTTGGAGGCTGGGGTCGATGAGCCTCCGATTTGGAGGCCGGGGTGGCTCAGCCTCCGATTTGGAGGCCGGGGTGGCTCAGCCTCCGATTTGGAGGCCGGGGTGGCTCAGCCTCTGATTTGGAGGCCGGGGTGGCTCAGCCTCCTATTTGGAGGCCGGGGTGGCTCAGCCTTCGATTTGGAGGCCGGGGTCGATCAGCCTCCTATTTGGAGGCCGGGGTCGATCAGCCTCCGATTTGGAGGCCGGGGTCGATCAGCCTCCGATTTGGAGGCCGGGGTCGATCAGCCTCCGATTTGGAGGCCGGGGTCGATCAGCCTCCGATTTGGAGGCCGGGGTGGCTCAGCCTCCTATTTGGAGGCCGGGGTGGCTCAGCCTCCGATTTGGAGGCTGGGGTGGCTCAGCCTCCGATTTGGAGGCCGGGGTGGCTCAGCCTCCGATTTGGAGGCCTGGGTGGATCAGCCTCCGATTTGGAGGCCGGGGTGGATCAGCCTCCGATTTGGAGGCCGGGGTGGATCAGCCTCCGATTTGGAGGCCGGGGTGGATCAGCCTCCGATTTGGAGGCCGGGGTGGATCAGCCTCCGATTTGGAGGCCTGGGTGGCTCAGCCTCCGATTTGGAGGCCGGGGTGGCTCAGCCTCCGATTTGGAGGCCGGGGTGGCTCAGCCTCCTATTTGGAGGCTGGGGTGGCTCAGCCTCCGATTTGGAGGCCGGGGTGGCTTAGCCTCCGATTTGGAGGCCGGGGTGGCTCAGCCTCCGATTTGGAGGCCTGGGTCGATCAGCCTCCGATTTGGAGGCCGGGGTGGATCAGGCTCTGATTTGGAGGCCGGGGTGGATCAGCCTCCGATTTGGAGGCCGGGGTGGCTCATTGTCCGATTTGGAGGCCGGGGTGGCTCAGTCTCCGATTTGGTGTGTCGGCCCTTTAAGACTCATTTGGGTGCGCTGGCCCTTTAACAATCACTTTGGCGCGTTGGCCCTTTAAGAGCTAGTTTGGCTGACTGGGCTTCTTTTAAATCCACTTTGGCGCACACATTCTCTCTCAGGGGCATGTGTCATGTGATGAAGCTAGATTTGCATTTGTGCTGTGGGTTTCGCTTTAAGAGCTGATATTATGTGGCAGAGGCTCTGTGCTGGGGTTCAAGTGAAGTTCGTAGGCGTTGGCATAGTAACTGGGTCTGCCTGCGCATATCAATGAGCTCAACTGTCATTTCAATCGCCTCAGGGCACGTTTTGCCATTTCCTATTGAAAAGCATTGGAGACAGTGCATTCCAATGACGGGAAAAAAAATTTTCAAACGCAAATTGCGCAAAAACTACAAATCCGATCGACACGAAAAATACTTAGCACACCTCTCATGGACGCTGGCTTCGAAACGACACCTCAACGGAGTCTGTGCGTGTAGCGGTTCGGGCCGCATTAATTGCGGAAATCAACTTAATAATAAAAAGAAGAAGAACTAGATGTGTATTTCCTGAAGGAAGTACAGATAGTGGTTTGAAATGGTGCCCGGGCTGCCCCTTTAAGAGAGACTTGCCTGCTGCCCCTGCAAGACTTTCAAGTCAGGATACGATTTAACTGTGGGTGCCTCTCAGGGGCCACTTTGGCCTCAGGGTCTGATTTTGTGGGTGGGGCCCCTCAGGGTCCGATTTTGTGGGTGGGGCCCCTCAGGGTCCGATTTTGTGGCCGGGGCCACTCAGGGTCCGATTTTGTGGCCGGGGCCATTCAGGGTCCGATTTGGTGGCCGGGGCCCCTCAGGGTCCGATTTGGTGGCCGGGGCCCCTCAGGGTCTGATTTGGTGGGTGGGGCCCCTCAAGGTCCGATTTTGTAGCTGGGGCCCCTCAGGGTCCGATTTTGTGGCCGGGGCCACTCAGGATCCGATTTTTGTGGCCGGAACTCCTCAGGGTCCAATTTTGTGGGTGGGGCCCCTCAGGGTCCGATTTTGTGGCTGGGGCCCCTCAGGGTCCGATTTGGTGGGCGGGGCCCCTCAGGGTCCAATTTGGTGGGCAGGGCCCCTCAGGGTCCAATTTGGTGGGTTGGGCCCCTCAGGGTCCGATTTTGTGGCCGGGGCCCCTCAGGGTCCGATTTAGTGTCAGGGGCCCCTCAGGGTCCGATTTTGTGGTTGGGTCCCCTCAGGGTCCGATTTTGTGGTTGGGGCCCCTCAGGGTCCGATTTTGTGGCCGCGGCCCCTCAGGGCCTGATTTTGTGGCCGCGGCCCCTCAGGGTCCGATTTCATGGGCGGAGCCCCACTGGGTCCAATTTGGTGGGCGGGACCACTCTGGGTCCAATTTGGTGGGCGGGACCACTCTGGGTCCAATTTGGTGGGCGGAGCCTCTCAGTGTCCGATTTGGTGGGCGGGGCCCCACAGGGTCCGATTTGGTGGGCGGGGCCCCTCAGGGTCCTATTTGGTGGGCAGGGCCTCTCTGGGTCTGATTTGGTGGGTGGGGCCACTCTGGGTAAGATTTGGAGGCTGGGGTCGCTCAGCCTCCAATTTGGAGGCCGGGGTCGTTGAGCTTCCGATTTGGAGGCCGAGGTCAAAGAGCCTCAGATTTGGAGGCAGGGGTCGATGAGCCTCCGATTTGGAGGCCGGGGTGGCTCAGCCTCCGATTTGGAGGCCGGGGTGGCTCAGCCTCCTATTTAGAGGCCGGGGTGGCTCAGCCTCCGATTTGGAGGCCGGGGTGGCTCAGCCTCCGATTTGGAGGCCGGGGTCGCTCAGCCTCCGATTTGGAGGCCGGGGTGGCTCAGCCTCCGATTTGGAGGCCGGGGTGGCTCAGCCTCCGATTTGGAGGCCGGGGTCGATCAGCCTCCGATATGGAGGCCGGGGTCGATCAGCCTCCGATTTGGAGGCCGGGGTGGCTCAGCCTCCGATTTGGAGGCCGGGGTGGCTCAGCCTCCGATTTGGAGGCCGGGGTCGATCAGCCTCCGATATGGAGGCCGGGGTGGATCAGCCTCCGATTTGGAGGCCGGGGTGGCTCAGCCTCCGATTTGGAGGCCGGGGTGGCTCAGCCTCCGATTTGGAGGCCGGGGTGGATCAGCCTCCGATTTGGAGGCCGGGGTGGCTCAGCCTCCGATTTGGAGGCCGGGGTGGCTCAGCCTCCGATTTGGAGGCCGGGGTGGCTCAGCCTCCGATTTGGAGGCCGGGGTGGCTCAGCCTCCGATTTGGAGGCCGGGGTGGCTCAGCCTCCGATTTGGAGGCCGGGGTGGCTCAGTCTCCGATTTGGTGTGTCGGCCCTTTAAGACTCATTTGGGTGCGCTGGCCCTTTAACAATCACTTTGGCGCGTTGGCCCTTTAAGAGCTAGTTTGGCTCACTGGGCTTCTTTTAAATCAGATTTGGCGGACATTCTCTCTCAGGGGCATGTGTCATGTGATGAAGCTAGATTTGCATTTGTGCTGTGAGTTTCGCTTTAAGAGCTGATATTATGTGGCAGAAGCACTGTGCTGGGGTTCAAGTGAAGTTCGTAGGCGTTGGCATAGTAACTGGGTCTGCCTGCGCATATCAATGAGCTCAACTGTCATTTCAATCGCCTCAGGGCATGTTTTGCCATTTCCTATTGAAAAGGATTGGAGACAGTGCATTCCAATGACGGGAAAAAAAATTTTCAAACGCAAATTGCGCAAAAACTACAAATCCGATCGACACGAAAAATACTTAGCACACCTCTCATGGACGCTGGCTTCGAAACGACACCTCAACGGAGTCTGTGCGTGTAGCGGTTCGGGCCGCATTAATTGCGGAAATCAACTTAATAATAATAATAATAAGAAGAATAAGTTAGCAGCATTCGGATTACAATATAGTGGTTTTTTCAAACCACTATAACTAGATGTGTATTTCCTGAAGGAAGTACAGATAGTGGTTTGAAATGGTGCCCGGGCTGCCCCTTTAAGAGAGACTTGCCTGCTGCCCCTGCAAGACTTTCAAGTCAGGATACGATATAACTGTGTGTGCCTCTCAGGGGCCACTTTGGCCTCAGGGTCTGATTTTGTGGGTGGGGCCCCTCAGGGCCTGATTTTGTGGGTGGGGCCCCTCAGGGTCCGATTTTGTGGGTGGGGCCCCTCAGGGTCCGATTTTGTGGCCGGGGCCACTCGGGGTCCGATTTTGTGGCCGGGGCCACTCAGAGTCCGATTTGGTGGCCGGGGCCCCTCAGGGTCCAATTTGGTGGCCTGGGCCCCTCAGGGTCTGATTTGGTGGGTGGGGCCCCTCAGGGTCCGATTTTGTGGCTGGGGCCCCTCAGGGTCCGATTTTGTGGCCGGGGCCACTCAGGATCCGATTTTTGTGGCCGGAACTCCTCAGGGTCCAATTTTGTGGGTGGGGCCCCTCAGGGTCCGATTTTGTGGCTGGGGCCCCTCAGGGTCCGATTTGGTGGGCGGGGCCCCTCAGGGTCCAATTTGGTGGGCAGGGCCCCTCAGGGTCCAATTTGGTGGGTTGGGCCCCTCAGGGTCCGATTTTGTGGCCGGGGCCCCTCAGGGTCCGATTTAGTGTCAGGGGCCCCTCAGGGTCCGATTTTGTGGTTGGGTCCCCTCAGGGTCCGATTTTGTGGTTGGGGCCCCTCAGGGTCCGATTTTGTGGCCGCGGCCCCTCAGGGTCTGATTTTGTGGCCGCGGCCCCTCAGGGTCCGATTTTGTGGGTGGAGCCCCACTGGGTCCAATTTGGTGGGCGGGACCACTCTGGGTCCAATTTGGTGGGCGGGACCACTCTGGGTCCAATTTGGTGGGCGGGGCCTCTCAGGGTCCGATTTGGTGGGCGGGGCCCCTCAGGGTCCTATTTGGTGGGCAGGGCCTCTCTGGGTCTGATTTGGTGGGTGGGGCCACTCTGGGTAAGATTTGGAGGCTGGGGTGGCTCAGCCTCCGATTTGGAGGCCGGGGTGGCTCAGCCTCCGATTTGGAGGCCGGGGTCGCTCAGCCTCCGATTTGGAGGCCGGGGTGGCTCAGCCTCCGATTTGGAGGCCGGGGTGGCTCAGCCTCCGATTTGGAGGCCGGGGTGGCTCAGCCTCCGATTTGGAGGCCGGGGTCGATCAGACTCCGATTTGGAGGCCGGGGTCGATCAGCCTCCGATTTGGAGGTTTGGGTGGCTCAGCCTCCGATTTGGAGGCCGGGGTGGCTCAGCCTCCGATTTGGAGGCCGGGGTGGCTCAGCCTCCGATTTGGAGGCCGGGGTGCCTCAGCCTCCGAATTGGAGGCCGGGGTGGCTCAGCCTCCGATTTGGAGGCCGGGGTGGCTCAGTCTCCGATTTGGTGTGTCGGCCCTTTAAGACTCATGTGGGTGCGCTGGCCCTTTAACAATCACTTTGGCGCGTTGGCCTTTTAAGAGCTAGTTTGGCTCACTGGGCTTCTTCTAAATCAAATTTGGCGGCCATTCTCTCTCAGGGGCATGTGTCATGTGATGAAGCTAGATTTGCATTTGTGCTGTGAGTTTCGCTTTAAGAGCTGATATTATGTGGCAGAGGCTCTGTGCTGGGGTTCAAGTGAAGTTCGTAGGCGTTGGCATAGTAACTGGGTCTGCCTGCGCATGTCAATGAGCTCAACTGTCATTTCAATCGCCTCAGGGCACGTTTTGCCATTTCCTATTGAAATGCATTGGAGACAGTGCATTCCAATGACGGGAAAAAAAATTTTCAAACGCAAATTGCGCAAAAACTACAAATCCGATCGACACGAAAAATACTTATCACACCTCTCATGGACGCTGGCTTCGAAACAACACCTCAATGGAGTCTGTGCGTGTAGCGGTTCGGGCCGCATTAATTGCGGAAATCAACTGAATAATAAGAATAAGTAAGCAGCGGTCGGATTACAACATTAATACTAGATGTGTATTTCCTGAAGGAAGTACAGATAGTGGTTTGAAATGCTGCCCAGGCTGCCCCTTTAAGAGAGACTTGCCTGCTGCACCTGCAAGACTTTCAACTCAGGATCCGTTTTAACTGTGGGTGCCTCTCAGGGGCCACTTTGGCCTCAGGGTCCGATTTTGTGGGTGGGGCCCCTCAGGGTCCAATCTTGTGGCCGGGGCCCCTCAGGGTCCAATTTTGTGGGTGGGGCCCCTCAGGGTCCAATTTTGTGGCCGGGGCCCCTCAGGGTCCGATTTGGTGGGTGGGGCCCCTCAGGGTCCGATTTGGTGAGCGGGGCCCCTCGGTCCGATTTAGTGAGCGGGGCCCCTCAGGGTCTGATTTGGTGGGTGGGGCCCCTCAGAGTCCGATTTGGTAGGTGGGGCCCCTCCGGGTCCTATTTGGTGAGCGGGGCCACTCTAGGTCTGATTTGGTAGGCGGGCCACTCTGGGTCCGATTTGGTGGGCGGGGCCCCTCAGAGTTCAATTTGGTCAGCGGGGCCCCTCAGGGTCCGATTTTGTGGTTGGGGCATTTCAGAATCCGATTTAGTGGGCGGGGCCCCTCAGGGTCCGATTTGGTGGGCAGGGCCCCTCAGGGTCCGATTTTGTGGCCGGGTCCCCTCAGGGTCTGGATTTGTGGGTGGGGCCCCTCAGGGTCCGATTTTGTGGGTGGGGCCCCTCAGAGTCCGATTTTGTGGGTGGGGCCCCTCAGGATCTGATTTTGTGGCCAGGGTCCCTCAGGGTCCGATTTTGTGGCCGGGGCCCTGAGGGTCCGATTTTGTGGGTGGGGCCCCTCAGGATCCGATTTTGTCGTTGGGGCCCCTCAGGGTTCAATTTTGTAGGTGGGGTCCCTCGGGGTCCGATTTTGTGGCCGGGGCCCCTCAGGGTCCGATTTTGTGGCCGGGGCCCATCAGGGTCCGATTTTGTGGTTGGGGCCCCTCAGGGTCCGATTTTGTGGGTAGGGCCATTCAGAGTCCGATTTTGTGAGTGGAGCCCCCTGGGTCCATTTTGGTGGGCGGGGCCACTCTGGGTCCGATTTAGTGGGCGGTGCCCCTCATGGTCCGATTTGGTGGGCGGGGCCCCTCATGGTCCGATTTTGTGAGTGGAGCCACCTGGGTCCATTTTGGTGGGCGGGGCCCCCCTGGGTCTGATTTGGTGGGCGGGGCCCCTCTGGGTCCGATTTGGTGGGCGGGGCCCTTCAGGGTCCGATTTGGTGGGTGGGGACCCTCTGGGTCCGATTTGGTGGGCGGGGCCCTTCAGGGTCCGATTTGGTGGGCGGGGTCAATCTGGGTCCGATTTGGTGGGCGGGGCTCCTCGGGTTCCGATTTGGTGGGCGGGGCCCCTCAGGGTCCGATTTGATGGGCGGGGCCACTTTGGGTCCGATTTGGTGGGCGGGGCCCTTCAGGGTCCGATTTGGTGGGCGGGGTCAATCTGGGTCCGATTTGGTGGGCGGGGCTCCTCAGGTTCCGATTTGGTGGGCGGGGCCCCTCAGGGTCCGATTTGATGGGCGGGGCCACTTTGGGTCCGATTTGGTGGGCGGGGCCCTTCAGGGTCCGATTTGGTGGGCGGGGTCACTCTGGGTCCGATTTGGTGGGCGGGGCTTCTCAGGGTCTGATTTGGTGGGTGGGGCTCCTCAGGGTCCGATTTGGTGGACGGGGCCCCTCAGGGTCTGATTTGGTGGTTGGGGCCCCTCAGGGTCTGATTTTGTGGCTGGGGCCCCTCAGAGTCCGATTTTGTGGCTGGGGCCCCTCAGGGTCTGATTTTGTGGGTGGGGCCCCTCAGGGTCTAATTTGGTGGGCGGGGCCCCTCTGGGTCTGATTTTGTGGGTTGGGCCCCTCAGGGTCCGATTTTGTGGCCGGGGCCCCTCAGGGTCCGATTTTGTGTCCGGGGCCCCTCAGGGTCCGATTTTGTGGCCGGTGCCTCTCAGGGTCCGATTTTGTGGATGGGGCCCCTCAGGGTCCGATTTTGCAGCCGGAGCCTCTCAGGGTCCGATTTTGTGGTTGGGGCCCCTCAGGATCTGATTTTGTGGCCGGGGTCCCTCAGGGTCCGATTTTGTGGCCGGGGCCCCTGAGGGTCCAATTTTGTGGGTGGGGCCCCTCAGGGTCCGATTTTGTGGGTGGGGCCCCTCAGGATCCGATTTTGTGGTTGGGGCCCCTCAGGGTTCAATTTTGTAGGTGGGGTCCCTCAGGGTCCGATTTTGTGGCGGGGGCCTGTCATGGTCCGATTTTGCGGCCGGGGCCCGTCAGGGTCCGATTTTGTGGTTGGGGCCCCTCAGGGTCCGATTTTGTGGGTAGGGCCCCTCAGGGTCCGATTTTGTGGGTAGGGCCCCTCAGGGTCCGATTTTGTGAGTGGGGCCACTCAGGGTCCGATGTTGTGGCCGGATCCCCTCAGGGTCCGATTTTGCTTGGTGGGGCCCCTCAGGGTCCGATTTTGCGGGTGGGGCCCCTCAGGGTCCGATTTTGCGGATGGGGCCCCTCAGGGTCTGATTTTGTGGCCGGGGCCCCTTAGGGTCCGATTTTGCGGGTGGGGCCCCTTAGGGTCCGATTTTTGGCCGGGGCCCCTCAGGGACCGATTTTGAGGGTGGGGCCCCTCAGGGTCCGATTTTGTGGGTGGGGCCCCTCAGGGTCCGATTTTGTGGCTGGGGCCCCTCAGGGTCCGATTTCGTGACCTGGGCCCCTTAGGGTCTGATTTTGTGACTGGGGCCCCTCTAGGTTCGATTTTGTGGCCGGGGTCTCTCAGGGTGCGATTTTGTGGTTGGGGCCCCTCAGGGTCTGATTTTGTGGCCGGGCCCACTCAGGGTCCGATTTTGTGGGTGGGGCCCCTTAGGGTCTGATTTTGTGGGTTGAGCCCCCTGGGTCCATTTTGGTGGGCGGTGCCCCTCATGGTCCGATTTAGTGGGCGGTGCCCCTCATGGTCTGATTTGGTGGGCGGGGCCCCTCATGGTCCGATTTGGTGGGCGGGGCCCCCTGGGACCGATTTGGTGGGCGGGGCCCCTCTGGGTCCGATTTGGTGGGCGGGACCCTTCAGGTTCCGATTTGGTGGGCGGGGCCCCTCAGGGTCCGATTTGATGGGCGGGGCCCCTCTGGGTCCGATTTGGTAGGCGGGGCCACTCTGGGTCCGATTTGGTGGGCGGGGTCAATCTGGGTCCGATTTGGTGGGCGGGGCTCCTCGGGGTCCGATTTGGTGGGCGGGGTCAATCTGGGTCCGATTTGGTGGGCGGGGTCACTCTGGGTCCGATTTGGTGGGCGGGGCTTCTCAGGGTCTGATTTGGTGGGCGGGGCTCCTCAGGTTCCGATTTGGTGGACGGGGCCCTTCAGGGTCCGATTTGGTGGGCGGGGCCACTCGAAGTCTGATTTGGTGGGCGGGGCCCCTCAGGATCCAATTTGGTGGGCTGTGCTACTCTGGGTGGTTCAGCCTCCGATTTGGAGGCCGGGGTGGCTCAGCCTCCGATTTGGAGGTCGGGGTCACTCAGCTTTCGATTTGGCGCGCCGGCCCTTTAAGACTCATTTCGGTGCGCTGGCCCTTTAAGAATCACTGTGGCACGTCGGCCCTTTAAGAGCCAGGGTGGCTCACTGGGTTTCTAAATCCACTTTGTCGCACATTCTATCTCAGGGGCATGTGTCATGTGATGAAGCTAGATTTGCATTTGTGCTGTGGGTTTCACTTTAAGAGCTGATATTATGTGGCAGAATCTCTGTCCTTGGGATGTCATGTGACGTTCGTAGGCGTTGGCATAGTAACTGGGTCTACCTGCGCATATCAATGAGCTCAACTGCCATTTCAATCGCCTCAGGGCACGTTTTGCCATTACCCATTGAAAAGCATTGGAGACAGTGCATTCCAATGACTGGAAAAAAAATTTTCAAACGCAAATTGCGCAAAAACTACAAATCCGATCGACACGAAAAATACTTAGCACACCTCTCGTGGACGCTGGCTTCGAAACAACACCTCAACGGAGTCTGTGCGTGTAGCGGTTCGGGCCGCATTAATTGCGGAAATCAACTTAATAATAAGAAGAAGAATAAGTTAGCAGCGTTCGGATTACAATATAGTGGTTTTTTCAAACCACTATAACTAGATGTGTATTTCCTGAAGGAAGTACAGATAGTGGTTTGAAATGGTGCCCGGGCTGCCCCTTTAAGAGAGACTTGCCTGCTGCCCCTGCAAGACTTTCAACTCAGGATACGATTTAACTGTGGGTGCCTCTCAGGGGCCACTTTGGCCTCATGGTCTGATTTTGTGGGTGGGGCCCCTCAGGGCCTGATTTTGTGGGTGGGGCCCCTCAGGGTCCGATTTTGTGGTTGGGTCCCCTCAGGGTCCGATTTTGTGGTTGGGTCCCCTCAGGGTCCGATTTTGTGGCCGCGGCCCCTCAGGGTCCGATTTTGTGGCCGGGGCCCCTCTGGGTCCGATTTTGTGGCAGGGGCCCCTCTGGGTCCGATTTTGTGGGTGGGGCTCCTCTGGGTCCAATTTCGTGGGCGGGACCACTCTGGGTCCAATTTGGTGGGCGGGGCCTCTCAGGGTCCGATTTTGTGGTTGGGTCCCCTCAGGGTCCGATTTTGTGGTTGGGGCCCCTCAGGATCCGATTTTGTGGCCGGGGCCTATCAGGGTCCAATTTTGTGACTGGGGCCCATCAGGGTCCGATTTTGTGGCCGCGGCCCCTCAGGGTCTGATTTTGTGGCAGGGGCCCCTCAGGGTCTGATTTTGTGGCAGGGGCCCCTCTGGGTCTGATTTTGTGGGCGGAGCCCCTCTGGGTCCAATTTGGTGGGCGGGACCACTCTGGGTCCAATTTGGTGGGCGGGACCACTCTGGGTCCGATTTGGTGGGTGGGGCCTCTCAGGGTCCGATTTGGTGGGCGGGGCAACTCTGGGTAAGATTTGGAGGCTGGGGTCGCTCAGCCTCTAATTTGGAGGCCGGGGTCGTTGAGCTTCCGATTTGGAGGCCGAGGTCAAAGAGCCTCTGATTTGGAAGCCGGGGTCGATGAACTTCCGATTTGGAGGCCGGGGTCGATCAGCCTCCGATTTGGAGGCCGGGGTGGCTCAGCCTCCGATTTGGAGGCCGGGGTGGCTCAGCCTCCGATTTGGAGGCCGGGGTGGCTCAGCCTCCGATTTGGAGGCCGGGGTGGCTCAGCCTCCGATTTGGAGGCCGGGGTGGCTCAGCCTCCGATTTGGAGGCCGGGGTCGATCAGACTCCGATTTGGAGGCTGGGGTGGCTCAGCCTCCTATTTGGAGGCCGGGGTGGATCAGCCTCCGATTTGGAGGCCGGGGTGGCTTAGCCTCCGATTTGGAGGCCGGGGTGGCTCAGCCTTCTATTTGGAGGCCGGGGTGGCTCAGCCTCCTATTTGGAGGCCGGGGTGACTCATCCTCCGATTTGGAGGCCGGGGTGGCTCAGCCTCCGATTTGGAGGCCTGGGTCGATCAGCCTCCGATTTGGAGGCCGGGGTGGATCAGCCTCCGATTTGGAGGCCGGGGTGGCTCAGCCTCCGATTTGGAGGCCGGGGTGGCTCAGCCTCCGATTTGGAGGCCGGGGTGGCTCAGCCTCCGATTTGGAGGCCGGGGTGGCTCAGCCTCCGATTTGGAGGCCGGGGTGGATCAGCCTCCGATTTGGAGGCCGGGGTGGCTCAGCCTCCGATTTGGAGGCCGGGGTGGCTCAGGCTCCGATTTGGAGGCCGGGGTGGCTCAGCCTCCGATTTGGAGGCCGGGGTGGATCAGCCTCCGATTTGGAGGCCGAGGTCGATCAGCCTCCGATTTGGAGGCCGGGGTGGCTCAGCCTCCGATTTGGAGGCCGGGGTCGATCAGCCTCCGATTTGGAGGCCGGGGTGGCTCAGCCTCCGATTTGGAGGCCGGGGTGGCTCAGCCTCCGATTTGGAGGCCGGGGTGGCTCAGCCTCCGATATGGAGGCCGGGGTGGCTCAGCCTCCGATTTGGTGTGTCGGCCCTTTAAGACTCATTTGGGTGCGCTGGCCCTTTAACAGTCACTTTGGCGCGTTGGCCCTTTAAGAGCTAGTTTGGCTCACTGGGCTTCTTTTAAATCCACTTTGGCGCACACATTCTCTCTCAGGGGCATGTGTCATGTGATAAAGCTAGATTTGCATTTGTTCTGTGAGTTTCGCTTTAAGAGCTGATATTATGTGGCAGAGGCTCTGTGCTGGGGTTCAAGTGAAGTTCGTAGGCGTTGGCATAGTAACTGGGTCTGCCTGCGCATATCAATGAGCTCAACTGTCATTTCAATCGCCTCAGGGCACGTTTTGCCATTTCCTATTGAAAAGCATTGGAGACAGTGCATTCCAATGACGGGAAAAAAAATATTCAAACGCAAATTGCGCAAAAACTACATATCCGATCGACACGAAAAATACTTAGCACACCTCTCATGGACGCTGGCTTCGAAACGACACCTCAACGGCGTCTGTGCGTGTAGCGGTTCGGGCCGCATTAATTGCGGAAATCAACTTAATAATAATAATAAGAAGAAGAAGAATAAGTTAGCAGCGTTCGGATTACAATATAGTGGTTTTTTCAAACCACTATAATTAGGACAACCCCATTAATGTACGAGCCCAAAGAATCATTAACGTCTATAGGGTTGTAAGAGGTTTGCTCAAATACTGGATTTATATAGGGATATTAAATGATGCAGATTCATATTTTAGTTTCTTGCATGGATGAAATGAAGAGCAAATGAGAGAACTTGTATAAATGCCTACGTTTCCCAATGAAATGTTTCTTTGTTCACTGAAAGTTACTGCATTTTTCATTAGTTCAGATGTAGGCCAGCAATGTATTAAACATACATGTGTGGTTTTTGCTTTTGCATCTATTCATACAGTAGTATCATGGAAGAGAAGTGAAACATATCCCGGGATTTAATTATTTATTTATAATTAAAGGGGTTGTCTGGTCATTTGATAAAGGTCTGCAGTCTTCTGAATTCTGAGAGCGTGCAGTGCGCCCACTGTCAGGATTCACTGATGAGAGTGGACGGTCACGATTTGCATGCAAGCGATCATGTGCCAACTAGACGTGATTGGCTTGTATTGAGAGAAGTCATCTAGTTGGAATGTGACCGGAAGTATGCAGATCACATACCTGCTGCGATCATGTTACCGCTCACTCTTCCCAGCAATACTGTTGTATCCTGGTATGCAGCAAGGATTGAAACGTCTACAGTCACAGTCTGAAGACCGGACTACTCCTCTATTTTTAAAAAAACACGGTAGTAAATGATAAACTCATAAACAAAAACTGCTGGGTCAGAACTACGGTTATCCAGTTTGGCCGAGTAACCAAATGACCTCCTTTCATTTTTCTTGTTATACTTACTAGTTAAGAGTCTATTATATACATGGAGCTGTATGAAGGCCACAACCACATGAAAAGTACAGAATGTCTTATAATGTTCACTGAGGATGTGGTTATATTGTTGCTGTCAGTATATGTTTGGATAAAGAGTGGAAAAGGCTTCGTTTAGTGCACACAGGCAGCAAGGGGAACCGGCGCGTGATGTCAGCAAACTGATAAAACTGGGCTTATGCAACTGTACTATACTGTGAAAACCATGCAGGAGAACTGAAAAGGGAAGTATATACTGTATAAATATCATATACAGACCAGATTATATAGATGCCAACCCTTATATGTTTGAAGTTTACCTGTATGAATATTAGACATATGCTCCATAAAATCAAGGGCGTAAGTTTTCCATGGATCAGCTTTAGTGTGGATCCTCATTAGAATGGCAAAATCGAGTGATCCGAGTCTCTTTGAATGAGGCGTGGTCATCAATGCTGTACGAGCCAGGGCAAGTATATCAGAGCATGACAACCTATTGGGGTTTTCTCATGCAACTCTGTCGAGAGTATAATAATGAGATGAAGGAAAAACATCTGGTGTAATGGTTACACGTGCCTGATGCGGCCACATACACTAGTGAAATGGGTCTCTAGGTGTGTATATGACTGTCTCTCTGAAAGAGATTTTCCCATGAACTGTTGGTAGTAGATGGTACAGCAAACTGGGACTCAGCAGTTTAGTAAGGAAGCATCCTCTCCTGGTTTATCTGGTGAAACATATATACAATAGGTAGCAGATACAAAGTTTGTTTCAAATTCTTTCGAGTGCAAATTCCTGTGAAACCATAAACCTGAACATTTCTAGTTTGCTTTCCTTCCACCCACAGCTCACTTTGTTGCAGTACCCAAGCCTCAGCCTGGCAAGCCCAGTATCTCTTCACTTCTACATTGGCCTACACGTGGCTTTTGTTACTTCAAACTCTTGTGCTGTCTCAGGGTTTCCACTAACTAACCTATGGTTAACCTATGGTTATGGCTTCAGACCTCTGGATCTGTACTTCACAATCTAACCTCATCTGTCTAGTTTTCACCCAGGAGAGATATATATCTTTGTACCGTGTTAGCCAGTAGATAGAAAAATATTCAGAATTGAGAGTCCTCAGTGGTTGATACCTTTTAATGGCTAACTGAAAAGATGGTAACAAGTTGCAAGCTTTCGAGACTACTCAGGTCTCTTCATCCACAACTCACCAAGCACCCAGACTTGCCTGCTGTATCCTGATCCCAGATGCCATGATACTATCCTGTTGCAGACTTGCTATCCAAGACGCCTTCCTTCTCACAGACCACACGTTGTATGGCCTAGTCTGTCACATAGTCCGGTGACAGGGCACCCAGGGCAGGCCGGGCTAACTGTTAATCCCTCTTTGCCCAGTGCCTGCTATGTATTCCAATATCACCACATCTGAGGAGCGTAACACTGTAAACGACTGCATCAGACATTATGTACAGTCAAAGCTCCCAAACGTCCTGGATTCAGTGGGACTGTCCCGATTTGAAGGCTCAGTCCCGCGTCCAAGCACATCAGAGGTTGTGTCCCGGCTTCTAAATACTGACACTCTCCAACATCTTCATCGCTCCCTTAACTCCTCCTCAGACGGCGGTGCCTCTTCTACATGCTCAGTGCATACATTAAATTATATTAATCACTTTTTCTCCATCCTGTGATCAGTTTTCCCCAAGATACAAACTCTCGTCTCCATGTTCACAAGCTGTGGCTCTATCTAGGAGTCACAGCCCACAATGATGTAAATTGGAGAATTTGGCAATCTTGACCCGTACTGCAGGCAGTAAGCCCAGAATATTATACTTGTCTATAGAGATACATTGTGTTTAACAATGTATTTCCATGGTCCCTGTTCCTGGAGGTGAAGAAAAAGATTTTTTTTTTTGTTCTTTTAAAAAGTAGTAAAAATAATAATAAGCAAGTACAAAAATGTCATGTTTTTATTTTTGTGTGAGAGCCTCCCCAGGTCTCAAACACACATCCTTAACATTACAGGTAGGAGCTAAAGCTACTGAGACACAAGCTCCGGTGATGTAATGGGGAGAATTATGTGTACTTGATCTATAGTGCAGGCTCTGACACCACAGGCAGATTGTACTGATTGTACTGATAGTGCAGGCTCTGACACCACAGGCAGATTGTACTGATTTTATGTATTTGTATTCTAGAGGGAGAATAAAAGATTTTTTCATCTTAGAAATCTACTAAAAAATGAAAAATGCTTGATAATGAAATCAATAATTTTTAATGTTTTGTTTATTTTTATCAATAATAAACATCACAAATCCGCAAATAACACGAACATATTTGGTGTCCCTGTAACGACTCGCACATCACAACAATCAGATTATTTACGGGATCGGTAAATGCCGTGATGGATATTTTTCTCTATTAAATTCATTAAAAAAATGTAATAAAACTGTAATTCTGAGGGCTTGTAAATGCGTTCTTTCTGCTGCTTTTTTCTGCAGGTGTCCTCACCACACAATGCAATAACAATCTTCTCTGATTATGGCATGTTTGCTCCTTTTCTTTTATGTGTTTTCCACCTTATTTGATGAGATTTTAATGAGATTATGAAGCAGAGTTTTTAAATTTTTTTAATACTACAGTAAAGCTTTGATCCTGTGCGTAAAAATGCAGCTGCATTTTTTTTCATGCTTTTTTTTTTTCTAGAAGAAACCTATAGAGAAACAATGCACCAAAAATCGCAGAGTACAGCAGCGTCATTAGACGCACAGAGGGCAGAGATTTCATGAAATCACGTCCACTTTGCTTAGACATTTAGACTGTTCACATGTAGCGTAAATATTGTGTATTTTCTGCTGTTTTTTTTTTTTGCACAAAAATTCTGCTGTGATTAATGGTCCAAGCAAAGTGGACCATGATAACTGCACCTTCTGTATATCTGAAGCCGCTTCTGAACCGTGCAATTAGTTTTTTAAGTGCAGAATCAAAACTTTTCTGTTCTATAAAACACACAGTAAAAACGCGGCTTAAAATCTGCACCAGAAATGCTCAAATAAAGGGGAGAAGATTGTTATTGTGTAGTTTGGTTCGGACACCTGCAGAAACAAAAAAACACAGTATTTATGCAACATGTGAACACGGCCTGACAGACACAAAAAAGCCAGATGTCATATAGTAAAGCTACATAAAGATTAGAAAGTTCTGGCAGCTCTGACTGTCAATGAAGGAACAAAAAATGAATCCCCAGGTCCCAACTAGAGATGAGCAGGACGCACAGATGATGTTGTGCTGCCCGGATTAATCAAAAGCTGCGACGGGAATGCTGGAAGGTTGGAGATTCATGGCCTCCCGTCAAGCCGCCAGGTACCACTGACCTGGACGCTGGACCGGAGTCCAGGTAATCGATCTGCTCATCTCTAGTCCCAATTGTCCCGAATTCAGCGGACTGTCCCAGATTTGGGTCTACGCTCTGCATTCTTGGCCATTTGCTGAATGTCCCTCACTACCACCGCCCTTCTGACCACTACTCTTGCCAAGCTAGAAAGAAATGGTAAATCGGCATGGATTGGAGTGTGGCCACAGGCGTGGCAAAAATATGTTGCAGTGCATGATCTGTCCCTCCTTCTATTCTTCAAAAGTTTGGAGGTAGATGTACAATGAATGCATTAGTCTAGCACATCACATCAGTCACGTCTCAATTGCAACATCTTCAATGGGTGCCAGAAAAGGGAAAAATTAGATAGCTGAACAGTGGGAAAATATCAGATGAATCCAGATTTATCTGTTGCACCATGCTGACAAGAGAATCAGAAGCTATCAAAAAACAGAATGAATCATGAATTGACGAACTCATTCTGTCAACAGTTCTTCAGGTTGGTGGAGATGGAGTAATATTGTGGGGAATGTGAGGAGCTAGCCTGTCTGCTTGGGGCAATGTTCTTAAAGCACCACTCCAGCGTTTTGTTTTTTTTCTATAGTACCGCTGTATTGATTTAAATGTAAGTCCCCTGCCCCAGGGGCGGACACAGACTGCAGAGGGCCCCTGTGCAAGAAATCTTCCCGGGCCCCCCCCAATACTGCAACAAATTTAAAGGGAACCTGTCACCCCCCGCTGGCATTTTTAAGTAAAAGAGCCACCTTGTGCAGCACTAATGCTGCATTCTGTCAAGGTGGCTCTTTTTATTTAGGGTACCTTCCACCGCAGAAATAATCGTTTTTAAAATTGGTCAGACATTCCTGATATTCGTCAGGAGGGCAGGTGTTCCCCATCTGAGAGAGACGCCTCACATCCATCACTCATGTATTCCTACATTGTGTCTCCGCCTCCAAATCTTTACTTTCAAATCCTGGTGCCTGCGCTGTACTATGTAATCTTCAGGTAGTATATTTATAAACCAAAACGCATAGAATGAATTGAATTACAATGCAAAGAAGCAGTGTTATCACTCACCAGTCTGCAAATGTTGGCTGTAATCCTGCTGTATGGAGGCAGAATGGGGTTTTAGGCCTGTAGTATAATGATCCCTGGCTTTAACTTATCAGCTTCCGCATATATATATATATATATACATATATATATATATATATATATATAGTAAGAGTCTTCACCATAGCCTATAGCATCAAGAACACAAACTGTCAAAGGACACTGTCCGCAGTGTTGGAGGACACGATGATGGATCTGAAGCATTCCCTGAAGTGCCTTCAATGTTCTGTCACAATCTCCTCTCGAAATTACCTCATTTCCGGTCAGCTTCTAGCACGTCACTTCCGGTGGAACGTCACGTGCGAATTTTAAAGTGCTCCTCGGGGCTCCGCCGTGTACTCCTGTGTGGAACGTCACGTGCGAATTTTAAAGTGCTCCTCGGGGCTCCGCCGTGTACTCCTGTGTCCGCGGGAAAAGTAAGCTCCCAGCAGGGGCAGTGAGGCAGACTCTCTCTCAAAATCGGGACTGTCCCGCTGGGAGGTATGAATGCTCCCCACCATACACCTTGTACACATATGCCTCCACACCCCACATACACACACGGTTCCGCTTTTTGTGCCTTGTACACACACGGCTCCGCTCTGTACACCTCGCACACACACGGCTCCACTTAGTACACACATGGCTCCACTCCGTAAAACTCATACACATGCGTCTCTGCTCCGTACACCTTGTACACACATGGCAACGCTCCGTAAACCTTGTACACACATGGCTCCGCTCCATAAACCTTGTACACTTGCGGCTTTGCTCCATACACCTTGTACACATGCAATTCCACTCCGTACACCTTGCACACACGCGGCTCCACTCCGTACACCTCGTACAAACACACAGCTCCGCTCCGTACACATCTCTGTTCCGTACACCTCATACACGTGCGGCTCTGCTCCCCACACCTCGTACACGTGCGGCTCTGCTCCGTACACCTCGTATACTTGCGGCTCTGCTCCGTACACCTCGTACACATGCGGCTCTGCTCCTTACAACTCATACCCATGCGGCTCTGCTCCGTACACATCTCTGCACCGTACACCTCGCACACGCGCTGCTCCACTCTGTACACCTCGCACACGTGCGGCTCTGCTTCATACACACACAGCTCCGCTCTGTACACCTCGTACACACGCGCGGCTCCGCTCCGTACACCTCGTACACACATGCAGCTCCATACACACATAAACTTACTTCCCCTCATCCAGCACGATGACAACCAGCACAGCAGAGTCCTGCTTAAAACAAGGGCTAGGGCTGTGCACAGGACCTGTGATGAGGTCACAGGAGGGGAGGAGTCAGGGGTCACATGATCAGGGGGCCCTGACTGCTTCCTTCCCTCCTGTGACTTCATCAATTACAACAAGCCTCTTGCATGACCGCAGCACCAGCGTGCAGAGGCTAAATTGTAGGTGCTGCGGGTAGAGGAGCGCATAATGCCGCCCCCTGCTGCCTGCCGCTTGAGCAGCTGGCTCAACTCAAATCATTACAGCTGCGCCCCTGCGTGCGGTGCTGGAGAGGCCCCCTCTCCCCTGGGACCCCCGCCGCCTCCTGCAGCCCTGCTCTCCTCTCCTCTGCTCTCCACCTTGCAGCGCTCCATATGGCTAATTTGAATTGAATAGTCATGTGCGGTGCAGGAGGCTGGAGGGGCCCCCTCTCCCCTGGGGCCCCCATTCAATGCACGGGCGGTAGGTCCGCCCCTGCCCTGCCCCCTGTATCATAGTCACCTGCTGCATTCATCAATTTCCAGCATTGCTCCAGTCGGTCTCCCGCAAAAAGTGACCTGCCGGCAACTCCAATGCTTAAAGGAGGTGTGCGGAGGTCACGTTTCAATACAAGTCTATGAGAGCCTGGTTCTGGCCTCGTTCTGGCTCTCATAGCCTTGTATTCAGAGCTTTTGATGTAGCTTCGGACTTCCGGACAGTCAGAAACTGGTCTCACAAGATGGCACCGTGGGACAGGAGCGGTGCCGAAAAACAGTGAAGACGTTGGATTGCGAGTATATGACAGGGGGGATTACATTTAAAGCACCACTCCAGTTCTAAAAAAAGAAAAAAATACTAGAGTGGTGCTTTAAGAACATAATAATTTAATTGAATATATGCCACAACAAACTACTGAGTTTTGAAGGTCTAAAAAGGTCCAACATGTTTCCAGATGGGCGTCTCTAATCAAGTGGCCAGTCAGTGTATATACACAGCAGGCATCCATTGAGGACCGATCTGGATGTATGTTTATAACTGAGAAAAGATTGTTTTTTTACATTTAATCTGGTTTTCCACTTACTGATGGTTACATTATGGACTTAAACTAGGATAAGAAAGTGGACTTCTGTGGATCTCATATTTAACACGTGTAATATTGTTTTTAAATATTTCCTTTTAAAAGCACAGAAGGAGCTCACAGCTCTGTATGTGAAACAGCTGCACGCCTATGGGCCTCTTCCTGTTACCACTGGGACTGTACAGCTGCAATTTGTAAGTGAAATTGGCCAAGTTAGAAGTGTTAAACTAATCACACCATTCATCCGTCCATCCATCGATTTCATCCTTGTGATTTTGAATATAGAATACCTGTATAAAGAGAAAGAATTCTAGTTTAGGCAAACTAGGATCGGATTTATCACATATAGTGAATACTGCTACATTACAACCATATAATGAAAACCTGTCTGGTACTTTAGTGTTGATGGTCTGTCATTAGGATAGGTCATCAAAACCAGATTAGTGGGAGTGCGGCACCTAGTACTTCCACCAATCAGCTGTTTCCAATTCTGGTGATAGTGTAAGGGGAGGATAGGACTGTAGTCGTGACCTGAATTACTGAAACATCTATGTCCAGTCCTTCACCTACAGAAAACTGTATTCTTCTCTTCAGCGTACCTGCATCTCCAAATCTAGATTCCCCCGGTCACTTCCCAGGCAACGACAGCCCCTCTTCCAGGCGACCCCCAGCAATGGAGGCACAGTCGAAGATAACTTTAATATTCTCTTTACTGAATACTTCACACGTTACATCCACAGTTGGTACATCATGGAATTCACTTGTTTCCTCATCTTTCCCTGTTTGACTGTCGCTTCTGTGCAGTACACGCCCGGACTGGACCGTCCTAGACTGCTCCCCAGTTCCTTCCTGGCCTAACCTTGCCACAATGACAATTCCTTCTGTCTGTTTCGCCCCAGACTTAATCAGTCACCAGGTTTGGTTGCCTCTGGTAAAGCATCTGGCCCGTCTGTACCGATCTCGTCGAAGCTCCAACTTCCTTCATCTCTTCAGTCCAACTGACTCCTGCCCTAAAGGCATCCGCCCAGGCGATGAGTCACCACATCTTTCCTTCCCTGTTCTGGCCCACTGCTATGATGCACAGTGGCCGTGGGTAATGTGGGTTGCAGCGATTTAACATTACATGGCTGCCAAGCTGTCCGGGCCTATAGCCCATGTGGACACTTCAGGCACCCTGGCCCTGTCTGACCTAATTTCCTAGAAACTCCTGTCTTACCACCTGGCAGCCCCTCCTACACTTAACCCCCTGTAAACATACTATCAACTATACCTAGTATGCCCCCATCTTGTCTATAAGAACTATAATACTAAGGTGCCCTCCTCTAATGTCCCAAAAAGATGCACCTTACTTTCCCTAAACTGTACATGAACTCCCTGACAAGGCTGATGCCGAAATGCGCGTCGGGGCTGGGGGCATCCTGGGAACATTGCACATGCGGGCTTAAGGTAATGACTTAATTTATATTATTCGTATAATATTTGCACACTAGCATTTTATTTGTTTCTGTGGCTTATTGATTACTTTCTTTGATGATATTACACTTATATTGGCCACACTACATTTATGTGCAATATATATGTGCAATTGGTCCCCTGTGTTGCCCCTCCTTTTGGTATTTTGTTTCCACCCCTCCCTATGGTTTTTTGTATTTTGAAATAAATAATTGTTCTTTATTTGGATATCGGACGTTCTCTCGTTTTTTTCTTTGTTTTGGATTATTCTAATTTCCTAATTGTCCTTTTTACATTGTCCATTAGTGCACTGATAGGGTTGACTGAAATTAATCATACCATTTATACTATCACTTTTTATTTATGTGCACCTTTGCCTTGGAATTTTGTTGAATCTAATATCTTGTTTATATCAGACTTTACGTAATCCCAATGACCGAGAATCCATTGGCTTTATCCAATTATGAAATGAGCACAATAACTGCTTTTAGGTATTAAGATTAAAAGCATAAAAATAAAATGGAGAATAGTGAGGATTGAAGAGCACAGTATAACCGAGACCTCTAGTAACATATCTTAATGTCAAAGGCACAGTGACTTTTACTAGCCCCTTCCTATATATTTTATGGTAAGGCCTCTTTCACACATCCGGTTTCAGGGTTCCGGCGGCCTGCGGCGAAAAGCCGTGCCGCCGGAATCGGCCTGTAGCGCTGACACCGGATGTGGATGCGTCGCCGGATGCGGCCTGGATAAAATTTAAAGGAGCCGCAGCACCGAGAGCCAGCTGTAGAGACGGGAGCCGCAGCACCGGGCGACGAGAGCCAGCTGTAGAGAGCGGAGCTGCAGCGATGAGAGCCATCTGGAGAGAGCGGGGGGACGAGTGAGTCAGACAAAGAAAGGTATAGAGGGAGAGAGATACAGAGAGAGAGAGATACAGAGAGAGAGAGAGAGATACAGAGAGAGAGATACAGAGAGAGAGAGAAATACAGAGAGAGTCTTGCGCTTGCCGGGCACTTGTGGGGTTAAATCACTCAGTGTCCGGGCATGCGCACTTTAAAAAGCCGTTCCGGTGCTGCCAAAAAAAGTTGCAGGGAACGTTTTTTGCAGACGCCGGACGGCGCATTTTTGCCGTATCCGGAAAGAACTGGGGCCGCCGCATGTACATCCGGCACGATGCGGCGATCATTACTTTCTATGTGACAAAACCGGATCCAATTCCGGATCCGGTTTTCACACTTTTCGCCGCATCGTGCCGGATTCAAAAAGACGGATGTGTGAAAGTAGCCTAATAGGAGCCACACTAATAGCATTGGTTGTAATTTTGATATGAAGTCTATACAGTCTTGTATAGTTTTTGATGATCCTGGGAAATTTGACTGCCATTGCACCCCTCACATGTCCAGTGACTAGCTTTCCTATATTCTCGGGGAGATTGTCATCTTAACCAGATAAGTGGCAATATTAGAAATATATTCAAGCTTGGTGAGTTTGCAATAAAGAGAATTGTGAAAGCTTGATGTCAACCCTTTTTGGTGCCTTGGTGAAGGCCCTTGATGCCAGGAAGGAGACACTTGTACACAAGATTGGAGCTGTTATAAAGAGCAGATATGATAGAAGCAAAGCTTTAGGCTGGGGCTACAGCTGGGGACAAAAGAGCTCATCTCTCTGCTGAGCAAATAATTGCTTTTCTCCCTCATACCTGGTTTCCTTTTTATTTTCCTAGCTCTCAAGGGTAAGCTAAGATACATTTCTGGCTGACCCTCCGGAGCTAGAAGAATAATATCTGGAGCCTGGTGTCTGATATGCGTCACACAAAGCAGATTGCACTGGCAACCTGAGGCCTCAGCTGCAGAGGGAGAATAAGCAGTCTCTGGTCAGGATTATTCTTCATTAAGGCTGATTTCTCTTGTTATTTTATTGAAAGAAAGGAAAGTCGAAAAATCTTATTGTATTTTTTTTCACAGTTTTGAAAACAAGATGTCCTCGTAGCCCACGTAGACCGCTTTTATGGAAGTCTATAGTATAAAGAAGACTTCTTTGCATGTGCCTCTTTATATATTTGGGCTCTTACTTCAGCACAAATTAATTTAGACATATATGAAATGCCAGTCTTAATAAATCTACTCTTTAATGTCTTAGTTGTATAAACTTGGGGTAATCGCTTACTGTAGTGTGATATTATTATTATTATTATTTATTGTTATAGCGCCATTTATTCCATGGCGCTTTACATGTGAGGAGGGGTATACATAAAAACAAGTACAATAATCTTAAACAATACAAGTCATAACTGGTACAGGAGGAGAGAGGACCCTGCCCGCGAGGGCTCACAATCTTCAAGGGATGGGTGGTAATACAGTAGGCGAGGGTAGAGCTGGTCGTGCAGCGGTTTGGTCGATCGGTGGTTACTGCAGGTTATAGGCTTGTCGGAAGAGGTGGGTCTTCAGGCTCTTTTTGAAGGTTTCGATGGTAGGTGAGAGTCTGATATGATGTGGTAGAGAGTTCCAGAGTAGGGGTGATGCGCGAGAGAAATCTTGTATGCGATTGTGGGAAGAGGAGATAAGAGGGGAGTAGAGAAGGAGATCTTGTGAGGATCGGAGGTTGCGTGCAGGAAAGTACCGGGAGACGAGGTCACAGATGTATGGAGGAGACAAGTTGTGGATGGCTTTGTATGTCATGGTTAGGGTTTTGTAATGGAGTCTCTGGGCAATTGGGAGCCAGTGAAGGGATTGACAGAGGGGAGAAGCTGGGGAATAGCGGGGGGACAGGTGGATTAGTCGGGCAGCAGAGTTTAGAATAGATTGGAGGGGTGCGAGAGTGTTTGAGGGGAGGCCACAGAGCATGAGGTTGCAGTAGTCAAGGCGAGAGATGATGAGGGCATGGACTAGGGTTTTTGCAGATTCTTGGGTGAGGAATGAACGGATGCGTGAAATATTTTTGAGTTGAAGTCGGCATGAAGTGGAAAGGGTTTGGATATGTGGTTTGAAGGAGAGATCAGCGTCAAGGATTACTCCGAGGCAGCGAGCTTGTGGGACTGGGGAGAGTGGGCAGTCATTTACTGTAATTGATAGGTTCGTAGGGGGGGGTCGTGTGAGATGGGGGAAAGATGATGAATTCTGTTTTGTCCATGTTGAGTTTCAGATATCTAGTGGAGAAGAAGGATGAAATAGTGGACAGACATTGAGGGATTCTGGTTAGTAGGGAGGTGATATCTGGTCCAGAGATGTAGATCTGTGTGTCATCAGCATAAAGATGATACTGAAAGCCATGAGATTCTATGAGCTGTCCCAGGCCAAAGGTGTAAATAGAGAACAGCAGGGGCCCAAGGACTGAACCTTGTGGGACTCCGACAGATAGGGGGCGAGGTGAGGAGGTGGTGTGTGAGTGGGAGACGCTGAATGTCCGGTCTGTTAGGTATGATGAGATCCAGGAGAGGGCCAAGTCTGTGATGCCGAGGGATGAGAGGGTCTGTAATAATAGGGAATGGTCCACTGTGTCAAAGGCAGCCGACAGGTCCAGGAGGAGGAGGACAGAGTAGTGTCGCTTGCTTTTGGCAGTTAAGAGGTCATTGGTGACCTTAGTAAGGGCAGTTTCAGTGGAGTGGTGTGACCGGAAGCCAGATTGTAAGCGGTCGAAGAGGGAGCAAGAAGAGAGATGGGAGGACAGTTCAAGGTAGACGTGTTGTTCCAGTAGCTTGGAGGCGTATGGGAGAAGTGATATAGGGCGATAGCTAGATACAGAGGATGGGTCAAGAGAGGGCTTTTTGAGGATAGGTGTGATGGAGGCATGTTTAAAGCTTGAGGGGAAAACACCAGTTGTTAGTGATAGGTTGAAGAGATGGGTTAGGGTTGGGATGAAG
Source organism: Dendrobates tinctorius (assembly GCF_039654945.1). Classification (NCBI taxonomy): domain Eukaryota; kingdom Metazoa; phylum Chordata; class Amphibia; order Anura; family Dendrobatidae; genus Dendrobates; species Dendrobates tinctorius. The sequence continues at coordinate 7,936,796 of NW_027361684.1, read as the reverse complement.
ACTGTGGTGAGGTTTGGGATGAAGTGGGATGGGATCGGGTCGAGTGCACAGGTGGTGAGATGTGATCTTGAGAGTAGAGTGGAGAGTCGATCTTCTGTAATGGTGGAGAAGTTGGTTTTGAAGGTGGAGGGCTGGGAAGTCGGGAGGAAGGGCTCTGGGGGTTGTTGACCAAAACTGTCCCTGATGTTATCAATTTTCTGCTTGAAAAATGAGGCAAAGTCTTCAGCTGAGATGAGTGGGGAGGGAGGAGGTGCTGGGGGGCGGAGGAGAGAATTGAAGGTGTTGAATAACTGTTTAGGGTTGCGAGACAGGGAGGATATGAGAGATGAGAAGTAGGTTTGTTTAGCTGTGGCGAGTGTGGTCTTGAAAGTAGTGAGGGACTGTTTGAATGCGATGAAGTGCTCGTTGGAGTGGGATCTTTTCCATCTGCGCTCAGCAGCCCTGGAAGCTCGCCTCAGCTCTTTGGTCAGGCTGGTGTGCCAGGGCTGTCTGTTGATTTTGCGAGTTTTGGTATGTGTAAGTGGGGCAGCGGATTCCAAAGCTACAGCTATTGTGGTGTTATATAGAGCGGCAGCGTCATCCGCATTGTGTAAGGAACTTATATCTGTAAGAGGGAGGAGGGATTCAGAGAATGAGTGTAGGTCAAGGTGTTTAAGATTCCTGCGAGGGTGTGAAAGTTTGTGGGGTGAGGATTGTAGACATGGAGTGAAGAGGGAAGAGAATGTAAGCAGGTTGTGGTCAGAGAGAGGAAGAGGTGAGTTAGAGAGGTTAGATAGGGAGCAGAGGCGGGTGAAGATGAGGTCCAGTGTGTGGCCATCTTTGTGGGTGGCTGTAGAAGACCATTGAGTGAGGCCGAAGGAGGAAGTGAGAGATAGAAGTTTAGTGGCAGCTGAGAGGGAAGTGTCAATGGGGATGTTGAAGTCGCCCATGATGATGGTAGGGATGTCAGCGGAAAGGAAATGAAGTAACCAGGTGGTGAAGTGGTCAAAGAAGGTGGTGGCTGGCCCTGGGGGGCAGTAGATGACAGCCAGTTGGAGGTTGGAGGGGGAGTAGATGCGCACAGAGTGCACCTCAAAGGAAGGGAGGGTAACAGAGGGTGGCAGTGGGATTGGGGTGAAGGAGCAGGTATCTGACAGGAGAAAACCAACTCCTCCACCATGTTTGCTGCTGGGGCGGGGGGTGTGAGAAAGGTGGAAGCCACCATACGAAAGTGCAGCAGGAGAGGCTGTGTCAGAAGGGGTGAGCCAGGTTTCGGTGATGGCGAGGAAGGAGAGTTTGGTAGTAACAAAAAGATCATGGATGTAGGAAAGCTTGTTGCAGACAGAGCGAGCGTTCCACAGAGCTCCTGTTAGTGGGACTGGGGAAGCGGGGGCTGGGTGAATGGGTATAAGGTTGGAGAGGTTACGGAAGGTTGTGATAGAGCGTGGATGGGAGGTAGAAATGACTGTGGGAATGTGGTGAGGAGGACCAGGATTTGGAGAGATATCACCAGCAGTGAGAAGGAGCAGAGAAAGTGTTAGCAGGTGGGAGCAGGAGAGGGCATGAGGGGGCTGTCTGTGTTTGGAGACAGAGGATTGTATGTTAAGGAACAGTTTTGAGGCGGAGGTGAGGTGGATGGGGAGGATTGAAGAAGAGATGAACAGTTCCTTACTAGGAGTAGGGATTAGGGGAATTAGCAGAAAGTGAAGGATTATTGGGGTGAAAGTGATAACAAACAGAAACATTGTTTACAGTGACTGTCCAGTTACCTTCAGTTCCCTTCTGGTTCAATTCTGGTTTTAATTCTTAAATTAATCTTCACACTTCTAGCACACACTTATAGCAATCACAATGCAGACTGAAGTCTATGCAGACTTGTGTTCTGCAATATATGTACAACTAAGTGCAGTCAGGTGTGAAGCAGAGAGGAGTGGTCTCTGCTCATCTTGGCCAGACAATTAAGAGTGGACCATATGTATATGATCAAGCCAGAGTAAACAAGGTCATAAATAACACTGGGGTAAGCTGGGGTTAGCTGAAAGGCATACCATGTGAATGCTAGGTGCAGAGGCAAGTCTATGTGCAAAGCTGGGTGATGCACTGTGTGTCCTTCATAGACAGACAGCAGGAGAGCAGGAGAGCTGGGTGGATGGACATACCTGTCGGAAGAATAGAGATGCTTGTTAGAGTGCGATGGTGGCAGGTAGCAGGGCACAGTCTGTATACATCCTTCTGGTTTTAATTCTTAAATTAATCTTCACACTTCTAGCACACACTTATAGCAATCACAATGCAGACTGAAGTCTATGCAGACTTGTGCTCTGCAATATATGTACAACTAAGTGCAGTCAGGTGTGAAGCAGAGAGGAGTGGTCTCTGCTCATCTTGGCCAGACAATTAAGAGTGGACCATATGTATATGATCAAGCCAGAGTAAACAAGGTCATAAATAACACTGGGGTAAGCTGGGGTTAGCTGAAAGGCATACCATGTGAATGCTAGGTGCAGAGGCAAGTCTATGTGCAAAGCTGGGTGATGCACTGTGTGTCCTTCATAGACAGACAGCAGGAGAGCAGGAGAGCTGGGTGGATGGACATACCTGTCGGAAGAATAGAGATGCTTGTTAGAGTGCGATGGTGGCAGGTAGCAGGGCACAGTCTGTATACATCCTTCTGGTTTTAATTCTTAAATTAATCTTCACACTTCTAGCACACACTTATAGCAATCACAATGCAGACTGAAGTCTATGCAGACTTGTGCTCTGCAATATATGTACAACTAAGTGCAGTCAGGTGTGAAGCAGAGAGGAGTGGTCTCTGCTCATCTTGGCCAGACAATTAAGAGTGGACCATATGTATATGATCAAGCCAGAGTAAACAAGGTCATAAATAACACTGGGGTAAGCTGGGGTTAGCTGAAAGGCATACCATGTGAATGCTAGGTGCAGAGGCAAGTCTATGTGCAAAGCTGGGTGATGCACTGTGTGTCCTTCATAGACAGACAGCAGGAGAGCAGGAGAGCTGGGTGGATGGACATACCTGTCGGAAGAATAGAGATGCTTGTTAGAGTGCGATGGTGGAAGGTAGCAGGGCACAGTCTGTATACATCCTTCTGGTTTTAATTCTTAAATTAATCTTCACACTTCTAGCACACACTTATAGCAATCACAATGCAGACTGAAGTCTATGCAGACTTGTGCTCTGCAATATATGTACAACTAAGTGCAGTCAGGTGTGAAGCAGAGAGGAGTGGTCTCTGCTCATCTTGGCCAGACAATTAAGAGTGGACCATATGTATATGATCAAGCCAGAGTAAACAAGGTCATAAATAACACTGGGGTAAGCTGGGGTTAGCTGAAAGGCATACCATGTGAATGCTAGGTGCAGAGGCAAGTCTATGTGCAAAGCTGGGTGATGCACTGTGTGTCCTTCATAGACAGACAGCAGGAGAGCAGGAGAGCTGGGTGGATGGACATACCTGTCGGAAGAATAGAGATGCTTGTTAGAGTGCGATGGTGGCAGGTAGCAGGGCACAGTCTGTATACATCCTTCTGGTTTTAATTCTTAAATTAATCTTCACACTTCTAGCACACACTTATAGCAATCACAATGCAGACTGAAGTCTATGCAGACTTGTGCTCTGCAATATGTGTACAACTAAGTGCAGTCAGGTGTGAAGCAGAGAGGAGTGGTCTCTGCTCATCTTGGCCAGACAATTAAGAGTGGACCATATGTATATGATCAAGCCAGAGTAAACAAGGTCATAAATAACACTGGGGTAAGCTGGGGTTAGCTGAAAGGCATACCATGTGAATGCTAGGTGCAGAGGCAAGTCTATGTGCAAAGCTGGGTGATGCACTGTGTGTCCTTCATAGACAGACAGCAGGAGAGCAGGAGAGCTGGGTGGATGGACATACCTGTCGGAAGAATAGAGATGCTTGTTAGAGTGCGATGGTGGCAGGTAGCAGGGCACAGTCTGTATACATCCTTCTGGTTTTAATTCTTAAATTAATCTTCACACTTCTAGCACACACTTATAGCAATCACAATGCAGACTGAAGTCTATGCAGACTTGTGCTCTGCAATATATGTACAACTAAGTGCAGTCAGGTGTGAAGCAGAGAGGAGTGGTCTCTGCTCATCTTGGCCAGACAATTAAGAGTGGACCATATGTATATGATCAAGCCAGAGTAAACAAGGTCATAAATAACACTGGGGTAAGCTGGGGTTAGCTGAAAGGCATACCATGTGAATGCTAGGTGCAGAGGCAAGTCTATGTGCAAAGCTGGGTGATGCACTGTGTGTCCTTCATAGACAGACAGCAGGAGAGCAGGAGAGCTGGGTGGATGGACATACCTGTCGGAAGAATAGAGATGCTTGTTAGAGTGCGATGGTGGCAGGTAGCAGGGCACAGTCTGTATACATCCTTCTGGTTTTAATTCTTAAATTAATCTTCACACTTCTAGCACACACTTATAGCAATCACAATGCAGACTGAAGTCTATGCAGACTTGTGCTCTGCAATATATGTACAACTAAGTGCAGTCAGGTGTGAAGCAGAGAGGAGTGGTCTCTGCTCATCTTGGCCAGACAATTAAGAGTGGACCATATGTATATGATCAAGCCAGAGTAAACAAGGTCATAAATAACACTGGGGTAAGCTGGGGTTAGCTGAAAGGCATACCATGTGAATGCTAGGTGCAGAGGCAAGTCTATGTGCAAAGCTGGGTGATGCACTGTGTGTCCTTCATAGACAGACAGCAGGAGAGCAGGAGAGCTGGGTGGATGGACATACCTGTCGGAAGAATAGAGATGCTTGTTAGAGTGCGATGGTGGCAGGTAGCAGGGCACAGTCTGTATACATCCTTCTGGTTTTAATTCTTAAATTAATCTTCACACTTCTCGCACACACTTATAGCAATCACAATGCAGACTGAAGTCTATGCAGACTTGTGCTCTGCAATATATGTACAACTAAGTGCAGTCAGGTGTGAAGCAGAGAGGAGTGGTCTCTGCTCATCTTGGCCAGACAATTAAGAGTGGACCATATGTATATGATCAAGCCAGAGTAAACAAGGTCATAAATAACACTGGGGTAAGCTGGGGTTAGCTGAAAGGCATACCATGTGAATGCTAGGTGCAGAGGCAAGTCTATGTGCAAAGCTGGGTGATGCACTGTGTGTCCTTCATAGACAGACAGCAGGAGAGCAGGAGAGCTGGGTGGATGGACATACCTGTCGGAAGAATAGAGATGCTTGTTAGAGTGCGATGGTGGCAGGTAGCAGGGCACAGTCTGTATACATCCTTCTGGTTTTAATTCTTAAATTAATCTTCACACTTCTAGCACACACTTATAGCAATCACAATGCAGACTGAAGTCTATGCAGACTTGTGCTCTGCAATATATGTACAACTAAGTGCAGTCAGGTGTGAAGCAGAGAGGAGTGGTCTCTGCTCATCTTGGCCAGACAATTAAGAGTGGACCATATGTATATGATCAAGCCAGAGTAAACAAGGTCATAAATAACACTGGGGTAAGCTGGGGTTAGCTGAAAGGCATACCATGTGAATGCTAGGTGCAGAGGCAAGTCTATGTGCAAAGCTGGGTGATGCACTGTGTGTCCTTCATAGACAGACAGCAGGAGAGCTGGAGAGCTGGGTGGATGGACATACCTGTCGGAAGAATAGAGATGCTTGTTAGAGTGCGATGGTGGCAGGTAGCAGGGCACAGTCTGTATACATCCTTCTGGTTTTAATTCTTAAATTAATCTTCACACTTCTAGCACACACTTATAGCAATCACAATGCAGACTGAAGTCTATGCAGACTTGTGCTCTGCAATATATGTACAACTAAGTGCAGTCAGGTGTGAAGCAGAGAGGAGTGGTCTCTGCTCATCTTGGCCAGACAATTAAGAGTGGACCATATGTATATGATCAAGCCAGAGTAAACAAGGTCATAAATAACACTGGGGTAAGCTGGGGTTAGCTGAAAGGCATACCATGTGAATGCTAGGTGCAGAGGCAAGTCTATGTGCAAAGCTGGGTGATGCACTGTGTGTCCTTCATAGACAGACAGCAGGAGAGCAGGAGAGCTGGGTGGATGGACATACCTGTTGGAAGAATAGAGATGCTTGTTAGAGTGCGATGGTGGCAGGTAGCAGGGCACAGTCTGTATACATCCTTCTGGTTTTAATTCTTAAATTAATCTTCACACTTCTAGCACACACTTATAGCAATCACAATGCAGACTGAAGTCTATGCAGACTTGTGCTCTGCAATATATGTACAACTAAGTGCAGTCAGGTGTGAAGCAGAGAGGAGTGGTCTCTGCTCATCTTGGCCAGACAATTAAGAGTGGACCATATGTATATGATCAAGCCAGAGTAAACAAGGTCATAAATAACACTGGGGTAAGCTGGGGTTAGCTGAAAGGCATACCATGTGAATGCTAGGTGCAGAGGCAAGTCTATGTGCAAAGCTGGGTGATGCACTGTGTGTCCTTCATAGACAGACAGCAGGAGAGCAGGAGAGCTGGGTGGATGGACATACCTGTCGGAAGAATAGAGATGCTTGTTAGAGTGCGATGGTGGCAGGTAGCAGGGCACAGTCTGTATACATCCTTCTGGTTTTAATTCTTAAATTAATCTTCACACTTCTAGCACACACTTATAGCAATCACAATGCAGACTGAAGTCTATGCAGACTTGTGCTCTGCAATATATGTACAACTAAGTGCAGTCAGGTGTGAAGCAGAGAGGAGTGGTCTCTGCTCATCTTGGCCAGACAATTAAGAGTGGACCATATGTATATGATCAAGCTAGAGTAAACAAGGTCATAAATAACACTGGGGTAAGCTGGGGTTAGCTGAAAGGCATACCATGTGAATGCTAGGTGCAGAGGCAAGTCTATGTGCAAAGCTGGGTGATGCACTGTGTGTCCTTCATAGACAGACAGCAGGAGAGCAGGAGAGCTGGGTGGATGGACATACCTGTCGGAAGAATAGAGATGCTTGTTAGAGTGCGATGGTGGCAGGTAGCAGGGCACAGTCTGTATACATCCTTCTGGTTTTAATTCTTAAATTAATCTTCACACTTCTAGCACACACTTATAGCAATCACAATGCAGACTGAAGTCTATGCAGACTTGTGCTCTGCAATATATGTACAACTAAGTGCAGTCAGGTGTGAAGCAGAGAGGAGTGGTCTCTGCTCATCTTGGCCAGACAATTAAGAGTGGACCATATGTATATGATCAAGCCAGAGTAAACAAGGTCATAAATAACACTGGGGTAAGCTGGGGTTAGCTGAAAGGCATACCATGTGAATGCTAGGTGCAAGGGCAAGTCTATGTGCAAAGCTGGGTGATGCACTGTGTGTCCTTCATAGACAGACAGCAGGAGAGCTGGAGAGCTGGGTGGATGGACATACCTGTCGGAAGAATAGAGATGCTTGTTAGAGTGCGATGGTGGCAGGTAGCAGGGCACAGTCTGTATACATCCTTCTGGTTTTAATTCTTAAATTAATCTTCACACTTCTAGCACACACTTATAGCAATCACAATGCAGACTGAAGTCTATGCAGACTTGTGCTCTGCAATATATGTACAACTAAGTGCAGTCAGGTGTGAAGCAGAGAGGAGTGGTCTCTGCTCATCTTGGCCAGACAATTAAGAGTGGACCATATGTATATGATCAAGCCAGAGTAAACAAGGTCATAAATAACACTGGGGTAAGCTGGGGTTAGCTGAAAGGCATACCATGTGAATGCTAGGTGCAGAGGCAAGTCTATGTGCAAAGCTGGGTGATGCACTGTGTGTCCTTCATAGACAGACAGCAGGAGAGCAGGAGAGCTGGGTGGATGGACATACCTGTCGGAAGAATAGAGATGCTTGTTAGAGTGCGATGGTGGCAGGTAGCAGGGCACAGTCTGTATACATCCTTCTGGTTTTAATTCTTAAATTAATCTTCACACTTCTAGCACACACTTATAGCAATCACAATGCAGACTGAAGTCTATGCAGACTTGTGCTCTGCAATATATGTACAACTAAGTGCAGTCAGGTGTGAAGCAGAGAGGAGTGGTCTCTGCTCATCTTGGCCAGACAATTAAGAGTGGACCATATGTATATGATCAAGCCAGAGTAAACAAGGTCATAAATAACATTGGGGTAAGCTGGGGTTAGCTGAAAGGCATACCATGTGAATGCTAGGTGCAGAGGCAAGTCTATGTGCAAAGCTGGGTGATGCACTGTGTGTCCTTCATAGACAGACAGCAGGAGAGCAGGAGAGCTGGGTGGATGGACATACCATGTGAATGCTAGGTGCAGAGGCAAGTCTATGTGCAAAGCTGGGTGATGCACTGTGTGTCCTTCATAGACAGACAGCAGGAGAGCAGGAGAGCTGGGTGGATGGACATACCATGTGAATGCTAGGTGCAGAGGCAAGTCTATGTGCAAAGCTGGGTGATGCACTGTGTGTCCTTCATAGACAGACAGCAGGAGAGCAGGAGAGCTGGGTGGATGGACATACCATGTGAATGCTAGGTGCAGAGGCAAGTCTATGTGCAAAGCTGGGTGATGCACTGTGTGTCCTTCATAGACAGACAGCAGGAGAGCAGGAGAGCTGGGTGGATGGACATACCATGTGAATGCTAGGTGCAGAGGCAAGTCTATGTGCAAAGCTGGGTGATGCACTGTGTGTCCTTCATAGCCAGACAGCAGGAGAGCAGGAGAGCTGGGTGGATGGACATACCTGTCGGAAGAATAGAGATGCTTGTTAGAGTGCGATGGTGGCAGGTAGCAGGGCACAGTCTGTATACATCCTTCTGGTTTTAATTCTTAAATTAATCTTCACACTTCTAGCACACACTTATAGCAATCACAATGCAGACTGAAGTCTATGCAGACTTGTGCTCTGCTATATATGTACAACTAAGTGCAGTCAGGTGTGAAGCAGAGAGGAGTGGTCTCTGCTCATCTTGGCCAGACAATTAAGAGTGGACCATATGTATATGATCAAGCCAGAGTAAACAAGGTCATAAATAACACTGGGGTAAGCTGGGGTTAGCTGAAAGGCATACCATGTGAATGCTAGGTGCAGAGGCAAGTCTATGTGCAAAGCTGGGTGATGCACTGTGTGTCCTTCATAGACAGACAGCAGGAGAGCAGGAGAGCTGGGTGGATGGACATACCATGTGAATGCTAGGTGCAGAGGCAAGTCTATGTGCAAAGCTGGGTGATGCACTGTGTGTCCTTCATAGACAGACAGCAGGAGAGCAGGAGAGCTGGGTGGATGGACATACCATGTGAATGCTAGATGCAGAGGCAAGTCTGTGCAAAGCTGGGTGATGCACTGTGTGTCCTTCATAGACAGACAGCAGGAGAGCTGGGTGGATGGACATACCATGTGAATGCTAGGTGCAGAGGCAAGTCTATGTGCAAAGCTGGGTGATGCACTGTGTGTCCTTCATAGACAGACAGCAGGAGAGCAGGAGAGCTGGGTGGATGGACATACCATGTGAATGCTAGGTGCAGAGGCAAGTCTATGTGCAAAGCTGGGTGATGCACTGTGTGTCCTTCATAGACAGACAGCAGGAGAGCAGGAGAGCTGGGTGGATGGACATACCATGTGAATGCTAGGTGCAGAGGCAAGTCTATGTGCAAAGCTGGGTGATGCACTGTGTGTCCTTCATAGACAGACAGCAGGAGAGCAGGAGAGCTGGGTGGATGGACATACCATGTGAATGCTAGGTGCAGAGGCAAGTCTATGTGCAAAGCTGGGTGATGCACTGTGTGTCCTTCATAGACAGACAGCAGGAGAGCTGGGTGGATGGACATACCTGTCGGAAGAATAGAGATGCTTGTTAGAGTGCGATGGTGGCAGGTAGCAGGGCACAGTCTGTATACATCCTTCTGGTTTTAATTCTTAAATTAATCTTCACACTTCTAGCACACACTTATAGCAATCACAATGCAGACTGAAGTCTATGCAGACTTGTGCTCTGCAATATATGTACAACTAAGTGCAGTCAGGTGTGAAGCAGAGAGGAGTGGTCTCTGCTCATCTTGGCCAGACAATTAAGAGTGGACCATATGTATATGATCAAGCCAGAGTAAACAAGGTCATAAATAACACTGGGGTAAGCTGGGGTTAGCTGAAAGGCATACCATGTGAATGCTAGGTGCAGAGGCAAGTCTATGTGCAAAGCTGGGTGATGCACTGTGTGTCCTTCATAGACAGACAGCAGGAGAGCAGGAGAGCTGGGTGGATGGACATACCATGTGAATGCTAGGTGCAGAGGCAAGTCTATGTGCAAAGCTGGGTGATGCACTGTGTGTCCTTCATAGACAGACAGCAGGAGAGCTGGGTGGATGGACATACCATGTGAATGCTAGGTGCAGAGGCAAGTCTATGTGCAAAGCTGGGTGATGCACTGTGTGTCCTTCATAGACAGACAGCAGGAGAGCAGGAGAGCTGGGTGGATGGACATACCATGTGAATGCTAGGTGCAGAGGCAAGTCTATGTGCAAAGCTGGGTGATGCACTGTGTGTCCTTCATAGACAGACAGCAGGAGAGCAGGAGAGCTGGGTGGATGGACATACCATGTGAATGCTAGGTGCAGAGGCAAGTCTATGTGCAAAGCTGGGTGATGCACTGTGTGTCCTTCATAGACAGACAGCAGGAGAGCAGGAGAGCTGGGTGGATGGACATACCATGTGAATGCTAGGTGCAGAGGCAAGTCTATGTGCAAAGCTGGGTGATGCACTGTGTGTCCTTCATAGACAGACAGCAGGAGAGCAGGAGAGCTGGGTGGATGGACATACCTGTCGGAAGAATAGAGATGCTTGTTAGAGTGCGATGGTGGCAGGTAGCAGGGCACAGTCTGTATACATCCTTCTGGTTTTAATTCTTAAATTAATCTTCACACTTCTAGCACACACTTATAGCAATCACAATGCAGACCCATTTTATGATATACAAGCAATTTCTGTATGACTTTCAGTAAATAGGAGGCATCATGAACACACATTGGAGGTCTGCAATTTAGGAAGCTGGACCAGGATGCTGCCTATTAATTTTGTAGAAATAATAACAATTAAATACTATTTATCATTCAGATAATGTTACATTATCAGCAGATCATACTCTGCGGTAAAGCAGTTACATATTTATCTATTAACCATATTTCCCCAAGCCACCTACTATATGGTACAATCACCAGAGGAAGTTGATGAGCTACAGCCATAAGCTTTGGTATCTTGATAATTAGGAGTAATTGTGATCATGATAGTCATATGTGTTTTATTTATCAGGGCACAGTACAGATGGTGTTCTATATTAAATGGACAGATATACAGCTTTTGAAAAGTTGTGACTCTCCAAAGTAACTCCTCACTAGTCTATTCTGATGCTAGTCGCAACTCACGGACAGGCCTTGAGGCATAGAAGTCAGACGTTCCGGGTTCAGTACCAAGACAGCACGTAGTAAACCAAGGGAAAAGACAAAGGCGTAAGTCAGGTCACATTCCAGGGTCAGAATAACAGAGAAATAGTGGATAAACAAAGGGTAATAACAAACAGGTAGTCAGAACACGGTCCAAAAAGGTCAGCAGCAGTAGATCAGAACTCAGCTTTCAACTGGCAGTGATCTTGGCCAGACAGCTCACCTAACTAGCTGGACAATTACCAAGAACAGGGAGCACATGTGGAAATTTCTTCACCTCCCAGTCTCAGATAACCCAACTGAGCTGTCAAAGCACTGACCGCTCAGCACGCCCCAACACATAATAGGATGACAAAGATGTCCATCACTGAGTCCCAGAGACTCTGATAAGAGGAATTCAGAATCCAGAATCTTCCAGGACTTCTGCTAAATCCAAGCCCTGGTGGACTTTGAAGCATACTTGGGATAATTGTCCTGTTGGAAGATCTTATGATGTTGAAGCTTCAGCTTCCTCACAGAAGGCATGACGTTATCTCCTAGGATTTTATGATATTTGATTGAATCCAGCTAACGCTCCCCTTGCTGCAGGTTTACAATATTAGAGGATGCAAAACAGCTCCAGAGCATCACTAATTCCCCACCATGCTTCACTGTAGGCAGGGTGTCCTGTTCAGTGTATAAATTTATTTTTCCTCCTCCAGACATACTATTAATCCACAGGTCTGAAAAGTTCCAGTTTAATTTCATCACTACACACAATAAAATGCCAAAACTTCAGTGTATTTTTAAATAATTTGAGCATTTTGTAATGAATTTTTTTATAACAAATATTAGAATTTTATTTTACCAGCAAAATAAAAAACTGGACAGGTTTTGTATCTCCGTAATCACACCGACCTGGAGAATCATGTTTCCTAGTCATTTTTACCACAGCCATAAAAACACCCCCCCCATCCCCAAATTGGCACCATTCCTTTTTCTCTTCATTTCATCCCATGCAAATTTTTTTTCCAATTGGTCGGTACATTTTTTGTAAAATCAATGTAGTCATTCAAAACTACAATTTGTACAAAAAAACCTTCATACAGATAGATATAAAGAAAAGTTATGGCTCTTGGTAAAAGGGGAAGCAAAAATGCAAACATTCATACTATAATAACTTTATTTTTCCATAGATGATTTTTGCTTGGATAGCTGTAGTTTTCATCAGTCTTTTGAGGCATATACAATATATTGATCCTTCTTTATTGCATTGTTTTGGGGATGTGAGGTGACTGAAAAATAAAAATATTGTCAATTCTTTTTTTTTTTCTTAACGCTTACAGTATGGATTAATTTTAGATTTTGATAGATTGAACTTTTATGGATATGGCAATACTATATGTAATATTTTTTTTAATTTCTTCATTTTTGTATTGGTGAAAGGGAGTGATATAAACTTTTTTGTGGGGGATTTGGAACTAGAACGTGCTTGTACTGTATTCTGTAATGTTGTTGTAGATCATAAAAATAATAATGTCCTATGAAATTCAGCTTTAAAAAGGACCAGGTTAGGATTTACAGGAACACAAAAATGACCTCAACAGAGGCTACAATTGGACCCTGGCTGCCAAAATAATCCATTGGCACCCTGCTACTGTGTCATTGGGGGAAGGGGTGGTGAAGGCTACCTGAACGAATACTCATTTATTCATACTATTTAAATCCCTCTGTCAGAGATTGACAATTGCATCTAAATGAGTGAACATTAGGGATTGAAGCTAGCTACAGAGCCCTCTGCATACACTCTTTACCCCATCTGAGATGTAGATGACCTGTGATTTATATGGGGCAGGTTGTTAAGGAGTTAAAAGTGCAACCTCCCCGGAAATTAGAATTTCAGAAATTTCTATGATTGTCCCATTTAACAGAAAATAATTTGCCGAAATCTGTTGTTATGCTTCAGAAACAATCCCAATTTAAATATTTTTAATCATAAAAAATTTCTTCAGAAAACTGCCATGTGTGGATTTACTCCTAAATGCCTTGTCTAGCTGATCAATAAGATAAGACCAAAATATGAAATTCTCTGCTCCACTGATCTCCTGCTCATCCCGTTTTGGGTTTCCACTGGTTAGAGATGGGCGGACACCTGGATGTCCGGGTTCGGACGAACATTTACAAAAAGACCGCATTCACTTGTTCCAGACAGCATTCACTTCAATGGGGGTCCGAACATCCAGTGTTTGCCACTCTGTCATGTGCATAACAGCGCTGCAAATACTGCTTCTGATCGGCGGTAAAATCATCCCCGCTGGTCAGAGAGCCACGGTTCCCACGATGTCAAAAGACAGCGTGAGCGCTCAGCTGTGATTGGAGTTGTAAAGTTTGCCGCTAATAACAGCAAGAGCAGGAGCGGCTGATGGGTGTTTTCATTAGCCGACTCCTGTGCTGTAAATAAATAATAATAATTTAACAAAAAACAGCGTGGGTTCCCCTGTATGTTTGATATCCAGCCAGGCAAAACTCACATCCCTCAGCTGTCAGCTTCAGCAAGGCTGGTTATCAAGAATAGAGGGGTCCCCATGCTGGTTTTTTTTTTGCTTTTTTTAAAATTATTTAAATAAATAATTTAAAAAATGGCATGCCCCCCCCTATTTTTGACAGCCAGCGCTGCTAAAGCAGGCAGCTGGGGGCTGGTATTCTCAGGCTGGTAAGGGGCCATGAATATTGCCCCCCAGCCTAAGAATAGCAGGCAGCAGCTGCACCAATTCTGGCCCTTTGCCTGGCTCTTCCAACTTGCCCTGTAGTGGTGGCAAGTGGGGTTCATATTTGTGGGGTTGATGTCACCTTTGTATTGTCAGGTGACATCAAGCCCACGAATTACTAATGGAGAGTCATCTATGAGGCACCTATCCATTACTAATCCTATAGTGGTATGGTAAATAAAGTCACAGCCAGAATAAAGTCATTTATTAGAAATAAGACTAAACACAGTTTTACTTTTTTATTTAAAAATAACAAAACAAAGTTATACTCACTTAACGCCTATCTCTGTTTTTACCATCAGCGTTTCATCACTGATTTTCATTTCATGTATGAAAAAAAAATGCACAACTTTTCCAATCCATTACAGTGTTAATCACGGACAACACACGGACTACACTCTGACTTTCATCGACCGATATACTTGTATTGCGACTTTTCATCCGTGATGCTGGTAAAAAGGGACATTTCTTTTTTTTGCAGAGACAAAATTAGCTAAAAAAAAACACAACAACACATGAACATACGAACAACTCCATAGCTTATAATGGGTACCTATTCTATCAGTGAAAACCACACACGTGAAATATGGTTGTCTGAATGATTCCTTAAAGACATTTAAAGCATCACTCCAGTGTTTTATCTATTTTATTGCAGTGCTGGAGTGGTGCTTCTAATGTAAGTTCACTGCATTTAATCTCATACTTACCAGCTGCCACCTTCTTCTGTTCTCAGCACCGCTCCGGTCAGTTTCTATCACTTTGTGGCCTGCCGGATCGATCCAGTGTTTGCTGAGCAATCTGCAAATCACAACTTAATGTAAGTCTATGAGAGCTAGAGTGAGGCTCTCAAAGGCTAAGGTCACATGTCAGTATATAATACGGTATATATAAAAAAAGGCGGAATTTCTTCAGGAAAAGTGAAATTATTTTTTTTGTCACCCGTTTTCCGTGTACAATCAGATTTTCTACTTAGCATCTATTAATCATTTACAGGACCAATTCAAGTTTCCTATGTTACAGAACTGCAATGTATCTGTAAAAATTAGATGCTATACTGTGGCACCATATGGCATTCAATTTTGGGGGGAAATTCGTGCATGCTGCAGTTTTTTCTTACATGTAGATTGTTAGTGAAAAAAATTGTTCATCTGCACTACTCCATTAAATATCATTGGTCAAAGTGTGATCAGTTTTTCTTTTTAAGGTTTTTGTTTTTTTTTACACTGAGAGATTGTGACCGTTACCTTTGACTTTCAGTAAGTCAGAAGAAGTTTTGGTCACAAGTTGGCGATGCAGTACCGGGAACAGCAGAAGACGGTGGCTGGTAAGTGTAAGGGTAGGGCCAGGAAACTACAATTAGTAGTACCACTCTAGAGATGAAATAAAAAACAAACGCTGGAGTGGCGCTTTAAAGGTTCCAGTAGATTCAGCCACAAATTGATATTCAGGTGGTGGTAATTATATGGAGACTGAATTGTAATATTCCATATATCATACTTGGATAAATGGCGGGTTTACTTAAATAGATCGAGAAGTAAGCTGTTCCATATATTTTTGGCAGTGATTCAGACATCATATGATTGTACTAGATATTTAGATGCGTGGACCATTGCCAGAAAATGATGAAAATAAAGACCCAACTGTTCATCCACCCTTCTTGTTAGATGATATTTTTATAGAATTATCCACTTTATCTCCACACTATAATTACAATTCTTTATGAGGGTGGTAACCTTAAAGTCTGCTTCTGTAGAGATTCTTTTTGGTCTGAAATTAGATTTTGTGCTATTTTTGTACAATTCAGTAATTTCCCTTCACAGATGGGTTCTGCATGTTGCACAAGGAGACCCAGCAATAAAAAGTATACAGAATCTGGGCTTGTTGTAATCGGTGGTCTTGCATGAAGTTTCTAAAGGGCACATTTAGAGGGGTAATTTCACATGCACAGTAAAGCAGTGTGTCATCGGATCTGTATGGCATGGTCTGAGACACTGCTTACATGAAAAGCCTGTCTGTTACACTCCACAAGAACACTGAAGGCTTTATTTCCATAATGTTGGTGTTGTATGTAATATAAATCATTTGACGCAATGAGTGTTCATGAAAATATAAGTTAATGTCTATGCAGGAGGAAAGGAGATGATTGGGATGACCAGACTATAAGTCAACAGGGTTATTCCAAAGATATGAAGTTATCCCCTTTTCTCATCTTCAGTGGAGCAGTGATGCCCATGCAGAAGCTCCGCTACATTCATCATCTATGGGACTGGAAGAAATAGTGAAGAGCTGTATGCTACCTTCTCCTGCAACCTAGATAATGGCTTGATAAGGAAGTCAAGCATGTACATCTCCATTCAAGATAAGGTTCTGTAGAATACTGGTTCCAGGTTTCACAGTCCCATTCTTACAAAGACTGGGAGGTTCCAGTATTCGGATCCTTAGAGATCAGTAAGTTATTTCCCATCCTATCGATAGAGGATAACTTACTGTCTCGAGAATAACCCTATAAAAGGATAGAGAAAACCATCTCAAAATGGGACCAATGTTTGTACGGGAGGGAGAACATCTTTGGGATGGTGATCAGGCATAGAGATTCACTGCATTAGTGGCTAATTTATCGGAAAAAAACAAGGAATTTATTTATTATGTTAATGTTCTCCATATGTTCATACATTGAAATACCAAAATGCTGGTCAAGTCATATATCATTAAAAGGGACTTGGTTTGAACAATCATACTGTGCTGACAAAGTCCTGCCGCTCGGTGCATCTTGGCGCGTGGCCAAACATTTACACCTTCCCAACTACTTGTCTTCCCTCATCTCCATCCCCCTTTTGTTTGATTGACAGCTCTAGATTGATAGATGGAAAACAAGCAGGTGGAAGGATGCACCTAAATGTTTGGCCCCGCCACGGTGCACAGAGAGCCTGTACATGGTTTGACCAGTCCCATAGAATGTAAGTCCGCAAGGACAGGGTCCCCCCTTCTCATGTACAGCACCATGGAATTAATGGCGCTATATAAATTAATAATAATTGTGTGCTGACAGTCCCTTTAAAGCAGGGTTCCCCAACTCCGGTCCTCAAGGCCCACCAACAGATCTGGTTTTTAGGATTTCCTTAGTATTGCCCAGAGGTGATAATTGCATCACCTGTACAACACAAGAGAAATCTTGAAAACATGACCTGTTGGTGGGCCTTGAGGACCGGAGTTGGGGAACCCTGCTTTAAACTATATCTGTCCTTTGACAAAACCTATTCTAAGGCTCAGAAAAAACATGGAAATGGATTTTTATGAGCCGTGGGGTCCAATTCATCATTAGCCTTTTTTTGCCTCACCTCTTTTTTTGTCTTGTGGTATTTGTTATCATTTTTTGTGGCAATTTTTTTTTTTAAATTGCTCGTGTTTCATGAATTTTGTGCACTAGTAAAAATGCTCTTTTTCTTTGCCTTTGACCCAATTTTTCAACTCCTAAGCATAAAAAGTAGCATGTTTTGCAAAATGGTGCAAAAATTGCCCCAATATAGCTATTGTACAGAACATTACTCCAGGAGGGAAGGGGACTTGAGTACATTTGCTCCAAATTTTGCATGTTTACAAAAAGGCTCATTTGATGAATCGGTCTAAAATATCCGGGACAACATGGGTCTGTGTGATTTCAAATGCCAGGGATGAATTTCAGCCCCAGTCTGTACCTCTAAAAAAAAGTCACTAATAGAGTTATTCATGTAAAAAAAATGGCAAAAATTAATAAATTGGGCTCATGGTCTGGAGGTTATATTCTAGTAAAGTTCAAGATTAGCAAGGTATTTTGTCCAACCATGAAACCAACATAGAGATCCCAATACATTTTATCCTTTAATCAACTGTGCATTTATAAGTTCTACCTATTCCTGAAAACAGATATGATCAGTGACTGTGGGACATTTCCTGTAAAATGACTGCCATATATTCTGATAAGTGTCCAGTTTTCTTAAACGTCATCAAGGTGGAACTGGGCATTAACTTTTCACATCTGTATTTTTTTTTTATCAATCAGCATGACCATTTTAGACAAGTAAAATGGAAAAAGTACACATCATTGGCTCTCCAGAGTAATCCGCCTGGCTACTAAAATGAGTGTACTGAACGAGAATGTCTTCTTTTATACATGGAAATGACCTCATTGTCTATGCACTTGGGGTTGTCTATTTGTTCATATGTTGTAATTTTAGGGTAGAATGTATATTGCTATATACCGTTCCTTTAGGACTAAAAGTTTCCAGAGAAAGTTTATATAAGGAGTAGGGTAAAGCATGTGTAAGTTTGGTAAATCTCTTGGAAGTGGTAGAATTTTTCAATGTTGCAAAGACTTTTTGTATTATGTGGGTAACATAGTACGAATGAAAATAGACTTGTCCACCACGTTCAACTAAGGGATGAGAGATGATAGCGAGAAAGGGGAATAGGTACAACCGAAATGCATGAAACAGTCTGACCTGAAAGAGCTCATTTTCCCTCCTGATCTCAAGTGGATCAGCATTGCAAGCAAGAATATTATACATTTACATACAGTAAGTATTTGTTATTTTCTTTTAAGAAATCATCTAGGCCTTTTTGAAACCCATTGTCAGTTGCCATTGTGACCAGCTTCTGCTATTCCTCAGATCAATAGTTAAACTTTAATGGTAAAGAAGCCATGTCTCTTTTGGGAATTGTACTTTTTTATTTCTCCAGATGAAGGTAATAATCCCCCTAGTCTTTTCAGTGGATTTTCACATGGAACAGCTTTTATCAAATTTTTTGTTTGGCCCCCTTTTTGTAATCTTGTACAAGTTAAAAGAGTATCTTCTTGGGGGTGAACCGCTGAGATCCCCAACGATGCGGAGAACAGAGCTCTGGAAACTGGGCTCTGCTGAGCCTCATCTTGGATGGAACGGAGGTGAGACTGATGGACCTCTGCACTACCCATTGTCTACTTGACAGAAGTAGCCGAATGCTGTACTTGGCTTTTTCTTACAGAAACAGACTGCAGAGCACGATTAGGCCGGTTTCACATTAGCGCATTTTCAGCGCACGCACGGCCGGGGGTAGCTCCGCCCCCGAGCCGGCTCTCTGCCCGGCGTGCCCGCCCCTTGCTTGTAGCGCCGCCTACTAGCGGACAGCGGCGCCTGCGATCGGCGCACCCTATCTTTAGCATAGGGTGCGCAGATCGTGCGCAGGCCGTGCGCTAGTTGCGCTTTGACCTGTGCTGCGCACTTTTGACGGTGCGCCGTGCGCGCCAAAATCAAACTTTTCGGATTTTGGCGCGCACGGCGCACCATCAAAAGTGCGCAGCGCAGGTCAAAGCGCAACTAGCGCACGGCCTGCGCACGATCTGCGTACCCTATGCTAAAGATAGGGTGCGCCGATCGCAGGCGCCGCTGTCCGCTAGGAGGCGGCGCTACAAGCAAGGGGCGGGCACGCCGGGCAGAGAGCCGGATCGGGGGCGGAGCTACCCCCGGCCGTGCGCGCGCTGAAAATGCGCTAATGTGAAACCAGCCTTACCATGTCCTAAAGCCAAGTTCTAGGGACTGATCGGGATCCCACTGGTCGAACCCCCAAGTGTGGCGCCCCTGAGGGTTCAGTTGCCACAGAGGTACTGCACCTCCTCCTGAGGTGTGGTACCCCACCATCCAGGTGAGTTGGAGGCTCCTAACCACACTCCAACACTCTCATCCCACACAACACGGTAGTTCAGCAAAGCCACATGGCGGCTCCCTGCTTGGAGTGTGGCAGAGCACCTTTGGTGGTTCCCTGCTTGAAACACAAAACGTGCTGGGAGGCGGGTGGAGTTTAGAATACATAAAAGAGCGGGAAGGTGTAGGATTTCAGGTCAGTCAGTCGGAGAGTCACTCAGAGAGGAGTGAGGAAGGAAGATCCCAGAGAGAGGGATGGAGGAAGGAGTGCTGCAGCTGCCTCAGTGATCTGAGCCAGCTGGCACAGGAAAGGAAAGAAGGAGAAAGGCGTGGAGCAGAAACCTGATCTTCCATAAGAAGGAAAGACTAGTACGGAACGTAGGAGTAAAAGGGAAGAGAGGATGTGGGTTAGAGGAAGAACCCTGCCTAGAAGTTCTAAGTGCAAGGCCGGGGCCCGGTCCCCGAGGTTGTATGGACACTAATGGTTCTGCAGCAGACACCGGTGGAGTAGTGGGCTGTAAATGCACTACTCCCATCTAAGACTGGGCACAACAGCAACATTGATAGTGAGCCGGGATACAGGAGTAAGGAGTCCCCGAAGCAGGCTACAGCTGTCTGCCGTACAAGTAGAGTTCTTGGGAACATCTGTCATGAGGAACTCCAGTGTAACTCAGTAATAGGAGATCTTCACACTTAAAGGTGCTATAAGAGGAGACGTTCAGAAAGGTACATGTTGGCGGAGCGTTGGAAGGGAGCATTCCATCTGGCCTGGAGGTTGATTGAGCCTCTGACCCGGAGGACACAGTACGGAGGCAGGCACCGGTGTGTACAACAGACTGTGAGTAAAGCTTTGGAACTACAAGCCCAGTTGTCCTCCATTCATTCCTGTGCCAACAAACCTGGTACCGCTACATCTGGGTACCAGCTTCTACACTGCCCGCGCCTCTCAGCTACCCCTACATCCACACTGCCCTGGGACTACAGCTCCACCTGTGGGGAGCTTCACCATCTTGGCTGCAGCACACCACCAGTCCCAGAGGATCTGAATGCAGCATCGGCTTAACATCTCCCTTGCTGAGCACCACAGGTGGCGTCACAAACTATTCATCAATTCTGCTTCATTGTTCTTGCACCCCCTTTTGCCATGGAGCCCCAGGGCCATGGACCGGGTCACAGCTTCCGTGACAACTCCCATTGAGGTCAACGGGCCCGGTGCCAAGTACCCCGATAACCCTGGCCGGAGCGCTCCACAAGCTCCAGGGGATAACTTACCATCTTGAGAATAACCCTTTAATTAAGGGTCCTAATTAGACATCTCTTCTCAAGACTAAATAAAGACTGATGTACATTTTCCGTACACCTAACTTCCTTCATGTTCGGCTCTATTCACACTTCCAACATTTGCATTCAGTGCTATGCTTACCTCCAGGAGTTTAACACAACAGAGGAACCTGGAAGACCCCAGTATGAGCCATTGTACTACTTAGGCTATGTGCACACGCTGCGGTTTTTTGCTGCGGATCCGCTGCGGTTTTGGCTGCAGCGGATCTGCAGCAGTTCTGCAGACAGTGTACAGTACAATGTAAATCTATGGGATTTACATTCTGCTGTGCACATGCTGCGGATTTCTAACTGCGGAAAAGCTGCGGTTTTGAATCCGCAGAAAGAAATGACATGTGACTTCTTTTCTGCGGATTCTTCTGCGGTTTACCATCTCTTCCATTTTAGAGGTAATAAACCGCAAAACCGCGGGCCAATCCGCAGGTCATTTTACCTGCGGTTCCGCAGACCAATCCGCAGCGTGTGCACTTAGCCTCATAGTACTAGTGGTATTTGTTTAGGGACAGATACTGTACAGCAGAACATTGTGGCTTCTGTTATAAATGAAATATGAGATTTAAAGAAGCCATTCCATTACCCTTTTTTCCCATAAGTCTATGTATATGTGTTTGTAGTTTCCAGGAGGTTTTAACTTCTTTTCTTCGGTTTTCTTTTTACATATAAAACATTTACTGCATTTTTTTAACCAATAATTACAAATTAAGCTTTTTTACCTACAAATAGGTTAAAATGAGGATGTTGTGCTCCGGGGCGCCATCAGCCCCACTCTATTCCTGATGATTCTTACAGCTCCAGTGATTTGGACACAACTTTATACAGGAAGCTGGAACTCCGTTCTTGGTTTCCACTGTTGGAAAACGTAATTTTACTGCTTTTTGCATCACCGATGAAATTGCTTAAATCTGAGGGATCGTGTACAGTGCTGTATGTTTAGCTAATACTTCAGTATTTGAATAGGATGAATGGCGTACATGTGCCATCTGTTACTCATTTGCTGGTCTAAATATTTGCTCTTGATCTATAAAGCCTATATCCTTTATAGCCATTTGTAATAAGTCACATTTTAATATAATAAAGCATAAAAAAGGGTTGTCTAGTCTTAATTCTTCTGGCGCGCACAACTCCTCTGCCTCCTAGTTGCTAACCGACAGGCACCCCCTGATAATCAACATTTTAGACCTACGACATGGCTGCGCTCCTGGCCCAAACTATGCAGCAGTGCGATTGGAGAATCGAACGAGTTCAGGGTCACCGAAGTTGGCCTGATTGGGGTTGCAAGTGGGTGCTCCTTGCCTAGAAAACCAGCCATCTCTATCACAGGCAGCAAGAAGAACACTATAAAATTAAAAATCTCTACATATGTAAGGTTGAAGAGTATACTCTTTGCTTGGGTGACCTCTGAGTATTTTGGCGTCCTCGGAGATTTAGTTTCTGTCGACGCAGCTGCATGATTTGCGACTGCTGGTCAGGCTGAATACATGTGAGGAATGTCTGTTTGATAGGGAATCTCCACATGTATTCAGGCTGTCCAGCAGCCACAAATCATGCAGCTGAGGCGACGAAAACTAAATCTCTGAGCACGCCAAAATACTCGGAGGACACACGAGCAACAAGTATACTCGCTCATCACTAATGAAGAGGATTTTTAGCAAGAGGTACAGTGGCTTGAAAAAAGTATTCATACCCCGTGACCTTTGATCTAAACCATTGACTGGGGCATAGGTTCACCTTCCTGCAGGACAATGACCCTAAACATTTGGCCAGAGCTACAATGGAATGGTTTAGATCAAAGTATATTCATGTGTTTGAATGGCCAAGTCAAAGTCCAGATGTAAGAGCAAAAAAAACAAACAAGTTTCTTCACTTTCTCTATAATATCAGTCTGTGAAAATTGAACCGCACTCAGATGTTTTCCAAGTGCAGTCCTATTTTTTCATGGACCCATAAAGTTGAATGCGCATGGGTCATCTGACTCGCAGAGGAAAATTGTCCATGCTATGATTTTTTTCCTTAGACCAACTCGGGGGGAAAAAAAATAAAAAAATTTGGACATGTACTGAGTGTCATGAAACAATATGGAGACGAGTGATATCCATCAAGACAACAGATAGCACGCTAACGCTTCCAAGTTATACCGTCGATTGCACAAGTCGTTAAAAAAGAATTCCGGGTATCTTCAGAGTGTCTTTTAATCCTTCCCATTAATCATAGAATCATAGAATCGTAGAGTTGGAAGGGACCTCCTGGGCCATCTGGTCCAACCCCCTGCTCAAAGCAGGATTCGCTAAATCATCCCAGTTAGATGTCTGTCCAGCCTCTGTTTGAAGACTTCCATTGAAGGAGAACTCACCACTTCTCGTGGCAGCCTGTTCCACTCATTGATCACTCTGTCAAAAAGTTTTTTCTAATATCTAATCTGTGTCTCCTCCCATTCAGCTTCATCCCATTGCTTCTAGTCTTTCCTTGTGCAAATGAGAATAAAGTTGATCCTTCTACAATGTGACAGCCCTTTAGATATTTGTAGACAGCTATTAAGTCTCCTCTCAGTCTTCTCTTTTGCAAACTAAACATTCCCAAATCCTGCAACCTTTCCTCATAAGACAGGGTTTGCAGACCGGTCACCATTCTGGTCGCTCTTTTCTGAACTTGCTCCAGTTTGTTGATGTCTTTTTTAAAATGTGGTGCCCAAAATTGGACACAATATTCCAGATGAGGTCTGACCAAAGAGGAGTAGAGGGAAATAATTACTTCACGTGATCTAGACTGTATGCTTCTGTTAATACATCCTAGAATTGCATTTGCCTTTTTTGCTGCTGCATCACACTGTTGACTCATATTCAGTCTGTGATCTATTAGTATACCCAAGTCTTTTTCACATGTGCTGTCACTTAGCCCTATTCCTCCCATTCTATATATGCTTTTTTCATTTTTATTGCCCAGATGTAGTACTTTGCATTTCTCCCTGTTAAAAACCATTCTGTTAGTTGCTGCCCACTTCTCCAGTTTATTTAAATCTTTTTGAATCCTCTCTCTCTCTTCTCTAGTATTAGCTATCCCTCCTAGCTTTGTGTCATCAGCAAATTTTATCAGTTTACCCTCAATTCCTTCATCTAAATCGTTGATAAAGATGTTGAACAATACAGGGCCCAGGACAGAGCCCTGTGGTACCCCACTTGAGACATTCTTCCAACTGGATGTGCAGCCATTTACGACCACTCTTTGGGTCCGATCACTAAGCCAGTTATGAATCCACCTAACAGTTGCCTTGTCCATTCCATACTTAGTCATTTTTTCAATAAGGATTGCATGAGAGACTTTGTCAAATGCTTTGCTGAAGTCAAGATATACTATATCTACAGCATTTCCTTGATCCACCCAATCAGTAATACCGTCATAGAAGGAAATTAAATTAGTCTGACATGACTTATTAGTTACAAACCCATGCTGACTCTGTTTAATCACTTCATTCTTATCCAGGTATTGACATACATGTTGTTTAATAATTTGTTCAAAGATCTTTCCTGGTATAGAAGTCAGACTCACCGGCCTATAGTTGCCTGGGTCCACCTTCTTCCCCTTTTTGAAGATAGGAACAACATTTGCTCTTCTCCAGTCTTCTGGCACTTCTCCTGTTCTCCAAGAATTTTCAAAGATTATGGAGAGGGGTTCAAAAATTTCTTCTGCTATCTCCTTCAGTACTCTGGGGTGTAATTCATCTGGACCTGGAGACTTGAATTCATTTAGGTTAGCTAAGTGTTTCCTCACTATCTTTCTGTTTATAGATATCCTGGATTCTTCTATTCCCTTAATAGGACAGTGAATAACAGTTGATGTTACATTTCCTTTCTGAGAGAAAACAGATGCAAAATAGGAATTTAAAAGTTCAGCCTTCTCAACATCCTGTCTTACCATTTCATCATTTTCATCCTGTAAAAATCCTATAGCATCTTTGACTTTTCTTTTACTTTTGACATATCCCCAAAATCCTTTATTATTGCTTTTGACATCTCTTGCAAGCCTCAATTCATTTTCAGCTTTAGCTATTCTGATTTGTGCCCTGCAGGTTCTGCAGACAGCATTATATTCTTCTTTAGATATGCCTCCTTCTTTCCATTTTATAAACATTTTTTGCTTCCTTTTTAGCATGTGCTTAAGTTCTGTGTTCATCCATCCTGGTTTCCTTAAATGCTTCCTATTCTTCCCTCTTTTCGGAATTGTTAACAACTGTGCTTTGAGAATTTCATTTTTCAAGATTTCCCATCCTTCCTGGACATTTTTGTCTTTAAGGATATCCAGCCATTGGATCCCTCCAATTCTCTTTCTGAATCCCTTAAAATCTGCCTTTCTGAAATCTAACCTTGACGTCTGAGTCTTCACAGGTCTGACATTGACTTGTATTATAAAGTATTGAGTTTATTCCTAGTGGAAAATGCATGAAGACTAGCATTTACATGACTTTCAAAAGCCCAAAAAAACTAGAACAACGATGCTTCTTCCACATAAATGAATGGGGCAATTTTTATAGTGGTTTTCCGACGTTTTTATGCGCGTACCCACAAAAAAAAAACGGAGAAAAATGCCCAGTGAACATACCTTAACATGCTACATTTTCTGATCCAGGTAAGCATGTCGGAAGCAAGACTTTGTGCATTTAGTCTTCCACTGAGCAGTTTGTGTTTAAATTAAACTGGGTTCTGATGTTCTTTAAAGGGCTTTTCCTCTACTCGGACAACCCTTTCTCAATGGCTAGATTTCCTCTTGTAAAATTAAAACAGCCTGTACTCACCTCCGGTGACTTTGGTGCCGGGTCTCCTGGTGCTTGCGTGACGCTATGCCACGTGAGCCCTGCAGCTAAACAGCAACCACTAATTGGCCACTTTTCTCCCGCTTCCTTCAGAAGCAACTGGCATCTGGAAGAAGTGAGAGCTGCTGCTGTTTTCTGACTTTTTCCAAATGTCAGTGATTGACTGCACGCTCGTGAGCCTTAGAAGACCCAGCGCACATGTTGCTGGAACTATGCTGGCACCAGAGGGGAGTACAGGCTCTTTTTATTTTACATGGAAGAATATAGCACTTGAGAAGGGGGTTGTCCGAGACGAGTAGTGGACAATCTCTGCCTTTCATGGCTGGGTTGGGAATTACTGATTCTAGGTGTCGGCCACCAGAAAGGGATTACGAGAAATGCAAATCGCAGCTGCATTGCGCTGTTTGTGCCTCCTGTTCAGTTCTATGGGAGTTACACAGACACAGAATACCAAAGCAAGCTATGCTATTTCTGCAACTCGGGAGTTACAGACAGCCCGGCTCTTTGTGCTACGCTGCTTCCATAACGCCTATTAATTTCAATTAGAGTTTTGCAGCCTGCGCAGCACAGCTGAGGTTGGCTATTTTCTTAAACCACCAATGGTGGATGGGACCTAGAAGCAGTTATTCTCGTCTAAGTGATTAAAGGCAGAGATGAGACTAAGGCCGGGGTCACACTGGCGAGGAATACGGCCGAGTGAGAGGCGCTAAAAGCATGCATTACACACGGACCAATGATTCTCTATGGGGTCCCTCGCACCAGCCGTATATTTCTCATCCGCATTCTACGCTCCGTGCCAATCGCAGCATGCTGCGATTGTCAGCGTACTACGCCCGTAGTACGCCAATGCAAGTCTATGGGTGCGCAAAAAATACGGATTACACACGGACCAGACGTGTGACCTGCGAGCAATACGCAGGTCTTTTGGCTGCTGACAGGAAATGGGCCAATCCATCATCAGGAAGCCTAGACATGCAAATGAGCTCAAAAACCGCTCCAGACATCCAGGAAGTACGCCTCCACGGAGTACAGCAGCAGCATGGCGTCCACTTACATAAATGAGGAGATGCTCATTGTCCTGGTGCAGGAGCGTCCAGAAATATGGGACCAACGCGATGCAAATTATGCAAACCGGGCTAGAAAGGAAGCGTCATGGAGGCGCATCTGTCGCCAGATGTACCATGACTTTGGTGACCGACCACGTGAGGAGCAGCATAAAATTCATAAGTACAACGCAAAACATGAGTAACCTTAGTGCCCCAAAAAAAAGGAATATAGAATCAGCACCCCCCCCTTCCTGTGCATGTACTTTTTGCCTCATGAGGCCGTTAGATTTGGATGTGACACGTGGCTTCACACAGCCATAATTTGGGGTTAGGCCACAGCTTCTCATCCTCCTGGACAAAACAATTATTAAGTGTAGCTAAAGAGACCCTGTGTACCTGGCCAATTACATATGCCACCATGGGTAGAAAGCACACCCCCAGAAGGCCCCATGCCTAGACTACTGGTAGCAAATGTGACCTATCAAATATGTGATTTTGACAATATTTCCTGTCACATTGCAGTGGAAGATGTGATGAAACGGTGGCGAAGCATCCGGGACCAGTACCGCCAGGAATGCCAGCAGCGGTCCAGGAGTGGGGATGCTGGATATGTAAAACGAAAATACATATATTATGACCGGCTCTCCTTCCTCGCCCCAATTCTGGATCTGAGACCGTAAGTAGATACCTCACACCACATTACACAAATACTTTACAGGACCAAAAATATTGATGTATTTTTGCCTCTGTTCTATTTCATAACAGAACTCAATCCAACCTTACGGATCGCAGAACGGCCTCAGAGGCAGAGCCCATAATAGATCCTGTAGGGGATGAGGTGGCTGGCCCATCTTCTCCCCCTACAAGAAGGATGGCAGAAGATGAGTCATCACAGGACAACCCATTGGCTTCCCAATACACAACACCACCAGGACGGTCTGCTGCTGCCCCATCACCCATCCTGGAAGAGCCGGGCAACTTGAGCAGCAGCCCAACTGTCCAGATCAGGGCATCTCCACAGGCTGCTGTTACGTCCCGGCGAACACGAAGAAGGCGCCAGGTCACTGTTCAAGAGAGCAGGACCAATGTGGACACAGGGATGCTCAATTGTTTATCAAGAGTAACTCCAGATGATGGGGAGGAGGCCTACTCACGTAGCCTCACCCTTTATCTCCGTGCCCTTACCCGTGAGGTCAGGCTCCGTATTAGGGGATGTTTTCAGATCCTGCTTGATGCCAGCACCCCCCCCAATACCCCATATGAGCTTTTCGAATATCTGGAGAGGTGGCAGCTTTCCCCCCGAAATCTAATGCGCATGAGACCATCCACACAGATGCTTGCTCAAGCAGGGTTCGAACATCCTCTAATATGTGGGCCTACACCTCACCCCCTTCCTCCCCCTACCCAACCTTCCCAACACCAGCAACAGATTTCTGGCTCTAGCCAACCCCACCAATATGGCCACTTAGTCCCACCCAGTGTTGGAGTCTGGTCCCAACCTGGTTGGGGGCGACATTGCTATATTGGTGGGTATGAGACACGGGCCTACCCGCCCCAACAAGATGCCCCGCATCAGTATTATTATGGCCACTACCCCCAACAAGCACAGGAGGAAGGTCACTACCAACAGCATGGGCAACATTATGCACCCACACAGGGCGATGTTGCTCAAAGTAGTCAGCAGCAACCACAGGCTGCTCCTCCGCCTTCTCCTTCCCCGACATTCCACAATTTATAAGTGGCTTAAAACATGGACTTAGTAAACCCATACTGTATATGACTGTTGTTAATTGTTTTTATGGGAGGAGATGTCCAGTGTGTTTGAACTGGTGGTTAAAATCCCAAGGCAAAGTCAAAAAGAGGTTTTATCCATCAGCAACATGAGCTAAAACAGATAATACTAACATTTCTTATGACGGTTTTCAAATCATATGATTAAGACACCATGACAGGCAAGGCTACCTTATGTGTTTCTGATACATATTACATGTCTGTAAAAAATACAATATTTCACGGGGCTATACTGGCAAAGTCAAAAGGATCAAAATAGAGTACTCACTTGAAAATGCATAGAAAAGGCGTGCTGTCCATATTCTCTTAGTTCAATTTAGGCCAGCTAGCTATATTCCAAAATCAAGGCAAACAGCCTCAAGACCATCACGCTCTATGTATTATCAAGTCAGTCTTCTATTTTGATCCTTTGACTTTCCCAGTATAGTGCGGTGAAATATTGTGTTTATTACAGACATGTAATATGTGTCAGAAACGCGTAAGGTAGCCTTGCCTGTCGTGGTGGCTTATTAATATGATCTGCAAACATTCATAATAAATGTTAGCATTATCTTGTGTAGCTCATTTTGATGATGGATAACTCCTCTTTTTAACTTTGTATTCCAAATGTGTTCAGTTGCAATGTTGTAATTGCACTATGTATGTTGTAGGATATGTTTCTAATTTTGTTTGTACAACAGTGTTGAAATATGCCAAAAGCCCAATTTGGGCCATTGCCCAAGTTTTTCATAGGGCAAAAATATGTTTGCCTTACAAACTTAAAAAAAAAGCACAAAAAAGGCAAAAGTAAAAATTGGCCAACTACACTTTACGTCTCTGTCTTAATTGTCCAAACCCATATCAAAATACGCTTACCAAATCAAAGGAACAGTCAGAGATTCAGAAGGGGTAGAAATATATATATTTTGACACACATCAAACCAACATTGCCAACATAGATCCAGCATGCTCTTGCCAAGAAGGTTCCCCCTGAGGTGCCATAAAGTAATTAGTGAAATGATCACGCACATTGAGGCCAGAGATCGGTCTACGTTGATGGTTGATAGGTGGTCTCACCCTACACACATTGTCCGGCCTATGCACAACACCAGCAGAGGGGAACAATCATGTATCCTGGTGAAGTTATAAAGTACCACACAGGCTTTCACTACTTCATTAACATTTTGTTCACTCAGCTGAATGGCAGACTGGAGTAGCCGCCATTTGGCACAAAGAATGCCAAAGGAACACTCCACCAGTCGCCGAGCACGTGATAGGCGCAAGTTACATATCCTGCGCCTGTGGTGAAGGTTGCGCCGGGGATATAGC
Organism: Dendrobates tinctorius; assembly: GCF_039654945.1. Lineage (NCBI taxonomy): Eukaryota > Metazoa > Chordata > Amphibia > Anura > Dendrobatidae > Dendrobates > Dendrobates tinctorius. The sequence goes on along the minus strand of NW_027361684.1, from coordinate 7,906,681 downwards.
CTCATGACATTGCGCGTTAACTGAAAGGCATCATCTGCCACAAGACCATAAGGGACAGATTCTTGAGTGGAGCCTGGTAGCTGGCGTGGTGGTGGTAGATCAAAATGGTTGGTGCGTAGCCGCCGAGCCATAATGGAAGAATTGAAGACTCTAGAGTCTCCCGTCCTTCCATAGGCCCCAATGTCAACAATTATAAACTTGTATTGAGGGTCGGCCTGAGCCAACAGTACAACAGAAAAGTATTGTTTATAATCGAAGAATTGGGAGCCAGAGTTCGGCGGATTACGCCCCCGGATATGTTTGCCATCAAGGGCCCCAATACCATTTGGAAACTGGCATTCTTCCTCAAAGTCCCTTGATATCCTCAACCAGTCTTCCATCCTGACCTCGGGCATGACGACTTGATATAGTCTTGTCCATATTTCAAGACATATTGACCTGACTATGCCAGAACACACACATCTTGCTTTGCACAATGAGTAAGTGATATTCAGTCCATATTCCACCCAACATTCGTGTCTGTAAGTTGAAACATATGTGGACTAAGATGAGGGCCTAAAACTTACTCCATGAAGGCAAAAATTCAAACTTTGCCCAACACATCATGAATATAGAGAATGTGGTTGTGTACTACATACCGTATTGTGAGTACAAGTCGCTCCTCTGCAGATATAGCTTTGCGCATCCTTGTATCCTGAAAGGTTATCCCAGGGCGCACTGTCTCCAAGAGTAGATCAAATGTTTCAAGGCTCATGCGACAGTATTGGTAGAATTTGACAGGATGCTCCCACAGAGACTAATAGAGGCGGTGAAAAGGACCTCTTGTGAGTCGTTGCCTCAAAAGTGGATGTACCCACATGCGTCTCCTCCTCCGCGGATCCACTATCACAGGGTATGGTTGGCCAAAGCACCATGACAAAAGCCAGTTGAAGAGAACCTGCTCAGTTGTGTTGAAAGTCAGACTGTCTGACGTGCTGCACATACCACAGCAACACACCTAGTGAAGGCAAGGTGACAAATGGACAGAATGGAGGCTGCCACCTGTTCCTGAGCCAATAAATACAGTGCAGGCCAATGTTTTAAATAGTTAGTAGGCCTCAAAACCGTTAAATGTCCATTTTGCAAGGCTGCGAGAAAATCTCGCCATACGGATTACATACGGATGCTGACATGCGCAAAATACGCGACCGCACCTGGCTTACGGATGACCTACGGAGCACTATTTAGGGGACATTCATCCGTATTACGCCAGTAAACTACGGACCGTATTTTGCGCAGGTTAGTGTGACTCCAGCCTTACCATTTAAATTCAATGCTAAGTAAATAAAGATCCACATCATGTCAGTGATGAGCTCTGAGCCCAGTAAACCTGGATTTGTCTTTTTAAAAATTGGCCTCTGTAGTAAAGTGCTCCATATACTACATGCAGGGGCTCATAAAAAATATTACTGCCATATTACTATTGACATATCTATAGTGACTAATGGAAAGAGCTATGGAAAACAAAGCCATTTCATTCTCAGTGCATCCTGTGCAGAATTAATGTATTGAAATGGAACATTTTAAAAGTGCACTTATGGGTGTTCGTCCTTTCTATAAAGAAGTATGGTTATTTCCAGTCTCCAAAACATACTGTATTGAATTTTTTTTCTTAGGTTAAAACTGGCAAATGTCATATTCATGATCTGTGCTCAACCCAACACAAGCTTTTATGTCAGAGCTGCAGAATACAGTCATTATGGACAGGTTATAGCTTTATTTTATGTGGTTTGGTTGGACGTTAGTATTTCATATTTACCGTCTAAGGTTATATTCCCACGACGTTGAGTATTTGATGTTGCCGATTTTCTGCACCTATTAGGTAAATTAGGTGACTTGTGTTTTTGACTATGCGTGCAGAAAAAGACACGGACCGCACCTCCAAAACTCATACATCTAATGCCGCTAGGCAAAAATTTACAAAACTGGACATGAGGTTTTTAGTTTAACATTCTGATCAGACTGTATGTAGCCTCTACCACATCACAGAGAACTTCTCAGTGGGTCCTCTAACTTTTTCCTTGTCTTAAGGTCAGGGCCTGCATTTGGACCAGGCAGACCAGGCAGATGCCTGGGGCCCCCACCTACAAAGGGGGCCCCCTGCATCTGCAGTCCATTTATGAAGTGCCCAGAGGGTGTACAGCAGTGAATAACGCTGTGCATTGCTCTGAAGTCTTGGAGTGTCTCTCGCAAAGACCCTTGAGCCCCCCTGTCTCTCCCTGCAGTTAGGTTAAAAGTTGAGAGTGAGGGGGAGGGTCCGATTACAGCACAGCAGATGACTGCAGCTCTATGTCTCCTCCTGTGTCATGGCTGCTCCTAGCACTGACCTGAGAATGGATATGCCTAAGTGAAGCCACAGAACCTGGTAAGAGCAGCAATATCAGGTCAAAGTGCAGTGATTTACTCACTCTGGTCCCAGAGCTCTGTGCTGATTGCTGTAGGATCAGGATTCACAGCCACATACAGCAGCGATCAGCATCAGCTCTGACCACAGTCACTTATCACTGCTTGTAATGTGACAGGGCGACCTCCTGTCACTACTGTCTGGATGACATGACAAGGATATTGTCTGCTGAATCAGGGGATTTATGATATAGAAATAAATGAATTCCCATGTGAAATAACAAGGGTAAACCATACATATATATAGTACTAGTACAGGTTTGCATAGGAATCAGCGTTTTTGGTGCCTTTTTTTTTTGCAGCCAAAAAATTATTAATGATCTAGTGGATGGCTTACACAGTAAAATATCAGTATTTGCAGATGATGCAAAACTATGTAAGGTAGTTAACACAAAGGAGGACAGTTTGCAACTACAGACAGATTTGAGTAAATTGGAGAATTGGGCTGAAAAATGGCAAATGAGGTTTAACACAGATAAGTGTAAGGTTATGCACATGGGAAGGAGAAACAGATGCTACAATTACTTACTAAATGGGAAACTGCTGGGGAAATCAGACATGGAAAAAGACTTAGGCATCTTAGTCAATAAGAAGCTAAATTGGAGTGCCCAGTGTCAGGCAGCTGCCACCAAAGCAAATAGGGTCATGGGATGCATTAGAAGATGCCTGGGGACACGAGATGAAAACATAATTCTCCCTCTGTACAAATCACTCGTCAGACCACACTTGGAGTATTGTGTGCAATTTTGTACGCCGGTGCTCAAGAAAGACATTACTGAACTTGAAAGGGTTCAAAGGCGGGCTACTAAAATGATAAATGGAGTTGGTTTACTACAATATCCAGAAAGGTTATCAAAATTAGGTCTAATTACTCTATAAAAGAGAAGACTTAGGGGAGACTTAATATATATGTACAAGTATATCAGAGGGCAATACAGAGATCTCTCCAATGAACTGTTTGTACCAAGGACTGTGACAAGAACAATGGGGCATTCTCTTCGTTTGGAGGAAAGACAATTTCTGCACCAGCATAAAAGAGGGTTCTTCACGGTAAGAGCAGTGAGGCTCTGGAATTCTCTTCCTGAGGAAGTGGTGATGGCCAACTCACTGAATGAATTTAAGAAAGGAATGGGTGCTTTTCTTGTGAGTAACAGTATAGAAGGATACGAATAACATAATATTAAAGGTAGATGGTTGACGCAGCTTAGGGGAAGGAATTTTTTTCCCTATGGAGAAAATTGGCTTCTACTCTGTGGGTTTTTTGCCTTCCCCAGGATCAACAATGCAGAACAGCTGCACTAAAAATAGGCTGAACTAGATGGACATAAGGTCTTCCTTCAGCCGTCAAAACTATGTTACTATGTTAAAGCTGGCTCTCTTGGCAGTAAAAACACTGCTTTCAAAATGCCCATTTTTTAGGGTATGTGCAGACGATCCGGAAATGGCAGCACTTTGAACGTAGCGGACTTGTGCTCCGTCTAAACTGCTGCCATCTTTTGAACGCAGGTGATTCCACATGTGGTCACTGAACCGTGCGAAATCACTGCGTCCAGTACATGGTAGGGGTGAGATTTTCTAAAACTTTTTCATTGCTTTCTACGGGTGCAAAAAATTGCTGAAAGAAGTGACGCTGCAGATTTAAAGAACGCTGCAGTTGTGAAATTCAGTCAGGAGAAAATAAAAGGGTGTGCGGGAGATCTCTGAAAATCTCAGTCTTTGCTTGTGCTGTAAAATGCTGTAAGCTTCTTATTTGCAGAAGAAAAAGCTGCAGAAATTCTGCATATGAACGTGGCCAAGAGCGGCTTTTTAAAGTGCCAGCAAAACATATGAGATTTCCGAAATCTCCTGCATGCGCTTGATTTTTTTCTGACTGAATTTCAGAACTGTAGCACTTTTTAAATCTACAACGTGTCACTTCTTTCAGTGTGTTTTCACCTTTAGAAAGCAATGAAAGAATAAAAAAGAAAGCTGCAGATATTGCATCGGTATTTTTTGCTGCAATTTTTTAAATGGTTTTGGTGAATTAAACTATTAAGTGTCATTCACACGTTCAGTATTTGGTCAGTATTTCACATCAGGATTTGTAATGCAGAAACAGCAGTGGAACAATCAGAGGAAAAGTATAACAGAAACAGGTCACCACTTCTGGATTTCTCACCCTCCTGGTTTTGACTTGCACATACTGATGTGAAATACTGACCGAATACTCAACGTGTGAACGTGGCCTTAAACATACTGTAGACAAAGCAATCATCCTCACTTTAAAAAAAGCTGAGAAAAGTGTAAATAACCCCAGAAAACAAGCTGAAAAACAGGTGTTTTGAACGTAACATTTTTACTGCCAATTGAACAGGTTTTGGCTACTGAAAAAAATGCATGTGAACATAGCCATAGCGTTTCAGAGTAAGACTATCTGTGGTGTTACATAGGACTGCAGGTGACATCTACTAGATTATCTGTTCTCCAAGAGTTATTACTGCTATCTCTGGTGTTACATAAGATGAGGTCAGAGTCATGTGACTGGTCACATGAGCCGGGGAGGGCTTCTGTTCTGGAGTGTGCTATGCATAGAGGGAATTGTATGGCGATCGGTACACAGCCCCTTCTGAAATGACAGGTGGGCGTGGTGGCTGATTCGCAGTGCGGGAAAACTGCAATCTCGGCCTGGATATCGGGTGGGAGTGTCAAAATCAGGACTGTTCTGCTGGATCCAGGACAGTTGGGAGCCCTGCTGTGTTATCTGCAGTGTTAAAAAAAAATTAAGAGGGGGTTGGGGGACAACTTTTTGTCTTGGGGCCTGGCCCTCCAATCTTTTCTGATCCTAGCCACGCTCCTGTGTAATGCTAATAGTGGCAGACCCATTGACCGATATAAGGCCCCTGAATATGGGGGCCACAGTGCCAGCACTGGCTCCAGGCCCCTCTGCCACCTCTATCCACTTCCTGCTCATGTAATGTAACCTAAATGTGTGGTTATACAATGTTAACATTTGGGGCCCCACTTTAAACTTTTGCCTAGGGCCCCACTTTGTCTAAAACCGGCCCTGCTTAAGGTGCAGTGACATGCGAAACCACCATCACGAACAGTGCACCATGACTTCAGGCCACATCACTCATCGGGCACAGAGACAATGGCCACCACCCAGCACCAACACCAAGTGAAAGGAGCTGAAAACCTCACCTTCCACATGTTTTCACGCTGTGAATGGGGAGCAAAATTAGGCAGAACTCCTCTTTCAATCTCCTGCTAATTTTAAAAAGCCTGAGCCACACGTGAGGGGTGCTGGTCCAAGTAAAACAAAACAAAAGAAAAAAAAAAAAAATAGACCATATAAAATATCATAGCTGTAGACTGTAGAGAAAGACATGGACTGCACATGCAAAAATCATACATTGATCTAATGCCGCTAGGCAAAAATTTACAAAACTGAACATGAGGTTCTTAGTTTAATATTCTGGTCAGACTGTATGAAGTTACTACCAACCTTTCAGTGGGTCTCCAACTTTTTCCTAGCCTAAAGGCTTTAGATCAATATATGATTTTTGGATGTCTTTTTCTTCAGCTATGGTATTCATGTTTTTTTTTTCTTTTTTTTATACTTGGTACTATCAACTATCACTCCTCCCATTTCCCATTTGACCCAGGTTTTTTAAATTAGCTAGAGACGGCAATAGGGGTTCTACCTATTTTTTTTGTTGTTGCTCTCCGCTCACAGTTTGAGAACATGTGGAAGGTGAGGTTTTTAGATCTACTCACTTGGTATTGGTGTGGTGGCTATTGCTGCTGTGGTGTTGTGCTTGTGGGGTGATTATCTGGAGCCAGGGAGCTTTGACTTGCAGTCTGGGTGCTGTGGAGCATCAGGTCACCCCAATGGTGGTCGGCGCATGGTGCTGCACCTTTTAGGCTAGGGCCTGACTGAGAGTTTCACGGTGACATTAGTGGACTTCATGCAGTCTGATCAGAATATTAAACTAAGAACCTCATGATCAATTTTGTAAGCTTTTGCCTAGCGGCTTTAGATAACTGAATTTTGCTTGTGCGGTCCATGTCTTATTCTTCAGCTATGGTTACTTATGTTTTTTTGAGTGGGTTTTTTTTTTAGAGAAACTGACAGGTTGCTGATTTCAATTGCACAGCAGATCAATTTACGCAGTGTAAAAAAGCACAGTGGTTATGAGATTTCCAGCAAAGTGGATGGGATTTTATAGAACTGTATGATGCTGCATTTTTTTTGGTACCAAAAAAGCTTGAAAACTCACTACAGAAGACATCGTTTGTTTTCTAGGGCTCTCCCCTCTGTAGTGTATAATAAGAGCACATATGGACAGCGATTAAACCATTCTTCTCTCATGCTGCACTTCTCTCGTTACAAGTAGCATGTGACATCTTACAAGCGGACACGGATGTACATTATAGTATTTGGCCTTATCTCAGCAACAAAGACAAAATTATTCGTAAAATCATTAAAGAACTTTTTAAACGTTTTAAAATAAAAAGAGAAAATTTTTTGAGAAAATTGATTTTCCTCAAAAGAAACAAAAGTTACATGTAATTTGGTATGTGGTTTATCTGGAGGGTCTACGTATATTGACACATACAGTACAGTATGCATCTATTACTTATGAATCAGGGCCTGTCTAGTTTTTGGTGTTTTTCAGCTTTTTTTTATTTGTTCCTTATTCTTGTACTTTGCACCATTTTTAAAGATTATTTTGGATGTTTGTTTGCATTTTTTTATGTTTGGCATTGTGTGCAGTGTTGAAACTTCCAGATGTTTTCAGCCAATCATCAATTGTAACGTTTTAAAAAGTCATAACATTTTGGACACATGTTCTCCAGTCGTAAAGGAGTGATTTTATGTATGCCTGAAATTTTTTTTTTTGTTCAAATTTTGGGATATTTTAGTGGAACACGTGACATTTTGCACTAACCGTTCCAATAAACGTTGAAGACCTTAAAGAGCATTTATTATCTCTAGTGAAATTCATTATCAATGTTCACCATTTTTAAGAATTTAGCGCAAAAAAAAAAACAACAACAAAAAAAACAAACAACGAATACCAGAAGGCAAAAAAAGAAAGGTGCCTTAAAAGAAATGCAAATAATATATTGGGCCCATGTATACTATCTTTATTTTACTCGCTTATATAGCGTTATTATTTCCACAGCGCTTTACAGACATTATTATCACTGTCCCCGATGGGGCTCACAATCTAGATTCCCTATCAGTATGTCTTTGGAGTGTGGGGGGAAACCAGAGTACCCGGAGTAAAGCCATGCAAATAGCGGGAGAACACACAAACTCCTTGCAAATGTTGCTCTTGGTGGGATTTGACCCCAGTGCTGCAAGGTTGCAGTGCTAACCACTGAGCCACCATGTTGCCCATGTACCCCATATTAGTCTATACGTCTTCGTTATGTATTTTATTTATTGATTTACGTACACTCTGAGCCTCATTTCCCTTTATTCTTGTGTGTGTCTCTCCAATATCAACTAATGGACATTAAATTAGTATAATATATTAGAGCACGCTCTGCATGTTCCACTACATCTTCTTATGAGAAGGAATGTGCACGTAGTAAAGATGTCTTCTTAAAAAGGGACTATAAATCTACCACCCTTAATGGATCAAAGTCTGTTACAGCCAATAAAACTCTGAAGTCTCTCTTGGTAGACTCACTGACAAGCACCCATAATAATAATAATCTTTATTTTTATATAGCGCTAACATATTCCGCAGCGCTTTACAGTTTGCGCACATCATCACTGTCCCCGATGGGGCTCACAATCTAAATTCCCTATCAGTATGTCTTTGGAATGTGGGAGGAAACCGGAGAACCCAGAGGAAACCCACGCAAACACGGGGAGAACATACAAACTCCTTGCAGATGTTGTCCTTGGTGGGATTCGAACCCAGGACTCCAGTGCTATCCACTGAGCCACCGTGCTGCCCATGTCTCTGATACCCCACAGTGTATTTCTTTTTCAGCTCATTAGAGTATTGACCATTTGGATATTCCCAAGCTTACACTCAAATATATTCCCATCCTATATCAGGATGAGAAATTGCAAGATATTCTTTCTGAAGGTGTCAGATGTGTTGCCAAGAAAGCTCCTAATATCGGACAATCTATTTCTCCCAGTCTTTTTTTCGAGCAATCCGCCACGGAATCGAACCTGGTTGGATTTGAAGTTCTCCTTCAAGTGTGGTGGTTATAAATGCAAATATTTGTTAAAAAGTAGACTCCTAAGTCAGCAATACCAACAACATAACATACACTATTAGGACATGTTTCCGCGTAGCGGAAACATTCAGCATTTGCTGCAGATTGAACCCTGCGTACAGCTGCATAGTTTAATCCGCAGCGGCCAGCTGTTACAGCATAGTGGAGGGGATGTTATGAAATCCCATCTCCACTATGCTTCCAATTACTTCCAATTACGCTGGTGACACACCCGCTAAACAGGACATGCGGCGCATCATTTTTAGACCGGTCTCCGCAAGGTAAACAGCCTACTCTATGGATACGCTGCGGCAATTCCGGATGTGTTTAATGAGCACATCTGGAATCACTGCGCGGACAGAAGGGGGTGGGGCTTTGGGCAGAGTGGGGTTTCCGCTCCGTCCAAAGCGCAGACATTACAGTATGTGGAAACGTACCCTTAAGGGATTTATTAATTTTTGTACAGTATGTTATTTACATGGCCAGTTGCAATAAATATTATGTTGGTTGTACATCTCGCATACTGAAAATTTTCTGTTTTTCATATATATTTTTCGGTGCTGGGTTTTTTTTTTCTTCTTCTTCGTGATACTACTGTACAGATGGGTGCTGGACAAGTGTCCTTTTCCCTGCACTGATTTTGGTTTCCAGTATTGATGACAACTATGGTGAGCTGATATTTTGTCTTTTTTCTACATAGTTTGAATTGAAGACAGAACAGTGGCATAAAGTTTTGGATGAAGCAAGCTGTCTCATTACCCAAAGCAAGGCGGTATAAGACCAACCCCTAATGAAATAAAACATACACTTTCTGCATAGCCTGTGTAAGCTCTGGATCAAAATTATATAAAGTAGCACTGTACTGTTGGTGCCACTACAACTCCCAGCAATCTACAACGTGCAATACTCCTACTGACGCAGCCATCAGTGAATTTAGCCTGATCGGTGTCTCAGATTGAGGAAACCTGAGGATACAGAAGAAATATTCATTTTTTCCCCTACATTAGCCTGCCTGTTGTGTACGCCGCCGCGTGCCAGAGAACTAGTGAAGCCAGCTTGCTTCCGTATGTGAATCATTGCTCAAGCAGCCTGCTTCTAACTGAACTGTGGTTTTCCTCTATATGAAGAACAGAAAACACTGAAATACTCAGTCTGGTGTACACATGCTGACAGCGAGACGAAGGAGCAGATAGCCTTTGGAAAAATAGAATATTCTACAAGAAGTATTTGTAAGTATTTAAATGTTGCATCTTCATCCTGATTTGTTCCCTGAGTGTTTGACATTGAGGAGGATGAATAGCGGCTTCATATGTGGCACAGGGTAAAATCTCTGTCCTTGCACAGAGCAACTAAATATAGCAGCATGTCTAAATGGTAATTAATAATCCGTGCTGCGCTGCCAGAATTTCTTCTTGGAGATACAGATGTCATTTTTCTTTGTCAGTTAAAAGGGCCTTTTAATATTACATTCTAAAAAATTTATATATTTTACTATTGTGGTTGCTTTTGCCGCCTACCTTTTATTCTTGGGTCTTCAGGTTGTGTTATTGATGTGATTTTCAAATATATATGATGCTATATTACCCTTTGACTTTAATAGGGTTTGTTGGGGTTTCTGTGTTTTTGTTTTTTTTGTTTTTTTTTACAGCTAAAATGTTTCTAATGTTGCTGCATAAGGTTGAGTTTCTAAGTAGCACATTCTTTGTGCTTTGGACGGAGCAGAAACCCCGCTCCGCCCAAAGCCCCGCCCCCTCCTGTACACGCGGTGATACCACATGTGCGCATTGAACACAAGCGGTATCAACGCATCGCATACATAGACTGGGTTATTTACCTTGCGGAGACTTAGCGTCTCTGCACAGTAAACAGACATCCTGCGGTCTAAAAAGACGCGCCGCATGTCCGGTTTCCCAGGTGTGTCACCCGTGAATTAGGACCCATAGTGGAGACGGGATTTCATAAAATCCCCTCCGCTATGCTGTAACATCTGGACGCTGCGGATGAAACGCTGCGGCTGTACGCAGTGTTCAACCCACGGCAAATCCAGATGTAATACGGCCTGTGAAAACATACCCTAACATATCAGAAAGGCCCAGAAAACAACAGTGTGAACATAGTCTTGCATTGCATGCTCTCAGATCATAAAAAAATGTATAGTGTTGTGTTTTTACACCTGGAGGCCTTTTTATTTGTAATTACATTGCCTGGATTAATAAAGGAAGACACCTAGAGATTAATTTATAAAATGCCTATCACATATATGCCGGTGTGTTATGAGCTCATTTTCTGCTCCACCAGCTGGGAGTTCTCCTTCCGTTCTCCCTCTGGTAGTGACAGGAGGTAGTGAGGTTAGTTTAATTGATAATGGTCTGCCACCTGACGAGGAGGATAGTGATTGGATCTCTGGAGTATTAGACTGGATATAAGACAGCCAACGCCCTATCCTGTTGCTGGTGATTCAGTCTGTTTCTCAGGTCTTGGACTTCAGCTCTACTCCAGTCATCTCAAGTTAAGTTTGTTTTTTGCTAATGTTCACACTTGCTCTTGTTGGTCAACTCAGTTTTTGTGTGGTCAGCCAGCTCGGCTGGGCTGTGCTGAATTTCCACTCTTATTTATCTGTATTTGCCAATTTGCCTTTTTGTCCTTTATTAGATTGGCCTCTTTTTGCTCTGTCTCAGAATATTCCAGAGTGCTGATATAGTGGGAGAAGTCTAGTGACTTCAGGGTTAATTTTGTTATCAGAAGTGTTGGACATTATTTTTGGTAGGGTTTTTTGGCAGATTGCAGACAGTATCTTTCCTTTCCTGTCCTTTCAAGTTAGTTTGCTCAGCCTATTTTTCTGCCTTTGTTTGTGTTTTCATCTTGCTTCACCGTCAATACATGTGGGGGGCTGTCTTTCCTTTGGGGTCTGCTCTGGGGAATTAGTTTTCCTCTTTTCTTACTTTAGGCTTATTTAGCTCTCCGGTTGTGACGAGGCGTCCAGGACCACCGTAGGCACGCTCCACGACTGCTTCTAGTTGTGTGTTAAAACCAGGGCTCTGCAGTCTGCATAGTTACCAACCTCTCAGGTTTTCTGAGACTTAGCGTTGTGTTGCTTTTTTCCTCCTCGGTGACCCATTCATAACACCGGTGGCTTGTGTCCATGTTCTGCAGTTTCTTGTTTAAATATGACTACAAAGAGTTACTTGAACATCCAAGCTTGTAAGCACCAAATGACTACACATATCATGAAGACTGGAGCTAATGTGCAGTCTGGAACCAGGCAAATTATTCTTGGAATATTAAACTGTAGCAAAGGTTTTCATGCACAGCCATCAGTCAGTTCCAATTTAAGTTCATTTGAAGAGAACCTGTCGGCATGTTTTTTTAATGTAAAATAAAGAGGTGGCTGCGATGGGGCTGCAATACTGATTAAATTGATTCCTTAGCTGAAGAAATCTTCATTTTTGTTCTTTAGTCACAATTTGAAGTTTTCTGCGGATTAGATTTCGGTGCACAGGGGCCGGACTTCTCCCATCCCCATCTGTGATTCCCCGGCCCCTCCGCATTCCTTCAGTTTACGAATAACCGGCCTCCTCTGTGTGAAATCTCAGCATTGACTGCTCATTCACAGACTAGAGGCAGGCGGAGGGGCAGGGGAATCACAGACAGGGAGGGGAGAAGACCCAGTGCACAGTCCAGCCCCAGTGCACTGAAATCTAATCAGCAGAAAACTTCAAATTGCGATTAAAAACAACAAAAAGAGAATTTCTTCACCAGAGGAATCAATTTATTCCGTATTGCCTTCATATATTTATTTACATTACAAAAGCATGTGAACAGGTTCTCTTAAAGGTCTCAAGACTCCCACTTTTTTAATTGAAGCCATCCCATAATCTGCTTATCGCCATTGGTTCAGCTGATATACCCTGGGCAAATGGGAGGAAGTTCATGGTCAAAGTTGCAGAAAAGATCCTAAAATTTAAATTTGGACTTTGCTAAATAACCATTTTTACAACAGCTATGGGGTTGATGGTACATATTTATTCTGGCATACTGGTTCTCGCATGCCTCCTGATGAAGTACTAAGACGAAACGTGTGTTGGTGCGTTGTGCATTCTTGTACAATCTAATTTCATGTAAGTAACGCTGTCATGCCTCTGTAGATTTATTTGACATCACAAGCATTTTTACTATGCTTTATGTTGTACTGTGTGACATCTACATTATTTAGTGTCCAGTAGTGTTTTTGTTTCTAATGTATCTTTGGTTTTAATATATACTCTTTGGTTATCTATTTAACCGTCTTTTTGTTCATGGTGTTAATCTATGAGTTTAATTACCCTAAATTCATATTCTAGTGGGTTTTTTTCTTGCTGCTTTAATACTCGTACTCATGGTTTTGTCTTAATTTTGGGGGATACACAGTGTGTGTTGTTTTTTTTTTTTTTGCTAGTTTCAGTTTCGACATTGGAATATATCAATGCAGAAATATTTCTTTATTGGCAATTAAAGTTGCTCAAGTTATATTTAAGAAGGATTTCCCTATGAAAGAATTAGGAAAGACTTTCCAAAACTTTCAGAATTAGTATTTTCTTTGGCTCTAATTACCGGTATATGATTTGTGCATATAGTCATTAAATGGATGTGTACATAAACCTGAAAGCAGAGATCCGGAGAGACGGAAAAAACAACTTACAAAAAGTTGTTTGAACAATGTCCTGTAAGGAATTAAATCTTTTCAGTCTGTTTATAGCTGCGCACTTCCCTTTATAAATCAGCCATTTCTGCACTTTTACTTTTGTGTGGTCTCTGCAGAAGTCAGGAAAGGGAGACACAAATTGTGACAAGCAGAGACAAATAAATTATCTTTTTTACATTAGTCTACTTTTCCAATCTCGCACAATCCTTTATATGCATCCACATAGAAATAACGCAAGTGAAGCTCCTTAGTCTTCACACATGGTACAGTATCCATTTTGTGACCACCAGACAATATGACCTCTCCACACAATATGATGCCCCCTCAATGTATTTCACTACACAGTATGATGCCCCCAAAGTGCTACCCCTACACAGTAGATTCCCTCAAAGTTTCCCCCACTCTCACACAGTATTTTCCCGAGACATTAAAATAACTAACAGAATGAAGCCCCCCACCATACCCCTCTGTCACGGATGTCAGAAGCTGCAGACAGTCGCACTGCATCTAGCTGCAGAATGTCTCTGTGTTTGGCTTTGCAGAAAACTTCTTAATCCTTATGACTCTTTAACCCAGTGGCAACCTTACTTCGACTCTAATTGACACACCTGGACCTGGTTGTTTATAGACTCCCAGCCTGCTGCTAGGAGTTGCTCGTGATATTTCCATTTCACCCTGTTGAGGCTTGGCGCTATAGCAGTTAGCTATCTTCCTCTTTAGTATTGCTGGAGGACACATCTCTGATTCTACTCATGGTAAGTGTTACACTTGTTCGTCTATCCCAGCTGTCTTTAGTGGTAGTGGGGATCGACTAGTGCCTACCCCGTCATTTGCTAAGTAGGGCTTATTGCCAGGTTCAGGTAGGGATTAGGTTCCTGCTAGGCGATAGGTGCAGAACCTATATGGGGACGTTTAGGGCAGACAGGGTGACTTTAGATCTGCCTAGGGGTCTCCGCTCCCCCCTTCCCTAGTGTTGGGCTCCCTTCCCCTCATCCCTTTGTGTTGCACTTAGTCTTTCCTACATTGTGCATGACACCGTCAGATAAAGTAGAAATAGAGACATGCCACCTACTCAGATCTGGGAATGTTCAGCTGGATCCAGGACTTTAGTGATGCCAGTTTCAATGATCTTTTTGTAAGACAAGGTGAAATATCTAAATGGCATAAATGTTTATTTTTTTTTAAGTGGGTGAATTTTTTTTTTAATTCTGCTGTTTTAATATTTTTTTTTCATGTTTATCCATTTTGGCTTCAGCCATAGTAATTGAGGGTAGTGTGTAGCAAAAGTGATATTTGTGTATTGATTAATTGCAGAGTGCTGTTGTATAGTGTATGTACAGTATATGCAAAATAAATTAGACAGTGTAATAAATCCCTAAATCGTGAGAGAGTCTATCACAGTAAAATGGTGCAGTCAGACAGTATAAATCTGAGTAAGATCTAACGGCAATGCTTCATGTATTTCTGGCTGCTCCCTAATACAAGTAAATGGGGTCACATTTATATTGCAATTTAGCATACAGCGATGTTTGGCCTTGTGAGCAGGTTGCGGGATTCAGTGACAGACAGAAGGCAAAGCAAGAGTTAATAACTTTTACTTTAACAGGGAAATATTCCTTGCAGGGAGGTAAACGGTTAAATGAGGGAATAAACGGTTCAATATGCAAAGGATACCGAGAGTTCAGGAACAATGAATCAGGTAACGGCGGTTCTTGTGAACCACTTAACATGTCAGAAGTTCCTCAGACTGTGACTCCAGCTGGGATGTCAATAGCACCAACAATGGCTGCTTATCCAGGAAGGTCCTGTAGGCAACGAGGATCTGTCTTCTGGCGGTCTCCTGTACCTTCCGCTGAGCCCCTAGTCCATAAGTTGATGCGGTCGAGTCAATTAAGGCCTCAGCGCTGTCCGGGTCCAACATAGACTGGCAAGTAAAAACTGGCTAATTGGGGTGCAAGTGTCTAGTCACCGGGCACCCTGCACCTCTCTTTCTCAAGTCTCCACGGTTGGCGGCGGGGGTTAACTGACGCAGGTCTGTGCAGCACCGGTGCTCTGGGGACAGAGCACTCCTCTCAGCCTGCTGCACACCGCCTTCTTGCGCCAAAACTGTCTCTAGGCCGCCGGGTCTGTCTGCTGCAGTCCGTCGCAGCGCCGTCTGTTCGGGTGCAGCACGTGCTGCCTGCCCTGCTGCTCACATGCTGACGGCGGGAGCCTCTCTGCAGCTTTGCGCACTTTCTACCTCAGCTTCCATTTGGTTTCTCTGACTAAACATTCCCCGTCTTCCTGGGTCATGGTGCCTGTCTGGTCCCCTATTCCTTTCCCCCGGGAAACAGGGAAGGCAGCTTCAACAGTTCCGTTCCCAGCAAGCAGGTACCAGCAGCCCGGTCTTCTCCCTTAAAGTCTCACAACCTGTGTTGTGACCAAAGTTGTGATGTAGCCCCGGCCTATTTGTGGGACACAAATGTGCATTACCGCAACACTCCTTCACGCAACGCATGCAGCATGAAAAGGTCCTGCACCAAAATGTTACTTCATGGAGAGCACAATCACACATAAGAGCATTACAAATAGTCTCGGTCCCTTGTATGTTTCTGGCAGAACTGGACAGATTAGTTACTCAGCACTCTAGGAAAGGTGATTAATCTCCAGCTTTTCATTTTGTTCTTTTTAGGATATTGTGCTCCGAAATCCACTTGACATACTTTCCCTCCGCAAAATGCTTCCCTTTGTTTCCAGTAGTAAGTTAATGCAGTCATTGGATTTTTATGCTTCAGATTAAAAAAAAGTCATTTATTGAAGATTTTTCTGTGCGCATTTCTCCCAGAAACGCTACTAATGGATTGGTCTATTAAATTGGGTTAGTCTACGTGTGCGCTCACGACTGGTAAAATGCAAGTCTGCAGAAAATCCAAGAGGTCAATTTTAAATTTTAGCAGTGGATTATATGACAAATATGCATCAGATTTTTCCAATCTGAAAAATCTGTGTGAACATGTCCTTATAGTCAGTGGTCCAACTCTTCTCGTATTTAAAGGATATGTCAATTTACTACTAAATTTACTAAGGGAGGTTGGTCTTAGGCACTGGGGAGGAAAAATACTTTTTCATTTTAATTGGGGTGAGCTGCTCTGTGCAGAGATTCCTGGATGCCCAAAGTTATTTGCAAAAACGCTACACAAGTAAGTGCAAAAAGTTCTTTAAAAGTTTTTAAAAAGCATATTTGGCCTCGGGCTGCCGTATGACCTTAAAAATTCTTTGTAAGCCCTGTTGCTGATCGTTACAATGCGGTCTGTGTCACCACTTATTTTGCTTTGTGTAATTTTGTGCATCAATTGAAACATTTCTAGAATATGTGTGTCTTTCATTTTATGCAAATAGTTTTGAAGAATTTGTTCTCAGATGTTTTCTGCTTTACATCAGAATAATTGATTAAAAGCACTTTGAAAATACAGAGCCGAACAGTTATCTCATTTGCTCGGTAGTGCGTTGGGAAACTACTGATTTAGGAATGCAATCTATGGAGATGATGCTCATAACAGACACTCCAGGGTGTTGCTTTTATTTTATAAACTGTAATAAAAGTGGAAAAAAAAAGTTGCCACTTTTACTATAGCAATTTGCAATTGTCACATTATAGCCTTATATACATTAAAGGCTGCAAGCAAAATGCATTACCCATGTACAGAATAGGTGATAACTATCCGAGTGCTGGGGATCTTTTAACTGGGATCACAAAAGATCACAAAAACTGGGTCTTGTGTCCCATTTGATTGGAGTAGTGGTTAAGATAACCAAGTACAGTACAACTTCAGCGCCACCCATGCACAGATACCTGACCAGTATACTTGTGATTAGTGGGGGTCTGACCAGTCAGACCTCCAACATCTATGGATAGGTGATATATTTTCATTGACGGACAACCCCTTCCAATGCATTTCCGCCACACCAATACTGCTCCATATTTCACAGGATGCAGGATCAAAGTCCTCGTATTCTGTAATACTTCGATCAGGATATTACATGGCTACTCTCTATGGTCATTGTCAAAGACCATAAGTGTTGTAAACTATAAATGCATGTAATATACATGAGATATATACAGGGTGGGCCATTTATATGGATACACCTAAATAACATGGGAATGGTTGGTGATATCAACTTCCCGTTGGTGGCACATTAGTATATGGGAGGGGGGAACTTTTCAAGATGGGTGGTGACCATGGCGGTCATTTTGAAGTCAGCCACTTTGGATCCAACTTTATTTTTTTCAATGGGACACATCAAACTTATTGAGAATTTCACAAGAAAAACAATGGTGTGCTTGGTTTTAACGTAACGTTATTCTTTCATGAGTTATTTACAAGTTTATGACCACTTTTAAAATGTGTTCAAAGTGCTGCCCATTGTGTTGGATTGTCAATGCAACCCTCTTCTCCCACTCTTGACACACTGATAGCAACACCGCAGAAGAAATGCTAGCACAGGCTTCCAGTGTTCGTTGTTTAAGATGCTACACATCTCGAATCTTCACAGCATAGACAATTGCCTTCAGATAACCCCAAAGATAAAAGTCTAAGGGAGACCTGACACCCATAATTGATGGTATGGTGTGGTATATGGGGTACAGAGATAGTGGGGCCATTCTTCATAAATGGAAACCTCAATGCCTCTGGATATCTGAAATTGCTACATGATGATGTGTTGCCCTCTTTATGCACTGAAGATGGCACGTTCCCTGAGTTTTTCCAGCAAGATGGTGCACCACCTCATTATGGGTGTCAGGTCTGAGCATTCCTACAAGGAATCTGACCCCCTTAGACTAGCATTTCTTCTGCGGTGTTGCTATCAGACATGGAATAGCAGTTCACAGGCAGACACTGAGCACACGTTTTTGCCTTTATTTTAGATTTCTCATGACCGGCACATTTGAATCTCTATTAAAAAGTAGGTAACATTTTAATATTTATTTATTTTACTCATTTATATAGCCCCATTAATGCCACAGCTCTTTACATATATTATCATCAATTGTCCCCATTGGGGATCACAATATAAATTCCATATCACTATGTCTTTGTAGTCTGGGAGGAAACACGCAAACACGGGGAGAACATACAAACTCCGTGTAGATGTTTTCCATGGTGGGATTAATAGAGAACAAGCCACTATACAGCCATAGTGCTACGTCCGTTCCTAAAAACCTGCTGACAGGTTCTCTTTAAAGTGGGCTCACTTGGTATGGACCCAGTGTTTTGTACAGGTTGTGCAAATACCATGTGGGTGTCATTTCTTTAAATTTGTCTTCTGATTGTGTGAACTTTTTCAAGTCTTGATATTTTTTTTATGAAGAATAAAAAATGGCCAGTTTAAGAAAATGGATGTTTTTTTTTTAAATTGATAAATTGCATCAGTAGCTGAGTGACGAAACTCCCGGGCCTTGATGGAGAAGAGCTGTAACAACTCCCCCACCCACTGTGCCTTGTTTATGGTGCTTCCTTTGAAAAATAATAAAAATAAATATTTTTACATTTTTTTTTAATCTTTTTCTCATTACCTGTAAATTCTATACCCTGCTGTGTAGTATATCATACCCTATCATTAGTATTTGTGAATTAGACCCATGGGTAATCTAAATGTTATTTCTGAATTTTTGTATCTGTAGGGTATGAAGAGCTCTGCACGGTCTATAAATGTACAGAACAAGCAAGGAAACCATGGGACAGAGAGAGCGAAAGCCATTCCAACTATTGCCTTTGGGATGAGAACGTCTAGATCAACTAATTCACTCGCATTTGAGTCCCGACTAAGTAAGGTAAGAAGAACGACTGTTCTGTCCTCACTAAATGAAGCAGAATTCATGTAACTTATACAGGCAGCTAAACCGCTATACCGAGGTCCAATAAGGAGACTGTAGTTGAATCTGTGCTTTATTGAACGTGATCTTATATTGGCGTGGTGAAACTACAAACAAAAACATATATGTATACAATCAATACTGGGTTCATCAGGGATTCATATATAAATAATACATCATCTGCACTAATAGCTAACCAGGAGAGAACTAACTAAGCAGGCTAATATGAGACAGGAATTGGATACAGGAGACATAAATACATACCAGCGATGCTGTCACAAGGGGAGATGAGAAATGAGATGCTTCCTGAATGAGATGCTTCCTTCTGCAGGCAGAAGGAAAATGGTGGACTGGAGGGAAAACGGGGGCTGAGCTAACCATAATCCTTTGCAAAGGGCTACCAGGATGCATTGCAACCTTACCAGAATGCACTGCAAATGGAGGGAAATAGCAAAGTGAAAGTAAAACACAGAATAACACTGCAGTTATGACTCTGGTCACTAGATGGAGCCAGAAAACACTGTAAACATTAACAAGCAGATAATCCGGGATTATGAACTAAATGTCGGAGACAGAACAACGATGGAATATTGTATCTACACTAATCAGATCTTCATCATATTACATTAACCCTAGCAGTTGAACATTGCTGAAATATTTTAGTGACGTCTTCAATGCCAACGACGTGTACATCTGTGACTATTATTTGTACCCCAAATGCCCAGGCCTAGTACCACAGTAACCACGTTCCAAAAGAAGAGGTGTGTATATATAATATCTCTGAGTTTATAGCAAGTGTTGCTTCTTTATTCAGTGTGATAGATCTTTTAGCTTAGCGGAAGTTGGGTGCCACACAGTCTGACAGATTTATTATAATTTGCACCAGAAAGTGGCATATCTACACCAGTGAATTGTCTGGCCTACATTTGATTTTCTAGTGTATGCACAGCAATAATTTTAAATGCACTTTACAGGTTTGTTATAAGGACTGGCCTAAAAAGCAAATGGTTCTCTTAGTAAATTCACCACTCTATTCTCTGAGCTCCTACATCTCTTCCTCAAATCAACAACAGAAAAATTGTGACCGTTTTATTCAACACTATGACTGCATTAAATCGGATCTGCACTTCTGTCCTTTTTCAGAGAAGCCATTGGTAAATAGCATAAGGGCCAGCGTACATGACACGATTTTGTTTCTGCGCAGATTTGTTGCGAAACCTAAAGAATTTCCTAGTGCTAGAAAAGTGTATGAGATTCCTAAAATCTCATCCACAAGTTGCTTATTTTTCATTGCAGACTTGCGACAAATTTAAAGGGAACCTGTCACCAGAAATAATGCGGTTAATGGCGTTATTATGCTGTCCAGCATCTGCACGCAGCGGGGAGAAAATGATCTTTATTCTTCCCACCAGCATTCAGTCATAGGGTCGGGGGCGTTTCAGTCATTGCTCTGAGAATACATAGTGGCCGCTGTAACCGTGCCCCCGGCAATGTAGAGCTAGTGTCAGTCACTGAACCAGCGGCGCCTTCACCTCTATAACTGAATACCAAATGTTGGCATTGAGAAAAAAGATAATTTATTTGATCTCCCATGACAGCACCACGAGAGAGGGGATCTGCCCTTCAGGGACAGGAAACTTACAGATATAAAAGGGCGGCACCTTTCCCACACATCAGTTCATGTTTGGAGGCTCCTCACGAGAGCGTAAGAAACCGTCTCAGTGATTGCCGGCCCCGGTAGGGAGTAGGAAGTCTGCCTTCTTGCAAGCCTGGTCGAATATTACCTATAATGACTGGGTATGTAACCTGTTATCATCAGGGCTGAGGTTGGAATTTTCTTCTATCCTGTGGGATAAATTCATGATAACCCCTTCCCAGTCATCCCCCTCGGAACAGGGAGACCTGGAGGCTGAGGTCCTGGAGCTATGACATAATGAGGTCCTGGTGGAGGTTCCTTGGCTGTAGAGGGGTAGAGGATTTTACTCCCCCCCCCCTTTTTTTTTTGATTTGGAAACCGGATGGCTCCTTCAGGACTATCATTAATCTAAGAGCTCTAAATGGGTTCTTGGTAGTGCGCCCCTTCAAGATGGAATCTATTGGTTCGGCAATAAAACTAATTTTTGAAAACTATTTTATGGCAGTGTTGGATCTAAAAGATGCATACTACCACGTGCCTATTCACGCAGATCTTCAGCGGTTCCTCTGGGTAGCGGAAGTCACGGGGGACTCGGTTGGGCATTTCCAATTTAGGGCTCTCCCCTTTGGTCTCGCCATGGCCCCTTGTGTTTTTAGAAAGGTAGTTGTCGAGGTCATGGCCCACCTGCATGAAACAAACGTCCTGATTATTTCCTACATGGGCGATTTTCTTATTGTAGGCAGGTCAACAGATCATTGCTCAGTTCAGGTAGAGAGGACAATGTCCACACTGGAAGTCTTGGGGTGGCTACTGAACATTAAAAAACCTCGGCTACAACCCTTGAAAGTGCAGCAGTTTCTGGGGCTCATTCTTGACTCAGAGAGGCAGGAGTGTTGTCTGCATCTGATAATTGATTCACCTCCGGCATCCCAGCGGTCTGGTGGGCACAGTTCCATAAAAGAACCTTACAATGGGACGTGTTGGCTAATGATGGGGCCCTTAGGGGGTATCTGCAAGGACAGGTGACCTTATCCCCTGCTTCTATACGTTCCCTGAGGTGGTGGTTAGACTGGGATAACCTGTCCAGGGGGGTTCCCTGGGAAAATTGTCACAGACGCTAGCCCTACAGGTTGGGGGGGCACATATGGGGAAGATCGTAGTCCAGAGCCTATGGGAGCAACAACTGGCAGTTAAGTGGCTCTTTGTATACCGGCTACAGGGTCATCACATAAGGATCCTCTAAGACAATCAGGTTGCGGTGGTCTACATCAACCACCAAGGTTGAACTCTGTCCATACCCCTAATGGAAGTGACAGAGCGGCTGTTTCAAATAGCTGACTTTGACAGCGCTGCACATAAGAAGAAAGGACATCAGGGCAGACCTTTTGAGCCACAACCTATTAAAGCAGGGAGAATGGACGTTGAAAAGTACTGTCTTCAACTAAATTGTGCGGATATGGAGTCAGCCAGATGTAGACCTCTTTGCCACCAGGAAGAACCGAAAAGTGAGGAGGTTCTCTTCTATGAACCCCAGAGAGTCCACTGGTGGTAGATGCCTTCTTGATAAAGTGGAACATCAATCTGAGTTATGCCTTTCCCCCCTTAGCCCTTTTGCCTCTAGTGGTGAGGAAGATCAGGAAGGACAGGGCATGAGTTGTAGTAATTGCCCCCTTTTGAACCAGGAGGGCGTGGTTCTCATGGATAAGGACCATTTCAGACTCCTATAAGGGGGTCACAGTAGCTGTCCTGGGCCCTTAAGTATGTCCCGGTGTAGGGAGTACATAATGTGTGTGTGTATATATATATATATATATATATATATAAACGTTGATGCATATTGTATGCTGCTTCACAATGTGTAAATATGTTCCTATATATGTAATACAGGGAGAGTGTAATAATAGTATTAGACCACTAGATGGAGATAAAGGGTATAACAAGGGATTTGGGCTTAGCAATAATGTAAATAGTTAACTGTAGGAGGGGTCACTGTGGTTAGGAGAAGGGAGCATCCTGTTTAGATTCAGAAGGGCGAGGGCACCCTTAGAGCTCGGGTGGGCTATTTGCCCAGGCAACTGTAAGACCCCCGTAATGTTCATACCAAGGAAGTGTCCAGGCATCCAGTGTGTGGGGAACAGCACAGACCCAGCTGCAGGGGTTACAGAAGGTTGAGCTCCAAGTGTGGAAGCTGCAGAAGTGGACACTGCAGGACAGACGGGCGGGTCACTCACCATGTGACAGGTCTTAGCCTGGGCTGATGCCCTCAGATCCGGGGTGAAAAGGCTGATGGATCAACCGGTGGCAGCAAATCTGGACAGGGAGGACACCGAGAAAACGTATAGTGCGGTATGACCCTATCTCTAGTCGTGTGACAGGGACAGAAGTGAAGGGAAAGCTGAAGTGACATGTAAGGCCCCTTTCACACATCACTTTTTTGCTATTAGCCGCAATCTGTCGAATTTTGAAAAAAGCGAATCCGGCGACTGATGCCTCCGGATCCGTTTTTTTTTCTCATCGATTTGTATTAGCAACGGATTGCGACGGATGGCCTCATGTTTCATCCGTCGTTCGCCGGATCCTTTGAAAATTGTAACGTTTTTTGTCTGACTCCAAAGTACACCGCTGACTCTGTCCTGGCTCATATTCGTAGAACAACATCCTAGAGTTAATTGCTTCAGCCATAACTACAAAGGGTTTCATTTCCAAAGTTTATCAACAGCTTTTACATGCTCACATAAAAGAATAATCTAAATGGGAAAGAGATGTGGGTCTGATCTCTGAAGAGCAATGGGAAGACTTGCTGGAACTTATTCCCAGGATATCCCCATGTGAATCATAGAGACTATCACAAATTTACCTTATTCACAGAGAATACAGTACACCGAGTTTCCTGTGCAAAATAGGGGTTCGCGCAAATGCAGATTGCATTAGGTGTGGGACAACAGATGCTCATATAATGCATGTGTTCTGGGAGTGTACTCTGTTGGGCCCATATTGAAATGTTTTACCCTTTCATTGAAAGAGTGTTCAGGGTGCGAATCCAAGCAGATCCTAAAACCTGTGTATTGGAGTATTTGGGAGTACAGACCACATCTCAGTACCAATGCTTTCTGGCTGATGTTTTGGTCACGTTGAATGTTGGTTGTGCTTTCACACTCGTGGTAGCATGAGATGGACTCTACAACCCACACAAGTGGCTCAGGTAGTGCAGCTCATCCAGGATGGCACATCAATGCGAGCTGTGGCAAGAAGGTTTGCTGTGTCTGTCAGCGTAGTGTCCAGAGGCTGGAGGCGGACCAGGAGACAGGCCAGTACACCACGAGATGTGGAGGGGGGCCGTAGGAGGGCAACAACCGAGCAGCAGGACCATTACCTCAGCCTTTGTGCAAGTAAAAATAGGAGGAGCACTGCCAGAGCCATGCAAAATGACCTCCAGCAGGCCACAAATGTGCATGTGTTTGCACAAACGGTTAGAAACCAACTCCATGAGGATGGTCTGAGTGCCCGACGTCCACAGATGGGGGTTGTGCTCACAGTCCAACACCGTGCAGCCCTCCAAAGAAATGCCATCCCACACCATTACTGACCCACTGCCTAACCGGTCATGCTGAAGGATGTTGCAGGCAGCAGATCGCTCTCCATGGCGTCTTCAGACTCTGTCATGTCTGTCACATGTGCTCAGTGTGCACCTGCTTTCATCTGTGAAGAGCACAGGGTTCCAGTGGCAAATTTGCCAATCCTGGTGTTCTGTGGCAAATGCCAAGTGTCCTGCATGGTGTTGGGCTGTGAGCACAACCCCATCTGTGGAAGTTGGGCACTCAGACCATACTCATGGAGTCGGTTTCTTACCGTTTGTGCAAACACATACACATTTGTGGCCTGCTGGAGGTCATTTTGCAGGGCTCTGGCAGTGCTACTCCTTTTCCTCCTTGCACAAAGGCTGAGGTAGCAGTCCTGCTGCTGGGTTGTTGCCCTCCTACGATCCCCTCCACGTCTCCTGGTATTCTAACCTGTCTCCAGGTAGCACCTCCAGCCTCTGGACACTACGCTGACAGACACAGCAAACCTTCTTGCCACAGCTCGCATTGATGTGCCATCCTGGATGAGCTGCACTACCTGAGCCACTTGTGTGGGGTGTAGAGTCCGTCTCATGCTACTGTGGCGCCCCTGAGGCTTCAGTCGCCACAGAGGTACTGCGCCTTCTCCTAAGGTGTAGTGCCCCACCATCCAGGTAAGGTGGGAACTCCTGACCACGCTCCACACCTGCATTCCACACACATGATAGTTCAGTGGGGCCACCTAACAGCTTCAGGCTGGGGGTTACAGAGCACCCCTCGTGGAACCCTGCTTCGTAACACGAGATGTGCTGGGAGGCGGGTGGAGTAAGATGATACAAAAGAGAGGGAAAGTGTAGGATTTCAGGTCAGTCAGTCGGTCAGTAAGTGAGTCAGACGAGGGTCTGAGAGAGAGAGAGCAGGCTGACAGCAGGTCAGCCTGAGAGGGGCTCAAGGCGGAGGAAGACAGTCAGTCAGGAGAGGCTGAGGACTGGTGTTAGTGGAACGAGCTCCCTAAGGAAGAGAAGGAGAAAGAGACATAGACTGGAGACTACAGATTCCATAAGAGAGAGAGAACAGACCGGAACGAAGGAGAATAGAAGAACGGTGGGAAGTAGGTTGAGAAAGAGAGAGAACTCTTCCAGTCCAGAGCGCAAAGGCCGGGGCCCGGTCCCCAAGGTTGATTGGATCTTTATGTCCGGCAACAGACACCGGAGGAGTAGTGAGCCGCTAACACCTTGCTCCCATCATAGACTTGGGACATAACAGCAACTTAACAGAGAGCCGGGACACAGAGTGGAGTCCCCGAAGCAGGCTACAGCTGTCTGTCATACAAGTAAAGACTAGGAACACCTAGAGAGAGGCACTCCAGGGTAAGTAAGTACTGGAGTGCTTCGCACCTAAAGGCGCATTGGAGGAGTCGTTCAGTAAGGTACATGTTGGCGGAGTGTGGAAGGGAGAATCCTATCCTGCCTGGAGGTTGGCTGGAGCCCTGACCTGGAGAACACAGAACGGAGGCAGGCAGTGGTGTGAACTGCAAACAATGAGTAAAGCTTTGGAACCGCATACTCTGGTGTCCTCCAGTTATTCCCGCACCGCTACATCTGGGTACCAGCATCCATACCAGCCTGCGCCTCTCCACATCCATTGCACCTACACTGCCCTGGGACTACAGCTCCACCTGTGGGGAGCTACACCATCTTTGCTGCACCACACCATCAGTCCCAGCTGATCTGCATGCAGCGTTGGCTCAACATCTTACTTGCCAAACACCACGGGTGGCGTCAGGAACTACTCTAATAAACTTTAACACCATTAACATCACCGCCATTGATATTGGGCGCCCAGGGCCACAGACCGGGTCACCGATGCTGTGACACATTCCCGCCTGACACCGGCCCGGTACCGAGTACCCCGCTGCCCTGGGTGTGCGAGGGGCGACCCACTACCACGAGTGTGAAAGCACAACCAGCATTCAAAAGTGACCAAAACATCAGCCAGAAAGCATTGGTACTGAGATGTGGTCTGAGGTCCCCACTTGCAGAACCACTACTTTATTGAGGGTGTCTTGATAATTGACAATAATTTCCATCTGTTGTCTATTCCATTTGAACAACAGCATGTGAAATTGATTGTCAATCAGTGTTGCTTCCTAAGTGGACAGTTTAATTTCACAGAAGTTTGATTTACTTGGAGTTATATTCTGTTGTTTAAGTGTTTTAAGTGTTCCCTTTATTTTTTTTGAGCAGTGTATTAACTATGTCCAAAGAGTAGTTGCCTCATGGAACCTGCATGTCTAGGAATTAGGATAGATATAGGTTTCTCTGGCACACTCACTATTAACTTTTTTTTTTTTTTTTCAGTTTTTGGTAAAAAAAAAAAAAAAAAATGGCCCTGGGACAATGAAGGCTGTGCTGTCATTGGTTGTAATATTAATTTTTATGCTACCTGAAGTTTTTTTTTTACGCAGTGTTCTGTTCTTTAAACAAGTATTACTCCATATTCCATTCATTATTGGTGTATTACATACATCTCTGATACTCTGGTGGCGAAATTGATGATGATGATGCTGATAAATACATTTATTTTTATAATTTTAGTTAAAAAGAGCAAGCAGTGATGACATGCTTACAAAGCCAGGGGGCAGCGCAGCCTTCACAACATCCAGGCTGAAGAAGACTATTACAACAGGAGGCATCTCGGAGCTGTCAGAGAGCAGATTCAGGACCGGTACAGGTACATCCTCATAGATTTCAGTACTTTCAGATTGCCGGATGCAGATTTTTTTTC
This sequence comes from Dendrobates tinctorius, assembly GCF_039654945.1. Taxonomy (NCBI): domain Eukaryota; kingdom Metazoa; phylum Chordata; class Amphibia; order Anura; family Dendrobatidae; genus Dendrobates; species Dendrobates tinctorius. The sequence goes on along the minus strand of NW_027361684.1, from coordinate 7,879,499 downwards.
TTTAACCTTTTATGCGTTCCAATATAACTCTTGGTACTGTTGCAAGGATCTTTCTGATTTCCAATAAGGACGCAAATTCAGATTTTATTTAGTATTTTTTTAAAGTAATTTTTTTGCATTGTTTTTCCATTCATGCTGGTTGATTTTTGCACCAAATTTATTAAAATTTGGTAAATTGGCACTAAATTGACTAGAGTACATTTCTGCCATAATTTATACTACTAAATGATGACGAATATGTTGGCTACACATCCATGCCCCCTCGATGAATTCCTAAACAGTACTCTCCACACACAGTTTGATGACCCAACATTACCCCTGACCCCTCAGTGACCCCCAACACGGTATCTGTATCCAGGATGCTGATACAGTTGAAAGTGTAATATCAGGCAAGGATGGAGAAGAGGGCTCCACCGACTCATGGGTCCCATAGCAGCCTTCTGGTCTGCCAATATTAGCGCTGTCACTGGCTCTGCCTACTTTCCAGGAAGTTGCAAATGCCAACCATTCACTGTTCCTCGCTGCAAGCCGAGGCAGCTTTGGAGAAGTGCAGGGGCATTGAAGCAAGCTGAATCCAGGTGTAAGGGGGGCAAGGGCTTTGCCCTGCGAATGTTGATGTTGTTGTGTGCAGTATGCATGGTGTGTGTGTGTGTTGGTGTCCACACAACATTAGTTAGTTAGGTGTAGTATTAGCAAAGGGCCTCTAGATGGGGGCACTGAGCTCAACTAGTGAGAAGACTGCTTAGGGGTTAACTTAGAGGAGTGGCTAGACAGGAGGAAAGGAGATAGATTTCCCTCCAAGAGTTAGTTGAGCTGGGGGTAGCGAACAGGACAGGACAAGAGTGAAGAACAGCGGAGTGCCTACAGCTGGAGGCCTTGCAGTCAGGGACTGGGGACTGTAAGGCTGGCGAGACAGAAGGAGTCTCATTGGTCAAGTCAGCTAGCAAGGAAGAGCTGACGTGACAACCCAAGCCAGTCTATTGAGTCCAGCCCGTGTCTGGAGAATTGCAAGCCAGGGAGGTCCGTGGAAGAGTCCTTGTGGGAGTAGCAGCTGGAGTACGGGAGCTTTGTGGAGAGTTTAGTGAGCTGCGAACCTAGGACACGAACAGGAGCAACAGTGCCTTAAGGGGGTGAGCTGTAACGGAAAAGTTGGGTACCTTCGTGGGCTGAAGTTGGGCTCTGGAAGAAGGGAAGTGTTCCGTGTTCATCGTGCTCCGTGTGACGTGTCAGCTTGTTTGTGTGGTGCATATGTGTGAAGTGAAGGAAGAAGTGACGTACTGCTGTAGATGAAGATGCATTGCTGTTACCGAGTAAAGAGTCCTGTAGCCATTGTGGATATGCTGTGCCCTGAAGAGAATAAAGCTGAGTTGCTAAAGTTGCTTCCAGCCTCTGTCTGCAGTCAATCGGGTCCCCAAAGTGAACAGCATATGGGTGATGAAACAGCCTCAAGCACAGTGAGTACTGGAGCGGCCGCAGAAGTTACCCCCCAGCGGCCATGGTATTACATTTGGCATAGTCGGCAGGATCTCGATGCCCAAAATGGCGGCGAGACCACAGCGGAGGAAGAAGACAGTCTGACAGTGACTGCAGCACCCTATAAGATGCAAATTGAAGAGAGCAGTGATGGGCAAGTGAAGATGATTGAAATACCGATTGTGACTGGAAAAATGCTGCAAAATTAGACCAAGAGACTGATTGTGACCCAAGAAGAAGATCTGCAAAGTGATTCTGTGGACCCCAAGATGGCGACTACCAAGATGGAGAATTCTGGCGCCAAAATTGACTGTCCTTGTCAGCAAGGAGCACTTCGTGGGTGTGACAGTGCCTGGATGGTGCCAAATGTGATCTGTCAGCAATGTCGGGTCCGCCCCTGGAAGGAGTGGTATTTGCAGCACCCTCTCCCCCTGAATGCTGAGAAGTGGGTGGAGAGGCCGGACAGATCACCACCCTGGAACGGGAGTGGCCCTGCAGAAGGTGCGGAGTGGCGATGGCGACGGGAGGAGGAGACCGGATGTGTCACCTAGAGCTGGGAGCAGCAGCTGAAGGAGTGCCAAGCTCTTATCCGGACCGGAGTCTCGCTGCCCATGGAGCCGCCGACACCTGGCCCTGCTGCACCGGAGAGACGCCCGCACTCACCGCAGCCCGCGATACCAGAAATCTCATGAGAAGAAGAGCCCGCTTTTCACCCGGAGGAACCAACAAGCCCGGAAGTTGTTCCTGCCGGACGGCAGGAGGAAGAACCCCAGCGCACCCCAGACGTCTGTTCCGGTAGCGACGGCGACTTGGCGGAGGTACCGAGGAGACCGCCGGGATTTGGGCCGAAATGTCAGGAGCCAGAGTGTCTCTCCCCTTCACAGGCATCCGTGACCACGTCAGCGGGGCCGAGACCGGAAGAACAGGCCGTGCCGGAACCACTGTACCCAAAAGCTGTTTCCGTCGGACCGCCTGAGATGAAACACGAGTGCACCCTGGAAACCAGTACCGACAGTGACTGAGAGCTGACGGAGCTCACCCGACTAGAGGAGGACGCCGCTGCTATGTCTGAAAGTGCTGCTGATGTCCGTGAGGAGGAGCTGAGAGCCGGATGGAGCGGAGCTGTGCAAGTAAAGGTGAGTGCTACTCAGCCTCAACCGGTGGTGGACCACGCTGCCCCAATGCTGTCCCAATGCAGGGACATGCGGCCCAAGGTCTGCGCCACCGTACACCTGCGCTCCAGCCAGGCATCCCCCAAAGCCCCTGAACAGCAGCACTTCAGACAGGCGTCCGCTGAAACCACTGTATCCCCTGGAGCTGATGTGGATCTGCGTGCAGAGGCAACTGAGGGCCCCTCTGCCCTTGATTTTTCCCCTCAGTATGGAGATTCTGCGGCTGCAGAGTCCTTTTTAGCCTGCGCCAGGGGCCGGGCAATTAGTGGAAAAATTGCACAGAATGCACACTGCTGAATTTACTGTGTTTAACCCTTTAAGTGCCTGTTGCACCATTTGGGACTGTTCTGCGTCCCCTCAGGGTAAAGGGAACCCTGCAGCGCTCTTCTGATGAGAGCCTATGATGGTCTACGGGACCTTTTTTTGTAAAAATGTTTTTTTCTCTTTGTCTTGAGTTTTTCTTAGAAGCACTGATGCGCTCTCGAGTTTGGAGGCAATACGGCCTATAGAGAACATTATTTTGTATATAATTTGTAGTGATGGCCCTTCTACCGAATTTTGGGACTTCCCTTGCGTGGGGCCATAGGTCCATGGACTTTTGGACCAAGTGCGGCTGCAGCAACAGACTGTGTTTTACTACCAGGCATCCTGCATATGCAGCACTGGACTGTATCGTACACCAGGAAGGGGGTGTAACCCTTTAAGAACTTCTAAAATGTAGATATTTTGTAAAGATGGACTGACTGTGTGCTTAGAGGACTGTTTCAGCACACCAGTGTGTGATTAGAAAATAAGTAGTGCTCCCCTCACAGAAAGGGGGGGAAAGGACACTTGTGTTTTTCTCTGAAGAAGTTTTATATATGGACATGACATTGTTTTTCTCGTGTGACCTAATTTTGTAAAAGGAATAAGAATTTTGATGTGAAGAATGTACAAAATAACTGTGTTTATAGGGTACAAAGATTGCTATATTTATAGAAAGAAAAAAAACTACAATAATGCTTATATGTAGAATGTTGCGTTATGCCTATTGTATAGTTTAAAAGGTGTGATCTGTTTTGGTACACCCCCGCATTGCTGAGGACGGCAATGGTTTCAGGAAGGGGGAATGTAAGGGGGGCAAGGGCTTTGCCCTGCGAATGTTGATGTTGTTGTGTGCAGTATGCATGTTGTGTGTGTGTGTGTTGGTGTCCACACAACATTAATTAGTTAGGTGTAGTATTAGCAAAGGGCCTCTAGATGGGGGCACTGAGCTCAACTAGTGAGAAGACTGCTTAGGGGTTAACTTAGAGGATTGGCTAGACAGGAGGAAAGGAGATAGATTTCCCTCCAAAAGTTAGTTGAGCTGGGGGTAGCGAACAGGACAGGACAAGAGTGAAGAACAGTGGAGTGCCTACAGCTGGAGGCCTTGCAGTCAGGGACTGGGGACTGTAAGGCTAGCGAGACAGAAGGAGTCTCGTTGGTCAAGTTAGCTAGCAAGGAAGAGCTGAAGTGACAACCCAAGCCAGTCTATTGAGTCCAGCCCGTGTCTGGAGAATTGCAAGCCAGGGAGGTCCGTGGAAGAGTCCCTGTGGGAGTAGCAGCTGGAGTACGGGAGCTTTGTGGAGAGTTTAGTGAGCTGCGAACCTAGGACACGAACAGGAGCAACAGTGCCTTAAAGGGAATCTGTCACCCTTTTTTGAGATATCATATAATGATATCATTCAATTGTGTGTCACATAAGGATTCTCTTAGTACTTTTGCTTCCCCCTGACCCCGCACCTTTCATGCATAAATACCTTTTTAGATTGGTTCAGATGTATGTAAACTGCCGCTGTCCGGTCCGATGGGCGGGACTTATTCATCTGCTCCCCCTTCCCTGTCTTGCTCTACACAAGAAGAAATGCATAGAGCAAGACAGGGAGGGGGGGAGCAGGTGAATAAGCCCCGCCCATCGGACCGGACAGCGGCAGTTTACATACATCTGAACCGATATAAAAAAGGTATTTATGGATGAAAGGTGCGGGGTCAGGGGGAAGCAAAAGTACTAAGAGAATCCTTATGTGACACACAATTGAATGATGTCATTATATGATATCTCAAAAAAGGGGTGACAGATTCCCTTTAAGGGGGTGAGCTGTAACGGAAAACTTGGGTACCTTCATGGGCTGAAGTCGGGCTCTGGAAGAAGGGAAGTGTTCTGTGTTCATCGTGCTCCGTGTGATGTGTCAGCTTGCCTGTGTGGTGCATATGTGTGAAGTGAAGGAAGAAGTGACGTACTGCTGTAGATGAAGATGTATGGCTGTTATCGAGTAAAGAGTCCTGTAGCCATTGTGGATATGCTGTGCCCTGAAGAGAATAAAGCTGAGTTGTTAAAGTTGCTTCCAGCCTCTGTCTGCAGTCAATCGGGTCCCCAAAGTGAACAGCATATGGGTGATGAAACAGCCTCCAGCACAGTGAGTACTGGAGCGGCCGCAGAAGCTACCCCCTGGCGGCCATGGTATTACACAGGCACCAAAGCAAAGAGCTAGCATTCGTGATCTCCTTGTCTGCGAAACCAGCCACCTCTGGTACACTGCAGAGGTGACTGGTAACTTAGGTATCAAGGGCTGCACTATAGAATTAAAAATTCCCTCATTCTTGTGAACATAAAGGGTTTTTAATGAGCGCTAAATGCTTTTTCAGTCACTGTAATTTTACCTATCTAACATATTGTGAATAAAACCTGTGATATTTCGGCGTCCTGCTGGAAATTGGTGCCCATGAGCGTCAGTTATTGCGAATGCATCTAAACTTATGGCTGATGGACACCCAAGTGGACCATAGAGAACATTTACCACCCTGTATGGTGAACACATCGTGACACCACAGCTTGTTTTATCATTTTGCCAGACAAGCAGGAGACCCGTTTAAAAATAAATAATTTGGCTCCGAGTCATCAAAGTGCCGTAAATCGGGCATAAAACATGATAAATCACAACATTTTGGTGGAACTCAGGTTTGTGCGAAAAATTTGCAGCTTTTAACATTTTCATGTCAAGTGTCAAACATCTCTGTCAAAAAAGACAGGACACAGATTGACCCCACAGCTAATCTAATTCAGGATCAGCTGTGGCGTGCCTTACGCCAGAAATCCTACTCCAGTCCCTGGTGTAAGATGTGGTGAGGAGCATGGAGGGGAATTATCTTTTTCAGCTGTGCAGGATCCATAAAGAGGTGTGCGCCTCCTAATCAATCAGTTGTCTCTGACTCCATGATGCCCCTAATTAAGACCGGTGTGGTTAAGCTTTTGGCCTCCATTTGCATCCGTTCTTTTTCTCTTTGTATTGGATCCATTTTACTACAGGCGCCTCTGAACATCTCTAGTCTTGTGGGTACTCGCAATGCTAAAATAACGGAACTGTTAAATAAAAAGCATAACGGAAGACCATGCATTATGATGTGTTTGTCATAGAATATAATGTAAAATAAGAATACTATTGTCTAGTGATTGAGTATACTCGTTGCTCGGGTGATCTCCGAGTAGTTTTGCGTGCTCGGAGATTTAGTTTGTGTCGTCTCAGCTGCATGATTTGCGGCTGCTAGACAGCCTGAATATATATGGGAATTTCTTAACAAACAGGCATTCCTCACAAGTATTCAGGCTGGCTAGCAGCCGCAAATCATGCAACTGCGGTGACACAATCTAAACCTCCGAGCACGCCAAAATACTCGGAGATCACCCGAGCATGCTTGGAAAACTCGAGCAACGATCATACTCGCTCATCACTATGTAGTGTCTGTTCTGTGTGCTACCTGTTTTTTGTAGCATGAAAAAAAAAAATTGTTTTTTTGTTTGTTCGGCCAAAAAGGGTAGCAGATAGAATCAATGCAAACTAATGTAATTTCACGAAAAATGAAAAAACATTCTAATGAACAAGGTTCTATAACCCCCAAATCATCATACCCTTTGTGCCTTTTTTTTTTTTTTTTTAATTTTGTGTGTCTTTTTGTTGGCCCACAATCCATTATTCTATTTGAGGGTTTTTTAAAGACTACTTTATAGTCCAGCAACTACGTGGTTTTTTTTGTTTGTTTTTACCCTGATGCATCAGTTGCAACTTTAAAAAAAAAAAAAAAAAAGAAACTCTCAAGTTGGCACAACTTCATTCCAGTTCTTCCCCTTAGTATATTTTTGAGTTAACCAATCTTTGGTGCATTTCAGCAACTTTTGGTGTCAAGTCACAACAACAGTGCAAGCCAGTAAGAAAGCTCATTTTTTTACTTTTTGCCAAATTCAAGCCATTTTGATGAATTTGGAGCAAAACTGGCAACTAAATACCACAAGATGAGAAAAGAAAGTGACTTAAAAAAAGAAACGTAAATGATAAACTGAGCCTATTATTTTGTTTTTAAGCCCCCCAGCCGATCATAAATCAGTAAATGTTATAACTGTGAACCCATTTTAATTCTCCAATTTTAATTCTCCATCCAGTATGGATCATTGATGCTGATAACTATAAGGTGAAAAATTTCTATAAGGTGCAGTAGTCTGTAAATTCTCTTCTACCTCCGTCTCCTGATTATCAGCTGTCACTGACGTCACTTCTAACAAATATTGATTCTGGTGACAGTGATGCCTTGCTAAGCAGTGACTCACTAGTAACGCTATATTCAATTGTTGCCTTTATTATACTACCAGAAGATTAACAGGGTGTTGGTAGTTTTTTTTTCCTGTAATAATCATATCAGAAGTCGATCATGCTGTATATATATAATCATATGTGGAAGATGTCTTCATTAGAAGAAATCATGTCCTGAAGTGCATAATCTGTCCAGTAGATGGCAGTAAAGGCTCGGTCATGTCAACTTCTCTTCTGGTGGCAAAGCCAGACTGGCAATTTGTCCACAATTCTAACGAAAAGTCTGTTTTTGTTTTTTTTTTTTAAGTAGCAGTATTTTCAGAAATCAGGTTACACACAGATCTTTCTGCAGCCCTTTTTGTTTGGTGTTTGTTGTGCTTCTTCTGCCAATTTTTTATTTTGATTGGCAAGTGTTGCCTGTTTATAAAGAAATGTGAAAAAAACAATTCTACAAATGCCCAATTTGTGGTTTGTGGCTTTTTTTTGTGTAGTGTTTTTAGGATCAGTGGTGGTATTTTTCCTCTGTATAGGCTTCTCAATAAAATGTCGAAAAATACCTGTAAAAAAAAAAATTACACAAAACCTAAAATGCCATAAAAAGATCTTCATATCACTAACATTTTTACATGTTTCCACACGTTGCAATAAAATGATGTATGAAGAAAAAGGATCCGTGCCATTAAGAAAAAAACGCAAAACTTATCATATAAGTTATAAAAACATGGGAACTGATCGCTGAAAGTATCTGCAGAGCTGTAAACTTCCATCTTTATATCCTTCATTCTCCTAAGGGTCTGCTCCCGAGCAAACATATTACATAAGTGATCTCTTGCATCAGTTATGCACTGACTATTATGGAGTTCGTTTGGTGTCTTTTTTTTTTTTTTCTTCTCTCAGAACTTTTTCTTCTGTTCTAGAAAACAGAACCCAGGTTGACCCCATAATAATCAATGGATCCGATTAGCTTTCATTTGCATAGCTCAAACAAGTTATCACTGAACTATTTAGTAAGTGTTCCAGGTGTTCTCTTTCCTCCACAACATACTAGGATGGAGTTTTTATCCTTTCTTTAAAAAAAAAAAATGTAATAAATAAGGAAATAGAAAATAAAACCACTTCTGGCTCACAAACTCTGGAAATCCGTAGTCTGTGCACTACCGCATCAGTGGGGATGATTTTCTAAGGATCTGTTCACACCTGTAATGATAGTTATTTATGTGTTTGGATCAGTTTTGGATGACAAAAGCTGAAATAGTGATCTAGTACAGGATCTGGTCATTTGAATGGGGGTGGAGATGTCCTAAAATGTCTTCCAGTTCACTGCAATCGGTTCTTTTAACTGATTCAAAAGACATCTGTCAAAAAAACAGCAACTGGATCTGTTCTTATAATACTGAACATTGTGCATCAGTTTGATACTACATAGAACAAGGTAATTCCACCATAAAGCTCAAAAATGTAATGTATGGACATAGAGAATGTGATGTAAAATCAGGGCCCTCCAAGACCCTCACAGCTTGTTCTATATCCCATCCCCGCCCTCAGGATGATGTGACCCCTGCTGCGGTCTGACGCCGGTGCTGTTTCTATTGTTCGGCTGACTCTCTTGTTTGCTTTTTTCTCTTATTCAATGGTCGTAATAATTCATGACATGACGCCCGAAGAACGTGGCATTTATTGTTCTGTTTTATGGAATTGGTGAAGGTAATCTGGAGGTAGCTAATGCTTTCTCTTTATCAAACTGAAATTAATGAAAAGCGCCAAATATGGATGTAAAAACATAATGTTACTTAAAACAGGAAATGTGCATTGTAAGCATTTCTCCTTTTATAATCTCTTGATATATTGTGGTGTTATGTCTGGGGATAAGGTTAAGGACTGTATATTATACGTATGTGGATAATGGTAAGAGCTGTATATTATATGTTTGAGGATAAGGGTAAAGTGATTTACATGTATGTGGGTAAGGTCTGTATTTTATAATACAGCCCTTGCCCTTATCCGCATAGGTATAATACACTGAAGAGAGGCTTCCGTTGGGCCACACTGTTGTGAACACGTTTGACCTGGCTTCTGAGTTTGGGCTCCCTCTGGTGGCTGCTGCTGGTAATGGAGCTGGTCTGGCTGACAGAAGTCAATCACCTGAGGAGGATGATTGGAGGTCAGGTGTTACAGACTGGAGAGATTTAAGTGAGCAACCTTCCCTCAGTGGTTGCTGGTGATTTGGTTTTCTTCCTGAGCATTTTGGAAGTCTGCTTGCCTCCTGCTTTGTCCTGCATCTTTCAGATAAGTTATTTGTCTGCTTGAATCTTTTTGCCTTTGATCCATTTTTTGGCTTTCCTCTGATTTCTGCTTTGCTGGTGTGAGTTCAGCCTTGTCCCCTTTTGGGACCTTTGCTGGACTCTGTTCCTTATGCCACAGCTCATGTCCATCTTTTCAGTATTTCTAATCCCCTGTTATATCAGTATCTTTTGTTTTGCTTCCAGTTTACACCAGAGTTCTGATTTAGTGGGGGAGCGGTCATGTGGCCTCAGTATTTTTGCATATCAGACGTGTTGGATTTTTTCTTAGGGTTTTTTGCGTGATTGGAGACAATATCCTTTCCTGTCCTGTTCTATCTAGACAGTTTGGGCCCCATCATTTGCTTACTCTATTTTCTGCCTGTGTTTTGTGCCTCATCTTGTCTCACCGGCAATATATGTTCGGGGGCTATCTATTCCTTTGGGGTTCTACTCCGGAGCAGTTTAGCTTTCCCTTTTCTCTCTTTAGGCTTAGTTAATTCTTTGCCTGTGCCGAGGCGTCAAGGGCATCGTAGGCACGTCCCACGGCTAATTCTAGTTGTGTTGTCAGTTTAGGGGTCTGCAATCCGCTAAGTTACCAACCTCTCTGGTTATCTGGTTGCCTAGTCTATTCCCCTGCTATCCTCATCGGTTATCTAACACCACTCTGCCATAAATGCCCGACTGGTGGAGGGCTGCAGTGATAGTTGACTTTGTGAAACTTTCTCCCATCTCCCTACTGCATCTGTGGAGCTCAGCCACAGTGATCTTGGGGTTCTTCTTTACCTCTCTCACCAAGGCTCTTCTCCCAGGATTGCTCCGTTTGGCTGGACTGCCAGGTTTAGGAAGACTTCTGGTGGTCCCAAACTTCTTCCATTTAAGAGCACAGTGGCCTCCATAATCCTTAGGAACCTTGAGTAGTGCAGAAATTCTTTTGTAACCTTGGCCAGATCTGTGCCTTGCCACAATTCTGTCTCTGAGCTCCTTGGCCAGTTCCTTTCCTCATGATTCTCATTTGGTCTGACATGCACTGTGAGCTGTGAGGTCTTGTATAGACAGGTGTGTGCCTTTACAAATCAAGTCCTGTCAGTTTAATTAAACACAGAGTCTTCTCAAGGAGGATCACAAGGAAATGGACAAAATGTGACTTAAATATGAGTGTCTGAGCAAAGGGTCTGAATACTTATGACCATGTGATATTTCAGTTTTTCTTTTTTAATAAATTTGCAAAAATTTCTACATTTCTGTTTTTTCTTCAGTCAAAATGGGGTGCAGAGTGTACATTAATAAGAAAAAAATGAACTTTTGAATTTACCAAATGGCTGCAATGAAACAGAGTAAAAAATGTAAAGGGGTCTGAATACTTTCCGCAACCACTGTAATATACAGCCCTTACCCTTACCCCCATACATATAGGATAAGAGCTGAATATGGAGATAAGAGTAATACCTTTGCAATGTGTTTAAAGTCATCACAACAGGTTTGTTTTTTTATCACGCCAGTCACAGAATACAGGCCGTTCTCAGTTACTGAAAGAGGCCTCTGTTACTGATGGTAATATATGGCTGACTGGACAAAATTTAAATAGCGGTTAACCCCCTCTCCCCCACACATGCATGCTTTCTTCCACTGAGTGCACGAGTTATTATTAGGGAGAGGGGAGTTAGCCACTGCTGGTTACCTTCAGCAGTGGGTTATCTCCCTTTTTTTAAGGGGGAAAAAAAAATACCAGACCCTGAAATTCAGTCAGGACATCCCCATTTCCAATAAGTGGTTGGCCCACCAAAATCATCGGCAAGTCCAGGCTCTGAGAATGTAATGTCTGTGGTTACCTTTTAAGCAGGTGCATAGCTGGACCCTTCAGGGCCTAAATACCCCCCCCCCCCGCTGCCACATAGAGACCAGCCCTATGATTGACACCTGGTTTATAAGCGAGGGTGGGCTTTTATTTGGAGCTCTGGAGCAGTGGTCTTCAATTTTGGAGATCAATTATGAGCTTCTTACTTGGATTTCTGACACATCAGAACATGTTTTTCCTGTATTTTTCACTTTATCTGTTGACACATTGATATTTTCCCCATTATCGCCCTATGAAGACATATCAAATTGTTTATTGATCTCTTACAATTATATGACTGTCCGTCTAAAGGTTCTCATTTATCTCCGATTACTGCGCATTCATAGTTCAATATATATATTTTTTTTTGCCTGTTCAGACTCTACCAATCAAAATGTCCTTTTAAAGGGTTTTTCCTGGTTACGTTGTCTTTATTTCAAAATTTTACGATGTACAACTAATCATAAGACCACTCAAACCAGTGATTGGCTGCATCAGTCACATGCTGTAGTTGTGACATCATTGCTGCAGTCGGGTAAGCTAAGACTATAGTTGGAGAGCTGTCATTGGCGCGATAGAAGTTCTGTAATGGTGACTCTGACGTGTTACAATTGGCATGACTATGAAAGAAAACAATTAAATAGAAAAATCATTAAGGGTGTATAAAATGTTAATTTACTGCATGGTAATGACTGAGCTTGGAGCTATCTGTATTGCATTGACTTGTTTAGATGCGAGAAATTTATTGATCTGCTAGAATGGAGGATGATGGTACATATGGACTCTGACCTTGGAGCTGGTGATAGGTACAGTACACACCTAGGTTTGTGAGATAATTGTCTTATACATATTCCTTTACTTCTCTCTACATTAATATTACCTCTGATTTATATCGGCATGTTCTGATAACTGGGTACTTTATTACGTTTGTAAATTACTTCTGATGCCCTCTCTATTTTATTAGGTCCCTTTGACATCACACTGTTTATTTTTAGTGTTCATGCCATCAAAGCTCCTCATCTATAAACTAAACTAATTCTGCTCATAGGGGTCCATTAGTCAGATGGAGACTGAGTGTCTGACTGGTATACATTAGAATATCACAAAAATAGTAAGCAGGTAACACAGAGGTCGGCCACCCCATCATCATGAAGTCACTGTTGGGACTGAGCGCTCTGATACCTTGTATGCGCCAAAGAAATCTTGTGAGCTTTTTGCAAAGTCTTTTCATGATGTACTATTTGTTAAAATGATGCCTTTATAGCAGGCCCGGATTGTTAATATAACCAACCAACCGGGCATTTTCCCGCTGGGCTGCTTTCATGTGGGCCGCGGGCGGCAGCTGGCCGCTTGCCAGCTGATGCGGCCACTGGCCTGGCTGTTGCTCCTGCCGCGGGCCCTCTGTGGGCACAGCGGTTATAGTTTCCAACCCTCCCGCACTGCAGGGAGATAAGCCGCCACGCCCCCCACGCACCCCATCCTCGCCGCAGCATGAGACCTCCCCCCCGCAGCCACTCACATCGTCGCTTGCCTGCTCTCTTCTCTGTTCACAGGACCTGTGATGAGGTCACAGGAGGGGAGAAGTCAGGGGTCACATGATCAGGAGCCTTTATCCAGACCCCTGATCATGTGACCCCTGACTCCGCCCCTCCTGTGACCTCGTCACAGGTTGTGTGTGCTCAGCCTTGCCTCTTGGTGTCTGCAAGACCCTGCTGTGCTGTTGTCATGGTGCTGGATGAGGTAAGTATGTGTGGGGCCAGGAGGGGTTTACAGGGTAGATGTAGCAGAGCCGCGCGTGTATGAGGTGTACGGAGCGGAGCCGCGCGTGTATGAGGTGTACGGAGCGGAGCCACGCGTGTATGAGGTGTACGGAGCGGAGCCGCGCGTGTATGAGGTGTACGGAGCAGAGCAGCGCGTGTATGAGGTGTACGGAGAGGAGCCGCGCGTGTACTTGGTGTGCGGAGCTGCGTGTGTATGGGGTATACGGAGCGGAGCCGTGTGTATGAGATGTACGGAGCGGAGCCAAGTGTGTACGAAGCATACAAAGCGGACTTTTCCCACGGACACAGGAGTACATGGCGGAGGCCCGAGGAGCATTTTAAAACACACACATGACGTTCCACCTGAAGTGATGTGCTGGAAGCTGACCGGAAATGAGATTTCTTGAGGAGATTCTGACAGAACCAGGAATGCTTCAGTTCCATCTCCGTGTCCTCCTCCGACAGCGCAGACAGCAGGATCGCCTTGGAATCGGGAATGCCGGCCATGTGAGCGGATCATGATATGTCCTGCACCGGGAGGCTCAGGTGGGCACTATAATGGGAGTCGGGCTGCTATTTTATCTTTATAGAATCTTTCTTTATTTCTTTCTCTCTTTTTCTTTCTTTCTCTGTTCTTTCTTTCTCATTCTCTGTTCTGTCTTTCCCTCATTTTCTTTCTCTCTCTCTGTTCTTTCTTTCTCTCTCTCTGTTCTTTCTTTCTCTAATCTTTCTTTTTTCTTTCTCTCTCTGTTCTTTCTTTCACCTCTTTCTTTTTCTTTCCTCTCTTTCTTTCTCTCTGTTCTTTCTTTCTTTTCTTTACTTCTTTCTTTCTCTCTCTGTTCTTTCTCTGTCTCTCTCTGTTCTTTCTTTCTTTCCCTTCTTTCTTTCTCTCTCTGTTCTTTCTTTCTCTCTCACTCTCCTTTCTTTCTCTTTTTTTCTTTTTTCTCTCTCTCTGTTTTCTCTCTTCCTTAGTTCCAGTCAGTGTGCCCATAATGCCAGCCACTGTGCCCTCAGTACCAGTCAGTGTGATCAGCAGTGCTAAATGGGTGCGATTAGGAGTGGACATGGGTGTGACTAGTTGTGAAATGGGTGTGACCGGGCGTGGCCTAAAATTTGCAGCGGCGCGCTGTAGTCTTTGTCCCTCTTTCCTTTTTTCAAAAGTTCGGAGGTATGATAGGGGCAGCTATGACCAGGGGGTCTGGTTGCCCAATGGATAGCAGTTCTGCCAGTAATTCTGTCACTGTGCGTACAAAAGGGGACAGAGATTTGGGAGGAGTACTGTACCTAAAAGCAATAAATAGGACTGAGCTGAAATACTGGGCACAGCTCTGACTACATGTTATATAGTCGTGTTAATCTCCTTTCACTTCTTGTAACCTACACGTGCACAAAGATATTATATAGTCACCATGTGACTAGTGGGCCTGTGTAACTTCAAATGCCAGGGCTGAATTTTAGTCCCAGTCTGCCCCTGCTTTATAGCCTATACTGTAAGTCATGGAGGCCACTGTAAAAGCTTGATACACATTAGATTGAAGAGAACGCTGGGATCGGCCATCTGTCTGTTCAATGTGTGTGGAGTACTCATGATTCCTTCACGGAAATCTGGCTGAGGCTGAGCATATTTGATCTGAGTGTTTCTGTGGATTGGGAATTCTGTCAAATGGTCAGAATCATTTGTGTATGGGGGCTTTAAAGGGAATCTGTCACCAGGTTTTTGCTACCTCATCGGAGAGCAGCCATAATGTGGGAAAAGAGAAGCTGAATTCAACGATGTATCACTTAGTTTTCTCAGTGCAGTACATTTACCAGTGAAGCAGTGCTGAAAAGCTTACTCCACCCACACCAGGCTCTGTATATACAATGTGCATAGACAGTGAGCTGCCTGTCACAGGAAGGGGTGTGTGAGACCAGTGCTCACATGACCAGCTTGTCACAACAAAGTTTTAGCACCAGTAGCTTATCAAACATTGTAAGTTTGATAATAGAGGCATCGCTGAAATCTGTGTTTTAACCCCTACCTCATGCTGTCATCATATTACATAGCAAAAACCTGCTGACAGATTCACTTTAAGCACCCATAATGTCCTAGATTTTAAGTGTTACATATGAGGCATTTTCTGCTGAATGGTGCTACAGTGTTAAAATTACTCATTTTGTTTGTGCCTGTGCATCTATATTAGGGCTTCGGCTAAGTTTGATTAATTTGTTTGCTGTAATCCTGATATTCATAAAAAAAAAAGTTTGAAGATGGCGCTGGCCACGCCTGCACAGTAGCAGCTATCACTGAATATAAAGGTGATCCGATAGCTGTTACTGCACAGGTGCCGGCGGTGCCATCTTGCTAGAGGAAACAAAACATTTGCTCCTCCAATATGGCGACGAATATCAGGATTACATGAAACAAATTAATTACATACACAGTACACATGCATGCGATCATGCTGCAGTGCAGGTGCCACTTCCGGCGCCTGCCTGCAGAAGGGTTTTTTTTTCTTCCCCCAAGACCTGGCCTCCACAGTCACCACACCTGAACCCAATCGAGATGGTTTGGGGTGAGCTGGACCGCAGAGTGAAGGCAAAAGGGCCAACAAGTGCTAAGCATCTCTGGAACTCCTTCAAGACTGTTGGAAGACCATTTCCGGTGACTCATCAAGAGAATGCCAAGAGTGTGCAAAGCAGTAATCAAAGCAAAAGGTGGCTACTTTGAAGAACCTAGAATATAAGACATATTTTCACTTGCTTCACACTTTTTTGTTAATGATATAATTCCACATGTGTTAATTCATAGTTTTGATGCCTTCAGAGTGAATCTACAATTTTCATAGTCATGAAAATAAAGAAAACAATTTGAATGAGAAGGTGTGTCCAAACTTTTGGTCTGTACTGCATATTATTCGTTATGTAAACTAGGGGGTAGATCACTGAGGGATCAGTAACAACCACAAGATGGATTTCATCAACCGAGGTATCATTTTAATCACTATAACGGTGCCAACCTGACAGTATGTGTAGGTTACTGTGTACAATCCTGCTGACAGGTCCCCTTTAATTCTTTTGCCACGGTCATGTATACACTCACTGGCCACTTTATTAGGTACACCATGCTAGTAAGGGGTTGGACCCCCTTTTGCCTTCAGAACTGCCTCAATTCTTCGTGGCAGAGATTCAACAAGGTGCTGGAAGCATTCCTCAGAGATTTTGGACCATATTGACATGATGGCATCACACAGTTGGCGCAGATTTGTCGGCTGCACATCCCTGATGCGAATCTCCCGTTCCACCACATCCCAAAGATGCTCTATTGGATTGAGATCTGGTGACTGAGGAGGCCATTTGAGTACAGTAAACTCATTGTCATGTTCAAGAAACCAATCTGAGATGATTCGAGCTTTATGACATGGCGCATTATCCTGCTGAAAGTAGCCATCAGATGTTGGGTACATTGTGGTCATAAAGGGATGGACATGGTCAGCAACAATACTCAGGTAGGCTGTGGCGTTGCAACGATGCTCAATTGGTACCAAGGGGCCCAAAGAGTGCCCAGAAAAAATTCCCCACACCATGACACCACCACCACCAGCCTGAACCGTTGATACAAGGCAGGATGGATCCATGCTTTCATGTTGTTTACGCCAAATTCTGACCCTACCATCCGAATGTCGTAGCAGAAATCGAGACTCATCAGACCAGGCAACGTTTTTCCAATCTTCTACTGTCCAATTTCGATGAGCTTGTGCAAATTGTAGCCTCAGTTTCCTGTTCTTAGCTGAGAGGAGTGGTACCCAGTGTGGTCTTCTGCTGCTGTAGCCCATCTGCCTCAAAGTTCGACGCACTGTGCGTTCAGAGATGCTCTTCTGCCTACCTTGGTTGTAACGGGTGGCAATTTGAGTCACTGTTGCCTTTCTATCAGCTCGAACCAGTCTGCCCATTCTCCTCTGACCTCTGGCATCAACATGGCATTTCCGGCCACAGAACTGCCGCTCACTGGATTTTTTTTCTTTTTCGGACCATTCTCTGTAAACCCTAGAGATGGTTGTGCGTGAAAATCCCAGTAGATCAGCAGTTTCGGAAATTCTCAGACCAGCCCTTCTGGCACCAACAATCATGCCACGTTCAAAGGCACTCAAATCACCTTTCTTCCCCATACTGATGCTCGGTTTGAACTGCAGGAGATTGTCTTGACCATGTCTACATGCCTAAATGCACTGAGTTGCCGCCATGTGATTGGCTGATTAGAAATTAAGTCTTAACACACAGTTGGACAGGTGTACCTAATAAAGTGGCCAGTGAGTGTATACCTCCTGAACAGTGGCCATAAATGCGATTGGTACCTAGTGTGGTAGTTCAACTCTACAGCGGTAGAAAACAGAAACACTGTCTTTTTAAATCTTCAGTTGGTTTATTTTATGACAGCATAAACCAGCAAGAAGGGGAAAGTAAACACAGCCCTTCAGGCAAAGACAGGAAAACAACAAAGAAAACAAAAATGCTGTAACACAGTCCATACGTTTGCGGCTAACATCCCGCTCTCGAGCAACATGGGTTCAGTCTTTCCTCCTCAGGACACAAAACCACTGGAGATCCTCTCTCCAGTCTTGCTGAACAAAGACTGCTTCTGGAGCCTGGCTATTTAAGCCTCAGACCATGTGACTCCTCCATGTGATTGAACACATGACTGTGACATCACACAGGTCATGTCAGCACACGGTGGTGCCCGCTCTGCAAGTGGAGATAAGGTGGACATCCTCCCACTCTATGGATGTCCACATAAAAGCCAGCCCATTATGAAAAGTAGCTTAACCCCTCATGGCACATGGTGTGCTGGAGGAAAATACTGTGGGTTTCACATCACTGATGCCATTAAAGGCCCTTTTACATTTAGCGATGCACCAGCGAACCGACCAGCGATACGACCCGGTCAGGTCGCTGGTGCATCGCTAAATGATCGCTAGTGAGCTGTCACACAGAAAGATCTCACAGCGATGCAGCAGCGACGCAGCGCACGATACTCACCTTTCACACACAGCGATCCTGACATCCTCCCGCCCACCTCCAGCGTCGCTCGTCTCACACAGCAGGAAGCCCAGCAGGAAGCAGACAACGAGAAATGGAGCCGCCCGATCTCGCGCGATCAGCGATGGACAGCGGGGGAGCGGTCGGAGGTAAGTATCACACATAGCGATATGCGTCACAAAACCGGTGACGTTTTAGCGATATTGCTAGCGATATCGCTATGTGTAAAACCCCTTTAAGTGTAGTGACACATATCTCCCCTCTAGTACTTTACCAGTGACTTTGTCACACTACCCTTACAAAATCTTGCAGCAGCAAAATAGAATATTTTTAATGAAGACTATTTGTTTGATTTTTTTAAGGAATGAATTAAACAATAAAAAACGTGGAGGTGTGCATTGGCTTTCAGGAAAATAAGGCTAATATGCCTTTATGGTGCAGTAGAAGGATATAATCTATACAGTTTAAATTCATATGTGCTTGAAAAGCTGAAGATCTTTTTTTTTTTTCATACTTACAATGTTATTTTCCAGAAAGCATATAAAGGTTTATTAGAACAAATTTTGCATGCCATGGATTCTGGGAACGTGTCTTACAATGGCCCTAACAATAAACCCTATAGCCTGTAGATCAGTGCTGGCTTGGAATCAAACCAACAGGTTTCATCTACATGACAATTAGTATATAAAGGTGCCATGAGGGCAGCTCCAAACACCTGTCATTCTGTGACCCACATTCAGTCGAGGGTTACCTAATTGCTCTGAATAAGTCTTTAATGAATACTGTTGAAGCCAGAGGTGTAGCGTATACTCACTATTAACAATTTTCTTCCGGTCTATAACAGCCTGGTTGTAATGTTGCTTTTACTGTAATAAATTCCTTTCTGGTATACGTAGAAGAATGGGAGTGTAACATAATGGATTTATATTGGAAATGTTTAAAGTGTATCTCCCATTTGAGAAAACAGACTACTTCCATATATCTTTGATCAACCACAAGAAACCTTATAATTTTTAAATCAAATACCTTGAAACCTTTCTTAACCCCTCACAGTCCTAGGCACCTTCACGATCTGTTATACAGCCCACAACTTCATGGTGACCCTACTGTATACTGTATCCTGGTGGATGACGTCCTCTTACTTGCTGCCTGCCGCGGTGTACTGATCTGCCCTGTTGAGGGCAGAGTAAAGTACTGCAGTGCGCAGGTGCCGGGAAAGGTCAGAGAGGCCCAGCGCCTGCGCACTGCAGTACTTTACTTTGTCCTCAACAGGACAGATCAGTACACCGCGACAGGCAGCAAGGAAGAGGACGTCATCGTATGAAGATGGGAGGGACTGGACCGGACCCCGGGTGAGTATAATATAACTCATTTTTCTTTCAGGTTACATCGGGGGCTTATCTACAGCATTACAGAATGCTGTAGATAAGCCCCCTAAGGCTATGTGCACACGCTGCGGATTCTGCTGCGTATCCGCAGCGGATTTAGCCTCTGCGGATCCGCAGCAGTTCTGCAGACAGTGTACAGTACAATGTAAGTCTATGTGATTTATAATCCGCTGTGCACATGCTGCAGTTTTTCAACTGCGGAAAAGCTGCACTTTTGAATCCGCAGAAAGAATTGACATGTCAATTCTTTCTGCGGATTCCGCTGCGGTTTGCCACCTATTCCATTGTCCATGTGGCAAACCGCAGGGGAAAACCCCAGGCCAATCCGCATGTCATTTTACCTGTGGTTTTACCTGTGGATCCGCAGATTCAAACCCGCAGCGTGTGCACATAGCCTAATAGCGGTGGCTGCAGCTTATATACGAAAAAATAGGTGACAGATACCCTTTAAGGTTATTCTGGATTCGAGTAACTAGCCTAATATAGCAATATAAGAACATTGTTTGTTGTGCTTATATTATGACACCTGACAAATCCAGTTTTAACTTTATATCAAGTAGATTTGCAGTAAGCCAGAGATATCCATGTTATTTTTTCTCTTTACTGTTGCTCAACCATTAAGGTTGTGTGCCCACATTGCGTTTTTTAAGCGTTTCCGCAGCAGTCGTGCCGCTGCGGAAACGCTTAAAAACCACTTACAAAATGCAACCCATTCATTTTAATTACATTTTAATTACATTCCACAAATGCTGTGCCCATGCCACGTATTTTTCCGCAGCATGTTCATTAATTTTGCAGAATCGCGGTGATTCCGCCACCATAGACTTGAATTGGAATGCTTGAAATCCGCAAATATGAAAAATGTTTGTGGCTTTCAAGCGCATTTGCTGCGGTTTTGTAAAGTATTTCCCATCGAACTGTTCCTGCTGTAAAAAACACACTATATATCTATATATATTTTTTTTTGCCCCCATATTTCCCCCCCCATTATGTTTTAAAAATATTTTTTCCCCTCTATTTTTTTTGCATATTATTACTTTGACTCTTTCCCCCCCTTTTTTATTTCTTATTTTTTAAATTTGTCCCCAAAAATAAATTTCATTGGTGGCCAGTGGCTACCTGTGGAAAAAAATTAGACATAACTGTCCCCGCCGATCGCCATCTAAAATAAAATTAAAAAATAAAAATATCATATACTCACCTACTGTAGACACCTAATTCCCCGAAGCCCTGGTTCACCTGAAAAAAAGTAAAATAACAAACCACAAAAGATACCTACCCTCTGTAGAATCCATTTTGATCTAAAGTTTAGAGCAGCCACATAATGTGGCTGCTCTAAACCACCGCCGATACAGTGAACGGGGATGTAAAGCGACCCCGTTCATTTTATAACGAGTTCAACCTGAATGCAGCTCGCGCTGCACGGGTGAACTCGTTACGGACCTGAAGACCGAAGACCGTGAGAAATTCTCACGGTGCAGCAGTGCCGTAAATGCGCCAAATCTGGAATGGCTGAGGGCTGATATTATAGCCTTGGGGGGGCCTATAACACCTTTTTAGGCTATTAATAGCAGATCGCAGCTGTCCGCTTAGCCTTTGCTGGCTACAATTTCTAGGGGGACCCCATGTCATTTTTTTGGGGGTGTCCCCCTGTAAAATGGCCAGCAAAGGCTAAACTAAAATAGACGCCCCCCATTACTAACCTGGGCTTCATGGTGGCTGGTGTCGCCATGAATCCCACCACCATTACCCCCTGCCACCGCACCAGGGCAGTGTGGAAGAGTGAGGCTAAGTGCCAGAATATGATGTGCGAACACCCCTAGCCCTAACCCTAGCCCTAATGGGAAAATGGAAATAAATATTTACCACAATAATTTTAAGCAGTCAGACTGATGAAGACCATATAGGCCGAAATGTTAATTTTATGGACAGCAGCTCGCGCTGCTACATGAATGCCTTAAGGTGAATGCCAAGTTATTTTCACTATTATGCTTTGGTTTGGGTAACCTACTTGTGCACCCAACAGTAGTGCCACGCTATATTATACACAATATATGCCAGGGGGTCGGCGAGGGAGGGGGAGCGGGGGTGTCAGATCATACTTACCCCCTCCTGGTGCATCTCTGCAGCCCCTTCCCAAGGTCTCGGGCGCCTGTGTTCAGCGGTCACGTGGTACCGCTCATTAAAGACATGAATATGCGCATATTCATGACTTTCATGAGCGGTACCATGTGACCGCTGAAGGAAGGAAGAGCTGCCAGAGATCATAGGAGAAGGGACTGCAGAGACCGCGCCAGGAGGGGGGAAGTATATGTGATATTCACCTGTCCCTGTTCCACCGCTGCATGCGCCACTCTGTCCTCCGCGTCCTCTGTCTGTGACATTCAGGTCAGAGGGCGCAATGACGTACAATCACTGACAGAAGGACCCAGAAGACAGAGGGGCGCGCGGCGGTGGAACGGAGACAGGTGAATATCTCAGGTGCCGGGGCCTGAGCCAGCTCAGGACACCAGCACCTGTCCCCCAGCAACGAGATGTGAGTATGTAATTTTTTTTTAGTCGCAGCAGTATATGGGGCATAATCTATGGAGCATCTTATGGGGCAGCATATTGGGCATAATCTATGGAGCAGCATATGAGGCATAATCTATGGAGCAACATATGGGGCATAATCTATGGAGCATCTTATGGGGTCATAACCTTTATGGAGCAGCATATGGGGCATATTATTCTATTGAGCATCTTATGGGTCCATTAGTAACCTTTGTGCAGCATTATATGGGGCGTATTTTGTAAGGAGCATCTTATGGGGCCCATCATGAACTGTATGGAGCATTATATGGGGCTCCTGATTCAATATGGATATTCAAAAACATTTAACCTACTGATGTCTCAATTAATTTTATTTTTATTGGTATCTATTTTTATTTTTGAAATTTACCAGTAGCTGCTACATTTTCCACCCTAGGCTTATACTCGAGTCAATAAGTTTTCCCAGTTTTTTTGTTGCAAAATTAGGGTAGTTGGCTTATACTCGGGTCAACTTAAACTCGAGTATATACGGTACTTTACATTTCCAAGATTATGCCATCTTACAAGGGATCATTGGTGTGAAAGCTAGGAGGTCCCCAAAAAATGTTATAATAGTGACTTGTATGGTCAGCTTTAGTCTGCTGCCAAAGATCATGTACAATGGTCCGAAATCATCATTGCCTTTGTGTCACGTCAGCGGTCGTGCCCGCCGCCGTTCCATCAGCGGCGGGGTCTGCCGCTGCCTCCACTCTCCGGGCCGCGTCCTGACACGCTGCTGTCTCCACTCGCGCGGGCCCACTCCTTGCCTCCTCCCTTCCTCCCTCCCAGCGGCTGTGACGCGCATGCGCCTTAGGGCGCGGGCGCGCGCACTGCAGGATTCTTAACCCTGAAGTGGGCATTCAGAGCCTTTGCCGGCCAATCATGCATCGGTGCAGGGTTTATCAGGCGGCTCCTCCATATGGGAGACGCCTGATTATCGTGTGTTACTCCTGCGTTAATCTCGGCCGACTTATAGGGGTTCTATAAATTATTCCTCCTGTCCTGTTGTCCGTCTAGTCCCTGTCGTGGTGATCCTGCCTGTGTCTGCTCCGCTCCTCGTCCTGTTCTCTCATCCCTGTGTCCGTCCTGGTCCTCACCCTGGTTCTCCTGTCTTGTGCCTGTCCCTTCCGTGTTTCTCTCCGTGTCTTTTGAGCAGTATCCTGTGCCCAGTCCTGTACCCACCACCCGGTACCTGCTGTCTTCTCCTAGTACTCTGTACCCTGTCCAGTACTCCAGTCCTATTCCGCTGTGCCCTGTCTGGTACTTCGGTCCTGCCTATAGCATACTCTGGTCCTTTGAGCCGCCCCTCTTGGTTCCGGCTGTCGCGGTGTCTGACTCCAGCGGGCTTGCCCCAAATGGTCCCTGTATAGGGGTCAGCTCCACCTGGTGCACTCGCCTCCGGGGGCCTCAGTTCCATGACCCAGAGGGTCCACTCTCGGAAGCTGCCTATCCTTGTCATGTCACACTTTGCACCTGGGTCTTGTGTTTTTGAGCTAATTTTTTTTTTTACAACTAGTTCTTTATTCTATTTGCACCCTTTTTTTTTATTTTTTTTTTTTAGTATATTTCATACTTGCGCATTTTTGTTCATGTTCTTACTTCCCCTCCAGCTTCTGCTTGGAAATTACTGATTCCAGATGATTTTTTGCCTGATTCATCAATTGCAACTTTTTAAAAAGTTGCAAAATTTGGCACAACTTCATTTTAGTCTACTTCTGGTGTATTTTTGAAACCTCAATATATCGGCACAATTTTTTTGTGACGTTTGGCTGTTGGGTGCCATATTGTGACTCTTAGTGGCAAAAAGTTGGAAAAGCAGTTCAAAATGGGGAAGCCAATTTTTTACTGTGCGCCAAATTCTAAAAATTGCGTGAGCCATTTTGATGAACTTGGCACCAAAAATGGCAATTAATGCCACAAAACAAAAATGGAAAGTGACTTCAAAAAAGAAAAAAAACAACACAAATCAGGGCTAATGTGTACACACAACTACAATAAAATGCCTAACTATAAAGTATAGTATACTATAGAGGTAGAAAAGCAGCAGTAATAGTGATGCTAACTCTATACAGCCCCTCTTACTGAAGTCTTACTATACACCAGGCTCAGTCTGTGCTGTGAACTATTCTGGTATTTGTGCTTCTTATCTCCTCTACATTGCATTATAATTACGCCATCTAACCAGTTTCAAAGGACCCAATTTGTTACAAAATGCAGATTTTTCATTCTGGCCTTTGCAAAACGTTCCTGCAGCCACAGAGCAGATAAGGATGGTATTCAGTTCCTTGCACAGGATGTCACATGTCAATGATGAGTTATTCGTTTATTGCTATGACATGCAGATAACACATACGGAGATATGATCCAGATGACTGTTGTAGGCTGCCGTCTGGTGACGATCGATTTGTGAGAAGAAATCACAATCTACATTACATGTAGCGTGTTATGATGGTCGCACGAGTCGTCATCCCTCTGATACCCCAGTAAACATGGACAAATGAATTGGCTGATCATGCATGTATATTTTATAGATGTAATAAATGGCTATGGCTGCCAGAATCTGGCATTCTTTTTCTTTTGTTCCTGTGACTCTACAACCCTGAGATGTGAAGAAACAGAAACTCGAGCACAGAACACATGATAAATAGCAAATTCCTAGTCTTCACTACCTAGGATTGGGTAAATACCCTATGGAGCTCCTCCTAACTAAGAAACACACGAAAGAAAGCAATGGAGCCTAAAATCTATAATGAAGAGTCTGCATAATCTCATAAAGTATGAAAAATCTTTTTAATTCTATAAGTACACATAAACAGACTACAATTATTTAATTCATGAAAGAACCAAAACAGAGAGAAGATGGTATAGATCAAGGTGCACTGGTTAATAACAGAGCATACTGTTACATAGCCTCACAGCACGGGCAAAGAATCCCCACCCTAAGATATAAATAAATCATGGTAAGTTCATATCCCATATAATGCCAGTGCCATTTTGAACATACCAACTAAAGAAAGGGAGGAATAAATAGGGGGGGACCGGTTTCCCTTTCCCCCCCGAAGAAGCGACCGCGAAACGCGCGTACTCATCCATGGACTCCAGCATGGGTAATTGACCATTAGATCTCTTCTATCCCTTTTACTCTTTTTTTTACACCGTGGGTAGTTTCAGCAGCAGAAATGCCTGATGGGAGCTTATACCTTGCTATGAGCTATAAAATGGAATTATTTTGGCAGGGACGAAGTATAGTGTGGTCTCCTCCCCCCCCATTTATTCCTCCCGTTCTTTAGTTGGTACGTTCAAAATGGCACTGGCATTATATAGGATATGAACTTACTGTGACGGACTCAGCTCCTGCTGAGCCCATTTTTTGAGTGGACCCTCTGGGTCGTGGCACCCACCCACCGAGGGCGAGCTGACCTTGTGAGAATCCACCCCCTATACAGGGAGTGTCAGGGGCAAGACCAAGGGGGTGAGCCACCACGACTGCTGGGACCAGACGGCCGGCTCAGGGGACACTAGACGAGTGTCTGACGACAAGGACGAGCAGGAAGCAAGACGAGACTAGACGTAGGTGCAAGGTATCTTCATTAGAATAACACAAGATCACATACAGAGAAAACAAGCAAAACGTGCAAGGTGCGCGCGTGGGCACGCCAAGGTCCATAACATGGTACGTGCCAGATGGCACGCCTAGGCACAGGCAATGGCATGATGGCATCGGACTCCGGACTGCTGGCAAACCGACAGGGTCCAGGGATCAGGCTGCGGACGTCAGCTCCGGACATCAGGCCGTAGTCATCTGGTTCCGAACCTCTGGCAACGGTCGGCAGGTTCCGGGCATCCGGCAGGCAAACCAGGGTTCAGGCAAGGAGGCACGACAGATATCCAAGCAGGGTGCGTGTTTAGGGAACACTCCAAGGTC
Organism: Dendrobates tinctorius; assembly: GCF_039654945.1. Taxonomy (NCBI): domain Eukaryota; kingdom Metazoa; phylum Chordata; class Amphibia; order Anura; family Dendrobatidae; genus Dendrobates; species Dendrobates tinctorius. The sequence continues at coordinate 7,853,477 of NW_027361684.1, read as the reverse complement.
CAAGGCTAGGTGCGTGTGTAGGGGACACGCCAGGGTCCAAGGCTAGGTGCGTGTGTAGGGGACACACCAGGGTTCAAGACTAGGTGCAAGGCAAGGTGTGTGTGTAGGGGACACGCCAGGGTTCAAAGCGAGGTGCGTGTGTAGGGGACATGCCAAGGTTCGCAAACGAGACAGGGTGCGTGTGTAGCCACGCCAAAGCATAGAATAAGACAGTGCGTGTAGAGACACGCCAAGGTACAAGACAGAGTGCGTGTAGAGACACGCCAAGGTACAAGACAGAGTGCGTGTAGAGACACGCCAAGGCACAAGACAGAGTGCGTGTAGAGACACGCCAGGGTTCAGAGCAGGGCTGCGTGCTAGGAGCTACGCAGGGACGCACACCTCACTGGCCAATGCACACGGCTGTAACGCCAGCACGAGGCATGACTAAGGCACAGGAGGGGGCAAAGGAACCTTCGTGCTAGGAGCCACGCCAGGTTCAGGGCAGGGTGCGTGCTAGTAGCCACGCCAGGGTTCAAGGCAGGGTGCGTGCTAGGAGCCACGCCAGGGCACAAGGAAGGGCTGCGTGCTAGGAGCCACGCCACACTGGCCAGTACACACGGCTGTACACAAACACGTGGCACTTACCACGGCACAGGAGACGGCCAAGGGGAACCCACGCCGGGGTTCAATGCAAGGACAAGGCAGGGAACAAGGCAAGGAACAAGCAGAAACAGAGCCAGGTCAGAGCGAGGACAGAGTCTAGCAGCGGAGCGTAGGCAGAAGCCCAGAGCCGGGCCAAGGGAAGACCTTGGGACTAGACATAGAAACGAGCACTAAGGAGAGGAGAAATGGTGCGTGTGCCAGGGAGCACTACAGAGCACCATAGGAGAGAGCGAGGAAGAGCAAGCAAAGACTGAGACCATAGGGAGGAACACAAAGCAAGGAATAGCAAGGCAGAGAACACAGGGAGGACTACAAGTCAAAGCATAGCAAAAGCAAGACATGGCAAAACAGGCGAGGCAGAGAACAAAGGAAGGACTACAAGTCAAAGCATAGCTAAGGCGAGACATAGCAAAACAGACTAAGACAAAGAACAGCAGAAGGACTACAAGGCAAAGCAAGGCAAAGACAAACATGGCACGAGAGACAACACAAGACATGGCACAAGACAAGAGGCGGAATACGAGCACGGAGCGTGTGCAGAGACGCACTACAGAGCAAAGTGCAAGGGCACAGAATAGAGGGAGCAACCCCACAGACCCAGAGCCTTGCAGGGAAGCAACACAATAATCAGGCCCTGAGCATAGGAAGAGGCGGCCTGATATAGGGCATAGCACCTCCTCCTCCAGGTCAGGACCAGGGGAGAACTTCTGGGATTCTAGACATGACGAGATGATAGCAGAACCAGACAGTGCAGGATCTTAGGAAACGTCACATGATCAGGGTTTCAGACATGACGAGATGATCACCGAACCAACCAGTGCAGGATCCTAGGAAGAACACATGATCCGGGATTCTAGACATGACGAGATGATTGCAGAACCAGACAGTGCAGGATCTTAAGAAACATCACATGATCAAGGACTCCAGACATGACGAGAAGATCACAGAAGGCAGAGCAGAAACGCAGGGATCCTGCAGCTCAGACATGAGGTGAGTCTGCACACAGCTCTAGCGAACATGCAGGACAGCAGACAAAACATGCGCATGCACATCGCTCCAGGAGTTCTTGAGACAAACAGACATGGCAGACATGGCGGACGTGACACTTACCATGATTTATATCTTAGGGTGGGGATTCTTTGCCCGTGCTGTGAGGCTATGTAACAGTATGCTCTGTTATTAACCGGTGCACCTTGATCTATACCATCTTATCTCTGTTTTGGTTCTTTCATGAATTAAATAATTGTAGTCTGTTTATGTGTACTTATAGAATTAAAAAGATTTTTCATACTTTATGATATTATGCAGACTCTTCATTATGGATTTTAGGCTCCATTGCTTTCTTTCGTGTGATTCTTAACCCTGAGATCTGGCAATCTTTGTCCTCTATGTAAATCTAGTTGTTTTTTTGGTCAACTGGGCATAGTCATCCACTCTTCTATGGGGGTCACACCCTGTTGGTTTTATTTTGTCTGTACATCACTTTTAGCCTTCTTTTCAATAGAATGGTCACTTTTCTGGAAGACCAGGCAACATTTTACATTTATTTATTTTTTCAAAAGAACATGTCTGTCCATAGTTAACTTGGTTCAAATAAGAAACAGCTTTTGTGTGGCTTCAGCCCTAGACTATATAATACGGGCAGAAATTATCTGCAAATCAGCCCTTCTACATGGGCATCGTTTATAGACAACTTCTTGATGGAGAACACATACTGTACATCCTTAGCCATTGAGGGGGTAACTCATCAATTGAACCAAGTGAACTATAAGGAGTCACAATATATATGTTATTCCTACAGATGAGTGAATACATTTGAGTGGAACTGAATTCTACTCGAATTTTACAAAATTCTGCATTCACCACGATGCAGACTTTTTTTAATAATTTGCTTTCTCATAGATTTAGCAAACTGTCGGCTGCTGGACATGGACATTTTTTCTGGCCAGCAACATTTGAAACCCCCTCCCCCCCCCAAAAAAAAGACCCTTGTTGCCTTACCGCTTACCACTCCTGCATGTCCGTATCACCTATCCGGTCCTCGCCACATCTTCAGGTCAACTCTGCTCGCACTGAAATCCCCAAGCATCTCACATTGGGCCGGTATTTCTGGCTTTGATGATGAAGCCCGTGTGGATTCTGCACAAGTGTGCAAAACATATTTGGGTGAACCTTGTGTGTACATGCATAAAAACCACCCTGTGCCACATCAAAGTCAAAAGTCTAGGCCATTGTGAGAGGCCCAGGGATTTCCGTATGAGCGGTAGCGGTCTAATAAGGCGGCGAGGGCTGGATAGGTTGACGAGTGGCAATGGATCCGGAGAGGTGACTATAACCATTTTTTGTCTTTTACATATGACATCTGGAGAGACTCCAGGGCATAATAAGGGACATTAAATTTGTTGTGGCTAATAACTTCTCTGCAAATTTTAAAGTTTGCCTGATCTGCTCATCTCGAATTATTCCACATCATGGGTAAGACAGGGTAGAGGTATTAAAACTGTTGGTTGCTAGTCAGTCGGTTTGTCTTATTGTCCTTCAATAATTAGTTATTATAGTGCAAATATATTCCACTGCTCTGTACTCAGATTGTTGCCATTCAACAGTATTGTTCCTAATAGAGCTTGCAACCGAATTTCCCTCAGACTTAGTCTGTCAACACAAAATGAGTAGTGTTGAGTGCAAGTGCTCGCTATTCCAGTTTGCATCGGGTGCTCGGGTATGCACTGAGTATCTCGGTTTCCTGCTTCGTGTTTTTGGGGTGTTACAGTCAGGAAAATGCAGGGCAGGGACTCGTGTCTCGGGACTTGTCACTTGGGCCCCCTCGATACTCGGTGCATTCCTGATCCACCTGATGCAAACTGGAGTAGCAAGCACTTGCGCTCAATACTAAAACTGAGTGGTCAAAACAAGCCTAGCACCTTGTAGGGGACATATCCCTAATAAAAACTGTACCAAATTAATTGCTGTGTTTACCCAAAAGTGTGCTTCATTGAAATATGCTAATGAGGCCCACAATGCTCCCTAAAGGTACTGTCACACTTAGCGATGCACCAGCGATCCCGACCAGCGATATGACGCGGTCAGGATCGCTGGTACATCGCTAAGTGGTCGCTAGTGAGCTGCCCCACAGGCAGATCTCACCAGCGACATAGCAGCGGTCGGGGGTCGCTACTTACCCGTCAGATGAGGCGATGAAGACTTCCTCCCGCCCGCGTCCACGTGTCGCTTGTCGGCGCCACAGGAAGCCCAGCAGGAAGCTGACAACGAAAAACGGTCTAGGACGTTCTCGCGCGATCAGCGATAACCAGCGGGGGAGCGGTCGGAGGTAAGTATCAGACATAGCGATATCGCTAGCAATATCGCTATAACGTCACAAAACCAGTGATGTTATAGCGATATTGCTAGCGATATCGCTTAGTGTGACAGGCTCTTTAGGATGACCAAAGAATCCAGTGCACCTTCCAACCTACTTGTTTGCATCTCTCTCTCCACCCCCTCTTTGTTGATTAACAGTTCTGTCTTTACAGAAACCAATAAAGAGTAAAGATGTGTAAAGGTTCGTCGATGGAGTAAGCAGCAGGAGGCAGAGAAGGGGTTAACAAAAGTTTACTAAGGCAATTACTGAATATGAATTCAAGGAAACCTCCGTGCAGGGAGGTATTAAGGCAAATAGTGAACTATACAATAAACACAACAAAAAGGGAAAAGTGAAGGTAATGACTTATCGATTGGAGTTCTTGTTGGGGAGCTGTTGGAACAGTTCCCGTCGGCATCGCAGTCCGTGAACAAAGTCTCTGGCTCTGCTGTGTAGAAACGAGATGCACTGTCTCCTGACCGTGCCGAAGTATCCAGATCCGTTGGTCTTGGTTCCATTGGAAAGGGGAAACGGTTCCTTCTGTGGGTTACTCAAGGGTGACGCAACACATCGGGAGCACAATGTCGTACAGGCCGCAGGGGTGACAAGGCCTCATTCAGAAAAGATCAGTACGTCGCTGCCCTACCCGTTAAGGGGTCTCGTTTATGGAGGGGCACTGGGTAAAGGGTATGAGAGGAGGACAGTCTGTAAAGGGCTGGCGTCAGTGGCAGTAGTTAAGGAGAGGGAGTCAACCTTTGTCCTGCTCTGCAGTCGCCTTCCCGCCAAGTCCCTCTTCTTCCAGTGCTCCGCTCATTTTAAGTCTCCCATGCCACTTTCTGTCAGGTGCTCGAGCTCTCCCCACCCAGGCAAGTCACCCCCCTGCAACAGTGATGACGGCCCCGATGGTTCCGGCTCCAGAGCGTATTTCGGACCGATGACACTATTCCTGTTCACCCCTTACAGATGGATAGAGACCAAGTAGGTGGGATAGTGCACTGGCCAGCTCAGCCATGCCTAAGGTGCACAGAGAGCCTCATTGTTATATTCAAATAAAGACCAATTTCAGGCAAACACAGCAAGGAATTGAATGCTAAAGCCAAAGTAGGATTATTTTATATATTTTTTTTTTTATTAGGGAAATGTTGGGGTTATACATTACAGATAATCAAGCAGGAAATGTCAGCTCACTTTCCTTTTTATGGGAATGAAAAAGTAACTGGAGGTGGCAATTGGCAGAATCGATTCAAACCGCTCTTACTGATCACATATGAGATATATCAGACAGTCAACCATGTTCTTGATCCATGTGAATGACTAATATACTGAATAATGCAGAAGTTGTCATGCTGATGTTTCAATATACATATATAAATAATGTTGTTTCTGGAGTAACAATAAGGCCGGGATCACACACAGCGAGATACAGCCGAGTCTCGCAGGTTAAAACCAAACTCTGGCACCGGCACTCCGGAGCGGAGCGTGCAGCTCCATGTATTGCTGTGTGGCTGCACGCTCCGCTCCGGAGTGCCGGTGCCAGAGCTTGCTTTTAACCTGCGAGACTTGGCTGTATCTCGCTGTGTGTGATCCCGGCCTTGTTGTTACTCCAGAAACACGTTAGTCAGTCATGGCAATAATGTGAACTATACCTACTGCAAGGTATAGTTTTTTTGTTACGCAATATAGAATAATTTATTTTGCTACTTGGCTGTGCTGCTCTTTTTCCTTATATTTGTAAAGTGCATAGTCCAAACCAGCACACATTCAGTAAGTATACTTTTAGCTCATAGTTGCTTTAGTGTGTTCGATGTACATACGTCACGGGATCCGTATAAGGGTAGATGCACATGACTGTTTTTTTCTCTCCATCTGAGAAAAACGCTCTGATTATTTCTGATCGGTGTGTCATCAGTTTTTCATTTTTTTTTTCCCTCGGGGGTGAAGAAAAAAAAAAAAAGTTCCTCCATTCTGTGAGTTCGTGAAAATCTGACAACACTCTGATATCTGAGTACGGTCCGATGTTTTTCATGGACCCATAGACTTGCATTGCCAAGTTTTGAGCCGACACTCTGATCAAAATTGGACATGTCTCAGATTTTTTTTTTCCGAATGTGTGCTCAGACCCATAGAATATCATAGGTACACGTGCTACTCGAGAAAACCACGGCTAGCGCTCGTCCAATATAATCAGTCATGTGCATGATCCCAAACTGAGATATAAGCCACAAATGCCTAAAATACATAAATAAAATAATAAATAAAAAACAAAATAAAATACAATTAATATTTTCTTCTCAAAAAGCCCTTGAGCAATAATAAATATTTACATCCATATGTGAGGAGTGATGCCACGTGACCATCCCTACCCTGTGGCTAAATATATAATGGTGATGTGTTAATGTTGGGGTGCTCCTGTGGATTGGACAGCAGTGCCTTCATTTCTCTTGAGATAAGCACTTCTATATGTCAGTGACATAATCTACAAGTCACGGCCTGGCTAAAGCAATCGTCATCCCACACATTACCATTTGCTTTTTTATCCTTGCATATGATAGATGTGCAGTTATATAATACTGTCTATAACTTTTTTTCTTCTTAATAACTTTGTCTAGCATGGAAAGTTAGCAAACTTTGCTTTGGCACTTGTCTTCGTCCCCCCCCCAAAAAAAAAAAAATGCATGTATCGTAAGTGGCTTCCAATTTTTTTTTGTTCTCCATCTAGTTTTTCTCGATCGATTTACCTGGTTCTAGCTGCATTTATATCTGCACACTCATTTGGAGTACAGAAGAGGGCAGTGACAGGGTCAGCACCTGTGTCTCACTAACTCTGGGGATAAGCTGCAGCAGGAGATTGATCTGATTAGCAGAACACTGAGAGGAGCAGATGCTGACCCTCTCACTGCCATCAGCTGTACTCCAAATGAAATAAATACAGCTAAGAGTAGGCAAATGGGCAAGGGGAAAGTAGGGGATTGGAAGTCCCTACTTGCAATTTTTTTTTTCTAGGAATGAAGACAAACTTCTAATAAAGTAATTTGTCAAGCTTCATACCTTTCCATGCTGGACAAATGAAAATGACCTTTGGATGGAAGTTTTCTGAAATATTTAAGAAGAAACTAAACCAAAAATCCTAAAAGCTAAAGTGAATGGACATTGGGGGTAATTGGATTCTGGGTGAAGGAATGAAGATGTTGCCAGAAACCCAGCTGCACATCTGTTCAAATTATCTGTTACTAATACATGTAAGGTGCAACATATTCATGGATAGCGCGATGGATATGAAATGTACTGATATTACAAAATCTGGGACTCCTAGAGTAATTACAAGAAAAGGAAGAATTAAGGGGAATTTTTGACACATTTTTTGATACTGGCCAGAAGGAAGCAACTATTCTAAAATACGCAAGAGATTTTATTTGCCACATACACACTCCTTGGAGATGTTGTCCTTGCTGGGATTTAAACCCAGGACCACAGTACTAACCAATGAACCACCGTGCTGCCCATAAATCTACTTAATATATTCTGCAGCATAGGATAGGATAGCATAATGAATTATTCTAGCCTGTGGGGAAAAAAAGCAATACAGACACACTCCAGCCCTATAAAATATTTGGTTTATGGGCTGAGAACTTTCTTTCGACATACATACATATATAGATTTCAAAAGAGCCACAGAGACTTGTATCTTGTAGCGTCCCATTCCTGTCCTCATCTGTGTTATTCCTGACTGATCTGTAGGTACAGAAAGAAAAGCTTTTCATAAGCACGGTGGCTCAGTGGTTAGCACTGCAGCTGAGGTCCTGGGTTCAAATCCCTCCAAGGACAACATCTGCAAGGAATTTATGTTCTCCCTGTGTTTGCGTGGGTTTCCTCCGTGTGATACGTTTTCCTCCTAAATTCCTAAGACCTACTAATAGGGAATTTAGATTGTGAGCTCCAAATGGGGACAGCGATGATTATATATGTAAAGTGTGGAATTAGTGGAGCTATAAAAGCGAGTAAAATAAGTAGTAAGAAGTTTTCTTTTATATCACTTTACATATTTAATCACAAGTCAATCTGCAGTATGTTGCTGTCTAAAACGAAAACCCAAATAACCTCTGTCTAATAACGATTAGCACAGTATCCAGTCCCAGTGTTAAATGCACATCTCTTAATAGATGCGCATTTCACTCCAGGCCTGGCTAAATTACTGTTGGAATCCTTGCAGTTGTAGCGAGTTCCGATGCTCCGCAGCACAGCTTCATATCTTTAGTATGATGACTGAAAAACAGGACAATAAAAATATCACAGTGACTGATTCATGCCTAGGAATGTGCTGGGTTCATAACATGCACATCCAATATCAATGCCAAGAGTGTTGTGTTTTATTTTTTTTTAATTTGCGTTCATAATAATCAAAGATTGGTGACAACATTAATAAAGCATATCAAATTTAGACCCAGACCATATTTTGCTTCATGATTCACCATAACTATGTAAAGAATAGTACTCTACATGCATAGATTTTATAGTTTTGCTCAATCTGATTGATACAACATCTGCAAGGAGTCTGTATGTTCTCCCCGTGTGTACATCGGTTTCCTCCGGGTTCTTCCGCTTCCGTCTACAATGCAAAGACCTACTGATGGGTACAGCGATGATAATGTCTGTAAAGCGCTGCGGAGTATGATGGCGCTATATAAGAAAAGCATAATAAATAAATAATATAGCATGTAAACTATCTTCTGGATGTTACAATGACCCGTCCTGTGTGACACGGCCAGCAGGCCGGTAGCTGAGACAACAAGACGCGGCACGTGAAGCTGTCCTGTGTGACACGGCCCGCAGGCCGGTAACTAAGACAAGACACGGGGGAAGGGGAAACAGTTACAACGGTGGGCCCTGCGATAGGGAACGGGGGACGTGGAGACCTCCTGCACTCCCTTGAGTCAGTGTCCCTAACACTCCTAACGTTCCCCATACAGGCTCCTCACCTGTCGCCGATCAGGATACCTGTCACCCTAGCACACACCCTACACTAATTCCTTACTAGGGAGCTGGGTGGTGCAGGCACTGGCCCCACCGCTGTACTAATACACACCAGGAAAAAATACAAACAGGGGAAACACCAAAACACTTATCTGGCTCTGCTGCAGCACCAGGCAGCAGAGTGCATCACCGGATTAACTTTTCGCAGTGGCTCGACACCTCAGAGCCAGCTGCCACCTTCACCATCTCACTCTGCTGCGGACACTGGGCAGACAGAGTTCACACCAGTTTCAGCAGTGGCTCCAACCTTCCAGCCAGCTGCTCACTTCACCAGGTTTCTGCAGTGGCTTCACACCTCAGCCAGCTGCTCCCTTCACCGTGGTTGGAATCCCAAAAAGACGCTATCACCAACACCTGCTCATAGACCATGTGACCCTATATAGGAAAAGGGAATGGTCAAATGATCAGGGGCCAAAAACTGCAATAATCCCAGTGACCACCGGGGGCAAAAGGCAAAGCAAAGAAAACATCAAGTGCAATGACCCTATCGGCCACTGGGGGCAAAACTAGAAAAAGACACCACTGTGTAATAACCCTAAATGGCCACTGGGGCAAAACCAACCCTGAGCAAACAGCTCAAAGAAAAAAAAGGTTACTTATACAAAAACCTGTCATAATCTAGCATGGATCATGACACTGGAATAAAGTGTCCAGTTATACTGCTTGGATAGATGCTCCTATGTTTAATACGAAAAAAGAGAAGAGACAAAAGACAAACATCTAGTTTAAAAAAGGGACAAAGATTGGACTTATACTGTGCGCACAATTATTAGGCAATTTTGTATTTTTAATGATTAATTTTATTATTAAACAACGACGGCGCTGTCAGTCAATACAAAAGGTTAATAAACCTGAATGTTTAGAAAGTAAAAGGGATGTTTTGTATTTGTTAGGAGAATATCTGAAGGCATAATTATTATTGGTGGGCAGAATTAGGAAACTAAATGAAAAACAATTACATTTTCCATCTCAGTTGTTTGTTTTCATCTGTTAAAGTGAGAATAATAACCAAACAACTCAAAATATACCAAAATAAATTTCTGCCATTTAAAAAAAAAAAATAAAAAAATATATATATATAATGGTGACCAATATGGCTTTCCTTCTTTTCAATAACGGTTATAAGTTCCATCCACGGAGTCGGCTAGTTTCTTAATCTGTTGACTATCAACTTTTTGGGCATCACCAACCACGGCCTCCCAGACACTGATTAGAGAGGTGACTGTTCTCCTTCACTGCAAATCTTCTTTTTAACTGTTTAAGAAGGCCTCTCATGTTCTCACTAGGGCTTAGGTTATGTGAGGAAGGGGCCATGTCATTTCTCTTTTCTTATCTTTTAAGTGGACCTTTTCACAAAATTTTTAATGAAGAGCTAGACACACAATATACTAGTGGCTGTAGAGCAGAAGAAACGTTTGTTAACTTTTAAGTCCAAGTGGGTTCTATCAGATAGCAACTCATACATGGAGAAGAAGTACACACCCCATGGAAAATATCTAATTAGCTGCCAAACACTTGGATTGCCTAAATATCTGTAACAAAGAGGGAAAATGAAAAAAAAGTTTTATTCTGCTCTACAGCGACTACAGTATTACATTGTGTATCCATTTCAACATGCAAAATTTGGAGAAAGGTTCTCATTTTTAGGCTTTCACTGGCAGCCGAGCAGTGGAGATTTCTGTGCTGCCAGCATTGTCCTGCATAAAATCATAGTTTTCTTGAAAGATGCAGACTTGAACCACTGAAGAAAGTGTCTTCTAAAAACTGGCAGCAGGTTTGAGAGGTGATTTTAAGTCCATCTTTAACCCAGAAAAGTCCAACAGTCTCATCTTTAATACCGGCTAGCTGGAGATGGGCTGGTATTAAAGAGGCAGTCTGTGACCTTTAGTGGTCCATCAAGAATCGCTCTCCTCATTCAATAAAACCTTTCCTTACCTTTGCGGTGTCTGTGAGCACTGAATACCTTGCACTTCTTGGCTCTATAGGCTTCCTGTTAGCTTCATGCTTGATTCTTCTCAAATCTTTGATTAACGTGCGTTGTTTTTTGTTTGTTTTTTTACTAATCATGTTTTCTGTGACTGACTATTTGCAACCAAAACTTTTAATGGTTCTGTGATCATCCAAATATCTTATGTTCAAGAGTGCTGCATCCTTCTGTAAGATTTGTAGCAAATTTTCACTTTTTAGAATCGGTTAAATCTCTCTTTTGGCTCACTTTGTCTGAGGAAAACAAGCTGCCTAATAATTCTGCACACCTTTATAAAGGGTGTTGTATCCTTAGGCCTCATTCTCCTCATTACACAAATACACATCACCTGATCTGCTTCATCCAATCAGCATTCAAGTTTATATAGCGCAGAGTTGAAAAATCTGCATAAGGGCTCATACACACATTCAGTATTTGGTGAGTTTTTTACCCCAGTATTTGTAAGCCAAAACAGGAGTGGGTGATAATGGCAGGCACTGCACTGACTAAGGAGGGTGCCTCTGACTGCGGCGCTCTCCCTTCCCCTTCTTTCCCCCTCTTTTCTCCCATGATGCTTGAGGCACGCTTCGGCTTGCCCACCCTCTCGGGGGGGATTGGCTACTCATTTGTAGGGCCAATTAAATTAAAGGGGTTTAGTACAGCCCCTCCCTGCTGCCATATAATGCTGTGTTGTGCCCCCTGACTTCCTCTTCCCCCCGGCATGATCGGGTCCTGGAGGTGCTTGTACCACCCTCCCTCCCTTGTTATGATGAGTTTTTAATGTTCAGTGTTGTTTTATCTTTCTTAGATTTCAAGTCACAGTGGTAAAGGAAAGAAAGGACACAAGTTTACGGCTCGTTGGCTGACTTGCCTGTGAATATGCTGCAGGGCATTGGGCGACGAGCACGGCTTAATAAAATATAAGTGCCTTTCTAATGGTTGGATGTAAAGTTTAATAAAGCTGTGACCGACCTTCACCCATCACTTGGTGTTAAGTGTATTAATTTATTGGGTTTTTGGGGCATTGGGAAGTGTGCCTGGGGAGTGGGTTTTGCGGTCGGGTCGCCGCAGTCATACAGAAGAGGTGCAAATGTTTCTATTCTACTTTTCCTTTGACCATTCCACTCCTGGTTTTGGCTTACAAATACTGGGGTAAAAAACTCACCAAATACTCAATGTGTGCATGAGCCCTAAAAGTGATCATATGGTCATAATCCTCACTGCCTAATAATTGTGTAAACTGTGATTAATTAGAACTTCTGTTCCCCTATTCTCACCATCTCGATGCTCAAGACTTTAATCCGCCTCTGAATGGTAGCTTTGATGCTTAAAAAGGCCAGTTTTATTGACCGTTTGTTCAAAATAGCAAAGGCAACACACCTGAATAGACCAAAAATGCTATTACCATGTACAAGTATTCTACAAGGGTGTTTAGATTATCTTTAAAGACTCTGACATCTTGGCTTCCAAAGTTTGACGTGAAGATATTGTAGACCCCTAGGGTTCTGTGGCGTTAAGTAAGAAACAATGTAAACCATGTAGAGACCACAGAACCTTCCCAAATACCACAACCTCTCCAAACAGCTGAGTGGGCAGTAGGCATGCTAAGAGTTAGATCAACATTGATCTAATATTGATGACCTATCCTAAGGATGGGCTATCCATTTTAAAGAATTACAAATGAAAGCTGACAGTTACTTTCTGATGCCCTGTCTAAATTAACATTTATATTTCTGGCTGGACCCTTCGCAATTGCCGACCAATGGAATCCTAGATGTGCTCGATCGGAGAGAAGTCCCATCAAACTTATTTGACTGAGCTGCTGTTCATGGTGGTGTTTGGAAACTAAAGCGTCCATGCTTTACCATGTTGCCCAACTATAATAATGACTTTAAAAATCTGTTTTAATTTTACTCACAATCTAGGTTAATCTAAATCCATTCAGCCAGGATTCTGACAATTCTATTTGATTCAGTTAATTACTACGTTTTGATTGTCTTTGGAATGAATAGGTTTCACCGTAAATAGACGTAAAAGAAGCAGAAATCAATCAAAATGCTCACAGTGGGATGGTAGTAAAGCACAGTACATTATTCATGGTTACATTCCTTCCTTTAACTGTCCCAGAGGATGATTTGGTTGAAATTCAGGAAGGTGTAAAAAATTAAAAGCTTATTGTGGCCTGCTATGGAGAAGTCCAAGTGCAGGTCACACAATACACAATCAGCTTTTCCTTTTTTTTTTTCTCTGCCTGGAAACTATGAACTGTTGTTCTACAGAGGGATTTTTGCTACACTTTGCCAAAGCTTCTGCACTTGCTAAAAAGGATAGAATTCCATATGAGACTAGTATAGAGATAAAGTTTTTGTTCTTAATCTCTAATAAACGCAGATTATGTTCACGGTTGGCCATATGACCTCGGAGATTCTGGAGTTTCACAGGATTCAGCTATGACCCCACTGTATGGAGTGCCAATACGCAGGGCTGGTTTTAGACAAAGTGGGGCCTCAAATGCTAATGTATTGCACCATCACACAGAAACATTTTGGTTGTATTTATATGTACTGAGTTCAGGCAATTAAATGAGTGTGGTCAACAATATCAAAGTCGTTCAATGCTAGTTTCCTGGCCTCTTTACACCGGCTGAGGAAGGATGATAGGCACAGAAAGATCACTAGTAGATCACTCTGTCCCCATACAGTATCATGTTATCTGCAGCATATCTGTGGTTTTCACCAGGCAATGTGCTGCTGAGAAGAATGGTTTCTGTTCCAGTATAAACAATCCAATCAATGAATAGGTAGCATTTTGCTCATTTAGTATAATGCACCTCATAGTCCTCCACATAGTATAATGTTCCCCATAGTCCTCCATATAGTATAATAGATTCCCCATAGTCATCCATATAGTATAATGCACTTCCCCTAGTCCTCAATATAGTATAATGCATACTATAGTACTCCATATTGTATAATGCACCCCCATAGTCCTTTATATAGAATAATGCACCCTCTAGTCCTTCATATAGTATAGTGCGTTCCCTATAGTCCTCCATTGTAAAATGCAGCCCCCATATAATACACATAGTATAATGCACTCTCCATAATAGTTGATAGAGTTTAACACAGCCACCATAGAGGTATAATGCAGCCCCATAGTCATCCAGTATTAAGGCAACCATATACTCACTGATTTAAAAATCAATAAATACGTACTCCCCTCTCTCCGCTCCTCCTTCTGCTCCAGTCTCAGCAGTTCCACTGCTTCGCATAGTGTGTTGTCCAATGAAGTGACATCATCGCCCCACTGCATCAGAAGCAGAGGGGGGAATGATGAGAGGGAACGTCACCTGACACGCTCTCCTGATCATTGATTTCAACTGTATCAGCATTTATGATACAGACGTATTTGGCTGGGGGCCGCTGGGGAAGCTGCCTCAGTATTTCTTATATGATGTATATACAACAACCTCAGTGTCTTCTGCAATATATGCGACAGCCTCAATATATCCTGTGATGGGTGCAGCAACCTGTCTGTGATGTATATGTAAGGGGTTTACCGGGACCGTGTAATACCTCACTCCCTTCCTTAGTGATATATCAATGCTGCTATGTATATAATAACGAGCAGATGCTGAGTTTGTTACCACGGAACAGATGGACCAACAGTTAAAGGGAGGTTTACAGTTGTGGCCAAAAGTATTGACACCCCTGCAATTCTGTCAGATAATACTCAGTTTCTTCCTGAAAATGATTGCAAACACAAATTCTTTGGTATTATTATCTTCATTTAATTTGTCTTAAATGAAAAAACACAAAAAGAATTGTCCTAAAGCCAAATTGGATATAATTCCACACCAAACATAAAAAAGAGGGTGGACAAAAGTATTGGCACTGTTCGAAAAATCATGTGATGCTTCTCTAATTTGTGTAATTAACAGCACCTGTAACTTACCTGTGGCACCTAACAGGTGTTGGCAATAACTAAATCACACTTGCAGCCAGTTGATATGGATTAAAGTTGACTCAACCTCTGTCCTGTGTCCTTGTGTGTACCACATTGAGCATGGAGAAAAGAAATAAGACCAAAGAACTGTCTGAGGACTTGAGAAACCAAATTGTGAGGAAGCATCAGCAATCTCAAGGCTACAAGTCCATCTCCAAAGACCTGAATGTTCCTGTGTCTACCGTGCGCAGTGTCATCAAGAAGTATAAAGCCCATGGCACTGTGGCTAACCTCCCTAGATGTGGACGGAAAAGAAAAATTGACAAGAGATTTCAACGCAAGATTGTGCGGATGTTGGATAAAGAACCTCGACTAACATCCAAACAAGTTCAAGCTGCCCTGCAGTCCGAGGGTATAACAGTGTCAACCCGTACTATCCGTCGGCGTCTGAATGAAAAGGGACTGTATGGTAGGAGACCCAGGAAGACCCCACTTCTTACCCCGAGACATAAAAAGCCAGGCTGGAGTTTTCCAAAACTTACCTGAAAAAGCCTAAAACGTTTTGGAAGAATGTTCTCTGGTCAGATGAGACAAAAGTAGAGCTTTTTGGGCAAAGGCATCAGCATAGAGTTTACAGGAGAAAAAAGAGGCATTCAAAGAAAAGAACACGGTCCCTACAGTCAAACATGGCAGAGGTTCCCTGATGTTTTGGGGTTGCTTTGCTGCCTCTGGCACTAGACTGCTTGACCGTGTGCATGGCATTATGAAGTCTGAAGACTACCAACAAATTTTGCAGCATAATGTAGGGCCCAGTGTGAGAAAGCTGGGTCTCCCTCAGAGGTCATGGGTCTTCCAGCAGGACAATGACCCAAAACACACTTCAAAAAGCACTAGAAAATGGTTTGAGAGAAAGCACTGGAGACTTCTAAGGTGGCCAGCAATGAGTCCAGACCTGAATCCCATAGAACATCTGTGGAGAGATCTAAAAATGGCAGTTTGGAGAAGGCACCCTTCAAATATCAGGGACCTGGAGCAGTTTGCCAAAGTCGAATGGTCTAAAATTCCAGCAGAGCATTGTAAGAAACTCATTGATGGTTACCAGAAGTGGTTGGTCGCAGTTATTTTGGCTAAAGGTTGTGCAACCAAGTATTTGGCTGAGGGTGCCAATACTTTTGTCTGGCCCATTTTTGGAGTTTTGTGTGAAATGATCAATGTTTTGCTTTTTGCTTCATTCTCTTTTGTGTGTTTTCATTTAAGACAAATTAAATGAAGATAATAATACCAAAGAATTTGTGTTCGCAATCATTTTCAGGAAGAAACTGAGTATTATCTGACAGAATTGCAGGGGTGTCAATACTTTTTGCCACAACTGTATTTACAGGGATGTAAACTGGTAATATAACAGTGTGAGTATTAGAAAAGTGAAACAGGTTATCAGATAGGCAAACGGTATGAACAGTCATAAACGGTATCTCTTGGAAAGAACTTATCAGTCTGAAGAGGACTTGCTTGCAGGGTCGTCTTCTCCAGCGTAGGCACCGAACAACAGTGGCACTTGTCTATAGTCTGTGAACTCTGTGGTCTTAACAATCATCTGCTGGGGACTCAAGGGTTACTGCAAGAGGCAGAGGGTGTACTGGGCAAACGGGGTCCCCTCTGCTCTGAGTCTTTTGTTTAAGCACAACAGCCTCTCCCAGGGGAAACACACTGTCCCTTGTTTCTCTCTCAGCAGAAATCAGGGGCTCTGAACTAGCACTGCGGTTACCGGGGCTATGCGCGAGGGTCACTGTCTCTGCATGGGTCACTGTCTCTGCACGGGCCACTGTCTCTGCACGGGCCACTGTCTCTGCATGGGCCACCATCTCTGCACGGGCTGCTTTCTCTGCATGGGCCACACTCTTTACATGGGGCACAGTCTCTGCACGGGGGTCAGGACACACCTCAACTGTCACTGCAGACTCCAGCTTCACGTAGTCACGGGCTATGGTCTCTCTGTGCGGTCCTGTCCTGACCGCTGCCCAGGCTGCTCTGAGGTCTGCACGCCCACTTTTCCTGCGCTCTGCCTGGCTTCCTTCCTGTACAGCACCACTTCTTCCTCCCCACTGCTACTCACATGCCCAAGATGCAGTCGGTCCAGGTCCAACAGCCTTCCCCCTGGCAACTCTACTGTGCAGCTAAATGGTTGCAGGCATGGAGCAGAGGAGGTAAACCCTTTCTTGTCCTTCTTGTGCTTCGCCCCCTTACATTTACTGTACATAATGTAATGTATATATTTATTTTGTGTACCTGTTATTAGGGAAAATGTAGTACCAATTTCTGGCCACTAGATGGGGCAGTATAGTAGATGTAATATAGTATAGTGAAACTAGTTAGAAAACAGATAAACATAGGAGGGGTAAGCTGCAGCTAAGAGAGGGAGAACTTCCTCAAAGTAGTCAGTCAGGCCAGGGTGCCCAAACCGCCTGCATAGGCTATAGAGCCCGGAATGATAGCAGTGACCACGCAACGTTTGTTAAGGGAGAAGCCCCAGGCCAGAGCAGCAGCGGGCCACAGCAGTCCTAGAACAAGCTTAAGACAGAAACAGTGGCAGTATGGGGATGCAGGTAGCTCCATAATGTGTCAACTTATCGCATGGGCTGATGCCCTCAGACCCGGGGCGATTCTCATGTCTGAGGCGAACCAGACTAGGGAGCATCTAACCATAACAGAGCTGAACAGGGAGGATGCTGTGGAACCGTACAATACGGTCCGACCTAGGTACGTGCTATGTGACAGAGAGAAGTGCAGGGAAAGAGGAAGAAATGTGCAATGTGTAACCTGTTGTTAATGCTGTGAAGAATATGAATGTGCAGCATAAAGAAACCAGTAAATTTGTTCATTTGAAAGTTGAAATGGACTGTGTCTCTATTTATGCGGAACCATCTATAGGGAGCCTTCAGCAAAGCAGAGAGGACTCTGACGGCGCAGAAGATGGAGCCACAGGTATGCATAGTAATGGACACTATTTTCATGTGATGGGAGGCCAGGGCTCAAATGCACCGATGTCCTTGACCATGACTACGGCCCTGACCCTTCCTCACATATATACAGAAAACTTGTCTCCTATGTGATGTATATACAGCATTTTCAGTGTCTAACATGTTATGTATATATAACAGTCTCAGTGTCTACAATGTAATGCATGGAGCAGTCCCAGTGTCTGTGATGTGTATACAGAACTCTGTGTATCCTATTTGATGTATACAGCACTTTCAGTGTCTCCTATGTAATGTGTATACAGCAACACCAGTGTCTCCTATTTGATTTATATATAGCAGTGTCGGTGTCTTCTATGTGATAGGATGGCACAGAGACTGCTGTATACTTATGTGATGTATATACTGCAGCCTCAATGTATACTGGTATATACAGCAGCCTCAGTGTCACAGCTCTATTGTCAGGATACCCGGGACCAGGGGCTCCTTCCCGGTCCCTAACGCTAGGGATGCCCTATCTATCCCTGCTCCTCGGATTACTTCTGATGGTGAAGACACCGGGGCCATGTACCTTGCTGAACTCCTGAATCAGCCTTATATCTTTCCCCCTTGCCCACCCAGGGAATTGGGGAGTAATAGTATATGTATATACACAAACCAGACTGACAAGGGAGGACGTATAGGGATAAATGAAATGCCAAACATACAAATGTGCACTCGCACAGACAGCAGAGAAGAACACTGGGGAGAAAATGTAGGTGAATCAATAGGAGAGGATGAGGATTTACACACAGCTGAAACACCAAGCAACAGTCACACATCAACTTTCCAAAAGCCTCTACCAACAACCGACACCTCCACTTCTCATCAGACAGTACAAGACTAACTCCAGCAATCCAGATTGACAGAGGTGAGTATATGTAGGAGAGGGGGGGGAGTGGCCAACACTGAACAGCTGAAACAATCAATACTGGAAAGCTTCCAGGAACTCTCAACTGAACGGATTAACCCTTGCACTGCTAACAGGAACCTGCACCGTTTTAAACCTGCACCTTGTGCCAGTCATTACACTGGCTACCCATCCACTCCAGAATTCAGTATAAACTTATTACCCTCACCCACAAAGCCCTCCATGGCTCAGCACCACCCTACATCTCCTCCCTTGTTTCAGTATACCACCCTACCCGCGCCCTCCGTTCTGCTGATGACCTGAGGTTAGTATCCTCAATAGTCAGAACCTCCCACTCCCGTCTCCAAGACTTTACTCGTGCCGCGCCAATTCTTTGGAATGCACTTCCCAGGTCAATACGATTAGACCCCAATCCCCACAATTTTAAGCGTGTCCTGAAAACGCATTTATTCAGACTGGCCTATCGCCTCAACACATTAACCTAACCTATCCCTGTGTGGCAGAGCCAAAAGTTTCACCATAACCAGGTTCCCAGCATCATGTTCCCACATGCTTTATGCATCCATTAGCCCTCTGTGTCTGTACTGTTACACACTTAACATTATGGCTGGTCCATACAATCAGAGCAACTGTTACCACCCACCTTTCGTGTCTACCTCTTTCCTCATAGACTGTAAGCTTGCGAGCAGGGCCCTCACTCCTCTTATTTGTTATAATCTACTGTATGTGATTATTGTTATGCTGTAATGTCTATTGTCTGTACAAATCCCCTCTGAAATGTAAAGTGCTGCGGAATATGTCGGCGCTATAAAAATAAAATTTATTATTATTGCACAGATCCAGCCAGTCCCACCATTCAACACCAGAGACGCTCTCACAAATCACTTAACCATCTGCTCACTCTTTCTATCCTCCTTCTCCTAGTTGCAGGAGACATTGCTCCCAACCCTGGTCCCCCATGTTATAGAAAGTCAAACCCCCCCACTGCTACACTCAGTAACCCCTCTAATCTTATTAATATTCCCTGCATGCCATCTGTCTCTCTTAATTGTGCACTTTGGAATTCTCGCTCAGTGTGTAACAAACTCTCCTTCATGCATGACTTCTTCCTTTCTAATTCTCTTAACCTTCTGGCTCTTACTGAAACCTGGATCCAGCAGTCAGATACTACCGCTGCTGCTGCTCTTTCATACGGGGGGCTACACTTCTCTCATACCCCAAGATCAGACAATAGAGCTGGTGGAGGCGTTGGTCTGCTCCTATCACCAAAATGTACATTTCAGGTTATCCCTCAAGTACCCTCACTTGTCTTCCCTTCTTTTGAGGTCCATGCCGTCAGACTCTACACCCCCTTCTCCATGCGAGTGGCGGTGGTGTATCGTCCTCCCGGCCCCTCCCATCAGTTCCTGGATCATTTTGCCACTTGGCTTCCACATTTTCTCTCCTGTGACATCCCTACCCTCATCATGGGAGATTTCAACATCCCCATTGCTCTTCCCCTCTCCCCATCTGCTACTCACCTTTTATCTCTAACCTCCTCATTTGGCCTTTCGCAGCTTACTAATTCTCCAACGCATGAAGACGGAAACTCCCTCGACTTGGTCTTCTCTCGGCTTTGTGCAGTGGATGATTTTGCAAACTCCCCTCTCCCGCTCTCTGACCACAATCTTCTTTCATTCTCTATAAAGAACTGCCAGGCTGCTCAGGTCACCCCCACTGTCCAGACTTATAGAAACATACAGGCCATTAACACCCAGAAACTTCTGAAGAACTTGCAGTCTTCATTGGCCCCTATCTCCTCCCTCTCATGTCCTGATTCTGCATTGAAGCATTACAATGAAACACTTCAAACTGCCCTGGATGAATTTGCACCCCCTATAAATAGAACACCACAACGCAGACGGCGACAACCCTGGCACACGGTGCAAACACGTTTCCTGCAGCGGTGCTCCAGGTGCGCCGAACGTCTGTGGAGAAAATCCAATCTACACGAAGATTTCATCCATTTTAAGTTTATGCTTAGAACATACAACACTGCCCTTCACCTCTCCAAACAAACCTATTTCAACACCCTCATCACCTCACTGTCCAATAACCCGAAACGTCTCTTTGACACTTTTCATTCCCTACTCAATCCAAGAGTACAGGCCCCAACCACGGAGCTCCGAGCTGACGATCTGGCCACTTACTTCAAAGAAAAAATTGACCAGATCCGACAGGAAATTATCTCCAAATCCCCTCATACCATGCACTGTCCTCCCTCCCCCACTGCATCTAACTCACTCTCTGATTTTGAACCAGTCACAGAAGAAGAAGTAAGCAGGCTCCTTGCATCTTCTCGCCCAACTACTTGCACCAGTGACCCATTTCCATCACATCTCCTCCAGTCCCTTTCCCCTGCTGTCACCCCTCACCTAACTAAAATATTTAACCTCTCTCTCTCTTCTGGTATTTTTCCCTCTTCATTTAAGCATGCCATCATACATCCACTACTTAAAAAACCATCCCTCGACCAAAACTGTGCCGCTAACTATAGACCTGTCTCTAATCTTCCCTTCATCTCTAAACTCCTGGAACGCCTGGTCCACTCCCGTCTTATCCGCTATCTCTCAGAAAACTCTGTTCTCGACCCTCTCCAATCCGGTTTCCGCTCTTTACACTCCACTGAAACTGCCCTCACTAAAGTCTCTAATGATCTGCTAACAGCTAAAACAAATGGTCATTACTCCATGCTAATTCTCTTGGATCTCTCTGCAGCATTCGACACTGTGGATCATCAGCTCCTCCTCACTATGCTCCATTCCATTGGCCTCAAGGACACTGTTCTCTCCTGGTTCTCCTCCTATCTCTCCGACCGCTCCTTTACTGTTTCTTTTGCCGGTTCCTCCTCCTCTCACCTTCCCCTTACTGTTGGGGTTCCTCAAGGATCGGTTCTAGGCCCCCTCCTCTTCTCCTTGTACACTGCCCCTATTGGTCAAACAATCAGTAGATTTGGTTTCCATTACCATCTCTATGCTGATGACACCCAATTATACGCTTCTTCTCCTGACATCACGCCAGCCTTTCTAGAAAACACTGGCGATTGTCTAAACGCTGTGTCTAATATCATGTCCTCACTATATCTGAAACTGAACCTGTCAAAGACTGAACTCCTTGTGTTTCCTCCCGCTACTAATGTACCTACACCCGACATTGCCATTTCCGTCTGTGGTTCCACTATTACTCCCCAGCAACATGCCCGCTGTCTTGGGGTCATACTTGATTCCGAGCTTTCCTTTGCCCCCCACATTCGATCACTGGCTCGCTCTTGTCATCTGCACCTCAAAAACATTTCTAGAATTCGACCTTTTATTACTTTTGACTCTGCAAAAACTCTTACTGTTTCTCTTATTCATTCTCGTCTCGACTATTGTAACTCTCTTCTAATCGGTCTCCCTCTTACAAAACTCTCCCCTCTCCAATCTGTCTTGAATGCTGCAGCCAGGATCATATTCCTCACCAATCGTTACACCGATGCCTCTACCTTGTGCCAGTCATTACACTGGCTACCCATCCACTCCAGAATTCAGTATAAACTTATTACCCTCACCCACAAAGCCCTCCATGGCTCAGCACCACCCTACATCTCCTCCCTTGTTTCAGTATACCACCCTACCCGCGCCCTCCGTTCTGCTGATGACCTGAGGTTAGTATCCTCAATAGTCAGAACCTCCCACTCCCGTCTCCAAGACTTTACACGTGCCGCGCCAATTCTTTGGAATGCACTTCCCAGGTCAATACGATTAGTCCCCAATCCCCACAATTTTAAGCGTGTCCTGAAAACGCATTTATTCAGACTGGCCTATCGCCTCAACACATTAACCTAACCTATCCCTGTGTGACAGAGCCAAAAGTTTTACCATAACCAGGTTCCCAGCATCATGTTCCCACATGCTTTATGCATCCATTAGCCCTTTGTGTCTGTACTGTTACACACTTAACATTATGGCTGGTCCATACAATCAGGGCAACTGTTACCACCCACCTTTCGTGTCTACCTCTTTCCTCATAGACTGTAAGCTTGCGAGCAGGGCCCTCATTCCTCTTGGTATTTGTTATAATCTACTGTATGTGATTATTGTTATGCTGTAATGTCTATTGTCTGTACAAATCCCCTCTGAAATGTAAAGTGCTGCGGAATATGTCGGCGCTATAAAAATAAAATTTATTATTATTATTATTAATATGAAGATGTACTTCTATAATCAGTGGGAAGTACGTGAAATCAGATGCTGCATTCTTCCAGCCCCCGCTCTGTTGCAGTAAACCCGTGACCCTGTAGAGACCGGTGGCAGGCTGGGGCGGAGGGTAGCGTGCTGTGGAATTTAGGTGGTGTGGCTGGTAGGTGGCGGAGGTGTGCTGTACTCACAGGAAGGTGTGGGTGACCCACTTCTTGACGTCGACAGGCACGAGACAGAGGCAGGAATTGTATTCAACAGGTTTGCTTTTATTGGCCTCACGACGAACAGAACAAAACACGACAGATGTTTCACACTGTTACCCTCCTGCAGACAGGCCCTGGTACCTTCACTTGTACACTTTTTTCCGTCAGGCGTACTTCGTGGCTCTATCCGCCGTGGCTGCCCTAGGCCAATCCACCACGGCGTTTCACCTTACAAAGTCCACCAATAATCCAGGTCCTCACAGGCCGTCTCTGCCTGTGACCAATGTCCTATAGGGTCACCCCCCGTGACCGTTTCCACTGTCCAAAGTCTCTGAGGGGGTCTCCTTTGTGTGACAGACTCTCCTAACCTGTGAGCTCCCCTGGCTCACTGAAGCTTCTGGAAGCTTACCTCAGTATTTATTCAGACAGACCAGGTAGCCCCACCCTCTGTCACCTGACAGTCACCTCTGCCCAATCAGAGTCACTTTGACCTCTGGCAGTTATGTAACACTCAAATGACAGTTACATAATCACTGCCATCGGTGCTCTCTAGTGATCTCTGATGGGCAGACTGCCACATGACACCTGCTGTCAAACTCTCTGTCTCCTATCACAGACAGAACTGTACCCAGCTCAACCTCCCCACAACCCTCAGAGCACTCTCAGTGTATACTATGTGATGTCTAAAGCAGTTTCAGCGTCTTCTATGTAATGAATATACAGCAGTCTGTGCTTATATGCTGTCTATACTATCCTATCAAATATAAACAGTGATCTCAATGTCTCCTGTGATGTGGAATGGCCTCAGTGTTCATGTTAACCCCTTCACGACCTATGACGCCTACGTAGGCGTCATGAAAAGCAGTGCCCAAACGACCTATGACGCCTACGTAGGCGTCATGCTATAAATAGCCCCCCTGCGGGTCGGGTGACCGGGGTCACTGAAAGGTCACCCGACCCGCACACAAAGGACCCTTCAGAGTTAACACCTGGGGGTGTGGCTTAGCCCCCACGTGCCTACGATCGCTCTGATTGGCTGTTAAAAGTGAAACTGCCAATCAGCGATTGTAATATTTCACCAATGAAAATTGTTAAAATATTACAATTCAGCCATGGCCAATGCTGAAATAGCATCGGACATGGCTGGACACCGAGACCCGACCCCCCCACACCGATTGACGGCACCGATCGGCAGCCGCCGTCATAATCTGCCCCCCCGCCTTCCCTCCGCCCCCCCAGCCCTCCGATCACCCCTCCGATCACCCACTTTCACCCTCCTTTGTGCCTCCGACCTCCCGCTATCCGTCCCGGTGTCCCGGCGTCCAGTGTCATGGGCGCCGCCATCTTGTAAGATGGCGGGCGCATGCGCAGTGCGCCGAATCGAATCTGCAACGCTGCAGATTCATTTATTTATTTTGATCACTATGATAAACTTTCATAGTGATCAAAATAAAAAAAAGTAAATCACCGCCCCCCTTATCACCCCCATAGGTAGGGACAAATAATAAAATATATTTTTTTTTTCCATTAGGGTTAGGTCCAGGGCTAGGGCTAGGGTTAGGGCTAGGGTTAGGGCTAGGGCTAGGTTTAGAAATAGGGTTAGGGTTGGACTAAGGGTTAGGGTTGGACTAAGGGTTAGGGTTGAACTTAGGGTTAGGGTTGAACTTAGGGTTAGGGTTGAACTTAGGGTTAGGGTTGGAATTGGGATTAGGGTTGGGTTGGGGATGGGATTACGGTTAGGCTTGTGGTTAGGGTTAGAGTTGGGATTTCGTTAGGGGTGTGTTAGGATTATTGTTGTGGTTAGGGTTATGATTAGGGTTGGGATTAGGGTTAGGGGTGTGTTGGGGTTAGGGTTGGAGATAGAATTGAGGGGTTTCCACTGTTTAGGCATGTCAGGGGGTCTCCAAATGCGACATGGAGCCACCATTTATTCCAGCCAATTTTGCGTTCAAAAAGTCAAACGGTGCTCCCTCCATTTCGATCCCCGACGTGTGCCCAAACAGTGGTGTACCCCCACTTATGGGGTATCAGGGTACTCAGGAAAAATTGCACAACAACTTTGGGGGTCTAATTTCTCCTGTTACCCTTGGGAAAATAAAAAAATGAGGGCTAAAATAATTATTTTTGTGGAAAAAAAAGATTTTTTATTTTCACGGTTCTGCGTTATAAACTTCTGTGAAGCATTTGGGGGTTCAACGTGCTCACCACACATCTAGATAAGTTCCTTGGGGGGTCTAGTTTCCAAAATGGGGTCACTTGTGGGGGGTTTCCACTGTTTAGGTACATCAGGGGCTCTGCAAACGTAACATGACGCCCACAGACCACTCCATCAAGTCGGCATTTCAAAACGTCACTACTTCCATTCCGAGCCCCAACGTGTCCCCGA
Source organism: Dendrobates tinctorius (assembly GCF_039654945.1). Lineage (NCBI taxonomy): Eukaryota > Metazoa > Chordata > Amphibia > Anura > Dendrobatidae > Dendrobates > Dendrobates tinctorius. The sequence goes on along the minus strand of NW_027361684.1, from coordinate 7,827,838 downwards.
ACAGTGGTTCCCCCCCATATATGGGGTACCAGCGTACTCAGGACAAACTGGACAACAACTTTTGGGGTCCAATTTATCCTGTTACCCTTGTGAAAATAAAAAATAGTGGGCTAAAAATCACTTTTTGAGGAAAAAAAAATATTTTTTTATTTTCACAGCTCTGCGTTATAAACTTCTGTGAAGCACTTGGGGGTTCAAAGTGCTGACCTCACATCTAGATTAGTTCCTTAGGTGATATAGTTTCCAAAATGGGGTCATTTGTGGGGGGTTTGCACTGTTTAGGTACATCAGGGGCTCTGCAAACGTAACATGACGCCCACAGACCATTCAATCAAGTCTTCATTTCAAAGCGTCACTACTTCCCTTCCGAGCCCCAACGTGTGCCCAAACAGTGGTCCCCCCCACTTATGGGGTACCAGCGTACTCAGGACACACTGAACAACAACTTTTGGGGTCCAATTTATCCTGTTACCCTTGTGAAAATAAAAAATAGTGGACTAAAAATCATTTTTTGAGGAAAAAAATATATTTTTTTATTTTCACGGCTCTGCGTTATAAACTTCTGTGAAGCACTTGAGGGTTCAAAGTGCTCACCACACATCTATATTAGTTCCTTGGGTGATCTAGTTTCCAAAATGGGGTCATTTGTGGGGGGTTTCAACTGTTTAGGTACATCAGGGGCTCTGCAAACGTAACATGACGCCCACAGACCATTCCATCAAGTCGGCATTTCAAAACGTCACTACTTCCCTTCTGAGCCCCAACGTGTGCCCAAACAGTGGTCCCCCCCACATATGTGGTACCAGCGTACTCAGGACAAGCTGGACAACAACTTTTGGGGTCCAATTTATCCTGTTACCTTTGTGAAAATAAAAAATAGCAGGCTAAAAATTTATTTTTTGAGGGAAAAAAAATATTTTTATTTTAACGGCTCTGCGTTATAAACTTCTGTGTAGCACAAGGGGGTTCAAAGTGCTCACTATGCACCTAGATAAGTTCCTTAGGGGGTCTAGTTTCCAAAATGGGGTCATTTGTGGGGGAGCTCCAAAGTTTACGCACACAGGGGCTCTGCAAACACAACATGGTGTCCGCTAACGATTGGAGCTAATTTTCCATTCAAAAAGTCAAATGACGCTCCTTCCCTTCTGAGCCATGCCGTGCGCTCAAACAGTGGTTTCCCCCCACATATGGGGTATCAGCATACTCAGGACAAACTGAACAACAACTTTTGGGGTCCAATTTATCCTGTTACCCTTGGGAAAATAAAAAATAGCGGGCTAAAAAATCATTTTTGAGGAAAAAAAAATATTTTTTTATTTTCATGGCTCTGCATTTATAAACTTCTGTGAAGCACTTGGGGATTCAGAGTGCTCACTACACATCTAGATAAGCTCCTTGGGGGTTCTAGTTTCCAAAATGGGGTCACTTGTGGGGGTTTCTACTGTTTAGGCACACAGGGGCTCTGCAAACGCAACATGACGCCCGCAGAACATTCCATCAAAGTCTGCACTCCAAAATGGCGCTCCTTGCCTTCTGAGCTCTCCCGTGCTCCCAAACAGTGGTTCCCCCCCACATATGGGGTATCAGTGTACTCAGGACAAATTGCACAACAACTTTTGTGGTTCAATTTCTCCTGTTAGCCTTGTGAAAATAAAAAATAACGGGCTAAAAAATCATTTTTGAGCAAAAAAAAATTATTTTTTATTTTCACTGCTCTGCGTTATAAACTTCTGTGAAGCACTTGGGGGTTCAAAGTGCTCATCACACATCTAGATAAGTTCCTTCGGGGGTCTAGTTTCCAAAATGGGGTCACTTGTGGGGGAGCTCCAATGTTTAGGCACACAGGGGCTCTCCAAATGCGACATGGTGTCCGCTAACGATTGGAGCTAATTTTCCAATCAAAAAGTCACATGGCGCTCCTTCCCTTCCGGGCCCTGCGGTGCGCCCAAACAGTGGTTTATGACCACATATGAGATATTGATGTACTCAGGAGAAATTGCCCAACAAATTTTAGGATCCATTTTATCCTGTTGCCCATGTGAAAATGAAAAAACTGAGGCTAAATAAAATTTTTGTGAAAAAAAAAGTACTTTTTTTTTTTACAGATCAATTTGTGAAGCACCTGGGGGTTCAAAGTGCATACTATGCATCTAGATAAGTTCCTTGGAGGGTCTAGTTTCCAAAATGGGGTCACTTGTGGGGGAGCTCCAATGTTTAGGCACACAGGTACTCTTAAAACAAGACATGGCAACCGGTAAATATTCAAGCATATTTTACATTCAAAAAGTAAAATGGCACTCCTTGCCTTCTGAGCCCTGCCGTGCGCCCAAACAGTGGTTTATGACCACATATGAGGTATCGGTTTACTCAGGAGAAATTGCCCAACAAATTTTAGGATACATTTTATCCTGTTACCCATGTGAAAATGAAAAAACTGATGCTAAAATAAAATTTTGGTTGGAAAAATTAAAATGTCCATTTTTTCATTCCATGTTGCTTTAGTTCCTGTGAAGCACCTGAAGGGTTAATAATCTTCTTGAATGTAGTTTTGAGTAGCTTGAGGGGTGCAGTTTTTAGAATGGTGACACTTTTGGGTATTTTCTGCCATATAGACCCCTCAAAGTGACTTCAAATGTGAGGTGGTCCCTAAAAAAAATGGTTTTGTAAATTTTGTTGTAAAAATGAGACATTGCTGGTCAACTTTTAACCCTTATAACTTCCTAACGAAAAAAAATGTTGTTTCCAAAATTGTGCTGATGTAAAGTAGACATGTGGGAAATGTTATGTATTAACTATTTTGTGTCACATAACTCTCTGGTTTAACAGAATAAAAATTCAAAATTTGAAAATTGCAAAATTTTCAAAATTTTCAAAATTTTCGCCAAATTTCCATTTTTTTCACAAATAAACGCAAAAATTATCGACCTAAATTTACCACTATCATGAAGCCCAATATGTCACGAAAAAACAATCTCGGAATCGCTAGGATGCGTTGAAGCGTTCCTGAGTTATTACCTCATAAAGGGACATTGGTCAGAATTGCAAAAAATGGCCAGGTCATTAAGGTCAAAATAGGCTGGGTCATGAAGGGGTTAAAGAAGTGGCATTGGACTTGGGGAGGGTCACTATTGGTGCTTATTTTCTATGTCTGGAAGCATATGGACAAAACTTAATCCTGGGAAACCTGTTTAATGGGGTTATCTACTGTACAGCTTGGAAGTTATCCACTAGCCAAAATACTTAAGCAGTATGTGAAAAATCAAGTACACTTTTACTGTTTCCTTAAGAATTAAAAGGGTAAGTAGCTGCCATGTTCTGGAAATTCAGTGCAATTGGTTAATTGTTAACTAGCAAATGTGGCCATTGCTATAAAAGCAGAAGTGTTGGCAGTTTGCTTGCCTGAGGAACATAAGCTTGTTACCACAATGTAAAGACACTTACAGATTGTGGGATCTCTGGTGGGTTGACATGGCAATCTGAGGCAATGACCTCCCTGATATACCGTAGCTGATATAGCTATATGTGTGTGTGCATATACTGTATATGAGGCTGAAGAGCTTTAGTAGAATTCAAATCTCCTGCTTGACCGACAGCCCCTACATAGATCTCAATAGAGCTTGAGTGACCAAGGCTTCAGATCTACCATAAAATTCAAATACTGATTTATCTGTAATGCAGGAATGGACCGGCCATGTAAAGGTATTGCTGGACTTGTCGTTGAAAGAGCTACATGTTCATATTAATAGCGTAGGGGGTGAAATCCTTATGACCGATTCCCTTTTAATGATTTTTTTTTGTAGTTTACAATTATCTGAAAATAAAATTGATTGATTTCAATTTATAACTCGATTGCCAATAATCAAAAGAATTGTTTAAAACTGCAAGAGCTTGTATCTTCTAACTAAGATTAACAATGACAGAGGGGGGCAGGAGACAGGAAACACTGAATAAAGCCTTGCAAATTTTTATAAATCTGCAAAATTCTGTAAAAGCCAAATGACAGGCCCCACGGGTAATGTATGGGCTGCTACTAGATGCTGACACCCAGCATCTGTTACCTGTTAATAAAGACCAACTCCGATGTGGCTGAATAGAATAGCTAAAGACATCAGATAACATGGAGTTTATAAATAAGGTGAGTTTATCGCATTTATACCTGTGATCTCTGGTGGTTAGCACTTTGACTTTAAGGTCTTGGGTTCAAATCTGACAAAAGCCAACATCTGTTTGAAGTTTGTATGTTCTCCCACTATTTGTATGGATTTTCTCTGGGTTCTCCAATTTCCAACCACACTTCAAATATACTGACACTTATTTGATTTTCTGGAAAATTGGCCATAGTGGTCATGTCTAAAATCGATGAATTGGATTATGAAGGATGACCTTATGCAGCATTAGTTCACAATTTTTTTAAGCAATGAAAAATAGATGATTTTCTACGGTTTCTATACATGTAGTATAGAGGAATAAACATATGACAAATAGTTAGATATATACAGTAGGGTTGGTGAGAATTATTTTGCAGGACCCAGTCCAATGGTCACGTCCATAATCTGCTGGACTGGAGCCTTCAGATCTACCTTCTACCTTTTTGGAATCTGTGGCTCTTCTTTTCACGAGGACATCTAGTCAAAGAAAGCTGCAGATGCCAGAAGGAAGGAGGCAGTTCTCAAGGTTCCCATCCTGCGGCCAAAGATTACAATCCTGGTCACTGGACTGGATCTTGCAAATCAATTCATACTTATGAATTCATTCTTATGAATAGAGACCTAAAGAGGTTTTAAATTATTTTTAAAATGGCTCTGATCGGTTAAAAAAAATCAAAGGATTAAAGGGGTTGTCCACTGCTTTGACTCGGTTTAGAAAACATAGCCATGGTAGTGTTAAAAAAAACAAACAAAAAACATACCCGCTGAACTGCTCCTTCTCTCTCCTACCAGTGACCTACTGGTCTCAATTTCCCTTCTGGCGGGAGGTGTCATTTGAACAAATCAAAGGCTGCAGTGGTTGCGTTTCATCAGAGCCAGAAGAAACAGTCTCTTGGCTCTTTCTTCTTGCTCAGAAGAACATGACCAATGTAGCCAATGAGTGACCTCTTATTGGTTCATTGGATGGAATAAAGCTGGTAGTGTAGCGGAGGATACCGGCATCAGTTCAGAGTTGCGGCAGGGATCTCGAAGGTGACTACCTTTTTTAATTTATGTATTTTTGAAAATGTTAAAACCACTATAGACTTATTTTTAAATTGTGTCAAAGAAGTGAACCACCCTTTGATACTCCCTTTCACCATTCCCTGCAGCTTCCTGTTCCAATGCTTAGCTGGTTCCCTTTACTCTGTACGACCTGAGCCCATTTCAAAATACCTGAAAGTGCTAAAACAAATCTGTTCAAGCAATCATGGGCTGTGCAAGGTCAGTACTGTAGTGGAAAAAAAATCCAAAAAATCATTAAAAATTCTATGTAAACTTTTCAGTAATCTGTAGCCTTCAAGGTAACATTTGGTCACATTTTGGACTTATAAAAAAACAGTAAAACAAGCCAGTGAAAATGCATAAAAGCTGTACAATGCTGTGTACCAAGCCTATAGGAAAATACAATGCCCAATAAATTCAATTCCAAGTCATCTTCAATGACTTATATCATAAAAGATGTTTTACGCATGAACTTTAGGAATCTCTGGGCACCAGCACTTGGCTCCAGAGCCCTTCAAATCCTTTGCCAATCTTTATAAACAAAGTAGTTAACTATTAAAAAGTTATTAACTTGGAGTGACCTAAAATAAAAGATTTTCCTGTATGTATTATGAACTTATCCTGTAAAACCTGAATGTCTACCAGGTAATTCCTTGTGGCTCATCAGCCATAATTTATTGTTCACCACTGACTATATAATATTATCTCACACACTGAGGTAGCATTGTAAGGTAACATTATACATCTTGGTTGCTTCTGAAACACAAATAGCGGCTATAATGGGTTCCATGTATTTATTTAAACTTATGTGGCTTCTTATACTTGTCACTGACTTGTGTTTTAGTTTCTAAGGCCTCACAAATCCTTATTTATGAGTGTGATTTTACATGTGAATCATGTCAGAACCATAAATTAGCCGTTACTGAGAATTGTACGTAATTAAACAATTATGATTAGAAACATATTTCACATTAGACATTCTGGAACACAAGGTTGTAATTCAAGTCTAAAAGGTGATGGGTAAACAGGAAAACAGGAACCGGCTTCTCTTACATTATAAGCAGTTTATTCATATGTCTATTCAGCTCTCCAGTGACCTAGAACACATAATAGATTGTGATCGTCCAAAGGACCTCAGAACAAGAATTCATAGATCTCAACTTTAGGACACAGACTGTAAAGTCCCCGTCACACATAGCGATCTCACCAGCGAGATCGCTGTGTGTGACACTTCTCAGCGACTGGCCCCCCTGCCAGGTATCGCTGATTGTCCTGGAATGGCCAGGACATATTTTAGATGGCTGGTCTCCCGCTGGCCAGCACGCATCGCTGCGTGTGACAGGCGGGAGACCAGCGATCAGTGAGCTGTCGCTAGTAACTAAGGTAAATGTGGCTCCCCTGAGGCTCAGTCGCCACAGAGGTACTGCACCTCCTCCTGAGGTGTGGTGCCCCACCATCCAGGTAAGGTGGAATCACCTGACCACACTCCAACACCTGCACCCCACACCACAAAGTAGTGTAGCAAAGCACCTTCGGCAGCTCCCTGCTTGGAGTATAGCAAAGCACCCCTTGGTGGCTCACTGTTTGGAACACGAAACGTGCTGGGAGGTGGATGGAGTTTAGTTCGCACCAAAAGAGTGGGAAGAGTTGAGTCAGTCAGTCAGTCAGTCTTTCATTCAGTAAGTGAGTGAAGATGTAGAAGGACAGAGTGTGAGACAGAGAAGATCCCCGGGAGAGGGATGGAAGAGGGAAGTGCTACAGCGGCCGGACAGGTGGTGCTGGACTTGGTTTGGGACCGGGATATCAGTCCCCGGGGGGAAACACCTGAACCCCGCGGTCCACAGTGAGCAGGGGACGGTCCCGGAAGAGGAGGAGGAAACAGAAGCCCGATGCCAGGAGACCCTCCGGCAGTTGGCGGCCGAGCAACGGGAGAGAGAACAGCGGAGGTTGGCTGTGCTGGGTCCTGATCTGGACCGCAAGGAGAAAGCCCGTGCTGGTCACTATGGGTCCCGGGACTCGGCAGGATGGGGCCAGGTCCTTAATGTGAACCACGAGCGAGGGTTCGGTTTCATCACCAACCCTACACGGATCTCCGACCTGTTCTTTAGCCGGAGAGACGTGGAGTCTCATCTCCGGAAGAGACACCCTGCTCGAGACTTACAGCCGAGGGAATATGTGACTTTCACACGGCATGAAGGACTTCGTGGCTGGTACGCTTTAAACGTACGCCAGATACCCGAGGACTTTCTCACCACCTTTAAGAAGGAAAAGGCCTGCGCTTCCCCGGTACCTCCACCGTGATCACTAAAACTGTGTTGGTACCCATGCCCGTAAACCAAGCTGTACCAATCCAGCGTTCCTTGATACAAATTCCGACTGAAGATCAGTGAGTCTTCGATTCCTCAAGACACCCAGAGTATCTCCCCTGGAAACGGCCCAAGCAACCAGCTTCCGGAACCCCAGGAGGGGATAACTAGCCCTAATAACTAACTTTGTTGCCTTGGAGGGTATTTGCACCCTTTGCTCTTGTTTTCTATTTTTCTTTTTGGTTATCATGTTTTTGTTTTTTTCCAGTCGTTGCCCAGTTTGGTTGGCAGCCTTTACACTTGAACTATGGAGATCATAGACGCTGAGTGATCCCGAACTGTTAATGTATATAGTTTGCACCTCTTTAGGTGCTTTCTCTTGGTTTTACATAGGAACCTGCCCTTGGAACAAGGACTACCTCGTTATACGGACATTTCCAGACATGATGGCCGGTCCAATGCCTACTCTTTGCACTTATTGATAATGCTTAGTATTTTTGAATAAGAAACTAGGAAGTGAAAGTATTAATGACAGATTTCATAGGGTATAATTGGGACAGAAATACATTGAATGTTTTACAAAGTTTGAATTAAGATGTGAGAATTGAATAAAAATATGCAGATGACGAATCAAGCAATAACGGTTGTCACTCCTAAGACGAAAGGAAAGGGGAGAGTAGAAAATGTGAAAGATAACAGAAAAGAAATGTGTTGCTAGAAAATGTGTTACTCAAGCTGATAGTGAATTTGCTTCTATAGCACTTTAAATTAGGTAGCATAACTTTAAATATGGATAGACAGTTAAATTGTTTGTAACATTCAAGAATGAGTGCCTCTCATTTTGAGAAGATTAGATAAGATATGTTCATTATGCAATATAAAAATTTGTATGTTCCTGTATAGTCAACTTTGTTTGCAGCCCGCGGACGTGCTGTGTTTAACCCCCCCGTATGTGGCGCCCCTGAGGCTCAGTCGCCACAGAGGTACTGCACCTCCTCCTGAGGTGTGGTGCCCCACCATCCAGGTAAGGTGGAAGCACCTGACCACACTCCAACACCTGCACCCCACACCACAAAGTAGTGTAGCAAAGCACCTTCGGCGACTCCCTGCTTGGAGTATAGCAAAGCACCCCTTGGTGGCTCCCTGCTAGGAACACGAAACGTGCTGGGAGGTGGGTGGAGTTTTGTTCGCACCAAAAGAGCGGGAAGAGTTGAGTCAGTCAGTCAGTCTTTCATTCAGTGAGTGAGAGAAGATGTAGAAGGAGAGAGTGTGAGACAGAGTAGATCCCCGGGAGAGGAATGGAAGAGGGAAGTGCTGCAGTAGGCCACAGTGATCTGGGTCTGCTGGCACAGGAAAGAGACAGAGGAAGGAAGCTTGATTCTCGATTGGAAAGAAGGATTAGCACGGAACGTGAGGAGAATAAGAGAACAAGGACCAGGGTTAGAGGAGAACCCTTTTCAAGTTCTAAGCGCAAGGCCGGGGCCCGGTCCCCGAGGTTGTACGGATACTAATGGTCCTGCAGCAGACACCGGAGGAATAGAAGTAGTGACCACTTTATTCCCACACAAGACTTGGGGCACAACAGCAACATATTAGTGAGCCGGGACTTAATAGCAAGGAGTCCCCAAAGCAGGCTACAGCTGTCTGTTGTACAAGTAGAGTTCATAGGAACATCTGACAGGAGGAACTCCAGTGTAACTCAGTACTAGGAGTACTTCACTCTAAGGCGCTATAAGAGGAGACGTTCAGAAAAGGCACATGTGTTGGCGGAGTGTTGGAAGGGAGGATTCCATCTGGCCTGGAAGTTGACTGAGTCCCTAACCCGGAGGACACGGCGCGGAAGCGGGCATCTGTTTGCACAACAGACTGTGAGTAAAGCTTTGGAACTACATGCCCTGGTGTCCTCCACTTATTCCTGCGCCAACCTGCCCAGCACCTCTACATCGTTCGCGCCTGACACTACATCATCTAAGTGTCACTTCACCTACACTGCCCTGGGATTACAGCCCTGCCTGTGGAGGGCTATACCATCACTGCTGCACCACACCATCTGTCCCAGAGGATCTGTCTGCAGCGTCGGCTTACATCTCTATTGCTGAATACCACAGGTGGCGTCACGAATCACTTATAAACCTTCACTACCATCAGCACACTGAAACAACCCCTTTTACAATGGACGCCCAGGGCCACGGGCCGGGTCCCAGCTGCTGTGACATCTCCCATTGAAGCTCATCGGGCCCGGTACCGAGTACCCCACAGCCCTGGGTGTGAGGGCGACCCATAAACATCGGGTTTCTAAGCGGCGCGCAGCGCTTAGAAACCCGATGTGTACCTTAGTTACCAGCGCGCTGGTAACCAAGGTACACATTGGGTTTCTAAGTGCTGCATGCAGCTTAGAAACCCGATGTGTACCTTGGTTACCAGCTCCCTGCACCAGCGCGCTGGTAACTAAGGTACATAGTGGGTAACTAAGCGACGTGCGCAGCTTGTTACCCATGTGTCGCTGGTGCTGATCGCTGGTGAAGCTGCCTGTTTGGCCGCTCACCAGCGATCATGTAGCGACACACCAGCGATCCTGACAAGGTAATATCGTCAGGATCGCTGGTACGTCGCTATGTGTGACAGGGCCCTAAGACTTAGGGGCCCGTCACACAGCGAGATCGCTAGCGAGATCTCTGATTTTGTGACGCATCAGCGATCTCGCTAGCGATCTCTCTGTGTGTGACACGTATCAGCAACCGCCCCCCCCCGCCGGGTATCACTGATTGTGCAGGAATGTCCTCGGCCATTTTTTGATCATTGGTCTCCCACTGGCCAGCACGCATCGCGCTTAGTATCCAAGTTAAATATCGGGTAACTAAGCACGCACGGCGCTTAGTTACCTGCTGTGTACCTTGGATACCAGCGTGCTCGCGCTGGAAGCTGGTATCCAAGGTAAACAGTGGATAACTAAGTGCCGCGTGCGCTTAGTTACCTGATATTTACCTTGGATACCAGCTCTCAGCGCGAGCACGTTGGCATCCAAGGTACACAGCAGGCAACTAAGCGCCGTGCGCGCTTAGTTACCCGATATTTACCTTGGATACCAGCGTCTTCGCTGGTCCTGATCGCTGGTGTGTATGCCTGTTTGGCAGCTCACCAGAGATCATGTAGCGATGCACCAGCGATCCTGACCAGGTCATATCATTGTCTGGATCACTGGTGCATCGTTTGGCGTGACGGGACCCTTAGGTCCGGGTCACACTTGCGAGTGTGATGCGAGACACTCGCGCATCAATACCCGGCACTGCTGCTGGCACTCGGGACCGGAGTATGTGGCTGCATAGAAATGTGTCGGGTATTGATGCGCGAGTGTCTCGCATCACACTCGCAAGTGTGACCCCGGCCTTAGACTGTAAGTGCCACCATTTGCTACCCATAGGACTTGGTGCATTGGCCTAAATTGTTGCACATCTTCATGTAACCTCTTCATGTATGGCACAAGTCGAAAGGCGGGTTTGTGGAGTGGGCTCAGAAGGTGAACTCACTCCAAACTCGGCAGGTGATGGCTGTTTATTACACCAAGGACCTGCCACTAACCATCAATTGTGGAGCTGCTGCTAAGCACCGGGCAGGTTCAGGATGCTATTAACCTCCATATTTGCAGGTTAATAGTGTTTTTCTTGTGACAACTTCCCTTTAATGAGGGTTTCAAATAAACAGAATCACTGATCAAACTGAGCACAGGGGCTTGATGCACCGTTGATGTTGCATTTTAATGCATCTTCACACCTACTTGTTTTCCATCTATTAGTCAAGGAAGAGGGGACAGATATATGGTAGATGAAAAAGTTCATTGAAATGCTCAGCCATACCAAGGTTGCACCGAGCCGCCTGTGCTTGATTTGAGTCATTTTGTACTGACTGACTCTTTTTAACCCTTTACAATGTAGGACAATAATAGTACACCCTACATTGGGTCCTAATGTATGGAGCTGGCAATTGCCCCATGTATAAAAATCTCGCAATTGCCGGTGCGTTGATTGATAAACTGGCTCCCATTGCCACCCATCCAACCACCGTCATTCAATCGCAGGGTGCAGATGGGTTATTGTGGCAGCTACAAGATGACTGCTATCTTGGTCTTGTTGTGAAGTCTACCTGTGGCTAAGCGCTAATGGAGAAAGTAATTTTCACTATATAGAGCATATATATATTATACTATACAGTAATACTGTGGTATATAACACAAGTAATCAAGCAATCATACGGTAAGTTCAAGTTCCATAAAGGGACTTAAAAAATAAAAAAGGTTTCTGAAAGTTTTTTTCATATTTTTGAAAATATAAAAATTATAATGTCATTGCAGTCCTTAAAAATTTTCTGACCCATTAAAATATAACATTTTATGAATCCATATGGTAAGTGTTGTAAAAAGAAAAAAGCATCAATTTTGAGAATGTGGCCCTGATGTCAGTGTAGAGGTGGTCAGAATTTCCATTTCTTTGAATAGGAACTCTGACCAATTCTCTACCAAAAGCAGAGTGGTACGGGGCCCCATTTTTGAGATAGATACAGGGCCAGTCGGTCGGATCCATATCCACGACACATATATAGATATGCCATAAATGTATAAGGTCCCCTTTATAAGTGCGCCAACCAGCAATAACAAATAGGTTTATAGGATAAAGCAACTCGCAGCTGTCCGCTATGGTCATGGACATCTCTCATGTATACAAGATTCAGTATTACGTATGTTCTCCGGAAGCGGCCCCAGAGGGAGAAATGGTGCAAGTCCGGAACACATTGTACATTACTGAGTATTCTTTGCATTACTGCTATTAAACATAGTTTACTAGACCCAGGACAACCTGTTTTTTATGTTATTTGCTGCAGTTGCATAAATGACTAATAGTAAAAATAATTTAGCACAGAATTCTATATCGACAAGCATTCCTCAATCACTATTCACAGCTAAAGATCTCACACCCATGTCTCACCCTGGAAATACCAAATTGTTTTCTACCTTTACTTGAAAAACACTTGATTTGGGTAGAATTTGAATGAGAAATAATAATAATATATTTTAAGTAATTATTTAATGTGGCATTTATTTATTTTGGGGCATTATTGTAAAAAACACTGCATAGAAATATGTCCAACACAAAGTAGGTGCCTAGATTTAGGGTGCCTTGTTAGCACTGTATAACTGGTATCTACAAACAAGGATCCTTTAGAAAATATGGCTTGCAGGCACTTCTGTGACAGTGGGAACAACTCCTGCCATAGTTTGAGTTTTGTGAGTGGAGCAATCAAGTAGAAGTTAGAAGTTTTGTGATTTGGAGAGTTTCTGCTCCAAAAAAGCCTAGAAAAATCTGCACACGTTGCGGATTCTGCTGTGGTGTACAGTACCATTTTATCCAATGTAAAACAAAAAAGCTGCGCACATGCTGCGGATTTTTCTGCGCAGATTTTCTGTCGATTTTAATCCGCAGCATGTCACTTCTTTGTAAAGATCCAACTGCTCCATTAAAGGAATCCACAGGTGAAATCCGCACAAAATCTGCAGAAAATCCGCAGGTAATCTGCACTAAATCCGCAGGTAAAACGCAGGTCATTTTACCTGCGGATTTAGCAAAATCCGCGCAGAAAAATCCGCAGCAGAATCTGCAACTTGTGCATATAGCCTAAGGCTTCTTCAATATCTGATCGGTGGTGGCACGACACACCGTCACCTCCACTGATCAGCTGTTCCCAGTGCTGGTGGCAGCCAAATGTGCTGAGTTGCAGGGCTGCACAGCTTCACTCCGTCTATTGCATAGTAGCCACTGCCTGGTACTGCACATCCGCCCCTCATTGATTTGAATAGAGGGAGGATGTGCAGTACCCTGCCGCAGCCACTATTCCGCTTACGGAACTGTGCAGCTCCACAATGCAGCACGTCTGGCTGCCGCTGGCATCGGGAACAGCTGGTCGGTGAAGGTGTCGGGTTTTGCCCCCCCCACACTGATCAGATATTGATGTCCTATCCTGAGAATAGGCTATCAATGTAAAAGTTACAAACAACCCCTTTAACCCCTTCACCCCCAAGGGTGGTTTGCACGTTCATGACCGGGCCAATTTTTACAATTCTGACCACTGTCCCTTTATGAGGTAATAACTCTGGAACGCTTCCATGGATCCCGGTGATTCTGACATTGTTTTCTCGTGACATATTGTACTTCATGTTAGTAGTAAAATTTAATTCAAATAACTTGCGTTTATTTGTGAAAAAAATGGAAATTTGGCGAAAATTTTTCAATTTTCCAACTTTGAATTTTTATGCCCTTAAATCACAGAGATACGGCACACAAAAAACTTAATAAGTAACATTTCCCACATGTTTACTTTACATCAGCACAATTTTGGAACCGAAATTTTTTTCTGTTAGGAAGTTATAGGGGTTAAAAGAGGACCAGCGATTTCTCATTTTTGCAACACCATTTTATTTTTACGGACCACATCACATTTGAAGCCTCTTTGAGGGGACTATATGATAGAAAATACCCAAAAGTGACACCATTCTAAAAACTGCACCCCTTAAGGTGCTCAAAACCACATTCAAGAAGTTTATTAACCCTTCAGGTGCGTCACAGGAATTTTTTGAATATTTAAAAAAAAAATGAACATTTAACTTTTTTTCACAAAAAAATACATCAGGTTCAATTTTTTTTATTTTACCAAGGGTAACAGGAGAAATTGGATGGCAAAAGTTATTGTGCAATTTGTCCTGAGTACGCTGATACCTGATATGTGGGGGGGAACCACTGTTTCGGCGCATGGCAGAGCTCAGAAGGGAAGGAGCGCCATTTGACTTTTTCAATGCAAAATTGGCTGGAATTCAGATCTGACGCCATGTCACGTTTGGAGAGCCCCTGATGTACCTAAACAGTGGAAACCCCCCACAAGTGACCCCATTTTGGAAACTAGACCCCCCAAAGAACTTATCTAGATGTGTGGTGAGCACTTTGAACCCCCAGTGCTTCACAGAAGTTTATAACGCCTGGGCGTGAAAATAAAAAAATCATATTTTTTCCACAAACATGATCATTTAGTCATCAATTTTTTTATTTTCCTAAGGGTAACAGGAGAAAATAGACACCAAAAGTTGTTGTCCAATTTGTCCTGAGTATGCTGATACCCAATATGTGGGAGAAAACTACTGTATGGGCACACGTCGGGGCCCGGAAGGGAAGTAGTGACGTTTTGGAATGCAGACTTTGATGGAATGGTCTGCGGGTGTCATGTTGCTTTTGGAGAGCCCCTGATGTACCTAAACAGTGGAAACCCCCCACAAGTTACCCCATTTTGGAAACTAGACCCCCTAAGGAACTTATCTAGATGTGTGGTGAGCACTTTGAACCCCCCAGTGCGTCACAGAAGTTTATAACGACCGGGCGTGAAAATAAAAAAATCGTATTTTTTCAACAAACATGATCTTTTAGTCCCCATTTTTTTATTTTCCCAAGGGTAACAGGAAAAATTGGACCCCAAAAGGTGTTGTCCAATTTGTCCTGAGTACACTGAAACCCCATATGTGGGAGAAAACTACTGTATGGGCACACGTCGGGGCTCGGAAGGGAAGTAGTGACGTTTTGGAATGCAGACTTTGATGGAATGGTCTCTGGGTGTCATGTGCATTTGGAGAGCCCCTGATGTACCTAAACTATTGAAACTCCACACAAGTGACCCCATTTTGGAAACTAGACCCCCCACGGAACTTATCTAGATGTGTGGTGAGCACTTTGCACCCCCAAGTGCTTCACAGACGTTTATAACGCCGGGGCTTGAAAATGAAAAAATCATTTTTTTCCACAAAAATGATATTTTTGCCCCCAATTTTTTATTTTCCTAAGGGTAACAGGAGAAATTGGACCCCAAAAGTTGTTTTGCAATTTGTCCTGAGTAGGCTGATACCCTACATGTGGGGGTAAAACACTGCTTGGGCGCATGGCAGAGCTTGGAAGGGAAGGAGCACCATTTGACATTTTCAACGCAGAATTGGCTGGAATGGAGATCAGACGCCATGTTGCATTTGGAGAGCACCTGATGTGCCCAAACAATGGAAACCCCCCAATTCTAACTCCAACCCTAACCCCAACACACCCCTAACCCTAATCTTAGCCCTAACTCTAGCTCTAACCATAGCCCTAACCCTAGCCCTAACCCTAACCCTAACGGGAAAATGGAAATAAATACATTTTCTTTTAATTTTATTATTTTTCCCTAACTAAGGGGGTGATAACGGGGGGTTTGATTTACTATTTATGGCGGTTTTTATGTTTGGCAGCTGACACATGCTAAAAGACGCTTTTTATTGTAAAAATAGTTTTTGCATCACCACATTTTCAGAGCCATAAATTTTCCGTATTTTGACACACCGAGCCATGTGAGGTCTTATTTTTTGCGGGACGAGTTGATGTTTATTCGTTTTTATTCTGATTTTTGCAACACAGAATGAACAGAAACCAGCGTTTCATGAATTTCTTTTGGGGGGTGCGTTTTTACCGTACCACCTGCGGTAAAATTGATAAAGCGGTTTTATTCTTCGGGTCAGTACGGTTACAGCGATACCTCATTTATGTTGTTTTTTATGTTTTTGGCGCTTTTATGCAATGAAAACAATTTTATATAAAAAATAATTCTTTTTGCATCGCTTTATTCTGCGAGCTATAACTTTTTTATTTTTTCTCTGATGATGCTGTGTTGTGGCTCGTTTTTTGCGGAACAAGATGACGTTTTCAGCGGTACTATGGATATTTATATGCGTCTTTTTATCGCACGTTATTGCACTTTTTGTTCGGCGGTATGATAATAAATCATTATTTTTTGCTTCGTTTTTTATTTTTATTTTTTAAGGGGTTCGCTAAAGGGGTTAACTAATGGGACGCGGCGATACCAAATATGTGTACTTTTATTGTTTTGTTTTTTTATTTCCAAAAAATGAATTTATTAGGGAATATTTTTTTTTATTAATTTATTTCGCGATTTTTTTAAAATTATTTTTACACTTTTTTTTTTTACCTTATTATAATGTCCCATGTCCTGTGACTGATCGTCACATCACAGATCACTGTGACAGATCAGCGATCTGTCACAGGCATTGAAGACTTCCTCTTGCCTGCGCTTTGCAGGCACTGAGGAAGCCAGCTCCCTGCAGGCCCCCGAAGGTCCCCGACGCCATCTTGGATTCGGGGACCTGCAGTGATGGAGACCTCCCGCAGCAACGCTGCACATTGCGCTGCTGTGGGGGACTCAGGGAAGCACGGAGGGAGCCCCATCCCTGACGATGCTTCCCTTTAACCCCCGGTACACCGTGATCGTGTTTGATCGCGGTGTGCAAGGGGTTAACGTATCGACACATTGTGCCGTGTGTCAGCTGTGATAATCAGCTGACGGCCGCGATCAGCGGCGCTCACCATGTGAGCGCCGCTGATCGTGCTAGACGTACTATCCCGTCCATGGGCATAGGGGCCCGGGTCCCATGGACGGGATAGTACGTCTGATGTCAGAAAGGGGTTAAGGGTATGTGCGCATTTTGAGTATTTGCTTGCAGAAATTTCTGCATCTCTTGGCAGCAAACACGCTGCGGAAAAATCCGCTGCATTTTTAGTGCAATTTTGCATGCATTTTTTTCCTGTGCATTCAATAAGTCAAAAACGCAGGCAAAAACGCACAAAGAATTGACATGCTACGAATTTAGACGCACAGCAAATCCTAAAAGGAAAAATACTGATCATGTGCACAACACCTCAGGATTCTCATTGACTTTGCTGGCATAAGGTTTCCCTAGCATTTTTGGGCCAATTCCACAAGGCAAAAAAAAAAAAGCACAAAAAACGCACTGTGTGCACACAGCCTTAAGCTTTTTCTTATCAATATTGTATGCGGATATATTTGCTGAAGAGACTCAATAAATGTATAAATGTTGCAACTTAATAAGTGTTATGACTGATTTTTGGAAATTAGGATTATTTAACAGTACATTAAGAAGATTTTATAAAAAGGGGATGAAAGGAAGGGGTAAAACTTAGTAACTTTAATAGCTTCAGAGTCGAGTGTGACTTTAGCTTGGTCTCAATACAGAACAAAGGCCTCTCTCTGGGAAATCTCTCTTCTATGACGCTGCTTTCTTCAAGGTGTTGACTATATTTTAGATAGAATTCTTTGAATATAAAGTTACTTTTCTTGTGTTGTCTGTGATGTTTCAAAGACCATATACAACGTCACACAGGTTAAGCAACTTCATAAATAGTCTTCATTAAGCCGAGGTCACACTATAGAGGAATACGGACAAACGGTTGGTGAATGTTTTTCCCAGCAATATGCGCTCCTGAAGGATGATGATGGAACTTGATATTTAGGTTCAAGGATGATTTTTATTTTTGATTAAAAATAGAATACAACCGGTTTCGACTGCTAAGAGTCTTCCTCAGGTATAATGTCAAGAATATAATGAGGAATACGGACGAGTGAGAGGCGTTAAAAGCACACATTACACACGGACAAATGATTCTCAATGGGGCAGCTCCCAACAGCTGTATAATTCTCGCCCGTATTCGTCCGTGCCAATCGCAGCATGCTGCGATTGTCAGCGTACTACGCCCGTAGTACGCCAATGCAAGTCTATGGGTGCGCAAAAAAAACGGATTATACACGGACCACACGTGTGACTTGCGAGAAATACGCAGGTCTTTTGGCAGGTGACAGGAAATGGGCCAATCCATCATCAGGAAGCTTAGACATGCAAATGAGCTCAAAAAGCGCTCCAGACATCCAGGAAGTACGCCTCTACGGAGTCCTGCAGCGTCATGGCGCCATATTTTCTCAATGTGGAGATGCTGATTGTCTTAGTGCAGGAGTGGCCAGAAATCTGGGACCAACGTGATGCCCATTATGCCAACCAGGCAAGAAAGAAGGCATCATGGAGGCGCATATGTCGCCAGATGTTCCACAATTTTGGTGATCGGCCACGTGAGGAGCAGCAGCAACTGAGTAAGTACAACCCAAAAACTGTTTAAAATTACCTCACTTCAAAAAATGCATTTAGAATCAGCCCCCCCCTTCCTGTGCTTGTACTTTTTGCCTCATGAGGAGGGTAGATTTTGATGTGACCCATGGTTTTACACTGCCATAATTTGGCCCAGCCCACAAGCTCCTCATCCTCCTAGCCAACCAAGTTATTAAGTGTAGTTACTTGATACATGAACTATTGTGCCCCTGTGTATCTGGGCTGGATGCCCCAATATATGCCACCCTGAATAGAAAGCACACCCCAGAAGGCCACATGCCTAGGCTACTGGTAGCAAATTTGACCTATCAAATATGTGAAATTGAGAATATTTCCTGTCACATTGCAGTGGAAGATGTGATGAGACGCTGGCGCAGCATCCACGACCAGTACAGGCGGGAACGTCAGCAGCGGTCCAGGAGTGGTGATGCGGGCCACATAAAGAGGAAATACATCTATTATGACCGCCTCTCCTTCCTCGATCCTATTCTGGATCTGAGACCGTAAGTAGATACCTCATACCACATTACACAGATACTTTACAGGGCCAAAAAAATTGATTTATTTTTGGCTCTGTTCTATTTCATAACAGAACTCAGTCCAACCTTACGGAGAGAGGAACTGGCTCAGATACCGAGCCCATCATAGATCCTGGGTCTGTAGGGGATGAGGTGGCTGGCCCATCTTCTCCCCCTCCAAGAAGCATGGGTGAAGATTCCTCTCAGGAAAACCCAGTGCCTGCGCCATAAACCCCACCACCAGGACCACATCCACAAGCAGGACCGTCTCCTGCTGCTACATCAGCCACACAGGAGGAGCAGGGCAACATGAGCAGCAGCCCAACTTGCCAGATCCGGGGCTCCCCACAGCCTGATGGACCATCCCAGCGAGGAAGAAGAAGGCGCCATATCCCTGACCAAGATACCCGTACCAATGTTGACACAGGGGTACTGAACTATCTGGCTAGAGTCAAAAATGATGATGTCGAGGAGGTATACTCACGCAGCCTGGCCCTTTATCTTTGTGCCCTTTCCCGTGAGGTGAGGCTCCGTATTCGAGGATGTTTTCAGATCCTGCTTGATGCCAGCACACACCACAATACCCCATATGAGTTATTTGAATATCTGGAGAGGTGGCAGCTTTCACCCAGAAATCTAATGCGCCTTAGATACCCCACACACATGCTTGCTCAAGCAGGCTCTGAGGATCCTCAAATACGTGGGCCTACACCTCACCCCCTTCCTCCCCCTACCCAACCTTTCCAAAAGCAGCCACATATGTCTGGCTCTAGCCAACCTCACCAATATGGCCACTTGTTCCCACCCAGTGTTGGAGGCTGGTCCCAACCTGGTTGGGGACGATATGGCTATATTGGTGGGTATGAGACACGGGCCTACCAGACCCAACAAGAGGCCCCTCTCCAGTATCACTCTGGCCAGTACCAAGCACAATCCCAGGAGGCAGTACACTACCCACATCATGGGCAACAGTATGCCCCCACACAGGGCGATGGCCAAGTTGGGCAAAGTAGCCTGCAGCAAACACAGGCTGGTCTTCTGCCTTCTCCTCCCCCGACGTACCAAAATTTATAATATTGACATTTTGTTATTGCCTAATGGTGTTTTGTTTTTTTTATTTGTCCGAAGATGTTTATTGTACCCAATTTTCACATCTGCACAAAGGCCAATTTGGCCCATTCCCACATTTCTCATATGGCAATAATATGTTTTGCTTCAAAAAAAAAAAAAAAAAAGCAAAAGTAAACATTTGTCTACATTTTACATCTCTGTCTCAATTCAAAAAAACGGTGTCAGCATAATAACATATGCTTACCAATGCAATTAAACAGTCATAGAATCATAAGGGGTTTAAATATATATATTTAGACAGACATAAACCAAAAAATTATAACATAGACACAGCATGCTCTTGCCAAGAAGCTTCCCCCTCAGGTGACATAAAGTAATTTGTGAAAATATCACGCACTTTCAGCCCAGAAAGTGGTCTACATTGAGGGTTGATAGGTGGTCTCGCCCTATGCACATTGTCCGACCCACGCACAACACCAGCAGAGGAGGAACAATCATGTATCCTGGTGAAGTTATGAAGAACCACACAGGCTTTCACAACTTCATTAACATTTTGTTCACTCAGCTGAATGGCAGACTGGAGTACCCGCCATTTGGCACAAAGAATGCCAAAAGAACACTCCACCAATTGCCGAGCACGTGATAGGCGCAAGTTAAAAATTCTGCGCCGGTGGTCCAGGTTGCGCCGGGGATATGTCCTCATGACATTGCGCATTAACTGAAACGCCTCATCTGCCACAAGGACATAAGGGACTGATTCTTGAGTGGAGCCTGGTAGCTGGCATGGTGGTGGTAGATCCAACTGGTTGGTGCGTAGCCGTCGGCCCATAATGGAAGTATTGAAGACTCTAGAGTCTCCCGTCCTTCCATAGGCCCCAATGTCAACAATTATAAACTTGTATTGAGGGTCTACCAGAGCCAACAATACAACAGAAAAGTATTGTTTATAATTGAAGAATTGAGAGCCAGAGTTCGGCGGCTTACGCACCCGGATATGTTTGCCATCAAGGGCCCCAATACAATTAGGAAACTGGCATTCCTCCTCAAAGTCCCTTGATATCCTCAACCAGTCTTCCATCCTGGGCTGGGGCATGACGAGTTGATGTAGTCTTGACCATATTTCACTACATGTCGACCTGACTATGCCAGAAATGGTAGATCTTCCAATGAGAAACTCATGGTGGAGGGCGGCATAAGACAGGCCAGTGGACAGGAAGCTGAACAACAACAGAAATGTAACATTTTAGAATGCACAAATTAACTAAAAACCAGGTACATACATACCAAACTTGTTAATATTTCAGATCTACTAGCACACATATATTTGGTCGCACAATGACTAAGTGATATTCAGTACATATTACACATAACATTCTGGACTGTAAGTTTAAATATATCTGGAATAAGATGAGGGCATTAAACTTAGTCTAAGAAGCAATAAATACATACTTTGGGCAACACATCATGAACATAGAGAATGTGGTTGTGTAGTACATACCGTAATGTGAGTAGAAGTCGCTCCTCTGCAGATATAGCTTTGCACATCCTTGTGTCCTGAAAGGTTATCCCAGGGCGCACTGTCTCCAAGATTAGATCAAATGTTGCAAGGCTCATGCGACAGTATTGGTAGAATTTTTCCGGATGCTCCCGCAGAGAAGAATAGAGGCGGTGAAAATGACCTCTTTTGAGTCGTCACCTCAAAAGTAGATGGACCCATATGCGTCTCCTCCTCCACAGATCCACTATCACTGGGTATGGTTGACCAAAGCGGCGTGACAAAAGCCAGTTGAAGAGAACCTGCTCAGTTGTGTTGAAACTCAGACTGTTTGCCATGTTGCACATACAACAGCAACACACCTAGTCAAGGCAAGGTCACAAATGGACAGAATGGAGGCAGCCACCTGTTCCTGAGGCAATAAATAGGGTGCAGGCTAATGATTTAAATAGTTAGCAGGCCTCAAAACCGTTAAATGTCCATTTTGCAAGCCTGCGACAAAATTTCGCCATACGGATGCCATACGGATTACATACGGATGCTGACATGCGCAAAATACGCAACCACACTTTGCTTACGGATGACATACAGAGCACTATTTAGGGGTCATTCATCCGTATTATGCATGTAAACTACGGATCATATTTTGGGTCAGTTAGTGTGACCCCGGCCTTAAACATTTTCTACCATTTTGCTGCTCCAGAGTGTCTGCAGCTAGCTAGATAATGGATTTACAAACATGATGCAAATCCAATCCTCCTGGCTTTGACAACTCTCTCTGGTCTCCTTTTCCCTTCTTTCATGTACATGAACCCCAATGTCTGGATTGACTGGGGGTTTACCTATCTGAACTTACAGGCTACATATGGATTGTAGATTCGGGTCAGTAGACCTGTGGCTAGGTCGAGTCTTGATATGGACTTTCAAAAACTGGTCATCTGAACCAAGCCTTAGAGATAGCAGCAAGGAGATTGTTCTACAAAGATCTAAATAACATTGAGAGGTGAGAAAGTATGTAATGGAGGCTAGAGAAAATGGGCTGTAGAAAGGGAGAAAAGCACATGAAAAGGAAATAAGTGCAGGATAGAAGCTGTGCTGATATCAGCTAATGAAGACAGCGATACACTAAAAACACAAAGAACTTATATCCAACCTATATTATCAGCAGGGATACTCCCACAAGTGAAAAATCTGAAACTTACATCAGGCTACATATCAATGTGATTGAATGAAAGAACGAAGATTGAATGTTGAAAAGTAACGTTCTATTACTTACTATAGGCACTCGCTAACGTAGGTAAAAATTATTTTTCCATTTCAAGTGTTCATACCCTATAATTGTACAGTAGAATCATTAAAGGAAAATTTTGCAAAATATAAGGGTTACAGGCTGCCATGGGCATGACTTGCTGAATTCAGCACAGATTTTGGCCCTGGCATTAAGGGACTTTTGTGTCCATTTTCTGAAGGACAATTAACAATAAATGTTCCCACTGCTCCATTTGTTATTTCTGCCCCCCCCGCTCCCACGTAGCAGAACATTCCACCCTTAGCTCGCGAAATTGCCAAAAATATCCCAGATTAAAAAATGCTAAGAAACGTTCCATTGCCAACATGTAGAATTATTAAACTGTATTACCTAAAAAGGTAAAAGTTTGGATAAGTTGAACTTTTTTTTTGGTGCATTTTTTCTTTGTAATAATATGTCTGCCAATTCCATCTGCATGAGTAGAGTCTGTCTGCCTGCTGCTTTGATATCTTGATCCCGTCACTGCTGAGAGTTCAGGCAACATACAGCTGTGTTTTTAATGGGCCTTGTTAGTACAGAAAGCAGCCGGGGTTAAATTCTCAGCTCTGTTGATCTTAGTAAATTGTGTAATGAATGAAGAGCTTGAATGCGTGAGATGCTACTGGAGATCTCGGCCGCATCATTGATGTGCACGGACAGGAAAAAATGGGGACCAGATATAGGACTGCGAACACTGATTTTATTAATGACATTTAGAGATCTACTTTTAAAAATAGGAATAAAAAGAGTGGGTCACATTGATCCAATATCTTGGCCTAGAAGATGTTGGATTTCCAAAGTAGGAATCTGTTAATGGCACAGGGCACCCAGCTTTTCACTAACCCTGAATGGCATATATATTTGCGGGTGTGAAATAGGCCAAATGCTGTGCTCACCTGTTGGAATCACATTGCGTTATTTTTCTTCACTTTTTTGCTGCATGATGTTTCTCCGTTTTTTCCCAAAAATTCTGGCAAAATGCTGCTGTATTTCCACGATCACAGATATATTTTATATTTAACTAGCTACAAAGCGAAGGTGGTCGGTGGCCTAGGCAACAAGCCATAAACAAGTGTTAATATCTTAAGAACGGCTGTAAATTTTAATAGGCAGAAAATTGCAAAAGTGTTTGTTCACAAGCACCATCCAATAAAATCCATCTATCACCTTAGTGACCATTAATAAGTCGACCTGAGATATAAGTGAATAGTGTTCCCCAACAGGTGAAAATGCCGCAGCTGTTGGCTGTACACAATAGCTGGCACCCTGCTGCATCAGCCATGATAGAAGTGGCCGGAGTAAGCCTCCCAGCCCCCCATAGGAGGCGTGGGCAGAGGTCAACATGATGGGGGGGGGTTGGAGGGTTTAGTGGGGGGGAGGGGTTAACAGGGAGGGGAGTCAGGGGGTATTTAGGTGAGGGTCAGGGGTGTGCCCTCCTTGTGTTCCTGCTCTCCCAGCACTGAAGCAGTCCCACCCTCCCTCCCTTTTTTTTGTCAGCCTGGAGCGTTATTTTAATTTTGGGTCATGGTGGTTTTGGAGGAGGGGGGGGAGTCCTTGAAGTCGGTGGAAATTGGTTTTTGGAGACTCGGTGTGTTGGGTCTCCTCCATTAAAAGGTATGCTGGTCGTGATCTGGTGAAAGGTGGATGGGGAGTTTCCGTCGGAAGTAGGCGGATCTCCAAGTAGTTCGTGGACAATATATATTGGTGTGCTGGTGCTCCTGAGCCTGTGGGGTAACGGCTGGAAGCAAATGGACGGGGTTTGTTCACAGTATTTTGGACTACTTCACCATGATCTTGTGGCTTCAAGGACTCCTCCTTTCAGTGTTCAAGTCATTGTACTTATGATATTTATGATACAGTGTTTATTGTTTTGTTCGTTTAATAAAAGGCTGCTGTGGCCATAAAAATTCCAAAGAAAATACTTGTGTCCGTGTCTTAGTTAGTGCCGGTGAGATTGTGGGGTTTTCCATGGTCACGCGGGGATAACGGGGAAAGCCAGGATGCTTAGTCTCCCCTGAGGTAAACCACTTGACAATACCAACGTCATGGTGTTGGCACAGACCATGGCAGTTTAACCCCTTTAGATGCTGCTCTCAATAATTACTATGGCATCTAGATGGTTAACAGAGTGTAATGGGCACCCTGAGATCATGATTGTGTGGTCCTGATGGTTGCCATGACAATCCACAGCCAAATAATAGCCTTAGTCTTCCGGCTATAGTGACCTGTTCGAAACAATTAGGAATTAAAAAATTCTATATTTTTACCATCTATCATGTCACTTTGCATTAATTCCTGAAAAGAACCTGAAGGGTTAATAAACTACCTGACGGCAGTTTTGAATATATTGAGGGGTGTGGTTTTTAAAATACGATCACATTTTGGGGGTTTCCAATATATGGTCACCAGTCACTTCAAACCTGAATACAAAATAAAAGTTTGTAAATTTCCCTGAAAAAAATTAAAACTTGCTGCTACATTTTTAAAGCTCCTAACACCTTAACAAAATAAAAAACATTTTACAAATGGTGCTGACGTAAAGCAGACATTAGGTTAATGTTGTCATTTGTGTGGTATGAGACACCAATGAAAAGGTTTAATCAAAATTAGAGTTTTTTTTTTTTATACATTTGCCAAATTTCTGAATTTTTTTTTTTTTTTTTTTTAAGAAATAAATGAAAAATATATCATCCTAAATTCACCATTTATCATAGAGTATAACGTGTCCAGAAAAAGAATCTCAAAATCACTGGGATAGGTTGAAATGTTCCAGAGTATTAGGGTATGTGCACACGTTGCGGATTCGTCTGCGGATTTTATCGTGCGGAATCTGCAGAATCCGCAGGTTAAAATGCCTGCGTTTTACCTGCGGATTTCGCCTGCGTTTACACCTGCGGATTCTTAGAATGGAATAGGTGTAAAAACGCTGCGGAATCCGCACAAAGAATTGAAATGCTGAGGAAAAGAAACTGCTGCGTTTCCACACGGAATTTTCTGCTGCATGTGCATAGCGGTTTTTATTTTCCATAGGATAACATGGAAAACTGCTGCAGATCCGCAGGGCCACATCCGCTGTGGATCTGCAGACGAATCCGCAACATGTGCACATAACACTATTTGTCTTATAAAATGACACTGGTCAGATTTGAAAAATTTTGCCTCACTCCTAAGGGGTTAAGGAGCAGTATAGGGGTACGTGCCCACAATTGGGAACTGCTGTGGATTTGATGCTGTGTATTTATGCAGCGTCAAATCTGCAGCGTCTAACTGTTACAGCATAGTGGATGGGATTGCAAGAAACCTTATGTCCACTATGTATCCACAGACGCCCGCGGATCACCCGCGGAGACGGACATGTGGCGCGTCTTTCCAAACCGCAGCATGTCAATTTCATCAATAGAATGTATTGGATGCGGTAAACCCAGTGAGTTCAGTGAACACATGCGGATTTACCTGCGTTCAATAGACGGCAGCACTTTGGACGCAGCGAAAATGTGCTGTGTCCAAAGCGCTGTTACTTCTGGATCGTATGCATCCAGCCTAAGGAGATGAGAATGTGAAATTATAATGCTGCTGCATTCATGATGGATATGGATGGAACTGGAGTCAGTTTAATGTAATGCCAATTTGCGTATGTTCACACGCTGTGTTTTTTCTGCAAGCTAAATCTGCTCTCTTGGCAGTGACGAAGCTGCTTACAAAAAGTTGATAAAGTTTAGTGCGCCCCCAAAAAATCATGATGCAACTTCCGTAGGTTTTTGCACCAAAAACGCAACAAAACCTCATATATTATTTTTTTTTTTTTTTTGCTGCTTCCTGGCACGTACTCATTTGTTTCTATGGGGCTGACAAAATGCTGCAAAAATGCTGAAAGAGGAGATATGCTGCAGTTTGCAAAAACACAGCCATTTTCCAAATCCATCAGGAAAAAAAATGCGTGTATGAGATTTCTGACATCTCATAGCTTTTGCTGGTACTGTAAAACGCAGCTTAAAATTTGCATTAAAAAGCATCAAAAATGCAACGTGTGAACATAGCCTTGCTCTGCGCTTTTAGGGGAGAAGTTCTCTATAATGAAGCAGCATGAAGTCATTTTAAAGTGCCTATGGCCCTGTAGTATGGAGCCGTACAAGCTCCAAAACATGAATAATCCCTTAGCCATTTATCCACATCCGTGGGGAATGTTTGTGTAAAAAGAAAAAAATTAGAAAGACTTTATATAGAACATAAAGAAGTAGTGACAGCAAATGGAATTATTTTATTTTTTTTTTCTTCTGACTAGTTACTGGAAATTCAGTGAACCAGGATAAGAGTTTGGAAATCTCTCCCGGAGGAATTATCCAACAGGAAACCAATGTGTAAAATAATCCAAATTTACTTGCTGCTATAATGAATGAGAGATGAGGTCACATTTGACAATGATTATCCTCCAGAGTTCAGTCCTGCAGCACAGACCATATAAACTTATCGTTCCATCTTTATTTTTGTTATCCATTTTGGAGTTCATAATGTAGATTGTCAGCGGTGTGACCATAGGGATTGTAGTGTAGGTACTGAGACATATTTTGTAAAATTGTACATTAGATATGAAGGCATTTTATACAGGGGAAAATACACGTCCTGTTTCTACATAGAGAAAAGAGAAGAATTAGCTGGGTAGAAAGGCAAAATGAGCAATTGTAAGTACACAGTGCTATATAATGTGATGACTGCAATACATTAAGAGCATAAAAGCTTTGATTGGGGGAGAAGGAGTGTGTCTTTAAAGGGGTTGTCCACTACTTGGCATCCCCTACCTCATCAACATGTTTGACCCCCGATAAAATTAAAAAAAAAAACTATATTTGCCTCAGCTGTGTCTGCAGTCACGGTCCCGGGTTGTTGTGACATATGTGACCCCAGTGCCCAATCAGCACCAGCATCACTGTCTCCACTTTCGGACAAATCAAACATTAAGGGGAAGTCCGGGCTGCAGCTGATCTCTGACTTCCTTTTCATGCTCAATTTGACTGGAAGCGGGGACAGTGACACCAGTGCTGATTGGGCACCGGGGTCATGTCACAGCAACGGCACGGGAGCCCAGTGGAACTCCTCGTAGAGGCAGTCATGTGCCTGTAGGGAATTGGGGGCTAGCATCATTTGTTCTAACAATTGTTGGGGTCCCAGCAGTCAAACCCCACCAGTCTAACATTTGATACCTACAATGACACGTGGATAAGTGAATACTGTAATGCAATGACCTAGGGTGGAGGGTTTATCTTTTAGACTTTATTAGAAGAAAAAGTGTTTTTCATTTGAGTAAACTTTTTTTTTATTAAAGAGAACTTAATCTAAGGCCTCTTTCACACGTCCATGTCTCCGATGCGTGTGGTGACCGTTTTCACACGTACCAGAGACACTAACACATGTAGACCTATTCCAGTAAATAGGTCTGCGCACATATCAGTGCTTCCCCAGAAGCCATCTCACAGCTCCATTGGCCAAAAAATAAGAATGTTGCAGGTCTTGGAAAATGGTGACACGCCCCCCCCCCCCCCCCCAATTTTTTTTTTTCAAGTGTCTGATTTTTTTTACACTACTAAAATAATAAAAACTAAACTTGTTGGGTGTTGCTTTAATCACATCGATGAGAAGAATCATATTGCAAGGTCATTTTTACTACAACTGTACTCCATAAAAAGAATTCCCAAACAGCAATGTCAGCATTGCATTTTTTCACAATTTCTCCACACTTGGAATTTTTTTCCTAGTTTCCAGTACACTATGTGGTAGAGTGAATAGTGTCACTCAAAAGCCCTCATGTATCAATGTAGACAGAAAAATAAGAGTTATGACTTTGGGAAGAAGGGGAGGATAAAAAGAAACTCAAAAACCAGAAAATGGCCACGGCGTGAAGGGGTTACATACAGGGGCAGATAGATCATTGATGTGACCTGTGTGGCCGCACAGGGGCCACGAAGTACGGGGCCACTTCCACCTCCAAAGCAGGTAGAATTGTGCATTATGATGAGCTCTTGGACTGTAAAGGGCCCATATACTATTCTCGCACAAGGGCCTCTTCCGACTGTGTCCGCCAGTGTTTAAATGTACATCCAGATGGTCAGGATACCGTCATCAAAAGCTTTTAATTTGTAGCTAAATTCATGGAAAAGCTTCTAAACTTTTACATTTGTTTCAATGGGATCTGATCTGTGCTTGATGGAACCCTGTCACTCTCGCTACATCGCCAGCTCAGCCATGGACTAGGCTGACATTGTTTTTAGTCCCCAGGCACTAAGGTTTATGGACCCCTAGAACTATATAATGAGATGTCTCAAAGGGAATGTTTTTGGATGGTTTTCTGCAGAAGAAGAGATTAAATCTTGTAATTATTTGTGGAGAAGCAGTAACATCCTGAATTGAAAATGAATTTTGTTTTATGTAAAATTACAAATTGCAAACATAGTATCATGACTCAACCGTGTTATCCCCAATAAGACCAACCTAATACAGCACTAAATATTTTACCTTATCATATAAGTATTAGGTTTACAGTAGCCAAAAATTCCCATACAAAGCCAAAATTCTACTATGCCAGTATTGCAAAAATATCCCCTACAGATTTAGCTAAATCCGCAGGTAAATTCCGCAGGTCAAATGACCTGCGTTTTACCTGCGGATTTAGTGCGGATTAGCCAGCAGTTTTCCCCTGCGTTTTGACTCCTGGTCATGGAGCAAGTGTCAAACCGCCGCGGATTCCGCACAAAGAATGGTCATGCTGCGGATTTAAAACTGCAGCTACTCCGCGCTGAAAAATCCGCAGCATGTGCACTGTGTTTTTCAATTTCCATTGACTATAAAGGTACTGTACAACGCAGCAGAATCCGCAACATGTGCACACACCCTTAAACATGTCTGAGTAACAGCATCTTGGTTTCACAATGATTTTTGTCGTTGTTCTTTGCCGAAATCTGCATGAAAACCACCCATAAGTCACATCTCATTGTCTTCAATGAGAAATCCAAGTTTCCGGTCATACGGTTGTGGATTTTTCGGCTGCAGGTTAAAATAAAATCTCAATAAGTTAGATGAACCTTCTTGGTGGGACTTCTGTGGCTAGACATGTTACCTACTGAATTCAGCTCGTCTCTGTGCGGAATTGCAGAAGCTCAAACTGAAGGATCTGCTCAGTTTTCTGCCAAGGATTCCAAAGCAAATAATAAACAGAAATTACCAATGCAAAAAAAAACAAACTTTTTTTTTATTTACCGTCTATTTGTAAGATAATTGAGAAAAATAACCACAAGTTATTAGGCTAGGTCCACATATATCTGGTGCTGTGTTGTTTGCATCTGGCGTTTAACATTTCACTGAAGGGAAACTGATGCCATTCTTTGAAGTGGAATTTTTGCACAGGATTGGAGCAGGTCGCAGTCTGTTGGCCAGGTCACAGGTCACATCATTTCCTGTAAGGGGCTCATACTCAATTGCGAGAAAAATGCATGAGTGCAATCTGATAAAAAAACGGAGTCCACTCTGACCAATGTTAAACTATGAGTTGCTGCTCATGTGCAATTTTTTTTCTCTGCTCAGAAAAAATAATAATGCCATATTGCGATTGTCCTCGTAAATCGAATGAGATTTGCCAATGCAAGTCAATGGGTGCGAGAAAACAATCGTACAGCACTCGAACCAAACGAGCGCTGTTCGACTTTTTTTTTTATTTTACACTCATGTCCTTGAAAAGTTGACATTTCATCTGCCACGTACAGTAAAATCACAGCGTGATATGACTGAACAGATAAAATAGATATATACAATGTCTCTAAAGCGTTGTGGAATTAATGGTGCAATATGAATTAGTAAAATAAATAAAATAGATATAAAGATGTCAGTGATGTATATAATTAGTACAATGACTGTGTATCTTACTGTAGATGTATTTTATTAAATAATTTTCTGGAAAAAAACTGGCGTGGGAGCCCCTAAATTTTGTTAACCAGCAGAGGGAAAGCAGACAGCAGATGTTTATAGCCTAGGAAGGGGTAAATCCCCATGGAGCATCTCAGGATATTAATATCATCTCACAGCTGTATACCTAATCTTTACTGGTTATTAAAATGGGGTCCCCCTATAATTAATAACCAGCAAAGGATAGGCAGACAGCTGTGGGCTGATATTAATAGGCTAGAAAGGAGCCACTGTTATTGGCCTCCGTCCCTGACTACAAAAAGTCAGCTTTCAACCAACTGAGAAAAGTCGCATCCATAATTCTGGCACTTAGCCCTTTCCACTTGCCGTGGAACATTGACATGTGAGATGATAGTATTGGGATTGATGTCAGCTTTGTATTGGCAGCTGACATCAAGATTAGGGGTTAGTAATGGAGAGGTAATAGTGATCACAAAATAATAATTTTTCATGTATCCTTTAATAAGATGTGTAGTAGAGGGGTTACACTAAACTTCAGGAAAGCAAATTTCCAACGGATGAGAGATGATCTTGGTGCAATTAACTGGGACGATATCCTGAGACATAAAAATACACAAAGAAAATGGGAGACATTTATTAGCATACTGAATAGGACCTGTGCACAATATATACCGTATGGGAATAAACATGCTAGAAATAGGAGGAGACCACTATGGTTAAAATAGAGATGTAAGGGGAGCAATAATTGACAAAAATAAAGCATTTAGAGGATTAAAGCAAGTAGGTAGTAGTGAGGCATTAAATAAATACAGAAAATTAAATAAATTCTGTAAAAAGCAAATCAAGACAGCAAAGATTGAGACAGAGAGACTCATTGCCAGAGAAAGTAAAAATAATCCCAAAATATTCTTTAACTACATAAATAGTAAGAAGCTAAAAAATGATAGTGTTGGTCCCCTTAGAAATGGTCTGGGTGAAATGGTGGATGAGGATGAGGAAAAAGCCAATATGCTAAATGACTTTTTTCAACAGTATTTACACAAGAAAATCCCATGACTGATAACATGATCAGGGATAAAAATTCTCCATTAAATGTCACCTGCTTAACCCAGCAGGAAGTACGGCGGCCTCTAAAAATCACTAAAATTGACAAATCCCCGGGCCCGGATGGGATACACCCCCGAGTACTGCAGGAATTAAGCACAGTCATAGATAGACCATTATTTTTAATCTTTAAAGATTTCATAATAGCAGGGTCTGTACCACAGGACTGGCGTATAGCAAATGTGGTGCCAATATTCAAAAAGGGGACAAAAAATGAACTTGGAAATTATAGGCCATTAAGTTTAACCTCAACTGTGGGTAAAATCCTGGAGGGTTTTCTAAGAGATACTATACTGGAGTATCTGGAGAAGAATAACCTCATGACCCAATATCAACATGGGTTTACGAGGAACCGTTCCTGTCAGACTAATCTGATAAGCTTTTATGAAGAGGTAAGTTCCGGACTGGACCAAGGGAATGCAGTGGACGTGGTGTACATGACCTTTTCAAAAGCTTTTGATACGGTGCCACACAAAAGGTTGATACATAAAATGAGAACAATGGGGATGGGGAAAATATGTGTAAGTGGGTTAAGAGCTGGCTCAGGGATAGGAAACAAAGGGTGGTTATTAATGGAGCAACTCGGCCTGGGTCACAGTTAGCAGTGGGGTACCACAGGGGTCAGTTTTGGGCCCACTTCTTTTTAACATATTTATTAATGATCTTGTAGGGGGCATAGAGAGTAGAATTTCAATATTTGCAGGTGACATGAAACTCTGCAGGGTAATCAATACAGAGGAGGACAATTTTATATTACAGGAGGATTTATGTAAACTAGAAGCTTGGGCTGATAAATGGCAAATGAGCTTTAATGGGGATAAATGTAAGGTCATGCACTTGGGTAGAACGAACAAGATGTATAATTATGCACTTAATTGTAAAACACTGGGCAAAACTGTCACTGAAAAAGACCTGGGTGTATGGGTGGACGACAAACTCACATTTAGTGGCCAGTGTCAGGCAGCTGCTGCAAAGGCAAATAAAATAATGGGATGCATTAAAAGAGGCATAGTGTCATGATCCAGGACAGGGTTTCGCTTTGACCCTCCTGATCAGACTGGGGGTTAATTGTTCCGCCTCTCTCTGGCAGAGCGCGGCTATTTAGTTATCACTGGACCTAGGTCCGGTGTCAGTTATACTCCTGCCCTCGGCTAAGTTAGTTGACCTTGTGCGTACGTGTGCCTTGTGCCTGATATCTTGCTTGCTTGTTTGGTTTTGATCTGGTTCTGTCCCTGTTACGACTTCTGCCTGCCCCTCTTGTACTGCGCTACCTCTTGTGTATGACTCTCTGCTTGTGACCCGACTTCTCTCTGCTCGTCCCCTTGGTACCACGTCACCCTCTTGTGTATGACCTTTGGCTTTGTCTGACTACCCGTCTGTTTGTCCCTCCTGTGCCTCGTTTGCCCGTACTGTTGTGACCTCCGTTTTGCCTGACTCTGAGTTGTTGTATGGTGTCCTGTCATATCTGAAAGCAGGACGCTAAGCCCTGCCCCCTTGCAGTCACCTGACCATATGTCCTGTGCCAGCTTGCTAACTTCAGTGTCCGCAGGTCCTGTGCATCTTTACTTTCCGGCGCTAACTGGACCCTGACACTAATAGTTGAAGCACAGCATTGTCACCTCTGCTGCCCTGCTCCACAGGTATCTTTTAGCACTGTTTCTGTACTTAGGACACGCGCACTGGCTCTGTGAGCGAGTGTAGTGCGGTGTCTCTGACACATAGATGCTCATGAGGAGAACATAATTTTACCTCTATATAAGTCACTAGTGCGACCACACTTAGAATACTGCATACAGTTTTGGTCTCTGGTGTATAAGAAAGATGTCATGATCACATGTGTCAGGACGCAGATGTTTCCGCAAGGCGAACCCATGTGACACACGTGACCCTGGATACACCGCCTCCAGTGGGGCGCATTTAAATAATAAAACGTGCAGGTGGATACGCCGCCTCCACCTGGCGAATTTGGGTATTACACGTTATATACATAAAATCTGGAAACCCCGCCTCCAGTACGGCGAATTTAAATAATAAAGGGGAAACCTGGGAAACTTTAACAATGGTGGGCCCTGCGATAGGGAATGGGGGACGTGGAGACCTCCTAAACTCCCCTGAGCAAGTGTCCCTGCACTCCTCACATTCCCTAAACAGGCTCCGCACCTGTCGCCGCACGCGTACCTTAACGCCCTTGCTCACCCTGACCCTAAACCCTCACTAGGGAATGGGTCGGTGCGGAGACTAATCCCACCACTGCACTAATAACACACATGAGGAAAGAGACAATACAGGGGAAACACCACTTAGCTTTGCTCTGTTGCGTGCGCTCCCAGCAACAGAGCCCACCACCTGCGTGCGTCTTCTCCTCCACCCGGATCCATCACCATAACAGGATCCTTCACCTTAGTGCAGCCTTGGAGCAGAGTCCACCACCAGTTGCAGCTGCTCAGCACCAGAGTCCCAAGGAAGTGTTCAGCTTCTGACACGAAGTTAAGCATGCTTGAGTCCAGCTCAGCGGCCAAGTCCCACATGGTGAGTGCCACTCTCCATAGTCGCCACTCCACCAGCCCATGCAGACACTTCCCGCTGACACCATCACTGCGACTCCACCACACCATGCCAGCCCTTCGTCCAGACACCATTGCTGAAACACATCCCCCCTGGCTAAGCTGCGCAGGACTCCTCACCAGCTCCATCCTTCATCCAAGCTCTCCAAAAACAGAGTTAACACAAACTCACAATATCACAGGCAGTGAGTGAACACCCTGAGCACACCTTTATAGGGTGTCACACCTAATCCATAATTAAGTGAACATTAACCTAAACCTAAGGTGCGATACCATACCCCACCACCGGGCAACTTAGAATGAACGACACCACGTGATAATTCTAATGGCCACCGGGGGCAATCACGACACACTTTGGAACCAAAGGAAAAAAAGTTCACTTAATGCATTTAATACCGCCAGATCCAACACTGGATCATGACAAAAGACATAGCTGAACTGGAGCGGGTGCAAAGAAGAGCGACCAAGGTTATTAGGGAACTGGGGGGTCTGCAATACCAAGACAGGTTATTATACGTGGGGTTATTTAGTTTGGAAAATCGAAGGCTTAGGGGTGATCTTATTACAATGTATAAATATATGCGGGGACAATACAAAGACCTTTCTAATGTTCTTTTTACTCTTAGACCTGTGACGGGGACAAGGGGGCATCCGCTACGTCTGGAGGAAAGAAGGTTTAAGCATACTCACAGACGCAGATTCTTTACTGTAAGAGCAGTGAGACTATGGAACTCTCTGCCGTATGATGTTGTAATGAGTGATATAATATTACAGGTTATATACACTAGTTTCCTTAGTATTGCGATGATCCAGGGAGCTAGTCTGATTGCCGTATGTGGAGTCGGGAAGGAATTTTTTTTCCCCAATGTGAAGCTTACTGTTTGCCACATGGGTTTTGTTTTGCCTTCCTCTGGATCAACATGTTAGGGCAAGTTAGGATAGGATATGGGTTGAACTAGATGGACTTAAATTCTTCCTTCAACCTTAATAACTATGTTACTATGTTACTATAGATCTATAAGACGCTCCGGTTACTAACCCAATAGTGAAATTGTAAAATTATAACACCCAGAATAAAGTCCTTTCTTTGAATAAATGACAAAGACTCCTTTAATGAATTAAAATTAACCAAGAAGATTTATACTCACCTTTGCTCCCAATCCATTGAAGACAATGTCCCCTATAAAAAATAAAAAAAAAAATAAAATACAACACCATCCTCACTTGTCCCCGAAGTGAAGATAATAATCTAATTGTCCCGCGACGCGTCTAGCTCTGCTACATCTAGTTGTCATATTAAACATCAGAAAAGAGGGAGTTCACGTCCAAAATTATCATAAAAGGTGCAAATTTATTAGCCATATAGTAAATACAAAATAGTACTGACATAAAGATATAATGAGTATCAGGTAATTTATACTACCAATGTCCTGACAAAATCAATATGTAAAAAGTGCTAAGTGCTTCATGGGCAGAATGATTGGGATTCAGTAATTCATGAGGATAACAGACAGGTGCGCATCCTAAGAATGAACCCCATTACCCAATGCAATAGTGCTTACCCATCATGAATAATGTCAGGACACGTGCAGCGCCGCCACTGACGCGCGTTTCGCCTCTTTCTCAAGGTGCAGTCCTTATTGATGAAGGGTAAGCACTATTGCATTGGGTAATGGGGTTGATTCTGTGTCACTTTCTCGTTCGGACGATTGTAGTATACATGCATGTGCTGCTGTCCATGTTATAATCAGATAGCACACGGACCAATGTCGCTCAATAGAGCTGCTCAGATGATAGTTTTTTTTTTCCTATGGACCAAATAAGGTTCATTTTCTCTCGATAGCTGCACTTTTAGTATTGTGATGCTATTTATCTGCAGATTAACCCTATATCTGCAGGTAAATAGCATTTTTCATGGCGTTGGGTTCCCTTTAAAAAGAGACTCATTGGCCCTGTTTCATTATTGACTTGCTGCCTGTTTTTTATCTAGCTTTGTGCTTTTTTTTTTTTGCATCTAATTCATTCTATTTGCACCTTTTTTAAGTCTATTTTATATGTATTTGCATGTTTTTTTATTTTTTTTACTCCTTTCTTTGCTCAGTTTAGCAATCCAGGTAATTTCAGCTGATTCTTTATGTACGACTTCTTAAAAAGTGGCCAAATTTGGCACAACACTTCCCTATATGTTTGGTCTATTATTTTTCTCAATTCTATAGCATCACTTACAGCACTTTACACATATCATCACTGTCGCCATTGGGGCTCACAATCTAAATTCCTTATCAGTATGTCTTGGAGTGTGGGAGGAAACCGGAGAAACCAGAGGAAACCCACGCAAACACGGGGAGAACATACAAACTCCTTGCAGATGTTGTCCTGGGGGGGGGGGAATGAAATGAACCTAGGACCCCAGCGCTGCAAAGTAACTATGCTAACCACTGAGCCACTGTGCTATTAGCATAAACCAAAAAACATAAATAGTTTTGTAATATATTTATATATGGAAACATAAACTTGGGAAACCATACAAATTATTTAATAAACATCAATTTGAGTCGATGGTTACTAGATCACATAACTGCATCGATCAGAGATCCCATCACAATCCGCTGTTATCCTGAGAGCAGATGTAGAGAAATGCCATATTCCCTCCCCACAGCCTGCAGTGCCTCTGCTGGCCTCTATGTGGCCTCCTTCACATGTTGAGTCACCTTTTTCTTCTTTCTTTCCTGATTCCAGCAGGCAGCCGGCTAATTAACTGCACAGCCCTGCCTTTCTGTGCTGAGTATTGTAATTAGAGAGGAGGGATGGCCACAGCACTGCCCTGACACAGGCACCCAGGCTTCGCTCCCACTGCTCGCTGTTGGAAAGCTGGGAGTTCTCTATGTAGGACAATACACCCATTACAAAGGTCCAGCTGCAGAAGTGACTTGGAATATGTCTGTAGCCAGAGCCCGGACATGCAGGCCAATGTGATAGGTCTGAGCACTATTCTGCATCATGGGGAACCAGCCGGCCAAGCCTGAGGAGCAGGAGCAAGGTTGGTAGGAATGGGATCCTTTATTCTAGAGCATGGATGTGTAGGAAGATTGTAGGGGAAGTTGTGACCTTGTGTGCGGCTGTAGTAAATGTGTGCATTCAGGTCAGCGCTGTCCGGAGAGCTGCATTTGTGGGGAGCCGCACAATGGGGAGCTGGTATCTGCGCACAATGGGGAGCCGCACAATGGGGAGCCGGTATCTGCGCACAATGGGGAGCCGCACAATGGGGAGCCGGTATCTGCATGCTGCTGGGTGCAGGCTGTCACTGACTATCCCTCTGCAGCTGGGAAGTTTTAACCCTGCCCTCCTGGCATGTGGCTGCTCAGCTGGAGAATGGGCGCACAGATATCTTCAGGCCAATTACTGCTAAATGGACACAGCGGATGGACATAACTGAGATTTATGGCAATTAGCCTAAATGCTTAATGAAAAGAGGGGCTTAAATCCTCAGCGACCCTCCCAGGAGCCTGGCGTCTAATTAAATACATGATCCTTGCCCCTAATTAAATACATGATCCTTGCCCCTAATTTAATACATGATCGTTGCCCGACTGGAGGCACCTGTTCTTTAAAAAATAGTCGGATAGGCCTTCAATATTTAGACTGATACATGGACCGGAGTATGAATGATTAGAATTCCTAATAATTATTAGGATATCTAGAATTGTTCATTTGAGCTTTTAAGGCTGTGTAGAGTGAATGTAATACCGGGCATGTGTTACGTCGATGTATTATGGCATTCTTGTATTTGTAGATGAGTTGTGTATTTTATTTGCTGGTTAGGAGATGCGTTTTAGGCTTCGTGTGCTTTTTTTGTAAAAGGGTCAAAACTGACAAATAATCAATGTACAGTTTCAGTAGAGCATTTTTCAGACCCAAGCCTAATCACAGGAACTGTCCACTTTTTTTCCGCTTTCATTATCATTAGACCCGCGGCCGAACAAGGACTCGGTGTTCCTAATATAATTGTACAAATGCCCCTGGAAGGCTGGAGTCACACCAGCGTATGACATCCGAGGCGATGGTCTAATGACACTCGGCTCCTGCTCTGCCGCGAGTGTCAGTACTCTATGCTCCCATCCTCTCACATGTGAGAATCGCAGTACAGGTGCGGAGGAGATGGAGAAAGTAACTTCTCCATCGCTGGCGTTTGTGGGAATCGCACTGCACTCGGGTGACATCTGAGTGCAGTATGATGCTTCACACGCACCCATAGACTTGTGCGATCCGAGTTTCGGTGCCAACTTTTTTTTTCTCATTTCGAATTGGCAGGAGAAGAGCATCTCAGATGTGAGGTGCCTCATAGTATAACGTTGGGCCGAGTGCAGTACAATCTTTTATCGAATTGCACTCGTCAGATTTATTCGCTCATGTGAGCGAGCCCTTATACTCACCTGAAAATGACCAGCATTAAGGCTGCGTTCACATGAGCAAATAAAAAAAGTCCAATTTCCATCCAGAAAAGTGTGATAATTTTTTTCTCACTTGTCAACCGTATACAATCCGTTCTTTTTAATCAGCAGCTATTAATCTGTTACAGGACCATTTACAGTCTCCTAAGCTGCCATACTGTGTGGCATCTGATTATTTGTTTTTTTTCTCGCACCCATCCAATTTCCAATTAATATCTCAACATTCTGTGTTTTTTTTTCTCACGCCAAATAGATGTTAGAAAAAAATACGTAAATCAGCACTGCATCACTGAATAACATTGGTCCGAGTTCATTGAATAAGGCCGGTTTCACATTAGCGCATTTTCAGCGCGCGCACGGCCGGGGGTAGCTCCGCCCCCGAGCCGGCTCTCTGCCCGGCGTGCCCGCCCCTTCCTTGTAGCGCCGCCTCCTAGCGGACAGCGGCGCCTGCGATCGGCGCACCCTATCTTTAGCATAGGGTGCGCCGATCGTGCGCAGGCCGTGCGCTAGTTGTGCTTTGACCTGCGCTGCGCACTTTTGACGGTGCGCCGTGCGCGCCAAAATCAAACTTTTCGGATTTTGGCGCGCACGGCGCACCGTCAAAAGTGCGCAGCGCAGGTCAAAGCGCAACTAGCGCACGGCCTGCGCACGATCGGCGCACCCTATGCTAAAGATAGGGTGCGCCGATCGCAGGCGCCGCTGTCCGCTAGGAGGCGGCGCTACAAGGAAGGGGCGGGCACGCCGGGCAGAGAGCCGGCTCGGGGGCGGAGCTACCCCCGGCCGTGCGCGCGCTGAAAATGCGCTAATGTGAAACCGGCCTTACAAGGTCATGTGAGCCCTTAAAAAATGATGAAAAACAGTTTATAAATATTGAATTTTTTTACTTTTCTATCCATGTCAGTTAAGCAAATAGACCGTTTATAATAAAGTGAATGTTTTTTTTTGTGTTTTTTTTTTTTAATGAAAATAACCTCAATTTTTGGCAGTCTGATATTTTTGATATTCAATGGAAAAATGGTATTTATAGAAAATGGAAAATAAATACATACAAGGATGAAATCAGAGAAAAGGCAGTGGTGCCGATGGCGGTATATCCTGACCGCTCTAGTTACGGCCAGGGGCAGGTAACGTTCACTGCTTTCCATAGAGCTGATGGTGTAGGATTACCGCTGTGACACATTGCAGTCAGTCTGTGGCCATTCGTGAATCTCTGACATGTAGAATATTGACTGTCGCACATTGGATCGACCTTACGAGATGTCAGAAGAACAAGACGCTGCAGAAATGTCCGGACAACAAACAAGATGTGACATATGACGCGGAGCTCTGCAGTCTGATACGCCAGCCTGTGCCAGATCTCTGCCCAACGTGTAGAAGAAACCTTCCAGCGAGCAATAAACTGAGGTTATATTAGGGATGCCTTGCAAACAGTTTTTCGATTTGGAGCTGCAAGGCCTAAAATCTCGGTGGCTATGTTTGGCACACTGGCGTTGTATAGAAAAGTTGTATTTTTCGGATAAACATTATAATATCAAATAATCGCATTGCCTGGGTGTATAGAAAATGTATGGTTGGCGGGGGTCTATCCACATGGCCCCTTACTGTCAGGGCTCATTCAGGCGAGTTTATACATCAGACATGTGCTAGCTGTTTTTTAATCGGACCACATGCTGATCCTTGTTATTCGATATTCAATAGTGCTGTTCAGAAAGATTTTTTTTTTCCTGGTTCAAATGTCTATATGAGAAAAATCACAGCATGCATTATTTCCATCAGAGTCTCGGATGAGACTAGCCCATTTGAGTCTATGGTTGCAAGAAAAAAAATCGGATCAAAACCGGACCATCAGAGTGACAAATAGATTTCTGTTATCAACCTGTGAAACTGTAGTTGTACGGCTGACACATGAACGTCGCACGTCCATAAAAAAATCGGGCACATGGTTGAAAATGTGATGCAAAAATAAAAAAAAAATCCACATTTTCTGGATGAAATTCAGACGATTAATCATGCACTCGTCTGCAGGTACCCTTAAACAGTTGGATTCCCCAATTATATGTTTATCATCTAGCCTATGTGTAGGTATCGAGGAATAAGAACTTTAAAGCTCAGGTCACACTTTGCGATCGTGATACTTTTCATTTACTCCTAGGAAAAACTGCATCAATATTTTTCTTGTTTTTTGGATGTATGCACCATGTTGGTGGTCTGGAGGTTGAGGACCATTGTGGATTGTCTCCACTTATTGAAATGAGAAGACCAATCTTTCCAGGGATGTAGTTTCTACAAGTTGGCTCACAAGGAAGAGAAAAAAGTACTTGAGAAATGAGAATTCTATGAAGATGCCTGCATCAGAACTGCATCGTTTAGGCCCACAATCAGTAATTGCTTCCGGTTTGACGCTGCTTACTTTTGCAGCATCAAATCCGCAACGGTCAGCCACGACAGCATGGAGGGTGAGATTTATAGAAATCCCATGTCCACTATGCGTGCATAGTCTCCTGCAGATCACAAGTGGACACTGACATGTGAGGCGTCTATCAAGACCGCAGTATGTCAGTTTCGCTAGTCTCCGCAATAGAAATTACATCAATAGAATGTATTGGACTCGGTGAATCTGCATGGTTTGGTGAACATGTAAGAAGATGAGCCGGGACAGAGTCAGTGGTTTCCGGTGCCCTTTGAGGCCGGAACTATCGGGACTGTCACCACTGTTGCCAGGAGAGAGTTCTTCTGGGAGGGGAGGACCTTCACGCTGGACAGCAGGGGGCACAGGGAATATAAAAAGGACTGAGCACGGGAACGGGTGAGACTTGGCGGGAAAGTGACAGAAGAACAAGGAGAAGGTTGACTCCCTCCCTGCTGCTCCGACTGCTAACTCCACGTCATCCATCCCCCAACGTACTTACTCTAAAGTTGACTGTGTCACGACCGAGCTAGTTTCTGACCCTGCCTTTTTGGATGGCTCCTTCCCGCCTGCAGTTGCAGATAAGCTCACTTGCTCCG
Organism: Dendrobates tinctorius; assembly: GCF_039654945.1. Taxonomy (NCBI): domain Eukaryota; kingdom Metazoa; phylum Chordata; class Amphibia; order Anura; family Dendrobatidae; genus Dendrobates; species Dendrobates tinctorius. The sequence continues at coordinate 7,785,903 of NW_027361684.1, read as the reverse complement.
TTCTTAGAAACTAATCCAGAGGACCGCCCGCTGCCGCGGTCTGCGAGCGTGCCTATGGTTCGTGTTCAGCACCATCCCTGAGGAATCTACACAAAGGACTGTTTCTACGTTCCAGCGCACTCAAGCCAAGCGGGACCGGATACATCAGCTCCGTTGGGAGACAGTGCTTCTCTTTCCTTCGTAACAGAGCCAGAGACATTGTCCACGATTTGTGACACCGTCGGGAGATATTCCAGTCTTTCCCCTACAAGAACTGCAAGCGATAAGTTACCTTTTTTTGTATACCCCTTTTCTCAAGCATTGTGTATGTGTGCAATTCCCGTCGTTGCCGTTACTAATCTTGCCTCCCTGTGTGGAGTATTCCTTGTTTAATTACCTGTTCAGTAAATCCTGTTAACCCCTTCTCTGCCTCCGGCTCTTCACTGCATCCAATGAACCTCTCTCCTTTACAAGCACATGCAGATGTACCTGCATTCAATAGAAGGCAGCACTTTGGATGCAGCGAATATACGCTGTGTCCAAAGCACTGCTACTTCCAGATCATAGGCACCCGGACTTACAAGCTAAATTATTACAGTATGAAAGCTTCCAAGCTAAAAGTCCCACTGCTTCAGTCCATGCCATTGTATTCCAATATCTATTTATTTTACTCATTTATATAGCACCATTAATTCCACAGCGCTTTACAGACATTATTGGCACTGTCCCCATTGGAGCTCACAATCTAGATTCCCATTCAGTATGTCTTTGGAAAGTGGGAGGAAACCGGAGAACCCGGGGAAAACCCACGCAAACATGAGAAGAACATACAAACTCCTTGCAGATGTTGTCCTTGGTGAGATTTGAACCCAGGACCCCAACGCTGCAAAGCAACTGAGCCACTGTGCTCCCCATAATGTGGGTCTGTCTCTCCAGTGTTCTGATTTCAGATTTATATACGTTGCTTATATAGCATCACCATATTCTACATCACTGCTCAGATTGTCATCACTTTCTTTTTTTTCTTTTTTTTTACGGTCTGTTGTGGCCCCAAAGACTGACTCGACAGTGAGTCACCTGACCTGAGGGTGTAGCTCAAAACCGCACAGTTGGGCTGTAACACGGACAATACGGTTGTGTGAATATAATCAATCTCATACCTATTTCATAGTAAAGGTACTGTCACACTAAGCTTGTGATGTTATAGCGATATTGCTAGCGATATCGCTGCATGTGATACTTACCTACGACCCGCTCCCCCGCTGGTTATCGCTGATCGTGCGAGAACGTTCAGGACCGCTTCTCGTCGTCAGCTTCCTGCGGCGCTTCCTGTGGAGAGACGAGCGACGAGCGTGGAGCCAGGCGGGAGGACGCAGGATCGCCTAGTGTGACAGGTAAGTAGCGACCCCCGTCCCCAGCGATGTCGCTGGTGAGATCTGCCTGTGTGGCAGCTCACTAGCGACCACTTAGCGATGCACCAGCGATCCTGACCGCGTCATATCGCTGGTCGGGATCGCTGGTGCATCGCTAAGTGTGACAGTACCTTAAGTCAATGAACCTATTAGTGTATTATTAAAGTGTTGACAGAAACCCAGTGAGAAGGAACAAAACTCCCATGTAGATAATGGGCCTGATTGATTCATTTGCACTTTTTTGTCTCTTTTGGGGGTTTTCTCCTGGTTTTCATTCACTCTACTACTTTTTTTTTCTAATTTGCGCCTTTTTAAAAATGTATGTTAACCTGTATTTTTTTTTAAGTATGCAATTGTCTGTGGTGCTGGGGTTTTCAGATATTTTCACATGGTTCATAAATTTATAATTTTGCTTAATTTAGTGCAAATGTACTCCAGCTTCCCTCCCCGGAGTGTTGTTTTTTTTTTTTTTTTAACTCTAGATATTTTGGAGCACATCTTTTTTTGTGCTAAAAGAAAATAAATCACAAAACGGCTAAAGGACAAATAAAATGCATTTTTTTTTACTTTTGAGCAAAATTCATTAACTGTTATGTATCATTGTGATGAATTTGGTGCAAAAAAAATAAAAGTGACAAAAGGGCAAATGATGACTCAAACCCAATGTCTTTCCTTAGATTTGAACCCTGGACTCTAGGACTTCAAAGCAACAGTCTAACCAAACCACCATCCTTTCCTTATCATGTTCTCAGGATCTGCAGACTTCTGCCCTGTTATTTTTGGATTGCTTTCACTTGTAAAGGAAGCGGATATGATAAGGATTTATTATGTAATTGCTGGTTATGTAACTCCTTTTATTCATGGCCATTCAGTGGTATAATATGCAACAAGGGTCCCAGATGCTTCTCTTAGTTCTTCATTATGGCACGACCAATATGTGTTACAGCTGTTTGCGCATTCATGCCCCGCAAATAAACAAAAAAAGTCATCTTGCTGTGACCTGGACCCTTCTGGATATTGGATATCTTGGATATTGGACTTTTGTTATGAATCGAGGTATAGCCCACCCTCACCTGGTGCATGTGATTCTTATTTGAGTTAAGGTACGTTCCCACAATGAATATTTATTTGCTGAGTTTTTGATGTTGCAGAATTTGTGTACTTTAAGTAAAATGGGTTACTTGCATTTTTTTTTTTTCGAAAATACGAAATGCAAAATGCTCAGCAAAAATTCAATGTGGGAACGTAGCCTAACGCTAATTAATAGCAGCACTGAGGTCCTGAGATTGAATGCGACCGAGGCAACATCTGTATGGTGTTTGTACGTCCTAACAATGACATCATGGATTTCCTCTGACCATAGGCATAACTGCAGCCACCGCAGCCAGGTTTCTCCTTCAGGCGGTGATTTGAACATTACTGTCAATCTTTTGGTTTATGCTCAAATAAAGCCAGTTCTTCATTACTCTAGTGACATGTTCTTCTGGGGTGACTTTTTCTATGGACTTTACAAACTCTTGCTAAAGTAGTAGTTTCCTGCTGAGTACCATATGCATATTAAGGCTGAATTCACATGTCAGCTTTTTTTCCCTCATCTGAAAAATAAAAACCTCCCATCCCGGTGCTGGATGTAATTTCATCGGTTTTCGGACCATATCTGCATCCATTATCCAAGCCTCATCCATTTTTCTCATGTCTGAAAAAAACAAACAGCAAATTTCCCAAATTTTCCTTTATAACCAGTTGGTAAAAAAACTGACAGCACACTGTTGCAAAACAGTTGGCATCTGTGAGCTCTGTTGTTTGGGTGTTTGTTTTCACTGACCCGTTCAGTTGAATAAGCTTGGACCAGAGTAAGACATGTCTCCTTCTTTTCTAAAGTCAACTTTCTGTCTGTAAAATAACCCCGAACATGTGAGTAGCCCCACAGGCTGTAAAGTGCCAGTGTGCTCTAGGAGTCCACTGAAAACACAAAGACATTGCATCACACTGTTGACTCTTGTGCGGTCTGTGATCTATTAGTATACCCAAGTCTTTTTAACACGTGCTGTTGCTTAGTCCTATTGATACCATTCTGTCGATGTAATTTTCATTTTTCTTTCTTAGATGTAGAATCTTGCATTTCTCCCTGTTAAATACCATTCTATTAGTCCTTGTCCATTGTCCAAGCTTATCTAGATCCTTCTGAATCCTTTTCTCTCTTCTCTAGGGTTAGCTATTCCTCCTAGGTTTGCATTGCCTGCAAAGTAGATTAATTTACCTTCAGTTCCCTTATGTAGATGACTTATAAAAATGTTGAACAACACTGGGGCCAGGACAGAGCCTTGTGGTACCCCACTTGAAACACTTTTACAATTGGATGTGTAACCATTTATTACCACTCTTTGAGTACGATCAATGAGCCAGTTATGAATCCACGCAACTGTAGCCTTGTCAATCCCACACTTGGGATTGACAAGATGCATTAAGACAGGCTGAGAATTGAATGAGCTTTCCAAAGAATACTAGTCGTTACCAATTATATCTGCCCATGTTCTCCCTACAAACAAGAGAACTGCTCAGTTGTCGGTTGATCAGACGGTATAAAAATTATCATTACGAGCAACATGACGCCCCATAAAAACAGGACATGTGCTTGAGATATGATACCGCGTGAGACCAGAACGATCATCTCTGTAAACGAGTGCTAGTATGCTTCTATAGATGTAGCCACATTTGACTTGACAAACCATGCTCCCTCTTGATGACTTGTAATTAGTGATGAGCGAGCATGTTCAAATAAGATGTTATCAGAGCACGCTCGTGTGTAATACAGCATCTTCGGTGTGCTCAAATACTATGTTCGAGTCCCCGTGGCTGCATGCCTCGTGGTTGTTCAACAGCCGCAACACATGCAGGGATTGCTTGTTTGTTAGGCAATCCCTGCATGTGTTGTGGCTGTTGGACAGCCACGAGACATGCAGCCGCGGGTACTCGGACATAGTATTCGAGCACTCTGAAGATACTCAATTAGAGTTCAAGCATGCTCTGATAATACCTTATTCGAGCACATTTGCTCTTCGCGACTTGTAACACAAGGTCTTTTCACTTTAGAGGGTTGAAATAACTTGACTTTGCACTTTTTGTGCTGTGATATCCCAGTACTGTGCTTATCTATGTTAAAGTTAACTTTGCTACATCTGTATATAGATGATCGTCACGCGTTACCAGATAAATACCGGCTCATCTAATTACAGCCTAAGGGCGCAGTCAGATGGCTGTATAAATCGGAGAGCAATGCTCAGACTGGCCGCGGCTCTCCCAAAGTGAGCGTGACGGCTGCGTAGAAATATATGAAGCAGTCACTCAGGTCAGGAGAGCTGCCGGCCAGTCTGTGCATTGCGGTCCGATCTATATGGCCATCTGACTGCGCCCTAAGGGCAGTTTCACACGTCGGTGTCTCCGGTACGTGTAGTGACAGTTTTCTCACGTACCGGAGACACTGACACACGTAGACACATTCTAATAAATGTGTCTATGCAGATGTCAGCGTGTTTTCACGGACCATGTGTCCGTGTGCAAAACACGCTGACATGTCCGTTTTTGTGCAACAGCACGGATCACACGGACCCATACAAGTCAATGGGTCCGTGTAAACACGTATCGCACACGGATGCTGTCCGTGTGCGATCCGTAGGCGTTTTTAAAAGTCAAAGGGTTAACATTGAAAATAATTTTTCAAAAACACGGACACGGACAGCATACGGACAGCACACGGACAGCACACGGATGGTACACACGGACATACGGATAGCACACGGATGGCATACGTATGCACACAGACACACGGACACGGATAGCTCCGGTACCGGTTTTTCCGGTACCGGAATTATCTGGACGTGTGAAACTGCCCTAAGGCCGGAGTCACACTAGCGATTAAATCGGACGAATGCAATGTGATAAAAAAATCGCATTGCATTCGTCCCAATGTTATTCTATGGTGCTGCTCCCATCATGCGGTTTTTTATCGGATCCGTTCCTCGGACCGAGACAATCTCAGCATGCTGCGAATGTCACCGATTTTCGGATCGGATTCGACAATGCAAGTCTATGCATGCGATTAAAAAACGCATTGAAAACGCACCACACGTGTGACTTGCGATTAAATCGCAAGACTTCTCCAGGTCAACAGGAAAGAGCATCAGGCATTGGCATTGGATGTCAATTTGATGCTTAGATGCGAATAAAATCGGTTCATCGCCGGTAAATGGGATGACAGACGGATCCCTGGACAAGAAATCTTTGGGCGATTTCGTACCGTTAAAATGGGACCGATTTTTTATTCGTTGTGTGTGACTCCAGCCTTAGAGAGAGAACAGGAATTCATCCTACTCTGGGTTTCTTAAAAACGATTTTTTTCAAGGGTGTCATATGTGAATTTACAGAGGAATTAACCTACTTGACCATTCATTGTGATCACATGTGTGCAGTGGCCTAGCGTGGGTTGCCAGCACCTGTTCAAAGTAGTTAAAACTGGTTTGAATCACTGACTGGTAACCAACTTACAATTTTACTTAAAAAAATGCTTTGTCCTAATTAATTTGCACAGCACTGTACTTGGTGCTCCTAACCCATGAACTGTTAGCACATCCTGACCAATATAATATCCCTTATCCCCGCAAGCACATGTATTATATTTTGAGCATACTGATATAATTATAGTTTACACTTTGACCTTCTAGTGTGTGTTTTTTTTTTGTTCAAAATTTTAAAAATAGAAAGTTATACGTTTATTATATTATATATTTTTTTAATAATTTTACAATTTTAGTGCCATAACCCTAGTCCTAAGCATAACCACAGCCCTTATCTTATCCCTAGTGTAACCCTAGTTAATGTTTAAGTGCTTCTAGAAAAATTTTATTTTATTAGCATGTAACATACTTTTTCATTATGCAAATTGCCTGTCCCAGAGAAGCATGCATGGCCTATAAGTCTCCTCACTCTGACTTGCCAGGCCTGGTTTGTCACTCTCTGCAAGGAGAAACTTTACCCCTTACATCCCATAATTTTTCAGTATTACACTGCTGCCTGGTAATGTGTTATAAGCTGTACTGATATATTTTTGGGTATCAATAGATATAAACTGCATTTTACTATTAGTAAAACCTTCACCATTTTTACTATAGGCTAAAACCATGTATCCACCGGGGGTATCCTGTGATCTTAAGGCTACACAGTTCTTAGGATATCCACACCGTCTAGTACTTTTAGTTCCCTCTAAATCCCTCATCTAAGAATCGATGTGTATGTGCAATAGGAAACTACACATCTCTAAATGTCGAGTCACTTATGGGACTCACCGCTCCGCTTTGAATTTAATGATTAAGATATATTGAACTACAAATATAATTGACCTTATAGGCAACTTCCTGTATTCAGTATGCGGTATATAATGTAAATTTTTAAAAAGGAAGAATCCTGTTTTTTTTTTTTGTTAAGCATCCAAAATTAATATCAGACTTTAAGAACAGGTTCTTCATATTAAGTCATCATGCGTGATGGCACTGGCTCGATAAAAGTGACAAATGTTGATATATTCTGACCAACTTACTGCGAATACTGGGTGGTAAGAAGTTCATAGTCTGAAAATTCCAAATTCCAGCCAATGACTCTCAAAGGCACAAAACCATAGAATGGATTTTCATGCATCAACTTTCTCTATGTTGATTCCATCAAGTTGAAAAGACTCTTGACTGGACAGAGTAGATATATGGTTGCCTTTTGACTGGAAGGGTCAATGTAACCTTCAAACTAAACTGGGGCTTTCAGATCGGCTACTGCTGCTTTGCGCCATTTCCCTATTTCAGTTACCGTTAACAGCTTTTTATGGCTCACTCAGACTTTCGTCACTGTACGGGATACAGTTTTCATCAGTATCTGATCAGTGTTTTTTTTATTAGCGCCTATTGTAATAGTCCATCTCCAAAAAATTCTGTGTGTAGTTTTAGCCCTGTTTGTGCACCAGAACTAAGGAACCTACTTGTCTAGAAATGTACTTGAGTTCCAACCCCTTCATGCTTTAGGCCAACAGCAAATTAGTTTGTCCTGTCGTTAAGAAAGTTTTACTTTACAATCCGGATACTAAATCGCTTTCCGACTCAGTGGCTAGGAATGTTTTACTATGTGGTTGATTTGCATTTTATTCCAATTTCATGGCATTAAGGCATCCTTAGGTGGATTCTCCTTCCTGTCGAAACTAAGAATTTATTTAGAGCCTGAAGGAAATTATGGTTTTCCGCAGTAACCACAGTATAAAATACAAAAGTAATAAAGTAATATAAAAAATAGAAAACATACAAGAAAGTAATTGATTTCCAACTATTTGTAAAGAAATGTCTCAATTAGTGGAATATTGTGCGTTATTATAATCATCATTACCATTGCCTACTGTTCACTTTGGTCCTGGAGTACTTGTGTGGGCAAGGTGATGGATCTCTTTTGATTGGATAACACCAGTTTATTTTTCTCGTTTTCATATTTAAGACTCGTGCTGTAACATAGTAACATAGTTTTGAAGGCTGAAGGAAGACCTTATGTCCATCTAGTTCAGCTGTAATTATACCAATAGTGATTTCTGCAATGATATTGCATTTCAGAACTGTATGGGATTAATATATTTTCATGTATGTAATAAAGTCTTCACTACCAGAAATAGGACCTCCTACAAATATGGCCATGTAGTTGCATAATGACTGGCAGATTAGCATTTTAGCTGAGTTGGTAGATTTTTAGCTTTATATAAATCAAAAAATCTATAAAAAATAATGTATAAACTGCATAAAGATCAACGCTCAATACTTATTCTGATGTCTGCATTTACTGATGTGTCAAGCAATCACTGTGGATAGAGGACTACTAGACCATAGGGGTAAAATCTGCCAGAGTTGAAGTAATAGATTTTGCTCAGGTTTGTGGTGTAATATAAGGTGTGCAGTATAAAATTATATAGTGTTTGCTTTATATTACGGAACAGTTCAGTTGGCTTGGCTATGACATTGACAGTTCTGCAGCCAATCGGTGAGCTCAGATTTTGCTTGCAGCGCAATCTATGTGACAAGCAGCATATAAGACGGGAATGGACAGTAAAGGCGCATATGCACTAGTAGATAATCTGCGAATGAGCATATGAACAACCATTCCCGATTAACCTGCCTGTGTGAGGATGCTGCTAAACTGATGTTCAAGCAAATGCTAGTTTGTAATCGGATTGTTAATGCCAGAAAAAAAGTCATTTTCCTGTGTATGATATTTAATAGGGACAGAAAGATAACATTAGCAATCATTCTACCCCATCATTGCTTGTTGGCCTTTGAGAACAGACTAGTAAATGAGCACTTAAATGACTTGCATATAGGAGATCCATGCTCATTAATGTGCATTGATGGGCCCTATCAGGGGCGGACAGTGAGAGCAAAGGACCCCTGTATGAGAAGCATGTATAAGGTCCCCTCCATGCCGGAGACAAATGCAGCTCTCTATTTCCATTGGTCCCATTGAAAATGAATGAAGTGGGCGTGCACATGCTCAACCTCTACACCATTCAGCCATTCTCTGGATCATTGGGGTCCCAGTGATCGGACCCCCATACCTGAAGAAGATAGCCCTTAATGGCATGACTTTATATTTTTTTTTACAAGCTCTTATATGTATGTGTGGACATGCCGTACAGAGCTTTCCTCCAAAACATACATGCATTAAAAAAACAATTTATATAATGCATGTATCTTTTGGAGGAAAGCTCTGTAAGGCCATGTTCATACATTGCAAATTTTATGCATGTTTAATGAGAATCTGTCACTTGCTCAAAAACGTGACTTAAATGCATTGTAAAAATCCGTGAGCTCCCCCTAGTCTGTCACTCTTTTTGATTTTGCACTGCATCACTCCATTGAAGAGATATTGGCATTTGTTGCCTTTGGAGCGCAGTATGTGAAATCTCTGCATGTAGTGCAACTGGGCGTTTCTTCTGAGTCTTCTCTAGTGGTGGGGGCTTTCACCCTCCCTTTTTGACATTGGCAATCACAGCTCAGCAATGTCTGAGACGGCTAGATCCGCTGTCGAGCTGTGATTCTGCATCTCTCCCACCTGTAATGTGTAGATTGGAAACAATCTCTTATTCACAAATTTGTGCGGCGTAATTACTATTTAATATCCTGTATCCTTTTATGCTGAAAATCAGTTGATCCTCATACCAATTCGAGGCAGAATTGCTGGTCCTGCTGCAGATTTCTCTCAGAGTAGCCTCAAGATCTACAGAAACTTTTCATAGTGCAAATCCAAAATATGTACCTGAAGGCTCCATTGCAGTTGGTTTCTTTTCGAAAAACTTGGTGTGACTGTTCAGTATATTACATTTTTTATCTGAAATTGTAAAAAAAAAACCCACTGAGGAATATTTTTCTACGATTTGTGATAACGCAATGTATGTATGTTTACCTGTTTTGCAGGAATTTTTATAATATTGCTATGAAATGTAATATGCAAATGTTAACAGGCAGCACTTCTTATATTCTGCTTTGTAAATTGCCCTGATTTCCTGCAAGACACATTGTGAGAGTGTGAGACTTTTACAACTGTTACTTTAATATCCATCAGGCATGACCTGCCCTTTAAATTAATAGCAGGCTTCTGAGTGACTCCTGCCATATAATGTTCTGGGGACATTCTTTGATGGTAATCGAATTTATGCAGATAAAGAAACTCTTTCATTCTGCATGAGCCATCATTAGAACCACAATTGTACTCACTGCAATTTCCCTGTTAGGTTGGAAGAGCGGAGCAGCTGGGTCATGTGTAGAAGTGGGTGGTGACTCATGCAGGGAAAAGAGACTTCCTGTTTCTACATAGAGCGTAGTCAGCAGTCAGTTTTTAATAGCGTGATGTCATAAACCTAATGGAAAAGAGAAGAATAACTGGGTAGAAAGGCAAAATGAGCAATTGTAAGTACATGGTGCTATATAATATGTTGACTGTAATATATAAAGAAGATAAACACTCTGATGGGAGGAGTGCTTCTTTACAGGAAACCTGTCATCTGATTCGTGAATATGTGTGTGGGTATAGGAAGAGACCTGTCAGTCAAGGGGGAAGAAGCCACTGGGGTGCAGCCTCTTGGACCAATCATCCAAACTGCATAGTTCCCATCTGGCTTTTTAAAATAAGTTTTCTCTGAAGCATTGCAGCATTTCAGAGTAAAAATATATATATATATATTCCTATATGTGGTAGTTATTCTTCTGTAATTCTTTCTGGAGATGTATGAATGAATTGACACAAGGGCCTTTAATTGTTACCTGTATCATTGTGGTTTGTCCCTACTTAGTATGATAATATGAGTGGGCACAACATAACTAGATATTGGGGTGCCAATCATTCATGCATAAGTACAGTATTACCAGTCAAAAAGAATATATTTACTACAAACAGGGTTGTACAGTCGGTAAGCCAAACCTCTGACTCCTCACTTTCCCTGACTCCGACCCCACAGCACTGGTCACTACTGAGCATGTGCATAAAGTGCAGCACAGATTCATCTCATCTACATCTCCCCAGCACTGGTCACTACTGAGCATGTGCATAAAGGGCAGCACAGATTCATCTCATACACGACCCCACAGCACTGGTCACTACTGAGCATGTGCATAAAGGGCAGCACAGATTCATCTCATCTACATCTCCACAACACTGGTCACTACTGAGCATGTGCATAAAGTGTAGCACAGATTCATCTCATACACGACCCCACAGCACTGGTCACTACAGAGCATGTACATAAAGTGCAGCACAGATTCATCTCATCTACGACTCCACAGCACTGGTCACTACTGAGCATGTACATAAAGTGCAGCACAGATTCATCTCATACACGACCCCACAGCACTGGTCACTACAGAGCATGTACATAAAGTGCAGCACAGATTCATCTCATCTACGACTCCACAGCACTGGTCACTACTGAGCATGTACATAAAGTGCAGCACAGATTCATCTCATCTACGACTCCACAGCACTGGTCACTACTGAGCATGTGCATAAAGTGTAGCACAGATTCATCTCAGCTACATCTCCCCAGCATTGGTCACTACTGAGCATGTGCATAAAGGGCAGCACAGATTCATCTCATCTACGACTCCACAGCACTGGTCACTACTGAGCATGTGCATAAAGTGTAGCACAGATTCATCTCAGCTACATCTCCCCAGCATTGGTCACTACTGAGCATGTGCATAAAGGGCAGCACAGATTCATCTCATACACGACCCCACAGCACTGGTCACTACTGAGCATGTGCATAAAGTGCAGCACAGATTCGTCACATCTACATCTCCACAACACTGGTCACTACTGAGCATGTGCATAAAGTGTAGCACAGATTCATCTCTGCTACATCTACCCAGCACTGGTCACTACTGAGCATGTGCATAAAGGGCAGCAGAGATTCATCTCATACACGACCCCACAGCACTGGTCACTGCAGAGCATGTACATAAAGTGCAGCACAGATTCATCTCATCTACGACTCCACAGCACTGGTCACTACTGAGCATGTGTATCAAGAGCAGCACAGATTCATCTCATCTACATCTCCCCAGCACTGGTCACTACTGAGCATGTGCATAAAGGGCAGCACAGATTCATCTCATACACGACCCCACAGCACTGGTCACTACAGAGCATGTACATAAAGTGCAGCACAGATTCATCTCATCTACATCTCCACAGCACTGGTCACTACTGAGCATGTGCATAAAGGGCAGCACAGATTCATCTCATCTACAACTCCACAGCACTGGTCACTACTGAGCATGTACATAAAGTGCAGCACAGATTCATCTCATACACGACCCCACAGCACTGGTCACTTCTGAACATGTACGTAAAGTGCAGCACAGATTCATCTCATCTACATCTCCACAACACTGGTCACTACTGAGCATGTGCATAAAGGGCAGCACAGATTCATCTCATACACGACCCTACAGCACTGGTCACTACAGATCATGTGCATAAAGTGTAGCACAGATTCATCTCATCTACATCTCCCCAGCACTGGTCACTACTGAGCATGTGCATAAAGGGCAGCACAGATTCATCTCATACACGACCCTACAGCACTGGTCACTACAGATCATGTGCATAAAGTGCAGCACAGATTCATCTCATCTACATCTCCCCAGCACTGATCACTACTGAGCATGTGCATAAAGGGCAGCGCAGATTCATCTCATACACGACCCCACAGCACTGGTCACTACAGAGCATGTGCATAAAGTGCAGCACAGATTCATCTCATCTACATCTCCCCAGCACTGGTCACTACTGAGCATGTACATAAAGTGCAGCACAGATTCATCTCATCTACGACTCCACAGCACTGGTCACTACTGAGCATGTGCATAAAGTGCAGCACAGATTCATCTCATCTATGACTCCACAGCACTGGTCACTACTGAGCATGTACATAAAGTGCAGCACAGATTCATCTCATCTACGACTCCACAGCACTGGTCACTACTGAGCATGTACATAAAGTGCAGCACAGATTCATCTCATCTACGACTCCACAGCACTGGTCACTACTGAGCATGTGCATAAAGTGCAGCACAGATTCATCTCATCTACATCTCCCCAGCACTGGTCACTACTGGGCATGTACGTAAAGTGCAGCACAGATTCATCTCATCTACGACTCCACAGCACTGGTCACTACTGAGCATGTGCATAAAGTGCAGCACAGATTCATCTCATCTATGACTCCACAGCACTGGTCACTACTGAGCATGTACATAAAGTGCAGCACAGATTCATCTCATCTACGACTCCACAGCACTGGTCACTACTGAGCATGTGCATAAAGTGCAGCACAGATTCATCTCATCTATGACTCCACAGCACTGGTCACTACTGAGCATGTACATAAAGTGCAGCACAGATTCATCTCATCTACGACTCCACAGCACTGGTCACTACTGAGCATGTACATAAAGTGCAGCACAGATTCATCTCATCTACGACTCCACAGCACTGGTCACTACTGAGCATGTGCATAAAGTGCAGCACAGATTCATCTCATCTACATCTCCCCAGCACTGGTCACTACTGGGCATGTACGTAAAGTGCAGCACAGATTCATCTCATCTACGACTCCCCAGCACTGGTCACTACTGAGCATGTACGTAAAGTGCAGCGCAAATTCATCTCCACTAAAAGCCAAGATCCTGAGATGAGGGACAGAACAGACATTTATAGGACATTTCATAACTTTCCCAAATTCTTATGAAAACATTTACAGCACATCCTGCATTGTACTACTGAACCCAATTTATTATATATTTTAGGAGTCGGTCCATTTTATACAGACTTCAGCTCCACCAAAATGGACACTGACCGACTCCGCAGCCCTGATTACAAACTGTATAGAAAAAGGCAAAACAAATCCACAGATTACAAACACACTAGCGTAGACCGTGATCAGTCCATGTATAAAGTGGTAGACAGAAAGGACTACTGACCCCATACTAAAAAAAAAAATATACATAGCAAGCCTTACCAGAAAAAAATATAAAATCAATACAAAATACTCAGTGAAGGCAAAACTTTCTTATATTGTTTCAGAGACAACGTAGTGAGAAGGTGCCATTGCTTTTAGCTAGTTTGTGGCGCCCTATTCTTGGGTTCAGTGGCAGCCGGATGTCCATTAGGCCTCAGTCACATATCCATGTTTAAACAAGTACGTGAAAAAATGGTGTCGGTGTCACCACGTACATGCAACACGTGTGTGAATGAGGCCTTAATCAGTAAGTCACCTTTTAGCCAAGTGATGTGCTATCTTTTACTACAGTGGGAAACCCCTTTATTTATACAAAACCAGAAAACCACATTAATGTCTGCAGTCTTGTAAAATCTGGTATAAAGTTTTGGCTAGTTGCAGTATAGAAAGGCATTGATAGTATTTTCAAGCCTCAAGTTTCAAGAGTTGGCTGAGTATTTAATAATGCTCTTAAATTGGGTGCTTTGTAAGAATCAGCAATTTTCCTAGCAACAGCTCTGATCCTGGAGGTGCATTGTCTGTACGGTTTGTATAAGCCTTTTTTTTCTTTCACTTCCAATTGGCCCTGACATTTAAAGACCTGGTATGAGAGTTTGTCTGCCAGCTGGGAGAACACTGTTGGTAGCATCTGATAACTAACTACAGTGTTGTCTTACATGGCTGTTAATGTTAACACAAAATTTAAGATTATTATCCAGCTATGTGTCCCCTACAGCTATAAAGCGGCCCAGTATTCTAATCCTGCACATTCTTTTTGTAGTTGGTAATTTATAGTTTTGTGAATTGCTTTTTTATTTTTTTCAATTTCTCCAATGGCAATCAAATATCGAAGCAACTTTGCAAGTGGTCTTAATTTAAAAATGTCCTCCCACTTTATAAGGGTTTCCTTTAATTGCAGAATTCCTTTCAAATACTGAAAATAAATAAAAATACCAAAAAAATCCAAACTAGTCATACTCACAATATGGTTGTCTGTGGGCACGCCGGAGCTCCAGCAGGGCACATCGATCTCCGACAATGCTTTGTGTCTTATCAATTTTTTAATTTTACTTGAATATGTTGCGCTATTCCATAGCACTTTACACACATTATCATCGCTGTCCCCATCGGGATCACAATCTAAACTCCCTTTCAGTATGTCTTTGGAGTGTGGGAGGAAACCGGAGAACACGCTGGAAACCCACGCAATCACGGGGAGAACATACAAACTCCTTGCAGATGTTGTCCTTGGTGAGATTTGAGCCCAGAACCCCAGCACTGCAAAGCTACAGTGCTAACCACTGAGCCACCTTCCTGCCCAAGAAGCTGTTGCACATTGGATGAATCTGTGAATGTGTCCAGTCTTTATGCTGTTTGCACATACTATAGACCAGGATTCCCCAACTCCAGTCCTCAAGGCCCACCAACAGGTCATGTTTTCTGGATTTCCTTAGTATTGCCCAGAGGTGATAATTGCATCACCTGTACATCACAAGGGAAATCCTGAAAACATGACCTGTTGGTGGGCCTTGAAGACTGGAGTTGGGGAACTCTGCTATAGACAAGGCCTATGTAAGTGTAATTAGTAACAACACATACACTGGAGGTGGAAAGAGGCTGGGGTACATAATGTTTCTGATTTACAGCATGTGACATAATCTACATTGAAAATGGAAGCCGTATGACTGGGTGTGAGGTCTACTGGGAACAGTGGAAAGGCCACGCATTTTTTACAGGTCTATACCATATTGCAAAGTAATAGAATTAAAAGAAACCTGCCACACCCTAAAATGCTATTAACCTGAAAATATGGGGTTAGTAAAGCGCTGTTGAATATGTTGGCACTATATAAATAAAGATTATTATTATTAGTGTGCAGGTAGCTTTCCAAAGATACCTGGTCACTGCACCGAGAACGCCGACTACTTTAAGGAAATTACGGTAAATTTATTCATAGTTACATAGGTTGGAAAAAGACCTAGGTCTGTCAAGTTCAACCTTTCTCCACCAATTGTACATTTCGTCACTAATTTAACTATAACCCGCAATGTTATGTGTATTGAGGAAATCATCCAGCCCTTTTTTAAAAGCTGTTGTGGTGTTTAACATTACTACCACTTGTGGTGTTCCTTTTAGGGTGGTTTCACATTAGCGTTTCAGGGCGCAGCGACGGCCTGCACACGGCCGCCGCAAAGCCCTGCCCCCTGACGCGCCTCCTCCGGTAGCTCCGCCTACCGGCGCATGACGCTGCATGCGTCCTGGGTCCCCTATCTTTATCACTGGGGACGCAGGCCGTGCGCAGTATGCGTTTGGCAGCGCATGCGTCCTTTTGACGGTGCGCTGACCAGCGCCAAACGCAACCTGTTGCAATTTGGTTGTGCTCGGCGCACCGTCAAAAGGACGCATGCGCCGCCAAACGCATACTGCTTACTGCATTGCTGATCCGGCGTCGGTAGTTGGGTATAGTACAGCCATCGCCTACTATGTACTAAGTGGTGATTGTAGCCGCATCTCTATCACTGAAAGCCGGAGGCTGCCAGGATGCATAAAGTTAATTTCCTCCCAGTAGTACGGCTCCCAGTACTGTGACCAGGCAACTTTTGGAATGCTATTAACATGCAGATTAACCTCATATCTGCAGGTTAATGGCACTGTGGGATGTTACCTTTTAAGTTAGCAGTAGTGAAAAGACATGTACTTTATGTATAAAACTCTCTATGTAATCTTATGTATTTCCATGGTTACAGACAACAAATAGGCTATGTGTCCCGATTCATAATTTACAGATTTTTTTTCTTTGTTGCTTTCCTTTTGTCTTGTGGTATAAGTTACCTTTATTGGCCCCAAATTCTTCAAAACTGCGCACAAAGTTTTTGACTTTGCGCCAAATTCACAAATCATCTCTTTTTCTGTCTTAAACCTATTTAGCAACGTTTTGTGCCAAAAGTCACCTGTTGTGCGAAACCTGTTCCAAAATATTGGCATACTTAAAAATACAATAGTGGGGGACTGGAGTGCAGTTTTGACAAATTTTGCGACTTTGTATTTTTAAAAAGTCTCAATTGATAAGTTAAGCGATGAGAATAACTAAAAATAAATAGGCGAGTGCATATAAAATAGACTTGGAATAAGGAATTTTTCTGCAAACAAAAATGGTGCAAAACACACAAAACTAGACAAGAAACGGTCTCAAACACAATGATGAATCGATGCTAGAGTATTTTTGCTGTTTGGGTTGTTTTTTTTATAAAAAAAAAGGAAGCTGATCAGAACCTCCAAGCTTTTGAGGAATCTTGCATTTTTGAGGAGGATTAGAAGAGATTACTGTTTCCACACAGTTTCAGCTTCATAACCAACCATGTTAAAAAAAACAAACAAAAAAAAAGCAAAACTCTTCTTGCACATAGCCATAAACTATTTGTGTGACCTGCTCATGTACTGCTCTTGTTCTGGCAGATTGAAGCCATATGTCTAATGCTAAATTTATCGGTAGAGGAAGTGATCAGGCAAAAGCAACCCTTCCTCTATGCCACCTTTAAAATCAACTAGTTGCCGCTAATCTCTGGTAAAGGGTCTGTCTATAATAAGAAAACCTCCTTAATGACATTTGGTTGGACGTTTGTGTAAGGGAGAAGACCAGGCTGTGGGTACCGGAACTGTTGAGGCTGCCTTCCTTGTTTTCTGCGGGAAGGAATAGGGGACTGGACAGGCCCCATGATCCAGGAAGAGGGGGCGTGTTTAGTCAGGTAACCCGGCCGGAAGTTGAGGTAGAAAGCATGCAAAGCTGCAGAGAGGCCCCCGCCATCAGCGTTCGAGCAGCAGGGCAGGCAGCGCGCTCTGCACCCAAACCGCCGGAGCTGTGACGGACTGCAGCAGACCGACCCAGTGCCTAGAGACAGTTTTGGCGAGGTCAGGCGGTATGCAGCAGGCTGGGAGGAGTGCTCCGTCCCCAGAGCACCAGTTCTGCACAGGCCTGCATCCGTTAACCCCCGCCGCCAACCGCGGGGACTTGAGAGAGGTGCAGGGTTCCCGGTGACCACCAGAGAGCAAGGTGCCATACGTTCCTTGTCCGTAAGTACAGCACACGTTCCACATAAGAGAAACCAGATACGAGACAGACACTTGCACCCTAATTTGCCAGTTGATACTCGCTGATCTATGTTGGACCCAGACAGCGCTGCGGCCTGAATTGACTCGGCCGCATCAGCTTATGGACTAGGGGCTCAGCGGAAGGTACCAGAGACCGACCGCTGCCACCAGAAGACAGATCCTTCTTGCCTACAGGACCTTCCTGAATAAGCACCGCGCCAGCTGTTGTTGGCGCTATTGACTTCCCAGCAGGAGTCAGTCTGAGGAACTTCTGACACGTTAAGTAGTTCACAAGAGCTGCCATTACCTGATTCATTGTTCCTTAGTTCTGCATATCCTTTGCAACTTGAACCGTTTATTTCCTCATTTAACTGTTTACCTCCCTGCGTGGAGTATTCCCCTGTTAAAGTAAAGTTATTAACCCTTGCCATGCTTTCTGTCTGTCACTGCATCCCGCAACCTGCTTACACTTGGACAGGAGTGACATAGACATCAACTACTGCTAAAGCAGAGTAATCATTTCTGGTGGTGCCCCAGTAGGAAAACTTTATGGTATCCTGGGATAGATCAGACTACACATGGAAAGTGTCTCTTCAGAGAGGAAGAGGACTAGGACTTTAGCGCCACCTATTGGAAGTAGCAATACAATAAGTCAATATTGACCCTTTAAAGAGCCTTGCCACATGACTTAGGATAAAAGTCAAACCAGAATCTCTATTTGCAGCCACTGTGTTTCTGGGTACTGCCCCTTGTCAGTGCAAAGTGTGAGATCTGGTTTGGCTGAGTGTTTATCCTAAGTCATGTGGCAAGGCTCGTCAAAGAGTTGACATTGAGTTTTAGGATTGCTACTTCCTATAGGTGGCGCTTGAGTTCTAGTCCTCTTACACTCTGAAGAGACAATTTGCATATTTCACCACTTATGTCTCCTCACCTTGGCATGTCCCTCTCCACAAGGAGAAACGTTACTCCTTGGACCACACATGGAGACACGTGTCACGTTGGACCTATATGCCGCATTAGCACGTTGAGAAGTGAAATATTAATGATCACTTGGGGAAATAATGTGAGAGTTTAAGTCCTTCATATGGTGATGGTATCTGCTGGCACATAGACTGTAGTTGTATTGTGACCATTTTTGGTAGTTCTCCAGTAAAAGAATAGTATCTAAAGAATAAAGAGCCACATTGTAAACTTCCTGGAAGGTTTGGTAATTCTTCTGTCATCTTCACATTCAGTCCACATGTCTACAGGGACTGGAAAAGTAAAAGTTGACTTTTCTTTCATGTTGGGTGATAAGGGTTATCCTTTTTCCGTCCTCATTCAACACATGTTCCTTTGGTGGCTGGAGAGGGGAAATTCTTTCTTCGGCTGTCAAGAAGTGTCAGGATCTTGTTTCCAACACAAAACAAATATCAGACTTTCAGGAACGTAATGACCAAAATGAAACTCGCCAGGTTTGACAACGTATTGTAAAATATCTGCCTTTCAAGATTTAATTACATTCGTGCCCCCCCAATCCAGCTTCTCATCATTTCCTCCCTAGTGGAAACCACGAGGTATGGTTAATGTTTCCAGTCTGTTTTCTGTTAGGAACCAGGCTGAGTGTATCCTTCAGGGGGTCTAAATGTGTCATTTAAAGGGGGTCATGTGTATATATATATAAAATTACTTCTAGAAGGAATTTTTGAACGATTTTTAAGGCAATGCGACACATGGATAACAACGTACAAGAAAAATAGTTGCATATGACACCACTTATTAAGGACATGTGCTGTCTAATGTTTTCCAGTCTCTTAGAAATGTTTCTTTTATGATTAATATAGCTATCAAGGGAAATTCTATTAAAGAAAGCATCCGTACAGCTTTAAAGGGTTTCCCAAACAATAAAAAAAAATTCAAATAGCTGCAATTTGTGAAACCAAATTTATTTTAACTTGATTAAAAATTCGCCTGCATTTGACCAACTTCTGTTATATCAGCACTGGAAGTTCTGTTGTTCTTTCTGAGCCTGGAAAGAAACTGCTTTCGTGTTGAGACGCCGTGTGACCATAGGCCAAGGAATGATGGACTTATTCACTATTGACACTTATTCACTTTGTGCAAAATTTTTTTTTGCAGCCATGCAGTGCTAGCTGGGAAAAGGTATGCAAATTAATTCTTGAAGAGGAAGAGAGCTGCTTCTGCGGTGCTCCCTATTGAAGGTAGCCACCCTAAGGGTATGCGCACACAGTGCGGATTCTCCCATAGATTTTTCCGCACAAGAACCGCAGCTCTTGGCAGAAAACGCAGGTGCGTTTTTGATGCGTTTTTGCCGTGGATTTGATGCAGTTTTTCAGTGCGGTTTTGCCTTCGGATCAATGCAAGTCAGTGGGTGCAGAAACGCTGCAGATCCACCCAAAGAATTGACATGCTGCGAAAATGAACCCGCAGCGTTTCCACACAGATTTTTCCGTAGCATGTGCACAGCGGTTTTTAATTTCCATTGCCTAACATTGTACTGTACATGACTTGCGGATCCGCAGGAGAATCTGCACTGTGTGTACATACCCTTACTGTCAGCACTTTAAGGGTGTGTGCACACGTTGCAGATTCTACTGCGGATGGTGTACAGTACTATTTAGGGCAATGCAAAAATGAAAAACGCAGTGCCCCCGGTGCAGAATTTTCCGAGCGGATTTGCTGCGGTTTTAAATCTGCAGCACGTCACTTCTTTGTGTGGATTCCGCATCGGTTTGGCACCTGCTCCATGACAGGTGTCAAACCGTAGGGGAAAACCGCAGGCTGATCCACAGAAAATCCGCAGATAAACCGCAGGTCTTTTGACCTGCGGATTTACCTGCGGATTTAGACAAATATGTGCTGAAAATTCCGCAGCAGAATCTGCAACGTGTGCACACACCCTAACTAGCATCATTACTTGACTTGAGTGGCATTGGAGACCTTGATTACTTTTTCTTGAAGGAGAACTAATTTGAATACTATTTCCCAAGGAGCATTCCATAGCCTACAGGTATCCCTATGCCAACAATAAAGTGCTACCCATTGGGTCACTAAAGAGAACCTGGCAGCTCGATTTTTGAAATGTCAAGTAAACACATGGCTATAATGGCACTCTAAGGCCGGGGTCACACTGGCGAGGAATACGGGAGAGTGAGAGGCGCAAAAAGCACGCATTACACACGGACAAATGATTCTCTATGGGGTCCCTCGCACCAGGCGTATATTTCTCCTCAGTATCCTACGCTCCGTGCCACTCGCAGCATGCTGCGATTGTCAGCGTACTACACCCGTAATACGCCAATGCAAGTCTATGGGTGCGCAAAAAATACGGATTACACACGGACCACACATGTGACTTGCGAGAAATACGCACCAGGTGTCTTTAGAAACCCTGTCATAGGGCTCCATTATATGTCCATTTTGCAAGCCTGCGAGAAAATCCCGCCATATGGATTACATACGGATGCTGACATGCGCAAAATACGCGACCACACCTTGCTTACGGATGACATACGGAGCACTATTTAGGGGTCTGTCATCCGTATTACGCATGTAAAATACTGACCGTATTTTGCGCAGGTTAGTGTGACTCCAGCCTTATACTGATTAAATGATACCATTGGTGAACAAATCCGCTTTGTTGTTATCCTTTAATCACCATTTAAAGTTTTCTACTTATTCAGATTTCGGTGCACAGGGGCCGGACTGTGCACATGTTCTTCTCCTCCCTGTCCTTGATTCTCCGGTCCCTCTGCTGCCTCTGGTTTGTGAATGACAGGTCACTGCTGAGATACCAGACAGAAGAGGCCGGTCATTGATAGACCAGAGGCAGATGGATCGGGGAATCGCAGAGAGGGGGGAGAAGAACAAGTGCATAGTCCGGCCCCTGTGCCCTGAAATCTGATTAATGAAAACTTCAACTGTTGATTAAAGAACAACAATAAATCTAATATTAGTTCTCACACTAGATGATTTTAAAACTTTTCCTATCATAAACTTTCTAAAACTTGACAAAAAGAGCTGAACATCAATTACTTATGTCTGATTATTTGTAATTTAATAGCTAAATCTTTCCATCAGCTTATATTATATTATATAGAGCAGGGGTCCCCAACCTGTAGCTCGGGAGCCACGTGTTTTGCGGTCCCAGGAATTGTGGCTCGCGACTGTCTGCCAGCTTGGTGCATTAGGTCCAGGTCTAGCAAACAGGTATGAAGAGCGCATCTCAAAATGGTGAATTGTTGAGTAGCCCTGCACAGAAGAGCAGATCTGGATGCACTGGTCTTAGGGGTTTAGAGATGTTTTAGGGATGGTACGCTGGAGGATGGTACTACCTGTTAGAGGAGGTTCTTGAAGCTGAATGCGATAGTGTGTTGGGAGTCTTTGATGGGAGAATACTGAATGGGGGTATTGTGGGAACAACCCCTGGATCTCAGTGTACTGCTTTGGAGTGAATTCTGTGAAAAAGCTTTGCTTATCATTATACCTGTAATGGGGGCTTTGGTTGACACTACGTTGAGGGGGACAGGAACAGGATGTTGTTCGTGACCCCCTTCTCAGAGCTGAATATGGCTCGCGACCCTCTCTCAGTGCTGAATGTGGCTCTCAAGGTCAAAAAAAGGTTGGGGACCACTGTTACACAGGGTGGTCATTTATACGGATACACCTAAATAAAATGGAATGGTTGATGATATCAACTTTCTGTTTGTGGCACATTAGTATATGGGAGGGGGGAAACCTTTCAAGATGGGTGGTGACCAAGGTGGCCATTTTGAAGCAGGCCATTTTGGATCCAATATTATTTTTTTCAATGGGAAGAAGGTCATGTGACACATCAAACTCATTGAGAATTTTACAAGTAAAACAATGGTATACTTGGTTTTAACGTAACTTTATTCTTCATGAGTTATTTACAAGTTTATGGCCACTTATAAAATGTGTTCAAAATGCTGCCCATTGTGTTGGATTGTCAATGCAACCTTCTTCTCCCACTATTGACATACTAATAGCTACATATACACTCACTGGCCACTTTATTAGGTACACCTGTCCAACTGTGTGTTAAGACTTAATTTCTAATCAGCCAATCACATGGCGGCAACTCAGTGCATTTAGGCATGTAGACATGGTCAAGACAATCTCCTGCAGTTCAAACCGAGCATCAGTATGGGGAAGAAAGGTGATTTGAGTGCCTTTGAACGTGGCATGATTGTTGGTGCCAGAAGGGCTGGTCTGAGAATTTCAGAAACTGCTGATCTACTGGGATTTTCACGCACAACCATCTCTAGGGTTTACAGAGAATGGTCCGAAAAAGAAAAAAAATCCAGTGAGCGGCAGTTCTGTGGCCGGAAATGCCATGTTGATGCCAGAGGTCAGAGGAGAATGGGCAGACTGGTTCGAGCTGATAGAAAGGCAACAGTGACTCAAATTGTCACCCGTTACAGCCAAGGTAGGCAGGAGAGCATCTCTGAACGCACAGTGCGTCGAACTTTGAGGCAGATGGGCTACAGCAGCAGAAGACCACACTGGGTACCACTCCTCTCAGCTAAGAACAGGAAACTGAGGCTACAATTTGCACAAGCTCATCGAAATTGGACAGTAGAAGATTGGAAAAACGTTGCCTGGTCTGATGAGTCTCGATTTCTGCTGCGACATTCGGATGGTAGGGTCAGAATTTGGCGTAAACAACATGAAAGCATGGATCCATCCTGCCTTGTATCAACGGTTCAGGCTGGTGGTGGTGGTGTCATGGTGTGGGGAATTTTTTCTGGGCACTCTTTGGGCCCCTTGGTACCAATTGAGCATCGTTGCAACGCCACAGCCTACCTGAGTATTGTTGCTGACCATGTCCATCCCTTTATGACCACAATGTACCCAACATCTGATGGCTACTTTCAGCAGGATAATGCGCCATGTCATAAAGCTCGAATCATCTCAGATTGGTTTCTTGAACATGACAATGAGTTTACTGTACTCAAATGGCCTCCTCAGTCACCAGATCTCAATCCAATAGAGCATCTTTGGGATGTGGTGGAACGGGAGATTCACATCAGGGATGTGCAGCTGACAAATCTGCGCCAACTGTGTGATGCCATCATGTCAATATGGTCCAAAATCTCTGAGGAATGCTTCCAGCACCTTGTTGAATCTCTGCCACGAAGAATTGAGGCAGTTCTGAAGGCAAAAGGGGGTCCAACCCCTTACTAGCATGGTGTACCTAATAAAGTGGCCAGTGAGTGTATATCTTGGAAGTAATTGATGAGAAAAACTAACTCAATTTCCATATGTGATTTTCATCAAAGTTTGAAAAAGTTTCTATGAAAATCAGACTGCACCCCAATTTATTTTCATGGAGCCATAGTATTGTATTACCATTTTTCATCTGAACCAGATCAAACATGTTTTCACGATTTTCAGTCTTCTCCAAAAATCACTGAAATGTGAACATGTAGCATGTGCCGTAATTATGAGCTTTACGTCAAAAACCTGGATAGCACATGCATGAAAAAAACTGACGTGTAAAAAAGTAGATGGACAAAACCTAAACTGGAAAAAATAAAATAAAACCCTGTTGATCTGTTTTTTTTTTAAAGAAGGTTCTATTGTATCTCTGAAAAAATCTACTTTCCTGAGGAATATTGTGGTGCACAGAGCTCAGCTCATCCATGCATGCCCTCCGTTCCTCATATTTAATTTAGACGTTGCTCAGTGGACTGGAAGCAGATTGCAGCAAAGTGCTGTTCCCTTTGTCTTCGTACGGTCATGTGCATTACAAGGGGATGTGAGCCCGAGTTTGTTATAGTTCTGGAACAGATTTTCTTTATTTTAATTTCAACCGCTTGCAAACGTTGTGTCATCAGCGCCCAGAGACCTGCAATGGAGGGACCCTAGAGGGAAATAGTGAGAGAAGCCGAGTCACCCAAAATGTTGTTAAATTGCTATTTGACTTTAAATTTCTGTTGGGGTGGGGAAGGGGTGTTTAATTATAGACGTGCATCTATAAGGACAGCCTTGTGGATGTATTAATATGATTTGTTGATGCTCAATAGCAGCCCATGCAGATTGTCTTCTCAGAATGTGCATACTGTATACTCTACTAGTAAAAGAGAATCTGGATTATTTTTTTAATTAATATTTCACAACTGTTTGCAGCACGTTGACTCAGTGGTTAGCACAGTTGCTTTGCAGCGCTGGGGTCGTGGGTTCAAATCCCACCAAGGACAACATCTGCAAGGAGTTTGTATGTTCTCCCCGTGTTTGCGTGGGTTTCCTCCAGGTTCTCTGGTTTCTTCCCACATTCCAAAAACATACTGATAGGGATTCTAGATTGTGAGCCCAATGGGGACAGCAATGATAATGTCTGTAAAGCGCTGGGGAATTAATGGCGATATGTAAGCAAGCATAACTTAAAACTATAAGTGTACAGTGGTTACAAAATTGCACAGATCTTCTGCCACTTTTTCCTTGAGGATTTGCTTATACCTAGTGTATAAATTGGACGAGTGCAATCTGATAAAAATCTACTGCACTCAGAACAAACGACGTTTAATGAGGCAGTGCAGAGCCGTGTATTTTTTCTCAGCTTTATGTGATCAGCGAATATGCTCCAATGAGGTGTTATCTGATCATGCTCGGGTGCGAACAGAGTGACTTCAGCGTGCTTGAAAAATATGTTCGAGACATCTCGCAACTGTTAGATAGCCGCAACACATGCAGGGATTGCCTTTTTGTTAGCCACAACACATTCACGGCTGTTCTATAGGCAATCCATGAGATATGCAGGCACGGGGTCTCGAACATATTTTCCAAGCATGCCGAAGACACTCTGTTAGCATCCGAGCATGCTCAGATAGCACCTAATCCGAGAACATTTGCTCGTCATTACTCTGCTGCATTCGTCATGAGAAAAAAATTGCAGCATGCTGAGATTTTACTCCAAAATCTGACCATCCCAGAGGAAAAAAAATCACATGCAATGCAACTATCAGAGTGGCATTTGATTTTTATGGATGCATTAAATTTCTGAAATATAGGAAACTGTAAATAATCCTGTAAATGATTACTAGCCTCTGAATAAAAAAAAACGGATTTTGTGTGGACAGCACAGGGATGACAAAAAATACTGTGTCGGGATCCCTCTATTCTTGATAACCAGCCTTGCTGAAGCTGACAGCTGAGGGCGGCAGCTCCTAGCTGTGAGTTTTGTCTGGCTGGTTATAGAAAATACAGGGGAACCCACGCCGTTTTTTTATTTATTTATTTACAATGCAGACGTCGGCTGACAAATATTCCCATCAGCCACTCCTGCTCTTGCTGTTATTAGCGGCAGCAGGTGTCGGATGATGGGATCAGTAGTCCCATCTGCTGACACCAGTGGCGGGAGGTAAACTTTATACCTCCGATCCCAGCTGTGCGCTCACGCTGTCTTTTGACAGTGTGGGAACCGCGGCTCTCTGACCGGCGGGGATGATTTCAACGCTGATCAGAAGCGGTTTTTGCCACGCTGTCATGTACATAACAGCGTGTCAAACACTGGATATTCGGGCCCCTCATTCAAGTGAATGGGGTTCGGGTCCGGGTACTGTTCTGGTACCCTAACCCGAACTTTTTGTAACTGTTCAACTGAATATGCCGGACCCGGACATCCAGCTGTCTGCCCATCTCTACTCCTAAGTCATCTATATGGGCACGTAGGTCATAGAAAGCTGAAGAAAATGATACCTTGATATCTATGATTTGATGTCTTAATCCAGAGAAATCCTTGGTTCTCTTTTATGTAAATTGATGATTTCTTAGACTGAACCTTACGTTGTATATGACATAAAGCAGGTTGTGGAAATGGGCAAGTGGACAATCGTCAGCTCCTCCTGGCCGGCACCATGATTATAACTAGATATCTGCTACTGGGTTAAAAAATGTAGTTTAGTTTTCAGATTATGTAAATTTGATATATTTCAATTCTAAGAAACGACCACACCCATTGTCAGATAGCCAAAATAGCCTGAATATAAATAATATCCCTGAGGATTGTCACTCATTGACATGTGACATTAGCTTGCTGATGTAAGCCTCCGATGAGACAATGCTTGGTATGCAAACCGAGTGCGATTAGGAATATCATTAATTAAAAGCAGTTGTTCCAGCCTCCGGCTCTGAAATGCCAATTTAATGATGTAGTTATTAAGGAAGGGTTTACAATAAGCTTAGATTTTGTCTGTCATTTACGTTATCACGCCTGCTCACTGTGAATAGACCTAGTAAATCCTGGCTACCATTGCAATGTAAATAGAGTCCTACAGCAAGCCATGATAACCATGAACGTACCTGTATATCAAATGTCGGCATAAGGAACTACATAACCGGCCAACCCAGTTCAAGACCTCTTTATCATAGACCTCCTTTTAAAGCTTTCCTTACCTTTTTATTCTCCTTTCACACTTTGTTGGGGGTTAATGTTTAATAAACAATTATATAATTTGTTTTATTATATTTTATACTTTTTATAATTGTTGCCCATTTACTGCCATATAAGTTAGTGGAAAGAGCCTTGCACATGTGACCGTTTCTTCATTCATAGAAATGCGAGGCAGGCCTCCGTTTTAGAGATGGTATATCACTTTAAGATGGGAAAATACAATCCTTGGTTATTAATGTAACGGGTTCTTTGTATGGTCTGATTTTCTCTCAATTATTTATGTTCTGTGGTCTTCATCTTGCCTCTTTCTGGGTTTCTTCAAAGATTTTCAGTTAGGTCGGCTTGGCGATCAGCTAATTGCTGTGGATGTGGCTTAAAGTGATTCTCCAATTTTGACAATCCCAAATTCTTAAAAGGGACTTTTTTCAATGAGTGGATAAGAAAATGTCCCCATGTTAGGACTACCATTGATTACCTGTAATCACTGGGGAAGCCAGACAGTAATTTTTCTGCAGTGCCCCCATTGGATAAATTAGCATTATATTATATAGCACCAATTCAGATACAGGGTTATCTGTATGATGCATGATGATTCTACAAGTCAGAATTTCCTGATACGGAATAAAGCAATGACTTTCCTAAAGTGAACAGACTCTTTAAGAAACGTGTGGTCATATATGCATGGTTCGCTCTAACTCAACCCACAAATGAAGGGTTACTGGTGGAGTTGTGGCGGAGCCCTTGGGACTAAAATATCCACAAATTACCAACGTGAATGTGGGTAACTGCCAGTGGTGGAACATATATTACTATTTACCAGTTAATTCAATGCTAAGCTTGGGCCCCATACATATTAGAATAAAGTCTTCAGAACCCAGATTGGCCAACTGTCTAATGTGTGAGGGGCCTCCCGACTTGTTCCTGACAGATGATGTTGAGGGACAGAAGGATCCTTCCCATTGAATGTCAATAGCTGATCATTTTGTTCTCACTTGAGATATGCCACTGCGAAATAATTCTGGCAGCGGCTCTTTCATTGCGAACACAGGAGGGTTCAACTAAGGTATCGTGTATCGGGAGAAGAAATCTGAAGAGAGAGCCATTGGTCGAAGTAGCATCTAGGTCGAGGAGATCTGCTCTTTGTTACTGCCATTCTTCTCCAACTAATAGAGGGGAGTCTTGAGGAACATAAGGCAATTGTAGAAAGGTTGTCTTTGCAAGTTAACCCCTTTAATTGACTTATCGATGAATGCTTCATGAAAACAGGCTTTAAAGTGAACGTGTCATCACAAAATGAACCATTGTTTAAATCACGTTCTCCCTATAACAAAATATTCATTAATAAAATTAGAAATCTTGCAATTTTCACAATTGGCCATTGGAGCTTTTTCAAATTCTAGCTTCTTGCTATTTCAAGAAACCCACTTGTACTTTAGCCATAATGAACAGACTTTGACCCTATGGTGTTTATAGGTGTTGCATATAAAGTGGGGAAAAAAAGTATTTAGTCAGCCACCAATTGTGCAAGTTCTTCCACTTAAAAAGATGAGAGAGGCATGTAATTGACATCATAGGTGGACCACAATTATGAGAGACAAAATGAGAAAACTAATCCAGAAAATCACCTTGTCTGATTTGGCAAGATTTATTTTGCAAATTATGGTGGAAAATAAGTATTTGGTCACCTAAAAACATGCAAGATTTCTGGCTCTCACAGACCTGTAAATTTTTCTTTAAGAGGCTCCTCTGTCCTCCACTCATCACCTGTAGTAATGGCACCTGTTTGAACTTGTTATCAGTATAAAAGACACATGTCGACAACCTCAAACAGTCACACTACAAACTTCACTATGGTAAGCTTGTAAGATTGTAAGCTTGCGAGCAGGGTCCTCATTCCTCTTGATATCTGTTTTGATCTGTGTTTATTGTTTTGCTGTAATGTCTATTGTCTGTCCAAGTCCCGTCTATAATGTAAAGGGCTGCAGAATATGTTGGCGCTATAGAAATAAAATTATTATTATTATTGTTATTATGGTGAAGGCCAAAGAGCTGTCGAAGGACACCAGCAACAAAATTGTAGCCCTGCACCAAGCTGGGAAGACTGAATCTGCAATAGGCAAGCATCTTGGAGTGGTGAATTCAACTGTGGAAGGAAGCAATAATAAGAAAATGGAAGACCTACAAGACCATTGAAAATCTCCCTCGATCTGGGGCTCCACTCAAGATTTCACCCCATGGGATCAAAATGATCACAAGAACGGTGAGCAAGAATCCCAGAACCACACAGGGGGACCTAGTGAATGACCTGCATAGAGCTGGGACCACCGTAACAAAGGCTACCATCAGTAACACACTATGACGCCAGGGACTCAGATCCTGCAGTGCCAGACATGTTCCCCCGCTTATGACAGTACATGTCCGGGCCCGTCTGAAGTTTGCTAGACAGCATTTGAATTATCCAGAAGAGTATTGGGAGAATGTCATATAGTCTGATGAAACCAAAGTAGAACTGTTTGGTAGAAACAGAACTCATTGTGTTTGGAGTAGACAGAATGCTGAGTTGCATCCAAAGAATACCATACCTACTGTGAAGCATGGGGGTGGCAATACCATGCTTTGGGGCTGTTTCTCTGCAAAGGGACCAGGACGACTGATCATGAAAGAATGAATGGGGCCATGTATCGTGAGATTTTGAGTGCAAACCTCCTTCCATCAGCAAGGGCAATGAAGATGAAACGTGGATGGGTCTTTCAGACTGATAATGATCCTAAGCATACCGCCAGGGCAATGAAGGAGTGGCTTCGTAAGAAGAATATGAAGGTCTTGAAGTGGACTAGCCATTCTCCAGATCTCATCCAAATAGAAAACCTTTGGAGGGATTTGAAAGTCCGTGTTGCCCAGCGACAGGCTCAAAACATCACTGCTGTCGAGGAGATCTACATGGAGGAATGGGCCAGGGACTCAGATCCTCAGAGATGAATAAAAAAAATTGGCAATTTTTTAAAAAAAATACTTGTAGCACAAAAACTTGATTTAAACAATTGATTTTTTTTTCCTTCCAATGGAACATATCATCAGAAAATAGTCTATTATCGTGTATCACAATTTTTAAAAGTTAAACAGATTTTTTTTGTTTTTATATTTTACGTTAATTATATTAAAAAAAAAAAATAAAAAAAATCTTATCTGGCAATTTTTATATTGGCCACTAAGTTACTGGACTCCTACTTCCAGCTTCTATATTGTAAGAAAGTTTTTCAAAAGGATGGAAAATTTAACTTATTATGCAACATGTTTCAGATCTCAGCAGGATTCTCCAATTTCTCACACATGTATTTACTATTTCTGTGAATCTGGTAAATGTTCTGTAAATTTTGCATTAAAAAAACCTATTAGCTAGAGGACTATGCTGTGAGAGCCTTAATGGGATTATTTGGGCTTAGGCTACAAATCTGTAATCTATGTGACTGCAGACTTGTAAATCCTCCCATTGTGCCTGCTGTGAGCAACAGGCATGTGTCTGCCAGTATGCAGTCACATGCCGACTAGATGTTCAGTGAGCAAAGCTTGACTCGTCTAGTCGGCATGTGACTGCATTTATGCAAATTGCATACTTGTGTTCACACTCTTGGCCCTGACAACGGAGAATTCTCACAGTGCTCAGTTTGTGTTCGTGTAGTGACATATAATGACTGCAGATTTGTAGCCAAAGGCTGGGTAACCCCTTTAATGCCTCCTAAGACCTGATTTAGACAACTGGATGAAAATAGATCAGTCACGTCCACAGATCAGCAGTGCATAAAAGTATTACCTGTAATTGTAATCAGGGCTGTGGAGTCGGTAAGCCAAACCTCCGACTCCTCAATTTCCATGACTCCGACTCCCAACTCTGTAGCACTGGAGGAGGAACTTCACCACTGAGCATGTCCATAAAGTGCAGCACAGATTTATCTTGACTAAAAGCCGAGATCCTTAGATCAGGAACAGAACAGACCTTTATAGGACATTTCATAGCGTTCCCAAATCCTTATGAAAACATTTAGAGCACATCCTGCATTGTACTACTGAACCCAAGTTATTATATATTTTAGGATTCGGTCCATTTTTATACCAACTCTGAGTCCCGCTCCACCAAAATGGACACAGACTCTGACTCCACAGCACTGGTTGTAATCGTGCCTCTGTTGATAAAACTACTGTAAACTCCTCCTGAAAGGTCTGGAAGGTGGAGTCTAAAATAGTCCCAGTTGTCAGTGTGAAAATTACAAGATGATGTTTTTCTGTTTTTGATTCAAGATCACGATTGAAAAAAAATAAAATGCCAATTTTTTGTTTCTTAACTTAATGGACACACATAACACACGCGTGTAATATATTCACATAACACGCAAACCTGTTCTGACCTTAGGTTTATGTGTGCTTTTTTAATTAAATGTACCTTATGTATTTGAAATTGTGTTCAGTTCTGTAGATACCAAGGACGTCTGCATATGTTTGTCATTTTCACCTTATGATGGAAAGATTAAGTAAGGCTGTTAATCATATGGCACTTTATAGAAATATGCTCTTGTTGACATGCAAAAAGTCCAGTTCTCGAGGCCAAGAGGGTGTTGCCTGCGTGACTAACACTCTGCAAACACCGTAATTGTCTCTTCCAGTGGGAATCTCTGTGATATGAAGGGGCGATGAAATAAATATTTGGCCAAAGTCTATGTGGCAGTAATTGTTATCCTATTCTAGAAAGTGTGAGTGACGTATTCTCTGCTAGTGGTTAGAATGCTCGGTATAAATCACACCCTGTCACCCTGCTGAAGGACTTATGCTAATGAATTTCTGCATGCAGACTGTTAAATATTGGTTTTCTAGGCTGGCCTTTCTGACAGTGTATGTTTTCTTGTATGTACACAGCTCTGCCGTTCTAGTTTGCATTAATCTTATGGGGCTTTTCACAGCAAAGTGGTCAAACGCAAACTAAAATGAAGTAAAACAGCAATCAGCTGTAACAACACCGAAATTAGAAGGGTGTTTCTGTTACAGAAGACAAAAAAAACAATTGTGACTTTTTTGTAACCAGATAATGGAGTGGAAACCTAAAACAAAAACAAAATAACGTTTTTATTTGGAACAAATTTATAATCTGTG
Source organism: Dendrobates tinctorius (assembly GCF_039654945.1). NCBI lineage: Eukaryota > Metazoa > Chordata > Amphibia > Anura > Dendrobatidae > Dendrobates > Dendrobates tinctorius. The sequence goes on along the minus strand of NW_027361684.1, from coordinate 7,753,295 downwards.
TATTGATAGGAAAGGCTTTGAAGGCAGCATATCGAAAAGAAAAAAAAGTTTTATTTTGAGACTTAATATATATCAGATAGGTAGAATCAAATATCCAAGCCACTCCTAACTAGGGATGGACGAACCTGTAGAAATTCAGGCTCTCGCTACTTCTCTTTTTCAAGTTCCTCCAACAGACTTGAACTTGCCCCTGAAGTTCAAACACTGCTATGACTTCCGGAAAAGTCAGTGTTCGGCGATTAGCACCGGTTAGTAACTGCCACATATGAACGCCGATCTTCTAAGTTCGGGATCGCTCATCTCTACTTATAATAACCTAACAAGTGTTTATTTACTAGTGCCAGCGCTCTACTTTTAGTAATGTTTGAGACTGGTACTGCAGCTCTCTCCTATTACTTGAATTATTTTAATTTACTCACTTATATAGCGCCAATGTTACACTTTACAAACATCATCACTGTCCCCATTTGGGCTCACAATCAAGATTCCCTATCAGTATGTCTTTGCAGTGTGGGAGGGACCTGGAGTACCTGGAGGAAACCCACGCAAACATGGATAGAACATACAGTCTCCTTGCAGATGATGTCCTTGGTGGGATTTGAACTTTGGACCCAAGCGCTGCAAAGTAACAGTGCTAACTAGAGTTGAGCGACTTTTGGTTTTTTAGGGTCGCGTTTCGTTTCGTGAAACCCGATTTTTCCAAAAGTCGGGTCGAGCAAGATCGTCCGATTATAGGGAAAAGTCGGGGTCGTCCCGAAACACGAAACCCAATGTAAGTCAATGGGGAATAAAAGTCGGCAGTGAGAGGAGGACAGGAAACACACCTACAGTGCCCATTTGAATGCCAAAAGCATCAATTCTTCTTTCTTAAGCTTGTCAACCTTAATTAACTTCATAATACAAGTTACGCACTGAAAAATGGGGGTTATTTGGCTACAAACTGTGGGGGGGGAGGGCTGGCTCCAGGTTTTCATGTGCCCTGGGCGAAAGAGCGCCCCTTTAACACATACCACAACTCATCATGCTCCGATACGGCAGAGAAATAGCGGTATAGTCCAATGAAAAATACCTCACTTTTTACATCTCATGACGAGGCCCATCTATTTCTCCATACAGAATCATTGGTCCCATATAATGTTTGAAACAGTATATGATGAGCTCCACATAATGCTACAGTATATGTTGGTCCCCATGGATGAAGCTCCACTGTCTTATGGGCCCAAATAATGCTCCAAACATAATGGGCCCCATTTCTAATGCTCTAGTGTATAATGGGCCCTGTAAATGCTGCTCCAGTGTCTGATGTCCACCTTTGGAATGTTCCAGTGTATGGTGGGCCCCATCTATCATTCTCCAGAGTATAGTGCTCCCCAAAAATTGCTGTCCCAACATTGAAAACAATCAAATAAGTCTCCTCGCTAGGGAATCCCTGTACTTGTCTGGACAGGTGCTGTAGCTTGCTTAACAGCTCGCCAGCCGTTCTCACGCCCAGTATGGATTACACGTGATTGCACAAAGGTTAGAAAGGGTACCGTATCCCCGGATAACATGTATGGATAGCGTACACATTCAAAATATATGTCTCAGGAGGCAGGCTCAGACGGTGTTAGGCCCAGTATGGATTGCACGTGATTGCACAAAGGTTAGAAAGGGTACCGTATCCCTGGATAACATGTATGGATAGCGTACACATTCAAAATATATGTCTATACAGCATGAGGCAGGCTCAGACGGTGTTAGGCCCAGTATGGATTGCACGTGATTGCACAAAGGTTATAAAGGGTACCGTATCCCTGGATAACATGTATGGATAGCGTACACATTCAAAATATATGTCTCAGGAGGCAGGCTCAGACGGTGTTAGGCCCAGTATGGATTGCACGTGATTGCACAAAGGTTAGAAAGGGTACCGTATCCCCGGATAACATGTATGGATAGCGTACACATTCAAAATATATGTCTCAGGAGGCAGGCTCAGACGGTGTTAGGCCCAGTATGGATTGCACGTGATTGCACAAAGGTTAGAAAGGGTACCGTATCCCCGGATAACATGTATGGATAGCGTACACATTCAAAATATATGTCTATACAGCATGAGGCAGGCTCAGACGGTGTTAGGCCCAGTATGGATTGCACGTGATTGCACAAAGGTTAGAAAGGGTACCGTATCCCTGGATAACATGTAGGGATAGCGTACACATTCAAAATATATGTCTCAGGAGGCAGGCTCAGACGGTGTTAGGCCCAGTATGGATTGCACGTGATGGCACAAAGGTTAGAAAGGGTACCGTATCCCCGGATAACATGTATGGATAGCGTACACATTCAAAATATATGTCTCAGGAGGCAGGCTCAGACGGTGTTAGGCCCAGTATGGATTGCACATGATTGCACAAAGGTTAGAAAGGGTACCGTATCCCCGGATAACATGTATGGATAGCGTACACATTCAAAATATATGTCTCAGGAGGCAGGCTCAGACGGTGTTAGGCCCAGTATGGATTGCACGTGATTGCACAAAGGTTAGAAAGGGTACCGTATCCCTGGATAACATGTATGGATAGCGTACACATTCAAAATATATGTCTATACAGCATGAGGCAGGCTCAGACGGTGTTAGGCCCAGTATGGATTGCACGTGATTGCACAAAGGTTAGAAAGGGTACCGTATCCCTGGATAACATGTATGGATAGCGTACACATTCAAAATATATGTCTCAGGAGGCAGGCTCAGACGGTGTTAGGCCCAGTATGGATTGCACGTGATTGAACAAAGGTTAGAAAGGGTACCGTATCCCTGGATAACATGTATGGATAGCGTACACATTCAAAATATATGTCTCAGGAGGCAGGCTCAGACGGTGTCAGGCACAGTATGGATTTGACGGCCCAGATTACACAGCGGAGGAGCAGGGAGAGGTAAAGATTGCAAATGCTGGGGCCCTGCCCAAGCAAGGGGGGCCCACTCGTGGGCGTCGGTACTGGCACTGGGCCCCTCATAGTACAGCGGTGTGTCTGATGGCGGGTGTGCACCACCACCGTCAGAGACACTTGATTGCACTATGAGGGACCCTGTGCCAGTGCCCGCGCCCAAGAGTCGGCCTACCCACCTGTCCAGGGCAACGGCACTCGCACGGTGTCGTGCGGTAGGTGGTGACCCCGGCCATGGGGGGGGAGGCAGCACAGTTAGGGAGTTTTAGAAAGTGGCATATGTTGATGTTGGACATTCAGCTGATGCAAAAGGCGAAATAGGTGAAGTACCAGGAAGAGGTGGACCAAAGCAAGCCATTTTTCTGTCACCCTATGTGTCATCAGGGGAAGGTGGGACAAAATCCTTGGAAACCCATGCGTGGTTCATTTTAATGAAGGTTAGATCATCCACATTTTGGGTTGACAGACGGGTCCTTTTTTCTGTCAGGATTGATCCAGCTGCACTGAAGACTCTTTCCGATAGCACACTTGCAGCTGGGCAAGCGAGCTCCTGTAAGGCATATTGGGCCAATTCAGGCCAGGTGTCCAGTTTAGCGGCCCAATAGTCAAAGGGGAATGACCTGTGTGGGAGAACATCGATATGGGAGGAAAAGTAGTTTGTAACCATAGTTGACAACTGCTGTCTCCTGTCACTTTCCATCGATGCAGTATTACCAGTTGTGTGAGCGGTATTTGAAAAATCAGTCCACAACATTGTCATGAAACCCCTGTCTCCAACGCCACTTCTGCTGTGTGCACCACGAACACCTCTGCCAAGCTGCCCCCGGCCCGTACGGCTCGTGTGAGATCCATCACCGCTGCTGTGTGCTGGGAATGCCTCAAGCAACCGATTTACCAGAGTTGCTTGTTTATTAGCCAATATTAGGTCAAGGTTCTCCTGTGGCATGATGTTTTGTAATTTGCCTTTATAGCGTGGATCCAGGATGCTGGCCAACCAGTAGTCGTCATCGTTCATCATTTTGGCAATGCGGGGGTCCCTTTTTAGGATCCGCAAGGCATAATCTGATATGTGGGCCAATGTTCCCGGTGTCAATGATGCACTGCGAGTGCTGGGTGGAGGAGCACTTTCTGGCAAATCCACATCCCTCCAGTCACGCACAAACCCTGTACCAGACCTTGCCACGCCAACATTTTCACTTGCCCCACGAGATGCATCCTCCTCCCTTAAGTAATCATCCCCATCATCATCCTCCTCCTCCTCTTCTTCCTCTACCTCGTCCAGGAGAGGTCCCTGAGCAGACAATGGCTGAATGTCATCAAGGATTCCCTCCTCCTCTTCCTCCTCATCAACATTGGCTGCAGACGCCTGCTCCTTAAGGTGCGTCAAAGTTTGCATGAGCAGACGCATAAGTGGGATGCTCATGCTTAGGATGGCGTCGTCTGCGCTTACCAGCCGTGTGCATTCCTCAAAACACTGAAGGACTTTACAAAGGTCTTTCAGCTTCGACCACTGCACACCTGTCAACTCCATGTCTGCTCTCAAAGTGCCTGGCCGTGTATCCTCCCACAAATGCATTATGGCCTGCCTCTGCTCGCACAGCCGCTCCACCATGTGCAGGGTGGAGTTCCACCTTGTTGCAATGTCGATAATGAGGCGGTGGTTGGGAAGGAGGAGCAATCGCTGCAGCTTCTGCATACGAACGGAGTGTACAGGCGACCGGCGGATGTGCGCGCACAGTCTTCGCACCTTCTGGAGCAGGGCTGTTAACTCCGGATAATTTTTGAGGAAGCACTGCACCACCAGGTTCAAGGTGTGAGCCAAGCAAGGTATGTGGCTGAGTTTTGAAAGGGCTATGGCTGCCACAAAATTACGGCCGTTATCACTAACTACCTTGCCTGCCTCAAGATGTACACTGCCCAGCCATGACTCAGTTTGTCGCTTCAAGTACTCGGCCAGCACCTCGGCGGTGTGTCTGTCGCCCAAACACATCATCTGCAACACAGCCTGCTGACGCTTTCCACTAGCTGCTCGATAGGGGGACACATCGTGTGCAACAGTGGCAGCTGCAGATGGAGTGCTCGTACGACTGCGCTCTGTGGACGAGCTTTCGCTTCTGGAGGAGGAGGAGGAGGAGGAGGGTCGAACGCCTACAGCCAACTGTTTCCTATACTGTGGGCTAGGCAGCACTGTCCCACCACCGCTGTCCCCTGTGGACCCTGCATCCACCACATTAACCCAGTGCGCAGTGATGGACACGTAACGGCCCTGGCCATGCCGACTGGACCATGCATCAGTTGTGAGGTGCACCTTTCCGCTCACTGACTGCTTGAGTGCATGGACAATGCGGTCTTTCACATGATGGTGGAGGGCTGGGATGGCTTTGCGAGAGAAGAAGTGGGGACTGGGTAGGTCATAGCGTGGTACTGCATAGGCCATGAGTTCGCGGAAAGCTGTGCTTTCCACCAACCGAAAGGGCATCATCTCAAACGAGATTAGTTTGGTAATGTGGGCGTTCAAACCCAGTGTACGCGGATGAGAGACTGAGTACTTTCTTGACCTACTCATAGTGTCTGGGAGGGTGAGCTGGACTTGAGAGCTGCATATGGTGGAAGTAGCGGTGGACAGGGTGGACTGAGAGAGGGTTGATGATGGTGATGGAGTTGGTGTTCTTTCTGATGGCCTAGAATCAGTCTTTCGTTGATATAACAGTGGGATTCCCTGACTGCTGTGGTCTTGCAACGACACCTCAACATTTGCTGCTGTGCTAACCGGTGGGCTTACAGTGGGGGAAACAATGTAGCGTTGCTGACTACCTTCGTTGTGATCAGTTGTACATGTGGCACTTGAGGTTTGGTGTTGTGTCCACGCTTGCAAGTGCATGCTGGTTAAATGTCTAAGCATGCAACTGGTATTCAAATTTTTCAGATTTTTCCCTCGGCTAAAGGTCTTTGCGCACTTCTTACAGATAACCTTGGCCTGATCATGAGGATTTTGGTCAAAAAAGTGCCACACTGCACTCTTTCTACTTTGACAGACATTTTGCGGCCTAGCACGCTGTGATCTTTTGACCCTCTGGACAAGCTGTCCAGCAACTCTTTTGATGTTTGGAACCTGTCTTTGGAGTGCTCCGGGCCTGCCAGATAACAGCTGTTGCGATGTCGATGTCTGCTGTGGATGCTCCTCATCTGAGCTATTGGAAGCAGCACCCTCTTCCCCCAATGGATGCCAATCTGGGTCAACAACTGGGTCATCCATCACCTCCTCTTCAATGTCATGTGCACCTTCCTCTGTGTCACCGTGTATGGTGGTATAGTGTGCGGGAAGGGACACCTGAGTCTCATCAGGGTCAGAATCTGGCTCTGTACACTGCGAGGACAATGTAGTGCTCTGAGTGAATGTACCAGCAGAATCATCCATCAGCGGCTGTGCATCAGTGCACTCCATGTCAGATTCATCTTGGCCTGGGTAATTCACCATTTGACTTGATAATCCAGGCATGGTATGTGAAAACAGCTCCATGGAGTAATCAGTAGTATGGCCTGCGTCATCCTTCAATCTTGGTTGGGGTGAAGGACACAAGGAAAGGTGTGGTTCATGAACATGAGCCTCCAATGACGACTCAGTGCTTTTACTTTTTACAACTGAAGAAGAGGAGGCGATAGAGCTGGAGGCTGAGTCAGCAATGTAAGACAAAACTTTTTCCTGATGCTCTGGCTTTAAAAGCGGTTTGCCAACTCCTAGAAAACTAAGCGTTCGAGGCCTTATGTAGCCAGACGATGACGCAGGGTCAGCACCTCCTGCATTCGGTCCTATTTTGCTCTTGCCACTACCATCAGATCCACCACCAACACCATCATTACCAGCTGCCAACCCCCGCCCAATTCCACGGCCTCTTCCACCAGCCTTCCTCATTTTTGGTAGAAATGTAGACAAAATCCAACAAACTATATAGTAATGTAAAACAAGGTACAAGGTGTCTATAGGACAGGGGAGATTTTGAATTTCTGCACACACTTTTGGACACTGGACACTTTTGGATTGTGTGAGGCCCACTGATATCTGAGCGCTATGTGACAGGCTCGATGGCACTGCTGTGACAAAAGTGACTAGAGGATAAGGGAGATTTTGAATATCTGCACACACTTTTGGACACTGGACACTTTTGGATTGTGTGAGGCCCACTGATATCTGAGCGCTATGTGACAGGCTCGATGGCACTGCTGTGACAAAAGTGACTAGAGGATAAGGGAGATTTTGAATATCTGCACACACTTTTGGACACTGGACACTTTTGGATTGTGTGAGGCCCACTGATATCTGAGCGCTATGTGACAGGCTCGATGGCACTGCTGTGACAAAAGTGACTAGAGGATAAGGGAGATTTTGAATATCTGCACACACTTTTGGACACTGGACACTTTTGGATTGTGTGAGGCCCACTGATATCTGAGCGCTATGTGACAGGCTCGATGGCACTGCTGTGACAAAAGTAACTAGAGGATAAGGGAGATTTTGAATATCTGCACACACTTTTGGACACTGGACACTTTTGGATGGTGTGAGGCCCACTGATATCTGAGCGCTATGTGACAGGCTCGATGGCACTGCTGTGACAAAAGTGACTAGAGGATAAGGGAGATTTTGAATATCTGCACACACTTTTGGACACTGGACACTTTTGGATTGTGTGAGGCCCACTGATATCTGAGCGCTATGTAACAGGCTCGATGGCACTGCTGTGACAAAAGTGACTAGAGGATAAGGGAGATTTTGAATATCTGCACACACTTTTGGACACTGGACACTTTTGGATTGTGTGAGGCCCACTGATATCTGAGCGCTATGTGACAGGCTCGATGGCACTGCTGTGACAAAAGTGACTAGAGGATAAGGGAGATTTTGAATATCTGCACACACTTTTGGACACTGGACACTTTTGGATTGTGTGAGGCCCACTGATATCTGAGCGCTATGTGACAGGCTCGATGGCACTGCTGTGACAAAAGTGACTAGAGGATAAGGGAGATTTTGAATATCTGCACACACTTTTGGACACTGGACACTTTTGGATTGTGTGAGGCCCACTGATATCTGAGCGCTATGTGACAGGCTCGATGGCACTGCTGTGACAAAAGTGACTAGAGGATAAGGGAGATTTTGAATATCTGCACACACTTTTGGACACTGGACACTTTTGGATTGTGTGAGGCCCACTGATATCTGAGCGCTATGTGACTGGCTCGATGGCACTGCTGTGACAAAAGTGACTAGAGGATAAGGGAGATTTTGAATTTCTGCACACAATTGTGGACAGTGGACACTTTTGGATTGTGTGAGGCCCACTGATATCTGAGCGCTATGTGACAGGCTCGATGGCACAGCTGTGACAAAAGTGACTAGAGGATAAGGGAGATTTTGAATTTCTGCACACACTTGTGGACAGTGGACACTTTTGGATTGTGTGAGGCCCACTGATATCTGAGCGCTATGTGACAGGCTCGATGGCACTGCTGTGACAAAAGTGACTAGAGGATAAGGGAGATTGGATGGCTTTTAAAAAAGCAGTTTGTGGAGCAGTGGGTAAACAGCAATGCCAGCCTGTCAGGAAGCCTTAGAAGGCAGCCCAACAACCAACACCACTGATACACCACTATATAGCCTCCCCTTGCACTGCACACACAGTGACTGGTGTGTTGTGCAGGCGAAATTGCTAGCAGCAGAAGCAGTTTTTTTTTCTTCTCAGCAGGACAAAAAAAAAAAATTGGGATTGCTTTTAAAAAAGCAGTTTGCGGAGCAGTGGGTAAACAGCAATGCCAGCCTGTCAGGAAGCCTTAAAAGGCAGCCCAACAACCAACACCACTGATACACCACTATATAGCCTCCCCTTGCACTGCACACACAGTGACTGGTGTGTTGTGCAGGCCAAATTGCTAGCAGCAGAAGCAGTTTTTTTGTCTTCTTCCCTGCCTACCGCTCTCCCTACAGAATCAGCAGCAACCTCTCCCTATACTAAGATCGGCAGAAGTAAGATGGCGGTCGGCGTGCACGCCCTTTTATACCCCCTGTGACGCCCACCAAAGCAAGCCAATCACTTGCATGCCCTTCTGAAAGATGGTGGTGACCCGTGCCTATGTCATCACGTTGCCCACAGTGTCCGTGGATCCTGATTGGCTGAAAAAGAGTGCAAAACAAACTTTTGAAACGCGACTTTGGCGCGTAAGTCGCCGACCTCGTGGCCGACCTCATCCTAGGGTCGGGTTTCGTTTCATGAAACCCGACTTTGCCAAAAGTCGGCGACTTTTGAATTTTTTCGACCCGTTTCGCTCAACTCTAGTGCTAACCACTGAGCCACCTGAAGTGCAGATATCTACAGCAGCGGGCACACCAATTACAAAATATATAGTACTGTGACTTGCGAACAATGAAGGAGATTGGTCAGTCATCCGAGGTAGTCAGCATATTAGTGGGGGTTCTAGGGTTTTTTGAGAAGTGTTCTGAAATGGATCGTCTCCAATTGAATTCACTCAAGACTAAGCCCTATCAAATCAAAAGGCTGCAAAAAACTACTTTAGCAAAAAAAAATACATTTTCTAAAACTCTTTTAAGAGGTTGCCCACTACGCAGACAAACTCTTCTTTTAAACCTTATGTTTCCCTCCTAGTAAAATAAAAAAATACCTATAGTCACCTTTGGCGCCGGAGCTGTTCCAGAGGTGTCTGCCCTGGCTCTCCCAGTGATCGCCTGATATTATGTAATAAATACATCCCTTCAGTCAGGCTCGGACTGGACCTTAGCAGAACAGGGGAATCCCATGGTGGCCCCCTGTGCAGATATTGGCCCCCAACCTTACTGTATTGGCAGTACTTGTCATAATTCACTTGATTCACTGTGCAGAAAAAAGCAGCATCTCATTCTTTTGTGAATCAGGGTCATGTAATATTTGTATGCAGGTAAAAAGTGGGTCCCCAAACTTCAATGTTACTGGTGGGCTCTTGGCACCCCAGTCCGACACTGCCTGCGTTCAATCAGCGCTGGCTTTCCTCTCCTCTCCTATGGATGTAATTGCCATCTGGAGGAAGTGAGAGCTGCAACAGCTTTCTCACTTCCTCCAGATATCTTGGTTTGCCGATGAAGGCAGCTTTGATTGGTCACAGGGATTGTGTAACATAACAAATCGAATGAATGAAGACATCCGGAGAAAGTGAGAGAGCAGGTGCAGCTCTCCCTACCTCCAGATGTCAATTACTTCCTTAGGAGAGGAGAGGGAAGCCAGCGCTGACTCCTGGGCTTTGCACCCTTATCAGTCCATCTTTCCCAAAGAGGTTCCATTGTGAGCTAAGCCTTGTTCAAATCTCTTCCCATTTCACGTGTGTCCTGTCTGGACACACAGAAAGGCAAGTCACTAGAGTTAGGGACCAACCATATTGAGGCACACGTTGTTGTTGAATGACTTTTACATTTTTCGATCAAAAATTGATTAAGTAGCTCATGTTTTTTATGGAGAGGCCTATAATTTTTTGGCGTCGGTACACTTCAACTGTGAAACACAGAATCTAAAAAAAAACAGAAAATCACATTTTATTTGTAAATAATTAATTTGCATTTTGATTTTGGCCCACTCCTCGATACAGATCTTTTCCAGATCTTTCAGGATTCGAGGCAGTCTCTGGGCAACATTGAGTTCAGCGCCCTCCAAAGATTTTCTATTGGGTTCATGTCTGGAGATTGGCTAGGCCACTCCAAGACCTTGAAATGCCTCTTATGGAGCCACTTCTTAGTTGCCATGGCTGTGTGATGCGAGTTATCGTCATGCAGGAAGAACCAGCCACGACCCATCTTCAATGCTCTTACCGAGGGAAGTGGGTTGTTAGCCAAAATCTTGCAATACATGACCTCATCCATCCTCCCTTCAACATGGTGCAGTTGTCATGTCCCAGTTGCAGAAAAGCGCCCCCCAAAGTATGATGTTTCCCCACCATGCTTCATGGTTAGGACGGTGTTATTAGTGTTGTAGTCATCCTTCTTCTGCCAAACACGGTGAGTGGATTCGATAACAAAAAGTTCTATTTTGGTCTCATCTGACCACATGACCTTCTCCCATGCCTCCTCTGGATCATCCAGATGATCATTAGCAAACTAGAAATGGGCCTGGACATTTGCTGACGTGAGCAGGGGGAACTTGGGTGTCATGCAGAATTTTAATCTATGACAGCGTAGTCTATTACTAAAGGTAATGGTTGAAACTGTGGTCCTAGGTTTCTTTAGATCATTGGCCAGGACCTCTAATGTAGTTCTGGGCTGATTCCTGACCTTTCTCACAATTATCCTTACCCCACAAAGTGAGATCTTGCATGGAGCCCCACACCGAGGAAGGCTGACAGTCATCTTGTGTTTCTTCCATATTCTAATAACTCTGCCAACAGTTGTTGCCTTCTCACTAAGCTGCTGCCTATTGTCTTATAGCCCATCCCAGCCTTGTGCAGGTCTACAATTTTGTCCCTGGTGTCCGTAGACAGTTCTATGGTCTTGGCCATGGTGGAGAGGTTGGAGTGTGATTGAGTCTGTGGACAGATGTCTTTAATACAGGTAACAAGTTTAAACATGTGCAATTAATACAGGCAATGAGTGCAGAGTAGGAGGGCTTCTTAAAGAAAAATTAACAGGTCTGTGAGTGCCAAAACTCTTGCTGCTTGGTAGGTGATCAGATACTTATTTCATGCAATAAAATGCAACTTAATTCTTTAAAAATTAATACAATTTTTTTTAATTTTTTTTATTTTTAGATTCTGTCTCTCACAGTTGAGGTGTACGTACGATAAAAATTACAGACCTCTCCATTCTTTGTAGGTGGGAAAACTTGCAAAATCTGCAGTGTATCAAATACTTCTTTTCTCCACAGTATTCGTTTTATTGAAATAACTGGGAACCGTATGAGGCTTCTTGCTCAAAGGGTTTTATAATTTCTATTCTTTTCTATTGGAAAATGGTAGCACATCTTTGCCGGGAATAGAAGACTGGACCGCCTTGTTCTCCAGATTGGTGGGGTTCCAGCTGCCAGACCACCACAGACTCTGTGACGCATAAAAGTGTTTCCCTGGAAATCCATGAAAAGTCCTGTCCTATTATTAAATGAAGGATTGTCCTCATTAATTTACCACAGCAAACAAAAGAACATGTGGTTTGGGTGTGTTTATAAAATGAGGACCACCAAGAACTTTTCCTTTTTGGATTAAGGTGTGTTTAATTGGCTGAACTCTAAATGTTGGCTTATTTATGGCTCTGTATAAAAAATGGATTACAATTTCCCAGGACCTTTCTATGCACTCTCTGGTCTTTTCTATGAATTCTCCAATCAGAAATATAATAGTATCTTGAATTTAGAATAGTGAACTGAACCAACCCGTTATTGCTATTATACAATATTTTATATGTATGTGGTTTTCTGAAGAACATGTCACAATTTTAACAATGGGAACAAAGGCATACCATTTAAGGTTTTGGGTCACAATTTTGGCTTATCATGTCAATGGCCTAAGCTTTTCTTGTTAGTGTAATTAGTTATTCATGACCTATCTCTTAGATTTCCCATAAATTTTTGGCTACTTTGTCCCCCAAAAATATCACCTTTTTTGTTTTTTAAAGAGCATAACTTGCAACAAGTAAGTGGTAAATAATGAGGGGTTATAGGAAGTTTCGCCCCAGCAGTTCGCCCCCAGGTACATTTCGCCCCTATCATTTCGCATGCTGGGGATGAAATGTGCGGGGGCAAAATTTCACCGTGGGCGAACTGCTTAGGGCGAAACATCCAAATCCCATAAAGAGGAACCATCAGTCTATTCTTCGGTTAGTGGGGGTCAGACCTCCTCTAATCAGACATTAAAGGGGTTTTTCTGGTTTGCACGAAAGTCTGCAATCGCTTTGTGACTGCGGACTAGTGAATCCTCACAGCACACGTGCCATACTTTCAATCACATTCTGACTAGACTGCTCGGCCTTGCTCAATTCATTTGTGTTGAGCAAGGCCGCACACATGTAGTCAGTAGGTGGCTGAGTGTGCAGTCGCATAACCGCCCGCTCCCAGAATCTGCATTGGAGAATCCTGACAGTGCACACTGTTCACGCTGAAAGGATTCAGGATACTGTAGTCACATAGCATGACTGAAGAATTTTGTGCCAACTCTCGACAACATGTCATGCTGAGACTGTTCGTCATAAAGGAAAGGGGCCCTGAACCATCCCTAGGACTGGGGCCCTAACTATCCCTGCTCCCAAAGGTACCCATTTAATATGAAACACAAACACACAGGCTAAGTGGAAGCTCTGCGATTCACAATAGGTCGTGACTTTCTAACTGCAGATCTCCCAGGAGGACTTGACCGACTAGTGACACAACCTCTTTGATGGCATTACCTATTGCTAATGTGGAAAGCACCTTAAACCTAACACCCTGAATTTAAAGGGGTGATCTGGTCTTCTGATAAATCTGAGGTAAACTGTAATAATATACAACTGGACAGTTAAATTTCCATTCATCAATGTTTTATCCATGTCTGTACTCGTTCTTATAATTATCAGAACTATAAATGGTATCAAATAAATCCTATACACGATGTGACTGCTGACTTTTGAATCCTGACAGCGTGCTGTGCACACACTGTCAGGATTCACCAGTATTGCCTGTGAGAGCAAGTATGCGATTTGCAGATGTGGTCACATGCAGACTAGATGTGCCTGACTTCTCTCAATTTGCGCATTGTGAGAGGAGCTGGACATGTCTAGTCGGAATGTGGCTGAAAGTATGGAAATCATCTAGCCAGGAATACTGGCGAATTCTGACAGTGTATGCACCGCACACTGTCAGAAGTCTGCAGTCACATAGAGTATATGTTTTAGTTGATACTAATTGCCATTCTGGTAATTATAGGGAGCAGTGCAGAAATTGATACAACATTGTTACACAGCAAGGTAACTTTCTAGTTGTATGTTATTACAGCTTACCTCTCATAATAAAAGCTATAAATTAGATGATTCTTTAATAATCATATAGTTCTAAAATCCTAAAAATCTGATCTCATACATGTTTGGTTTAATTCTGAAGTATTAAATATACACAAGGCACCACACCTCTAATGCAGCACATACAGTAGTTGTGAGTCACTGGGTTTAGAACTGCTTGTTAGGCATACATACATTCAGTAGGTAAAACAAATAATAATGGCATGGTCTAATGAAAAGATGACTGCATTTAAATTCCCGACACGCATTTTTGTTTTGTATTTATCAATAATTTGGACCCCACCTAACTACTTGATCTTGAATGCCTCTGTTCATGGCACTCAATTTTTGGCTACCGGATTGGTAGCCACATTGTAGTGTCTCAAATTACAGAAGCTGTCCTGTCAGAACAGTCCAGGTCATTATGAACAACATGATGGGGTTCTCTGGACCACCCCATCTATTCGACAGACTACTTGAATGACTGTCATGTACTCTTACGTGTCCATAGCAGGATTAGCATGGGTATCTACAACTTTTCCTGTCAATAACAGGTTTCTTAATCCAGACCTGTAGTAATCAGCTAATCGCCATACTGCCAGAGCTAGATATTATTGTAACATGATTGTCTACATCTGCAGGCACTCCTAACTTTTTTGAAATGGATAATCTCTGTATAAATATAATAATTATCAGCACTTAACCACCCCCAGAAGAATCTTTTTCAGCGAAACGTATGTTGGACCCTTTGATCCCTGCTGAATAACTGTTTTTGATTTCCTTTTGAACGCTTGGTAATCTTTGCCTACATATTTCCATCTCTCTTCTTATTGGCTTTAATTGCTAGGCTTACTTTGCAAATCCATTTGCATTGATTACTTATATAGTAAGATGGCCGACGAACAGGTCCCTGAGAGGAGATATGTATCATCAAGGTTAGTAGCTTCGGTGATGTAAGCCCGGGAAAGCAGGCTCCATCAAGTATAGTCCTGAGAGAGTTAATATTGTGTATCAGGGCCGGGTTTTGCGAGCAGTCAAAGAAATGGGTGGTAATGACTGCTCACATATCCCCACCCCAGGGGTGCGGTATGGCAGATAAAGTGGAGACCAAGTGCCTCATTCAGTGTCTGTGACTTGAGGTGTGGCGGTCTCCAGTGTGTTTGTTAAAGGGCATTGACCTGAGCGGGCGAACTCCGAATGATATATGGACTATTCACTTTGGGGTTTTTTTCACACTGTAATGGTAAAGGCTGTCTTTTGGTTTTCTTATGCTGAGCAGTTTATGAAGTTGTAATAAACCAGCCTGGCCTGGACGTTTTAATTAAACCATTTCCTGTGCCTACCTCAACCGCAGCTGGGTAAGTGAAACTCCTACAAAACAATAAATATATATATTTATATACACATGCACACACACTGTCCTCGAGGGACAGAAATATGTATTATAGGCTTACATGTATATCCATGGGGTTCCCCATCTGTTTTTCTGATTCTCTTATCAGTTTTTCTAATAATTTTTATCATGCATTCATATGCTTTTAATGTGCCTTAATAAAGGTGTATTTTTTTTTTTTAATCCAGTTACTTGACTCCACATCTTTTTCTACATGTGCCTTATTTCAGTGGCTATGTATGGACATACGGTTTAATAAATTGTTTCACACAAATGCCTAAGAAGACCTGTTACCTTTTGTCAGGGAAAGGAGGAATATGACCTTTGGCCGCACACAGCTATCACATGTGCAGGAGGGCTTATCTTAGTTATCCCACCACTGCCACAATGTGATGAAAACAGCAAGCTAGTCTTGACCTATCAATTTACCGCAGGGGGGCTTATTTTAGTTATCCCACCACTGCCACACTATATCAAGAATTGCCGGGATTTATGTATATCCCACTTTTGGTTCCACTTTGGAACTTGCAGCTCTCCGGCGCCCCTTTACTCTCAGGTCAGTCAGGGAACTGCACATAGGATAATTAGTCGCTGGGCGGGCTACTTGTGCACTGGCTATTAGGCCCGCTGCAGCGAGGTAATTATAAAGGCTCTGGCCGCAGCCAGACAATCAGCTTATAAAACCCCTTCTGTCATTGCCAGCTAGCCCACCTAGCCCAGAGCACACTTCGCTGCCACCAGCGTCCGATTTCTCTATTAATATTTAAAATTAATAAAGGGGTATGAAGCCAACCCAAATTAGTAGTATAATTAACTTTTAGGCACGTGAATTAGTCATTGAGCAAAGAGATACAAGACTAATAATTTTATATTTTACTTAAAAAAAAAAGGTTGGCAGTGTTTACAGAAGGTATAAAAAGATTTTACAAACTGAGACAATTAAATTATGTACAAAGCAAATACAAATAAAAAGGGGGATTAAAAGCAGAAATAAACTCACGTATTGCTTAGATCATCTTAGGCTAAACCATGCTGGTGGGAGGAGCCAGACGTCATAATGCATTGAGGGGTCTGATTGCAGCAGATTCCCAGGAACGAAGTGACTGCAGACTGCAGGAAAGTACCTTATACCTCTGGGCTTGTGACATCACTAAAGGGGCTGGTTTGTGGCGGTCCTCCCCCTGCTTTCAGAGTTACAATCTGGCTAAGAAAACTATAATAATCATATCTCGCAGAGGGTACCTCGAATAGAAACGCACATAGTATCATTTTATTCAGCTTGTCTCTGGCATTCATTCAAAACCAAACACGAAGCATCGGGCTGCCCCGGCTGCGCAGGAATCCACTTCTCAGATTCCGCTGAAGCTAGAATTTAGCAAGAGGCGCTGACACGAAGCTCTATTATAGCACGTTCCAAATATGTATCTCTCATTTTTCTATCACACACTTGCATCTCTTTATGACCAAATGATTAGATTCTCATTATTGTCTATGAGAAGTCAGAGCACATGGGAAGACAAAGAGGCTCCCTGCTGGGAGGAGGGAAATCACTCACTGGTATCTCAGGTTACAAAGAGTGTGTGTGGAGGCTGGGGGGGAGAAAGAGGGGTGGACAATGTCACAGGCTGTGAGGGGGGAGAAAGTTGCAGGCATGACAGGCAAATGGAAAAGAACAGGGGAGTCAAACGCTAGCCACAGCAGAGTTCAGTATGTGAATAGAAGATTCTGGAATGGTCCGGAAGGTGTGATAATAGGGAAAAATACACACTTTACATTATCGTTACACCTTTCCTTACATATCTCGGTAGTAATTGCTTATATTATCCATGATAGAACACTACTGGAAAATCTTAGAAGTCTGCATTCATTGTGCCATTTTCCTCTTCATTGTATATTTAGTTATTGCTTATTTTTTTCAGATTATGTAGGGTGCTAGTGATTATCGAACGTTCTCGGATAAGGCGTTATCCGAGCATGCTCGGGTGCTAACAGTGTATCTTTGGTGTGCTTGAATAATATGTTCGAGTCCCTGCCGCTGTTTGACAGCCTCAACACATGCAGAGATTGCCTAACAAACAGCCAATCCCTGCATGTGTTGCGACTGTCAAACAGCCTCGAGGTATGTAGCCGCGGGGACTCAAACATATTTTTCGAGCACTCAGAAGACACTCTGTTAGTACTCGAGCATGCTCGGATAACACCTTATCCGAGCTCGTTCGCTCATTATTAGTAGGGGCTAGCGTTTGTGTGACTTTCCATTGGCCATGTTTGTAATCTGGAGTTGTTGGGTGGAAGTCCTAAGAATGACCTCTAATCTGACTGCATCCATGGCTCTTCTTTTGATTAGCCGATCTGGAGAGACGTTACATGTGTGTTACGCCGCATCAATGACCTCACGCCAGGCCGGCTAATCAAAAGAAGACCTGTGGATTCTTGCAGATAGGAGGCCGTTCCTAATCCCCGAGATCATTGCACATTGGTCTGTTTTTTTAATTTATTCTCCTCCTTAATGGTAATAACTTTTTTATTTTAATAATACTTATTAATTGAAAATTGAATACTATGTATATGCATGGTTTTTTATCACTCGACATAATACAGACTTAGAAGAGTTAAACAAGTGCTAATCTTTTATATTTACTCACTATCAATAAAAGCATTGCTGAGTCATCACTTTGTTTGAATGCAGTCAACGCAGACATATTTTGTGCTGCAGAGTGATTACCTCTGTCCTCTGCAATATTGCCATCACCATCTTCACTATGAACAACTGCTGACTTGACTTGTAGCTGCCTTTCTATTCATTTTTTTTTTGTCTCCAGTAGTGTTACCGAGGGTGCAAAGGTAGTCGTCGCACCTGTCCCATGTTGCCAGTGGGGATCCGAAGGTCCCTTTGCTGTATAAGACAATAGTGTTATAAATGGCACATGTGTAAAGGTCCATTCATTCTGGAAGAATATCGTGACTGTGCATATCTAGGAACGCTCATTTCACGATAATGGTGCTGCCGATCAACCGACAAACAAGCAAAACGTTTGTCAAACTTATCTTTTGGCCTGTGTTATTTATTAAGCTGTATACTCTTGTTTACCTGTCATAAAGGTTTTGTTACTTGGTGATTTATCATTTCCGTACCTGATGCTCATACAACTGCTGGTCCGACCAATCCCCCTCCTGTGATAAGCAGCTCACTGTCAATAGACAGTGTACATAGAGAGCTCTCTCTCTCTCCTCTTCCTGGCCAGCGGTTCCTTTAAAATTCTTCATTCTACGGATCCTGTGGCATCCGTTCTCATCAGTTAGGAACGGATCCACTGACACAAAAAACTGAAGTGTGAAAGAGGCCTAAGAACTCACATTCTGATTCTCTCAGATGAGGTAAAAAAAATCTGGTGACAAAATCCCTTTAATACATCTGAAATGGATCCAAGGCCCTATATACATTATTTAACTCCATATTAGACTTGTTTCATAGTAACGTTTTCCACATTATATGGTCTCATCTGTTATGGTTTATTTTTTTACTTGGTATTTGATTTTACTAGAAAATATTTTTCATCCCAGAAAGGTTTTGCTAGTGAATAGCATGTTGCAGACCTATAGTAATCCGGTTTCTGTTCTGTTTTGCTTATTGTATATATCCTACCATTGCCTAGTGTGAAGTTAGTAAGTTTTGTGTGGGTCTTATTGGAGATTCTGGTTCACTTTTGACCGTTTTAGAAGCATGTTCACATCTGGAGCGCTACTGTTCAATGCTGAGAAAAATGTGAAATATTATATTTGATTATTATATTATATATCACCAGGTTTGTAGTATCATTAGAACAGCTAATTAGAATGTATAGTTCATAACTTGGGAACCTCTGCTTCCTAAAATATCTATATAACCAAGAGAAACACGGGACGATGCATTGCCACCAATGATCATTTTTGGCCTAGAAAAAAGACGTGATTAGCCACCGAATTAGCACATGCTCATCCATCAGCTGATTGCTGGCATGTTTACATGGGCCAGTGATCAAGAATGAATGTTCATAAGAGTAATCGCGTGGTAGGTCCCTAACTGTGTGAACACTAGTGATGAGCATACGTGCTCATTATTCAATCAAGCATCGGGTGCTCTGGTACGCTTGTTACTCGATTTGAGTATCGCGGGTGCTTGAGCCTTGCTGGAGTTCTTGCCTTGCATGTTTCCCAGTTGTTAGGCTACTTTCACACTTGTGTTTTTAATACGTTTTTAATGCGTTTTATTGTTTTTTGTGCATGGTTTTTACAAAAAACGCATGCGTTTTTAAACGCTGACGTACGCATGACCATGCGCACGTCAGCGCTCCCATAGACTTTAATGTGTTTTTGGGTGAATTCTGTGCTCATGCGTTTTTTTGAGACAGGTCGGACGCGCTAAAAATGCAACAGGTTGCATATTGTGCGCCCGGGCACACACCCTAAAAAAACGCATGTGCATACAAACGCGTACAAACGCATGACAATGTGCTCCCATGTTAAAAATAGGGGAAAAAAACGCATGCGCATGTATGCGCAAAAATGCAGCGCAAAAAAACGCAAGTGTGAAACCAGCCTTAGACAGCCAAATTCTTGGTGCAAACATAACACCATCTGTAAAAAAGCTGAAGTTGAAAAGCGTATGGCTTCTACAAATGGATAATGATCCTAAACACAAGTCATAATCCACATTAGACTATGTAAAACCTTCAGCTTCCATCTTTTGACGATGGCCCTCAGAGTTCCCTGATCTGAACATCATTGAAAATCTGTGGTGAGTCCTCAAAATAGCAGTGCAGGTAAAACGACCCAGGAATCTCACAGAACTGCAAGAATTTTCAATGAAGAATGGATAAAAATCCCTCAAACAAAAAATTAAAGCCTCTTGTCTGGCTACAAAAAGCGTTTACGAGCTGTGATGCTTTCAAAAGCTGGTGCTACTGGTACCAAACGTGCAGGGTGCTCAAACCTTTGCATCAGCCCAATTTCCTTTTGTAAATGTATAATAATTAAGCTTAAAATACAAAGGAAATGTATAATCTTTAACTTTAGCCCTTTTAGAGATCATTTCATCTTCAACTTGCTTAGCTATTCCCAACAACAGTAATTTTGACCGGGGGGTTTGCAAACTTTTACATGCAGTGTTTAATTGCAGTTGCAGTACTTGTATACTGCTGCTACACCATTAAAATAAAAATCCTTTACATTGCTACATACTGTCCGTTCTGGAGCTATTACCTGCATTCAGTGGAGGATGGATAGTTTTGGATTGGAGGCATATAGGCTGGGTTTATTGCCTTAGTCCTTCTCTAGGTATACTGCTGCAGTCATAGACGACGGGAAATACGCCTATTAAGGGGTGGAGAGGCGTTTGTTTTTTCTCTCTTTAATTTTGCCTTATATTCAAGTCATTATACAGGATGAATGTTTCCTAACATTTTTTCCTGTAAAATCCATTTTATCTTCAGTTTTGTATGTTTTATTGTCAGTCCGTAAAAGTGGAGTAATACTCTGACAACATTGTTCCCAGCAGCAACCTGGTAGGCAGAGAAGCTTCTAGGCGATTTCCCCATGCTACTACTATTCCATTTTAGCGCTGTTTCCATCCGTTTCAGTGATTTTCCTGACTGCCTAGCCCTGCTGTTGGGCTCTTCCGGAAAAATGCTTGAGTTTCCCACTGACTTCCATTATAGTCGGAGCTCAGGTTGAGCTCGTTCCAGCGTCCAACATGCTCAGTTTGAGTACCGAGCATTTTAGTGCTTGATCTTCACTAGTGAATACTGTTCCTGTCTTATTCCTAGTAATGTTGGATGTAGAATAGTCTGTAGAATAACATAATAGACAGTAAGTAATATTAAGAAATGTAGAAGAAAACTTGACAGAATTTCACAGATTTGGATTTATACAGACTGACATATTAAGGTTGTTGTCCAGCCTATAAAAAAAAAATTAAATGTGTTTCCAATAGTAATAGCTTCCCTTGTGGTTGTGCCGCTGTTTTGGCACGTGACTAGAGTAGCGTCCAAAGCGGGAAGGTGACTCGTCATTTCAATAACTGAGCCAGTTCTTGAATGGTCAGAGCTTGTGGATAGACAGCAGAGATGCTGGCTCAGCTTCTAAAATGAGCAGTCCCCCAGCCTCCTTATTGTGCCAACACAAAAAAACGCTGTCTTGTATTGATCACAGACCTGGAAGAAGAGCTGCTGGCTGAATGGCTACCAGAGGAACGAAGCACCTGGTAGAATTGATTTATAGTAGTAAGTTGTACAAGTTTTTAAAGCTTATTTAGGTCTTTTCATGTATTCTATAGTGTAAGAGAGACACTTATCTTAAATCTAGTGGTTTAAGGATGATCTTGAGCAACACCAAAGAAATGAGCTGGAACTAGTGATGAGCGAACATGTTGGGCAAGGTGTTATCTGAGCATGCTTGTGTGCTAACCGAGTGACTTCGGAGTGCTCAAAAAATGTTTGAGTCCCCGCACCTGCATGTCTCATGGCTGTTGACAGCTGCAACACATGCAGAGATTGGCTGATTGTTAGACAATCCCTGTGTGTTTTACGGCTGTCAAAGCAGGCGTGGGGGCTCGAAAATAATTTTCGAGCACGCCGAAGACACTCTGTTAGCACTCAACCATACTGGGATAACACCATATCAGAGTACCTTTGCTCATCACTAGCTGGAACACATGTTGGTATAAGTGCAGTGTGTGGGTCCGCCTTCACATTGGGGCAATTAACAAACATAACCTAGGATAAGAAAAAAATAAATACATACCCGTAAAGTTAGTGAATGAATAGTATTTCGGTAGTACATGTAAATAACATCGGGTACTTAGTTGACACTGATATGATCAAAAAAGTGTATAAGCTATCCGACCGCGACAAGGTGTAACAACTCGGGAGGGCCCTATCTCTAAAATAAAACCTCTCGATGTGCCAGGCTGCCTCAGTAGATGTGGGCCGAACAGGGCCAAGGTCTGACTGTTTAAACACCTGCCTGTGGAAAGCTATCTAAACTAAATGCACAGCCCAAAAAGAGGGAGCTGCGCCCCTGTATGTACCAAGTACAACACATTTCAAGCCACACCAAAAAATGAGCTGGAACAAATGTTGTTAGACGTGCAATAAGTAGGTGCACACTCACTGTGGCCATTAGAAAACATGACCTAGAATAAAAACAAAATGAATAAATAGTGCATGTAAATAACATACGGTACTTAGATGGCCCTGTTGTTAAGTGTCAGCTAAGTATCCTATGTCATATACATGAACTATTACTATCTATTTACTTACTGCAAGGTATTTACCGTATTCATTTTGTTTTTATCCTACATTATGGTTTTGTGATGATCGTAGTAGAATGATCTCTTTCAGATGAGTTGTTTAATAAGTAAAAAATCAACCAGAAAAACATAGAGACCTCAATCAGCCCAGCTGCCCAGCCATCCGCCCTCTTCATTGTCTTGAAGGGTATTCATGTTGCTTAGGTTCCTCTGTGGTGACCATGTGCAATTCTGGGGAAGGGGCTTGGAAAAGCTCTTGAGAAAGCATGACAGGGATTAATAGTGCTGTGATTGTAGCAGAACGCAGGGCCATTTGTCTACTGTGTGACGTAATTCTCCATCCTTTAATAATGGTCAGATTACCAGTGTATCTTGTTCTTTTCTCTGCTTTTTTCGCCTGGAATTCTCCAGCTGTGGATGTCTAACTCTTTGACCTGAATGAGTGGGCTGTCTGCTCTGTAGTCAGAATGTCCTTTGCTATCTTCATTTTCTTCTGAACACTGCTTGCTTTGTTTCTTACTCTACCGGGTGCTTAACCCAAGACAGAGGCGTGCTGTGGCTTATTTCTGATGCAGCTTTTTAATTCCGTTTTTTTAATCATAAACAGTTAATTATGAGCAAGTGGGTTAAGGATTTAGTAGTTTTACATTTTATGTTCTTCCTGTTCCTTAAATCACTTTTCCTGACCTTGATACACCTTGTATAGGGGGCAAAAATGCATACATTCATTTGAGCACAGAATGTAGCTGCATTAATAATGTCTTTACTAATCTGCTCTCTATAAGGAGCAAAGAAGCCCAGCAGAGATCTGGGGTAAATTACTTTTAGAAAGATTATTAGGCTACAGGAAGTTTAGAAAAATAATAGATTCAGGGAATAACCCCTTTTAATGGGCCCGTGTTCCTTTATGTATTTTATTAAGGAATGTAACAATAGAACCTGGCAAATCTAGATATGAGGCAATAATAATTTAGAAAAGTTGTAATTTGGTAAATGATTCATGTAAAGGTACTTTTAATATCATTGTATAGTAAATTAACATTTTGTTCAGTTGATAGGTGAAGTTGGTTGATCAACTTTTATTAAAAATGAAGCTGGGTTTACACCAGCGGACCGGCGGTAGTAAACTCGCGCTGATCAGTTAGGGTACCGTCACATTTAGCGATGCACCAGCGATTCCAACAACGATACGATCCGGTCAGGATCGCTGGTGCATCGCTAAATGGTCGCTAGTGAGCTGCCACACAGGCAGATCTCACCAGCGATGCAGCAGCGGTCGTTACTTACCTGTCAGACGCGGCGATGAAAACGTCCTCCTGCCTGCGTCCACGCGTCGCTCGTCTGCGCCAGCAGGAAGTGGCCGACGAGAAACGGCCCGGGATGTTCTCGCGCGATCAGCGATAGCCAGCGGGGGGAGCCGGTCGTAGGTAAGTATCACACATAGCGATATCGCTAGCAATATCGCTGCTGCGTCACAAAATCAGTGACGCTTAAGCGATATCGCTAGCGATCTCGCTTACTGTGACGGGGCCTTTATTTGTTTGCTGATTTAAATGGCTACTAAATGCTTGCCTGCCAGGCAGACTTCATTTAATTTGCACACAGAATGATCAGTACCAGATCGTAGTCTGCGCATTGACTGCCTTTGTTCTCGGCAGCACAGGTCTTGTTTACACAGGATGATGTATTGCCGAAAATGATAAACCAAAAGATCTTTTCTCCCAGCGTTTTGCTCTGGTGATTAGCAACCTGTTTACACTGAACAATTGGAAACTCTTATTCCCGATAATCGTCCAGTGAATGCATTTTTACACTTTGGAGTTCAACATCTTGACTTTTGTTTGCACTGAAAAATAATTACATACATAAAAAAATCTAATAAATGTCTCATATTTAATATGCTGTTAATATAATAAGAACCTATTCACAGAATAAATACTAACATATATTTATATATTTTTTTTATTAGGGCCGTCATCAACAAGAAGGACTGGTATACCGACTCCTCGAGAACTGTCTACCCAAATAACAAGGGACAGAACAAATTTGCGTGCACAGGCCCCTACAACAAAAAAAACACTACCAAGTCCTACATCTCCCAGCGCTCTTACACCTAAGACTGTCCGCGCAGCACCAAAAATTAAACAAGAAAATGAACCCAACAACAAGTCGTTATTGGAACTGCAAGTTAAGGAGCTCTTGGCTGAAGCAAAAACAAAAGATTTTGAAATCAGTAAACTGCAAAGTGAGCTACAGAAATGTAAAGTCAGAGAAAGTTTAGGCTCTGATATCCTGGACCTAGATGTGGAAAGGCATCTTATGCAGGGTTGTGATCCTGATTTATTCATGAAAACTCTTCACGACAAGACCATAGCTTTCCAACAGGAGCTTGATTTACTTAAGCAAGAAAACAAAAACCTAAAAGAGAAATTAAATTGTTTAGAGCAGTCACCTCTTTCTGACACTACGACCAGCAATGCAACAGATAGCAGCCTCGTTTCCCCTTCCACACGAGTTGCAAGTGTTGGGAGTAAGGCAAGGAGTCCAATGGTTGGTAGATCTGAAAACTGTCACTTGCCTGCAGGAGAAAGTGGTTTACACATATCAGGTTCTTCAAGTAGTGATGTGACAAAAGCATCTTTATCACCCGATTCAGATTTTGAACATATTGCAGATGTCCCTTCTAGACCTGGTTCTTCAGGAAGCATTCCGTGCCAAGGCTCTAAATGTTCAACTAGTGGTAGTTCCTCAAATAACATAAGTGACCTTTCTGTAGCATCATTGACCGAAAGGATTCATAAAATGGAAGAAAATCAACATAGTACTGCAGAAGAACTTCAGGCTACACTACAAGAACTGTCTGATCAGAATCTCATGGTGCAAGAGCTTACAATGGAAAGTGAGAAACTAGTGGAAGAGAAAGCATTTCTGGAAAGTTCCGTACAGCAACAAAGACAGAAAGCAGAACAGCTCAGTCAGGAAAATGAAAAATTAATGACCCTTTTACAAGAAAGGTCGAAGAAAGAAGAAGCACATGTCCAAAGCAAGTTATCAGAGATGGAGAAGAAGTATTCAGAACTTGTTGAACAATCTCAGTTTGAAAGAGAGAAACTGCTCAACATTCAGCAGCAATTAACAAGTAGCCTGAGAAGTCTTGAGAAAGAGCACCAAGAGGCTCAAGTAATGATCAAAAGACTAAAAGAAGAAGTCAGTAAATTACAAAATTTATTGGATAGTGAACGAAAAGAGAGAGGTAATTTGTCAAAAACTGTGGAAGACCAAAATATCATAATTGATGGTCTCCGAGTTGAAAGTAACTGTTTAAAAACTCAGTTGGATGGAGAAAGGCAAAAAATACCTGAAATCACAACAGTAACACCTAACAATAACCTAGAGAACTGGACATCTCAGGAGGTGCTGAAGTCTGTCCACATGGACAAGGAACATCTGGAGCTCACCTGCTCAGAACTTCGACTAGAGCTCTTGAAGGCTAACAGTGAAGTAAAACAACTTCAGTGTCTTCTGGCTAAGGTTATTATTATTATTATTATTATTATTATTATTATTATTTATTGTTATAGCGCCATTTATTCCATGGCGCTTTACATGTAGGGAGGGGTATACATAAAAACAAGTACAATAATGTTGAACAATACAAGTCATAACTGGTACAGGACTGCTGGTTTTATCGTACTTGCCAATTTTTTTTCATACCAATTCACCCAAGGATGCATTGTCATAACAAGCCTTAAGTTAGGTAATTTAGGACACCAATCTTTTAAGGAGGGTCTCTGTGTTGTATAATCCCTACTAACAAGAAAAGTCCATTGAAAGTAAGTGTTCAATTTCTCTTTAGCGCCACCACATGTAAAATTGAGCATTACACTGTGCCCATTCCACTCAGTGGGCTTTCTATGTAATGCAGAACAGGTCCACCATAGTAAAAAAATATTTTTTATAACTGACCTACACTCTACAGAGATGAGGACCTTCAACTGAGGACTCAGTCCATTAACTTAGAGCTCTCAAATACTCTATAAAAATGTGTTTTCTATGCTAGACAACTCCTCTAATCAGTAAGCCACATTACATTATTCATTTTGTCATTAGCCATTTAACAGATTATGCTCATCCATGATTTGAACCAGTCACATTGAGAAGAGGTATGTTACTTAAAAGGGAACCTGTCAGCTTTCCCATGCCCCCCTAAACTGCCATCATATACTGTACTTATTGCTACTGTTATACCATTCCTAACAAGCCCATTTTATTTTCTTATTGATTTCTTCATATTACAAAAATCATTCTTGTGGTTGTGATATGCTAAATAGTGGTTGGCTAGTCATGGGGGAGTTGCTTTCCCTAGGCTAGTCATCCCACTAATCATGTTATCACTCCCTTGTAGTTGTGTGTAACATGATTCGCAAGATCGGCATCACCGCTAAACTCTGACTCAATTGACAATGTGCATGTAAGTTGTGTGTATGCACCCGGGTTTAATCGGCACACTATATATGCCCAGGAAAAAAACAGTTATGCAGGATAAAGTCCATGCTTGCCACCGGTTCTGCAAATCTTGTTGAGTCCTACGGTACTGCGGTCTCCCTGCGTATGTACAGTGCAGCGATGAAGCCGGGGAGCAAACACTTGGATCACTGAGGATTGTCAGAGAGGCAGAGATTCTAAAGAGTCTTGCTCTTCAAGAATCAGTGAAACCAATTGACCTGTTTACAAGCAATACCACAAAGAAACGGTAGAAAAATAATAAAAAAATATGGCAGATCTCATTAAGGTTTCCTATTTCCAACGTTTTTGAGTGGATGCTAATGGAAGAATGGTAGACCATTCGAGGGAAACATTCATACCGAACCAAAAGAAAAAACCCGAAATTATGGTCAATAATAGGAATTTTTTAAAATAATTAAAATATTAAAACATAGATGAAATTTAAAATACCTTTATTATATAATAGTGGTACATATATATAGAAAAGCAATGTGTGCTCAGATTGATTAAAATATATACCTGTATAGGTTTAATAAACAACATACACAACGGTCCACATATATGAAAAAATGTAAATACACCACCTTTATACTTGCCCTATAGAAAAGTGACATAAAATATAAAGAGCCAACCCTAATATATCTAGGCTCAAGAAAGTGTCAGTGTATTCAAGACAAAAGTACAAAAGTGCAATATTAAATAGCAGCAGTGGAATATTCATCCAAATATAAAAAGTGCAAAGTGCTGAGTGCAAAAAATAGCAATGAGGGTGAAATAAGGACAAATGAGGGTGTATACCTTTAAGGACCGCTGGTAAACGAGCAGCACAGCCTCGACGCGCGTTTCGGAATGAATCCTTCGTCAGGATTCCCCTGTCCCTAACGGTAGTGGACGTCCTAGCTTGCCCTGTTCCCCGGGTTACTTCTGAAGGTGAAGATGCTTTGGCCACATACCATGCCTTATCTACTGAATCTGCCCTCCGTCTGTTCCCTTCCTTCACACAGGGAAGAGGGGAGCAGCTGTGCACAGCAGTACACCAACCAGACCAACAAGGCAACACGAACAGGGGCAACAGAAAAATACCAGGCATACAAATATTCACTCACATATAACAGAGGAATGCATCGGGGAGTGGAGGATGGGGAAAAACCAAAGTAGGAGAAGGAAACGGAATTAACACATTTACTAAACCAAGCAACAGTCATTGATCAACCCATCAAACACCTTCTCATTTAACCACCAAACAACTATCCTCCCAGCCATGCAGCATAAGCTATCCTCTGAGGATGTGTGTCAGTCAGGACCCAGATTATATAGGGGATGGGAGTGACTAAACTGTGCTCAGCTGAGAGTCCAGACTTCCAGAGCTCTCAGCATGGCTGATTAACCCCTGTACTGCCAAAAGAAATTGACCCCGTTTAAAAAGAAGGTGCTTCTTTTCAGCGCATGAGTAGACGCAATCAGACACTGAGGTCTTCTGGCTCCTCTCTGTCCTGGTAACCCCGTGACAGGTGGGTTGATCAACCTCCAATTTATGTTGTGAAGAAAAGATTGGGTGCTTATTCCTGTGGAATAGACCACCTTACTCCCTACTTCATCAGAAAACATTATATAAAAGAATAGCATACAAAGAATAGAAACAAAAATGAATGATTTTTTGAATGCTGTTAATTTTTCTAAACTTGTGAGCAAAAACTGAATGAAAGTGGCACTCGCCACTGGTACGTGGGAAAAAAAGCAGCTCTTTATTATGGTAGTCACATGAGGAGAGAGGAGATCAAGGAGGTAAGTGCAGCTATTTAGCGAAAACTATGCTTCTTCCGGCTTCTATACTGCTATATCTCAAGCCGAGCAGCACTGTATCTGGTAATCTGCAATAAGTGTTTGCCTTAATGCATTCCTGGAGGGTGTGATAGCAGTGCCAGCATTTTTGCCTTTTAACTTTTCTACCCTCATTTAAAAAAAATTATTACACCGCAGTGTGAAATATAGCAACGTTTCGGGTAATGTACCCTTCATCAGGAAGTATATGAAAAGATGGAATCACTGGGCTGTCTAGGGATCCAGAGGGAGTGTGGAAATTTCTATTGCCCATAGGAGAAGGACCAACCATCAGTGGATGTAGAGGAATGGGGTGTGATTCCATCCCTTCAAATACTGTCTGACAAAGGGTTGCCATACCTCTCTCTGTGGTGTAATACATTTTTTTTAAATATATGAGAGTAGAAAATTTAAAAGCATTCAAAAATAATTTTCTGCCTATTGTTGGTGTGCTATTCCTTTATACAATATCAATTTTCTAGTGGGATAACAAGTCTGGGGAAAACCACACTCCATGAATAATCATCCACTAATTAGTATATCGCCATATACAGGTGCTTCTCACTAAATTAGAATATCATCAAAAGTTCATTTATTTCAGTTCCTCGACACAAAAAGTGAATCTCATATATTATATATAGTCATTACACACAGAGTGACCTATTTCACGTGTTTATTTCTGTGAATGTTTATGATTATGGCTTACAGCCAATGAAAACCCAAAAGTCATTATCTCAGTAAATTAGAATACTTTATAACAGCAGCTTGAAAAATGATTTTAAAATCCGAAATGTTGGTCTACTGAAATGTATGTTCAGTAAATGCACTCAATACTTGGTCGGGGCTCTTTTTGCATCATTTACTGCGTCAATGCGGTGTGGCATGAAGGCAATCAGCCTGTGGCACTGCTGAGGTGTTATGGAAGCCCAGGTTGCTTTGATAGCAGCCTTCAGCTCGTCTGCATTGTTGGGTCTGATGTCTCTCATCTTCCTCTGGAGAATACCCCATAGATTCTCTATGGGGTTACGGTCAGGAGAGTCTGCTGGCCAATCAAGCACAGTGATACTGTTGTTTTTAAACAAGGTATTGGTACTTTTGGCAGTGTGGACGGGGCCAAGTCCTGCTGGAGAATGAAATTTCCATCTCCAAAAAGCTTGTCTGCAGAGGGAAGCATGAAGTGCTCTAAAATTTCCTGGTAGACGGCTGCGCTGACTTTGGTCTTTATAAAACACAGTGGACCTACACCAGCAGATGACATGGCTCCCCAAACCATCACTGATTGTGGAACTTCACACTAGACCTCAAGCAGCTTGGATTGTGGCCTCTCCACTCTTCCTCTAGACTCTGGGACCTTGATTTCAAAATGAAATGCAAAATTTACTTTCATCTGAAAACAACACCTTGGACCACTGAGCAACAGTCCAGTTCTTTTTCTCCTTGGCCCAGGTAAGACGCTTCTTGCGTTGTCTATTAGTCATGAGTGGCTTGACACGAGGAATGCGACACTTGTAGCCCATGTCCTGGATACGTCTGTGTGTGGTGGCTCTTGAAGCAATGGCTCCAGCAGCAGTCCACTCCTTGTGAATCTCCCCAAAATTTTTGAATGGCCTTTTCTTAACAATCCTTTCAAGGCTCCGGTTATCCCGGTTGCTTGTGCACCTTTTTCTACCACACTTTTTCCTTCCACTCAACTTTCCATTAATATGCTTGGATACAGCCCTCTGTGAACAGCCAGCTTCTTAGCAAGTTTTGTGGCTTACTCTCCTTGTGGAGTGTGTCAATGACTGCCTTCTGGATATCTGTCAAGTCCGCAGTCTTCCCCATGATTGTGGAGCCTACTGAAACAGACTAAGGGACCTTTTTAAACGCTTAGGAGGCATATTCAGGTGTTTATATTAATTATTCTAATTTACTGAGATAATGACTTTTGGGTTTTCATTGGCGGTAAGCCATAATCATCAACACTAACAGAAATAAACACTTGAAATAGATCACTCTGTTTGTAATGACTCTATATAATATATGAGTTTCACTTTTTGTATTGAAGAACTGAAATAAATTAACTTTTTGATGATATTCTAATTTAGTGAGAAGCACCTGTATATTTAAAAACTATTTTTGGCATATGCAGAAATCAATAAGACAATAACATGGGCTTGTTCATAAGGGTGTAATAGTAGCAGTAAATGCATGGTGGAAATTTATGGACCTCAGGACGTTGACATGTTCCCTTTAATATCAGCGATCCAATGACCACGGTATTTAGTAAACTGGTGTTCCACGCATGCACTGTTTACATCGGCCACTGACTTTGCTGGTATCAGCTGATCCATGGGGCATCGGACCCCTCCTAATGTGATGTTTTGAATTTTCCTAAGCAGAAGTCATCAATATAATTGTACTAGAAAACCTGTTTAGTGGTATTCTTTTGCAGCATTTGAAGAGAGGGCAGATGCCACAGCTGGTTTAGTGTTCTTCAAACAACATTTTAATGGAGTGTATGTGTCTTCAATAATTTCTTCCTTATGTATTTTGATCAGCAGCCAACCAGTCGTTTATATTTCTACATCATAGTCATCCTATGTATCTGTGTTTCTTCTTGGAGGAGCAGATGAGTTTTCTTTCCGTGTGTTTTACATATGTGGTTATGTTTCTGTCACTTGGCTACATGGGTTGAAATAAGATAAATGTCTACCAAGTTCCTCCTCTTGCAGAATCAACCATGTAACCCAAAGAGGGAAAACTAGACCCCCTCAACGATTTGTGGCCTATTTTTCCTCATGGGTGGGGGGATACTTTTTGTCCTGGGCACTCTGAGAAACTGGCCTAAAGTAACTTCATTGGTCATAGGTTCTAGTCCTGTTCATACGTTCAATGATAATAATAAACAACCTGGGGGATATAACAGCGGGGGGCCGGTCGCCGCTATGTGTCACACGTAGCGAGATCGCTGGCGAGGTCGCTGTTGCATCACAAAACCTGTGACGTTTCAGCGATCTTGCTAATGATCTCGCTATGTGTGAAGTACCCTTTACTTTTTTATTTTTTTACTGTCTAGTTTTAGGCTTAAAGGGGTTTTCCTGTCTATCTTTTTCTATGTGACTGCAGACTTCTGAATCCCCCCAGCACACGCCCCCCCAGCCAGATCCTGTCTAGTAGGCGCGGTCTCTCTCCATACACTTGTATTGAGCGAGGTCACGCCCGTCTAGTGATGCAGCAGTCCATCCGGCTCGCCCGTTCAGTGGGTGTGGCCTCACTCCATACAAGTGTATGGAGCGAGGCCACTCCGTCTAGTTGGGTATAACTCATATGTACCCGCTGGTCTCGGCTCAGAAACTGGTGAATCCTCGTAGTGCACAGTGTGTGCACTGGGAGGATTCAAAAGTCTGCAGACACACAGAGTGACTGGAGACTTACCAACAACCCCTTTTAATGTGTCACATGGTCATTTTTTTTCCTGAATAAGTGTCTGCAAAAAAGTCTGTTTTTTATCTGATTTGTGGATTAAATTTGTCCATTAAAGTAGATGATTCTGTGAAAAAAAAGTGGTTTGCACTTGGATGCCATTCCTATTTCATACTGTTTGCTTTTATTGTTTAATGGGTAGTAAAAGCTTTTGCATACAGGAAAACAGATGCCATGCTACTTGTAAAGATGGACACATTGACCAAAAATATATGAAAGTTGAATTTGGCAGATTGAGGAAAAATGTAACAAATGGCTGAATGAGACCTCACACTGTCCACTAAACCAAACCGACAGTGGTCTTACCAGCTAATCATCATGATTTTCAATTGATTATTAAAGGGATCCTGACAGCCGATTCATACCGCCCAAACCACAGGTAGTATGTATCAGGCACTGGCTGTATGATCTCAGCCGTGTATGTGTTTGACTCTGACTCTGTAACTCAGAGAAAAGCATACTTTAGTCTCCTGTGTGGCTCAATTCCCTACGGCTTTTAATCAGACAGGCGGTTACTCGGTGACTTTTTTTCCCACCCACTGCCCTGGAGTGACAGGTCACTGCCTATGTTCACGTATAGAGTAAGTCCTCTGAGTCACTGTCCTCGGGCAGTGTAAAGCCATCAGGAACTCGCCTATCCGACATGTTTCCAGCACTGCTTGGTCTCCAGTAACCTTTAAGGTCAAACATACCTGTCTGAGATCATACAGCCAGTGCCTGACACATGCCGCCAGTCAATCATGCACAATTCATCGTCTGTCAGGTTCACTTTAATATTGGCATGGACTGTGCAGATGAAACATCTAAAAACAAAAACCACGCTAACGAAACAGTTCTGGTATTATGACACTGGAATATTCCTAAACATGATGCATGACAGCTATGAGGAACTTGGATATTCTGCAGCCACCCTGAAGCCTGTCACAGACACAGGCTGTTCTATACTGATCAGCATGGTACCTCATGTACATGATTGTTTGCTATGGTATCTGCGAATGACTTTCATTTCATATGGAGGCATCAATAGGTTTTCTTTTTCTGGACACCATACAAAATGCATCACTGCTCTGTAAGGAGATGGACATATTGCCCACATGTTGTAATGTGATTTATGACATGCATTAATATTGTGTGTTGCCCGACTGTAGGGAGAGTCAGAATTAATGAAAGGGACTAGCCCAAAGTTGGAGGAGGGGGATAAGCTGAAGACACCGGCAGATTTCTGTCAGATAGGGCCCCGTGTGTGCAGAAAGTAGACCTAAGGTCTAGACAGTAGAAGTACCGCATTATTTGGGTGTCCCTAACATGAGAGGGGACCGTGACAGAGGATAGCGAGATCCTAGTGGAATGAATGAGAGAAGTGACCGAAAAACAGAGTGATTGACTGGAGATGTGTCCAGGGGAAGGATGCCTAGCAGTATGGCCTGGAGTTTATAAGAGCGTGCCCTGGGCGGTAATTCCAGAACGTTAGTGACAGAGAAGGTAAGTTCCGGCCATACTGGCAATATAGTTGACTAAAGGACTCTTTTTAACTGGACAGTAGTATTAAACTGGATTGTAGTGAATTAGAGAGGAACGGTGAAGATAGAGAGCAAGCAAGTAGAGAGGAAAGAATTGGAACTGTGTGTGTGGAAAATGCTCCGTGCTGTGAAGGAACCATTCATAAAGTTGTGTGCTCATTATCTGTACTCGTTCTGTAATTTCTCTGAGGATCAATAAAGTCTATCGTATCTACTGGGTATAATCCCCACCAAGTTATAGCTTAGTAAAGTGTTTATTTTTGACTGGTGGTCTCCCTCATTGAACTGTCAAACATTTGGTCCTGGGCAACTAAAGCAATTGGTTATATGTGGCCTGCCAGGGCATAGCACCTCCATATCACAAGTCCAAACACCCAGCCAGGACCGCCACTTTCATTCAACGTATCGGGGCACAAGAGTTGAGTACCTTGCGCACAGCTACTACCTGACACCACGTTACAGCTTCACATATAAGTACTCAACGGCGCATTGTGGAAAACCCATGGCGTCCTATATGGCTATCTGCAGTGTGTATGAGGTCTTCTACATTCATACATTTAGATTTTTCTACCATTGCCCTGTTCTAATATGTCACCTCTGATGCTTTGTAATGGAGATAATCTGATAATAGATTTGGATTAGTTTTAATAATTTCTTGCTATAATGTAATTTCACAGATAGCAGACGCTTTCCACATGCCGTAGATCTGAAGAATCAGCAACTTGTCATATTTCTTATGGTTCCTATAAAATAAATGGAACCTCTAACAGCAATGTGACCAATGCCTTACTTGAACAGCGCTTGGTCATCTCTGGTAAATTATTGGATATTCATGCTATAAGCCCTATCTCTGTGATTTATGATGGTTAATCATCTTACAATGTATTACCGATGTAAAAAATGCACCAGTGCCTTGCGACCTACCTTGGAGGTGGAAATCCTTATAGTTTATCGATTTTTTTTTTTTTGCATTGATACCTTTATGTAGTGTTACTTTTAAATTCAGGAGTGTAAAGAGTTGTATGTACATCTGTTTCATCAGTGATCATGTTCTGCAAGCCTATAACAGAAAAAAAACACAATATTGCTAAATTTTGAGTTCGTTTTGGGGTTATTTCTTTTATTGGTCCAGGTGTTTAAAATTTTGTTGGTTCCAGAAAGAAATCCGTGTGTGAGACATCGGGGTGATTTGTGTTTTTTGTTCTGTGTCCTGGAGGATGGGGGTCACTGTATGCTGCGGATGGGAATGGGAAAGCGGAGAAGGAAGTGGTGGGCCGCTGGATTTAGTAGACTTGAATATCCAGGCCAACCGGCACCCCCTAATGTGAAAAGGTCAGGGAATTCCAGATGTGCATGGAAGTTTATGAGGTGAGGGGAATACAGTAGAATCTGCCTGATGTTGCAAAAAGTCTTGGGGGAAATGGCAGAATTATTGAATATTAAGATTTAATAGAATTCGGCTGTATGTTTTGTGTTTCTTCTTGTTTTGTTGTTACCCTTTATTTCCTTTCCTTGCTATATATTCTTTTATTAGATGTCGAATTATACTTTCATACTTAAACCACAATTACAGTGTTTTGTTTCTTTGTATTTCTTATTTTGTTATTTTTTACATATTGATTTTATTAGATGATTATATTAACACCGTGTGCACATGAAAGAAATGCTTTTCGAGGGAAAACAAGCAATGCATAACAACATTAATTAGGAATCAGTGGTGTGATCTGAAGTTCATGTTTTTAGAAAGTTTATTTTATTAGAAAAAAAATAGTGAATATAGTTTAATGTGGTGCGTATGCAGATGTTTTAAATGGTCCTTTATATGTTTATCTTGAGTTGTGTATGCATGGAAGCTGGTTGTGCTTCTTAAAGGGAATTAGTCACCAGGTTTTTTTTTTCACCTAATCTGAGAGCCACATAAACTGAGACGCTGATTTCAGCCACATGTGACTTTCCCGGTTGCTTGCTGTAGTTTTTATAAAATCAGTGTTTTATCAGCAGGAGATTATCACTGGAGGACTAGTAAACCTGTTGCAAGGTAGTCCATTCCTGCCCCCCACCAGTGATTGGCTGCTTTTTGTGTATAAACAATCCGTTTTGGGGGCAGGGTTATACACAGCTCAGCATTCAGAGAATTGCTAAATGGGGTATTAAAAACCTGTTTGATTGTAGAATCATGTGACTGCAAAGTTAGACTACATTCAGGTTCGTTTTATAGTCTGTACTCATAAAGACAGGTAGGTCTGACATTGAGCCCTAAAAAAAAACAAAAACAAAAAACGTTTTGGTATGTTTTTAATGAAGCTCTAAAGTATAGTACATATAGTAAATGTGCACATAGCATTTAAAGGGAATGTCATCCAAAATTTTTTCCCAACAATAGAATAAACGTAAATCATTTATTTATTTTTCTTCTTTAAGTATATTACATTTTTAAATATATAAAAAAATACAAAAAAAGATTTACTGTTTTTAACTTTTAAACGTTAGAGGGAGCAGCTGCTGACATTTGCCATGAAAACATATTGTGCAACTAGTGTCACGAAAAACTGCAGACGCGGCCCAGCCCAAAAACGCCCCCACGCCGACTGGCCACAAAGGTGTGGGGCGGGCGACCCCTAGGGATGCAATATGGACCCTCAATACCGCAGAGTGGGGACCCGAACTAGGGAAGGGCAGCGATCAGGATTCTGTGGCAGCTGAGCATGTGGACAAGGAGAGGACTTGATTACACCGCACAACTTCAGGTATAGAGAACGTAAAGTTTACTAAAGTAAAGTCACACATTACATAAACAAAGCATGACAATGCCAGGCTCCAGATTCCACACCTCTCAGAAGGGTACCACCCAGTGGACCCCAAGGCACCAACGGATCACCAAGGCACACATAGGCGGGACATCAGGACACAGGCAGGACATCGGGGTACATGAGGTCATCAGGACACAGGCAGGACGTCGGGGTACAAGAGGACATCAGGACACAGGCAGGACATTAGAGTCACTGGCAGACATCAGACAGGAATTGTTCAGTTGCGGACATCCGACATGACCTACAGGCACCACTGCGGTCATCAGGCTCCAAGCTCCAGGCAGCAATCATCAGTTTCCAGACTGCAGTCGTCAGGCTCCGGACATCGGACCTAGGAAGGAACTCAAGCGTGAAGGTACTAGAACCTCAGGATTGCTGGGCCTGCATGGCGCTAGCACCGCATGCATGGTAGTCAGAGCACAGGGTAGTAGATGCTCAGCAGAAACACCGGTTACAGAAAACTCAAAGTCACTGGGTGCGAGGCTCAAGACACAAAGGGATTCCAGGAACAGAACACAGCAGACACAATTCAGACAGGGTCAGGTACAGGACAGGTACAGGATCAAGGATTCAGGCCTGGATATACCGCCTACAGGACAGGCGCAGGACCAGGAATCAAGGCAGGGACTTTGGTACCAAAACATAGACAGGAGAGGTCCAGGAACACAAAACACGCATTGCAAAGTTCATGAGCTTTGTGAGTAGCTCTGGCCCCACCCATAGGGCAGGGGATCTTTATATAGGAGCTTCCCCTCAGCAATTGGCTGGGGACAGCATTTCAAGTACACACACTAACCCTGATAAAAGCACGCAAGGTGTGCCCGTGCACGCCCTAAGCACAAACAGAAACCATTACAGCACAGTCAGTGCAGGAGCTGAGGCTCTGGGCACCTGGCAGTGGCTGCACACCCAGACACACGTGGAAAGTCATGCACCAGCTGCAAATGACCTTGCAACCGGCAGACAGCTTCCACAGCCGCAACCAGGGACCGCACATGCGGATAGTCATTCAGCAGAGCAAAGACCTAACAACACATGTATGGCTACGCAGCAGAGCAGGGAACTGAGCAGGCTCCATACAGGTAACAGCCAATAGTATCCCAGCTCAATTAGGGGGAAAGGAGCCAAGGGTTAAAGCAAAAACATGCACTGTCACGCCGACAAGCAGATACAGACAGAACGGCGGGAGAACTAATTTGCATTACAACTGAAGTAAAAGTGGACGTGGTATCTGATGTCACCCCCTCCCCTTCTGTGTGATGGCAAAAGGTTAGGTGAAGATGAAGTAATACAAATTAGTAATACAAATTAGTATATTCACCAATCGCCATCTTTCTCAGTTCCAGCCCCGCTTTGATCCTCCTCTGGATTACATGACTTCTGTTCCGACTCTCTGGATCACACCGGATTCTGTGAGCCGGTAGCCACTTTTATAATGTCAGTCTATGGAGTGTCAGAATGAGGCATTATAGACATACATTATTAAAGCAACTTCCAGCTCTCACACAGAGTGCAGTGTAAATCCGGCAAGTTGGAATATGCGTAACGTGAGTAAGAAGAGGACCGAAGCAGCGATGGAAATCGGGGTAGACTGTGATCGATGAGCAGGTTACCGCACTTACAATACATATATATTTAGGCAGGTTTAGGCAATAAAACATTTTGTGGGAGAGCTTATTGAAATAATAAATACTTACGAAGGCGTCCACATCCATTAAGTTTGGTTCAATAAAACAGCAGACAATCCTGGCGTTGTCTATAAACGTGAATTCACACATCAATATTATATGGTTTGCGCTCGGACCACAATTCCTACCCGACCGTAGGTCTTCTGATCCAAACTAATATCCTCATAGTGTAAATGCCTTTGAGATTGTTGGTTTAGCTTAAGAGACCCATGTGCGTATTGTAGTCCAAGTTTGGACTGAATAATAAATACGGATATGTGAATGCATTCTTATGGACCCTAATACCGAGGCTGAGAGGCTACAAATAAGATGGCTGTGAGAAATCACCCTAGAGTAGTGACATTTTAGATTTAGACGTTTCGGTGCTATAGTAATATTTTGACATCATAATACATATAAATTGAGAGCTGCTAGTGATGAGGATGAGTCAGTGATGAGACTGAGGTTTGCAGTGTTAAGCGTTTCCTTTGGGATGATGTGTAGAGTCTGGCACTTGTTGTTTCCTGGTGATCGAGGTGTGATGAATATATCACGGTGAATGATGTAATAGCCGAACCCCAGGGCTCTGAATATTTGGGCCTGTTCCATATGTGCTAATGGACACGCCTTTGTTGATGCGGTAAATGTCAGTACCCTGCGGTATTGTTAATCTTCACAGTCAGCGTTCATCCTGTTCAACCTTAGTGACTTATGAAATTAGGAATGATTCCAAGATCAGCCGAGCCCTGAGCAGATGAACACAACAAGCTATGGAGCCGCCGTCCTAGACAAGTGCTGTAGGCCGGGGCTTGGAATCACTACTGACTAAGGGTGCAGTTATATGCCCTAAGGACACAGCACAGAGGTGCAATATTTACAGGGCATGCCCGTATTTGGTACAGGTTACATATAGAAAAATAACATCATAAACTGAGAAATTTTATGAATACATTACATAACCTATTTTGCACAGACGCAGAGTTACAAACCGTATTATTGTCCAGAGCTTCAAGGTCATCATTTTGCAAACTTAATTTAAAATGTTTTCATCAAATTCTAAATTGGCCTCTTTTTTTAAAAAGTTGCATTCTTTTGCCCAAATGTACTTCGATATCCCCCAGGCACAGAGTATTTTTTGACTCCCGTATATTCGTTGCGCAAAAAAAAACTCTCAACATCTTACAGTTTTAACAAAGTGTACCATCGTTATAGAACTCTCACGCGCATTGTGCTTTTTTTTCATGAAGCATAAAAGTGCCCCTCAGTGCATTTTAAAAAAATCTGTAATATGTCAATTTTTTTTCATTCACTAAATGTATTATTGGTTGAGTTTCCCCATAGACTTGAAGGAGATGAGGGAAATCCACAGGGAAAATACTCAAAGCCTTTTTAGTGCATTTCCACAGCGTTGACGCTTTAAAAACGTGTGTAATCCGCCCATGACTTTATCAATAAAGTTTTATTAAAGCCAAATACTAGGAAGTATTCAAGTTTTATTTAAAACATTACATACCAAAAGGAGAAAAAGCTGCAACCAAAAAAGCAATAGAACACATTTTAAAAAAACAAACTCGGTGAAAAAACCTAAGTAACCTAATTTAGTTAATGAGAAAGCCTAAAAAGGTGAAAAAAATAAAAAAAAAAAATCTTTGAATTCTTGTAAGTTCATCAAATATTGTGCACTTGTTTTGATTGATTTGGCGCAAAATTTGCAAGCGCAAAAGGAAAGACAAGGCAAAAAAAAAATACTTAAAGAACCCGTAATGATGAATCGATCGTGGCCTAAATAGCTTTATCCTGTCTCATCTACTACAGGTGGAGACAGAGTGCCATGACCTGAAGGAGCTGGGGGACCAGAGGGAAGAGCAGCTGAAATCTGCAAACAAGAAGCTTCAGGAAAGGAGCACCGAGAGAGAGTCCGAGATAAAAGACATGAAGGACACCATTTTTGAACTGGAGGACCAAGTGGAACAACATCGTGCTGTGAAACTACATAACAACCAACTCCTCAGTGATCTGGAAAGTAAGTATAGAAAAGTTATGTCAGGATCCTGTCAGCGTCGGCAACTGCCACGGCTGAGCAGGGTGACTTACCTTCACTGCGGGAGAGCACGGGGCCCAATACGGTAGTGAAGGTTTAAGCAGACAGGACCTGAGGCACGGAAAATAGTTAGGAGTACCAGGACCTACGATCATGTGACTGCAGGGGGCGGGGCTTAGCATCCTACTACTGCAGA
Organism: Dendrobates tinctorius; assembly: GCF_039654945.1. Classification (NCBI taxonomy): domain Eukaryota; kingdom Metazoa; phylum Chordata; class Amphibia; order Anura; family Dendrobatidae; genus Dendrobates; species Dendrobates tinctorius. The sequence goes on along the minus strand of NW_027361684.1, from coordinate 7,712,661 downwards.
TAATGTAATGTACCTACTGCAGGAATACTGTAGTAGAGGAGAGGAAAACGCAGGTCAGACAAGCAGAGGTCATACACGAGAGGACGGTACGGTACAAAAGGAATGAGCAGAGAATAGTCAAGTCACAAGCAGAGAGTCATACACAAGAGGGCGGTGCGGTACAAGAGGGACAGGCAGAACTCGTAACAGGGACAGAACTGGATCAAAACCAAACAAGCAACAAGTTATCAGGCACAAGGCACACGTACACAAGAGGTCAGCTAACTCAGCCAAGGGCAGGAGTATAACTGAGACCGGACCCAGGTCCAGTGAGCATTAAATAGCCACCCTCTGCCAGAGAGAGGCAGAAACAATTAACCTCCTGTCTAACCAGGACGGGCCAAAGCGAATCCCCGTCCTGGATCATGACAAGTTATCATGGAAAATGTGAACATTGAGATGGGTCATTGGCAGGCCCGGATTGGCCACTTACCCAACCGGGCATTTTCCCGCTGGGCCGCCATTTTCATGAGGTTATGGGCCGCTGGCGGCGGCCGGTCACCTCTTTTTTCCTGCCGCTGGCCCTTTAAATTTTCTGGCAAGGCGGCAGGCAGCGGGGGTTAAAAACGTGCCGCGACGTGGTGACGCTGCACTTCGTCGGTCAACAAGGCCCCGCCCCGGACTGCAGTAGGAGCAGGAGGAAACCTGGCGGCCGCGGCCATTTTTAATTTGAACGCGGGCGACCCATGATGTGAGTGAGAGTGAGTGACTCACTCAGTCATAAAAAATACTGCTACAAAAAGGCAGCTTTACTCTGCTCTACCAGGAGGAGGGTAGGATTATTTATATAGTCATAATTGCCATGCAGGAGTCTGGGAAAGCTGGGTGGCAAGCTTTCCGAAGACATATTGTTTCCCACCCATCTCTCAGCCAGTGGGCTCACGGATGTCTTCATTTCCCCATACATTTTCTTCCGCTCCTCATAAGGCTGTGTTACAGAGGTCTGAAACACGTACTACATCACAGTTTATTCACTGCTTCCCCGGTCTATTGATTGGCTGCAACAGTTACAAGCACTATAGATGTGACGTCACTGCTGCAGCTGGTAAGCAAACATCCTTAGCAGCAGCAGGGAGGCAGCGCAGACCCAGGGAGAGTGATCAACGCTGGAGAGCCGGAAAGAGCACGCCTCTGCTATGCTCTTCCGTCACTGGCTGCCTATATATGTATGTGTGTATGTGTATATATATATATATATATATATATAATTATTATAGCATGTGGCGTGGGCTGCTTTGGTTGGTGTGCCAGGGCTGATTTTCTGTCCCAGTCCGGCCCTGGTCATTGGTCTATGCTGTATGTTTAGCTGGTTTTCTTTTCAACCTTATTCAGGCTATGCTTGGTTTATAAATTCAATGCTAGTTTGCTGAGGCTGCAATCCATGATGGCAATCTATAGGGAAGGTTACCGAGCCAGCCATAAGTTTGCCAGGTGATTGTGGTCACAAAGGCCATATTCGTGCCCCCTGCTAAAGGGAGTCCAACTGACACTCAGTCCTTGGCACCACCATAATATTAAGACTTACCGTACCGCAGTATATGGTGACATCATACACAAAGTCCTTTTTATGTAAATCCAAACCAATGTCCAAAATCAAATTCTTTTGTGTTTGATATGTATTTTTTCACTTGCTTATATAATTCCGCAGCGCTTTACAGACATAATCATCGCTGTCCCCATTGGGGCTCACAATCTACATTCCCTATCATTATGGCTTTGGAGTGTGGAAGGAAACTGGAGAACCTGGAGGAAACCCACGTAAACACAGGGAGAACATACAAACTACTTGCCGATGTCTCCTTGGTGGGATTTTAACCCAGGACACCAGCACCGCAAAGATATAATGCTAACCACTGAGCCATCCTACTGAGCCATCGTACTTTAATTTTTAAAGATTCCATAATAACAGGGTCTGTACCACAGGACTGGCGTATGGCAAATGTGGTGCCAATATTCAAAAAGGGGACAAAAACTGAACTTGGAAATTATAGGCAAGTATGCTTAACCTCAACTGTGGGTAAAATCCTGGAGGGTTTTCTAAGAGATACTATACTGGAGTATCTGGAGAAGAATAACCTCATGACCCAATATGAACATGGGTTTGCGAGGGACTGCTCCTGTCAGACTAATCTGATAAGCTTTTATGAAGAGGTAAGTTCCAGACTGGACCAAGGGAATACAGTGGATGTAGTGTACATGGACTTTTCAAAAGCTTTTGATACGGTGCCACACAAAAGGTTGATACACATATTTTCCCCTTTCCCCATTGTTCTCATTTTATTTAAGTGGGTTAAGAGCTGGCTCGGGGATAGGAAACAAAGGGTGGTTATTAATGGAGCACACTCGGACTGGGTCACGGTTAGCAGTGGGTTACCACAGGGGTCAGTATTGGGCCCGCTTCTTTTTAACATATTTATTAATGACCTTGTAAGGGGCATAGAGAGTAGAATTTCAATATTTGAAGATGACACTAAACTCTGCAGGGTAATCAATACAGAGGAGGACAATTTTATATTACAGGAGGATTTATATAAACTAGAAGCTTGGGCTGATAAATGGCAAATGAGCATTAATGGGGATAAATGTAAGGTCATGCACTTTGGAAGAGCAAACAAGATGTATAATTATGTGCTTAATTGTAAAACACTGGGCAAAGCAGTCACTGAAAAAGACCTGGGTGTATGGGTGGACGACAAGCTCACATTTAGTGGTCAGTGTCAGGCAGCTGCTGCAAAGGCAAATAATGGGATGCATTAAAAGAGGCATAGATGCTCATGAGGAGAACATAATTTTACCTCTATATAAGTCACTAGTGCGACCACACTTAGAATACTGTGTACAGTTCTGGTCTCCGGTGTATAAGAAAGACATAGCTGAACTGGAGCTGGTGCAGAGAAGAGCGACCAAGGTTATTAGGGAACTGGGGGGTCTGCAATACCAGGACAGGTTATTACACTTGGGACTTGGGGTTATTTAGTTTGGAAAATCGAAGGCTTAGGGGTGATCTTATTACAATGTATAAATATATGCGGGGACAGTACAAAGATCTTTCTAATGATCTTTTTACTCTTACGTGTGCGCACGTTGCGGAATCTGCTGCGGATTTTTCCGTGCAGATTTGTCTAAATCCGCAGGTCAAAAGACCTGTGGTTTATCTGCGGATTTACTGCGGATTAGCCTGCAGTTTTCCCCTGCGGTTTGACACCTGTCATGGAGCAGGTGCCAAACCGCTGCGGAATCCGCACAAAGAAGTGACATGGTGTGGATTTAAAACCGCTGCAAATCCGCGCCGAAAATTCCGCACCGTGGGCACTGCGTTTTTCACTTTGCATTGACTTAAATGGTACTGTACACCGCAGCAGAATCCGCAGCGTGTGCACACACCCTTAGACCTGTGATGGGGACAAGGGGGCATCCTCTACGTCTGGAGGAAAGAAGGTTTAAGCATACTCACAGACACGGATTCTTTACTGTAAGAGCAGTGAGACTATGGAACTCTCTGCCATATGATGTTGTAATGAGTGATTCCCTACTAAAATTTAAGAAGGGACTGGATGCCTTTCTTGAAAAGTATAATATTCCAGGGTATATACACTAGTTTCCTTAATATTGCGTTGATCCAGGGAGCTAGTCTGATTGCAGTATATGGAGTCGGGATGGAATTTTTTTCCCCAATGTGAAGCTTACTGTTTGCCACATGGGTTTTTTTTGCCTTCCTCTGGATCAACATGTTAGGGCAGGTTAGGATAAGATATGGGTTGAACTAGATGGACTTAAAGTCTTCCTTCAACCTTCATAACTATATTACTGCACAGATAGCAATGGACTTCACTCGTTGCCTTGCACAGCAGTGAATATATGTGTTGTTTTTTTTTAACCATACAGGATAGGACATGCAACAAACTTGAAAATCTGCAGCTTATCTACAGGCCGCTGTGGATTTTTGATTGGTGTGAATAAGGCTGTATTTAAACTCCATTAATTGACATTATATTTGGCTTAATTGTGGATTCTGTATCGAAATTCCACATCAAAGTAATATGCAAACCCTAGGCGACATTGTATAGTGCAGTTATTCTGATATTTGGACACCGTGTGTCAGTGTTGTTTGCGTATTCTATGGTGATATGTAACTTGTAGGACTCTTACGTATAAAGATAGGTGTGCCAACAGAAGATACTGGATAAGGTGCCATCCAGCTCAAGGGTATGTGCACACTATGGTGGTTTTCCTAAAGCATCTTTTTTGATGACTTTCCTACCTGCATTTTTTTTTTTTAAATGTATTTAATACTGAGTGGCTTCCAAGTGAAAGCCTCCAAAAGAATGGTCAAGGTTCTTCTTTTTTTTTTTTTTTTAACCATTTTGGGTTTACAAAGACAAAGTTCCTAAAGACTTAATATATGTGAATGTTCATTCTGTTTTAGAGTTTTTTTTTAGCACTTTTTAAGGCAGGTTCCAAGCACAAACCCTAAAGGGGTTTTACGGTTTCAGAAAACCCCTTTTCCCTGGCTGCAGGCTTAGGAGAACAAACCGTACCTTTCTCCCCTTCACCGGATTCAGTGTTGAGCCTTCACTGCTGCTCCTGGTATCTGACACCAGCAGGTCAAACACACATACATGGTATTTTACTTATACATCTACCATAAAATTGTTTGTGGATTTAGCTGCCTATCACCAGCAACACATAGACCATACCAAAAAAAGGTGAACACAAGGCCAAAATAACATATAAAAAATACAATTTTTATTGAAGCAATTAATAAAATCCAATCGACAGGTATATATGGTGGAAGATGTGGGAAAATGCACACATGATGGTGGTACATAAGCACATGCAAAGGGACGTACACATCCAGATTAATATATACTAATAATGTATAAAATGATCTCACAATTGTGATTTAACCCAAACGGGAAAAAAACCACACATAGTATATAATACCAGAGGGAAAATAATGGACACACATACAGCTGGGGTATATACCACAATCATTCCCCTTAGCTATTTCCATAAGAACCATCCCCCGTCTTTTCAGGAGGTTCCATGGCTGCAATGGTAGTCTTCTCAGGGTTAGAGGCATTGACATGTTGAATGTTGGTATTCGGGGTGGAGACACGTCTAAAAGGTTGGCCCAGTTAGATTCCAGGTGGATTTGGACACTTGGTACTGTCCATCCATCTGGATTAAATGAACATATTAGTTTTGCCCCATTCCTTTGATCGCACTGTTCTGTTTCAGTGACGCTCACGTTTTGTGTGGTCCATATTTTAATTTTATGTTTTAGTAAATTATCATCATGATGATGGCCTATGTGTGCTGGATGTGTATTGGATTGTATTTTTTATATGTTATTTTGGCCTTGTGTTCACCTTTTTTTGGTATGGTCTATGCTCCTGGTATCTGTATTGTCTGTTGCGCTGAGGCAGTGCTGTAGTCAGTAACAGCTCACTTGCTCTAAGCAGCTATTGCACCAGTCTCAACTCAGAAAGTGATGAGCGAACGTGCTTGAATATGGTGTTATCTGAACCTTCTCGGGTCCTAACCCAGTGTCTTCGGCTTGCTCGCAAAATATGTTTGAGTTCCCGCGGGTGTTCGACAGCCGCAACACATGCAGCGATTTCCTGTTTGTTAGGCTTTCCCTGCATGTGTTGCGGCTGTCAAACAGTCGTGCGACCTGTAGCTGTGGGGACTCGAACATCTTATTTGAGAACGCCTACTACATATTGCAATAGGATCTTGGAGACAGGAATACCGATTAATGCAGGTCATATATCCATGCTATCACAAGTAAAACCTGTTAATCTCCTTTTCAGAGTGCTACTAGGGGTGACAAGTTTTTAAGAATGTTATTTTGTGGCACGTAAGAAATCTTGTATGACAGGTCTGGTCACCATATTACCGGAACATGGTCCATGCATGTCACCCATTACTGTAGTAAATGTCCCATTATATCCTGTGCCGTGGGATGTAACCTAAGCTTGTGAGACCCAATGCAAAATATCCAACAGATCCCCAACGATCATGGGTCTATAATACAGGAAAGATGTATATCTTTCTATAATAGTATTTGTCTTCTCATATGGATCAAAAGGACCCCTTGGCTCTTTGACAATTGCTACACCCATCCATGTCTGTGTCAGACTAACCCCCACTAGATTTCTGCCTCTTCAAAGTCCCTGAGGGGCTTCTGTGGTCTTGTTTCCCTTCCCTGCCCCCCCACCAGTCCAGTGCTATAATCTGTAAAAGGTGATTGAACACACAACACCCACTGACTTTGTCTTTTTCCAGGCAGGAAGCTGGATGTGATTAGATAATATAGCAATAGAGGTCAACTTTGTGTGGTGTGTCAGAGGGCACGGCAATCTCAAAGGAAACTTGGGAAATCCAGACATGGAAGGGGGCGACCGTACACCCGTGATTTATGGGTAGGACTGTGCCTCCACATAACATGACTCTCCAGGATATATAACATTTACCGGGCATTATATATCTCAAGGCAGTCACAACATGAACTACATTTGCCATGTTTTGAAGCATCACGTTCCAACGCAATTGTGTTTAAGGATGCAATTATGATATGTAAGACTAATATTAGCAAAATGCCTTACGTTAAAATCCATTAATTCAACTTATTTGGGACCAAACACATGTTAGATAAGCAGACAGTCATAGAAAAGTGTATGAAATTAACTTGGAAAGAGCATTCCATGATCTAATGGGAACCTGCTGAAACTTTTATCAGAATTTACAGATGATTGGATCCTAAAATAATGGTTAAGCAGGCGCCACTACAATAGTAAAGGCGGCACACTGCATAGTGAAAAAAAAAACAGCTACAATTCTAAAAAAGGGAAAAAAAAACTAAACAAAATGTACATCCAGATTTTAAAATCCATAAAACAAGTGTACATAAATAACCACAAAGAGATAAAAACAATTAAAATAGGCATTGACTAAAGTGCCACTATAGCAGAACTCAAAAATGGGGTTCTTGACACACTCACAGGGCAATCTAATAATTATTTGTAAGGAAACAATCAACATAAATGGTGGATACAAAACTATATGACTGCTCTAATCAAAGAAATACTCAATTATGCAGAATATGTAAGATGCTGGTTGCTAATAATCGAAAGAATATACAGCTCTGGCAAAAATTAAGAGACCACTGCAAAATTTTCAGTTTGTCTGATTTTTCTCTTTATAGGTATATTTTTGAGTAAAATGTAAATTGCTCTTTTGTTCTATAAACTACCTACAACATGTCTCAGAATTTCCAAGCAATAAATTTTGTACTTATTTTCAGAAAATGAGAAATGGTCAAAATAACAAAAAAATGCAGTGCTTGCAGACCTCAAAAATGCTAAGAAAACAAGTTCATAATCATTTAGAAGCAACAATACTAATGTTTTAACTCAGGAAGAGTTCAGAAATCAATATTTTGTGGAATAACTATGACTTTTAATCACAGCTTTCATGTGTCTTGGCATGCTTTCCACTAGTCTTTCACACTGCTTTTGGGTGACCTTATGCCACTCCTGGTACAAAAATTTAAGCAGTTCTTCTTTGTTTGATGGTTTGTGACTATCCATCTTCCTCTTGATTACATTCCAGAGGTTTTCAATGGGGTTCAGGTCTGAAGATTGGGCTGTCCATGACAGGGTTTTGATGTGGTGGTCCTTAATCCACACGTTGATTGACCTAGCTGTGTGGCATGGCGCATTGTGCTGCTAGAAAAAACAGTCCTCAGAGTTGGGGAACATTGCCTGAGCAGAAGGAATCAACTGTTTTTCCAGGATAACCTTGTATGCGGCTTGATTCATATGTCCTTCGCAAAGATTATGCCCAATACCAGCCTTGCTGAAGCATCCCCAGATCATCACCGATCCTCCACCAAATTTCACAGTGGGTGCAAGGCACTGTGACTTGTACACCTCTCCAGGTCTCAGTCTAACCATTAGACGACCAGGTGTTGGGCAAAGCTGAAAATTAGACTCATCAGAGAAGATTACCTTACTCCAGTCCTCTATGGTCCAATCCTTATGGTCTTTGGCAAACTTCAGCCTGGCTCTCCTTTGCTTCTCATTGATGAAAGGCTTTTTGTAGCTTTACATGACTTGAGCCCTGCCTCTAGGAGCCTGTTGCAAACTGTTCTTGCCGTGCACTTCACCCCAGCTGCCATTTGCCATTCCTTTTGTAGGTCACTTGATGTCATCCTGTGGTTGCTGAGTGACATTCGAATAAGATGACGGTCATCCCGGTCAGTGGAGAGTCAATTTCACCCTCTGCCAGTCTGTAGCTTTGTTGTCCCCAATGTCTGCTGCTTGACCTTGTTGTAATGGACTGCCGTCTTAGAAATTTTAAGGATGGAGGCAAATGACGCTCACTTTATCCCTCTGCTAGTAAAGCCAGAATTGAGCCCTTCTTTTCCTCACACAAGACTTTTCTTTTCAACTCCTTTGGCATGGTTAAAAGTTTATTATTTCATTCCTATTTCTTTTGGGATATTACTAGCACTTATTTTGCCATCCAGCTTGTCCTATTGCAAGAGGATTGTGAACACCACAGCAGGGTTTTTTTTATACTTTCCTTCGTTAAATAAGATTTGGTTCAGGTGATCAGAAGAAGCACATTAAGTGGAATGAGGTGTACTCTGGTTGAAATTCAACTGACACTAGAATGGAATGGCTGTCAGACATGTAGAGAAGCTGATTTTTATAAAACTGTGCAGTGGTCTCTTAATTTTTGCAAGAGCTGTATATAATGTTGGTTGAAAAATGGATCAAAGGAGATCTAAATAACTACTGGAAACTTCAGCATCAAATATACATATCAATAGGCAATGAATGTAAAGGGAGGCAACAAGAGCAAGAAGTACCGTAGATGAAGTAAATACCAAAACCAGGGTATAGGAAAATACAGTTGAAACTAGAAGTTTACATATACTATATAAAAAGACACATCTGCATGTTTTTCTCAATATTAGACATGAAAACAGAATAAACCTTTCCAGTTTTAGGTCAATTAGGATTACCATAATTATTAATATTTGCCAAATGGCAAAATAATGAGAGAGAGAGAATTGTTTTAAGGCATTTTTATTACTTACTGCAAAGTCAAACGTTTACATACACTAAGATTTACTATGCCTTTAAACAATTCCGGACTGCCCATATGATGATGTCATGTGTTTGGACGCTTCTGATGTTTTTTTTTGCAACATCTGAGTTAAAGACTCACCTGTGGATGTCTTTTAATGCACACCTGAAACACACTGCTTCTTTGTGTAGCATCATGGGAAAGTCTAAAGAAATCAGCCAAGATATCAGGAAGAGAATTGTGGACTTGCACAAGTCTGGCTCATCCTTGGGTACAATTCCAAGATACCTGAAGGTGCCTCGGTCATCTGTACAAACAATTATACGCAAGTACAAACAAGATGGGAATGTCCAGCCATCATACCGCTCAGGAAGGAGATGGGTTCTGTGTTCCAGAGATGAAAGTGCTTTGGTCCGACATGTGCATATCAACCCAAGGACAAAAGCAAAAGACCTTGTGAAGATGATGGTGGAAGCTGTAAGATTGTGTCAATATCCACAGTGAAACAAGTACTGTATCAACATGGGCTGAAAGGCCACTCTGCCAGGAAGAAGACATTACTCCAAAAGAAACCTAAAAAGCCAGATTAATGTTTGCAAATGCACACAGGAAGAAAAACCTTAATATTTAGAGACATGTCCTGTGGTCTGATTAAACTAAAATTTTACTTTTTGGGCAAATGACCATCGTTATGTTTGGAGGAAAAAGGGAGATGCTTGGAAGTCTAAGGCTAGTTTCATACTAGCGTATTTTCCATGCAGCGCACGGCGCCGCTAAGCCCCGCCCCCTGCCAGCTTCCTGCCCGCCCCATCCGGTCATCGCCGTCTACTATCGCACACGGCCGCATGTGATCTGCGCACCCTATCTTTAGCATAGGGTGTGCAGACCGTGCGCTGGCCGTACGCTAGCAGGATTTTAGCGTGCGCTGCGCACTTTTGAAGGTGCGCCGAGCGCGCCAAAATGCAACATGGTGCGTTTGGCGCACATGGGCGCACCTTCAAAAGTGCGCAGCGCACGATA